>NC_134832.1:5548257-6164730 GCF_004210375.1 Tachypleus tridentatus | reverse complement strand
AATAATAACGATAATTAATTTATTAAAATAATAATAATAAAAAAAAAAACCACCACGTAATCCTAATAACAATTCACGAAAGGGGACGAAGAGGAACTACAAAGTTCCTGAACACCCCAGTTGGAGAGAGAACTCTTCGGATTTCTCTCTCTCTAAACTGAACCCCTGCCACGTTAGTTTAGGTTTAGGTTTAGGGTCAGGTACACTAGACCTCTTCCTCCTTCCATTACATTGTTTGGGTGGACTTACTAATATATTTAAAGTAAATACAGAGGGTTGTTGTTGTTTTTGGAATTTCGCACAAAGTTACTCGAGGGCTATCTGTGCTAGCCGTCCCTAATTTACCAGTGTAAGACTAGAGGGAAGGCAGCTAGTCATCACCACCCACCGCCAACTCTTGGGCTACTCTTTTACCAACGAATAGTGGGATTGACCGTAACATTATAACGCCCCCACGGCTGGGAGGGCGAGCATGTTTGACACGACTCGGGCGCGAACCCGCGACCCTCAGATTACGAAGCGCACGCCTTAACGCGCTAGGCCAAAATAAAGAAGGCCAAAGTGATAAGCATAACTCTAACTCAGACCCTTTTCAGGGCAATGTCCATGTATATTGTTCTTTCATTTTATTTTTTTAAATTTATTTTATCATTATTATTTTTTAAATAAGTCTAGAACGTCGGTTGTCTGTTTTATTTTAGGACTATTTTTTATTATATATATATATTATTTTTTATATTTTATTTTATTTTATTTTTTTAATTAATTAATTTATTTATTTATTTTTTAAAACTTGATTTTAGCTTAAAGATCTACTGTACAAGTTTAACGGGAAGAGGTGTGTAGGTCTCTCTTCATCACATATGCGATATCTGTCTTGTTCGCATAACAGCTCATTTTTTCGCCAATTTTTATCAAATTATTTATTGTACTATGGAGAAGTCTATCTGGTATTGTTTATGTATTTGAGTATTTGTGCATGAACTTTGAGGAAGTGGTTTTAGGTACTCTATATGTTGTTGTAATTAATGTATTCTGTAATGTTTGGAATTGTTTTTCACTTACGTTAATCCATGCGCTGCATAGTCTATTACTGGTCTAATATATGTTTTGTATATTTTAATAATGTTTTCAGGTGTTGTTCCATAATTTTTACCAGTTAGACTCCTAGCATAGTTAATTCTTCGCCAAATTTTAGTTTTTATGTTATTTACATATTTTATCCAGGTAAGTTTCGAATCATATGTTAGCCTTAAACATTTTGCAGATGCAGCAGTTTGAAGAAGCTCTCCGTTCATGTAAATCTGGGGTTGAACTTTTTGATGTTTCGTTGATTTTAAAAATATCACTATTTGTGTCTTCGGTGTCCTCGCTGTATTTATTTTAATTCTATATTTTTGGCAGTATTCACTTAATATGTTTAGTTGAGGTTGTAAGTTAGTGGCTGCTATTTCTGGTGTAGGGGCACTTTTCCAAATTGCTACATCATCAGCGAATTGTGACGTGTATCCATGATTTGGGTCTTTAAGTGGCATATTATTCACATACATGATGAAGAGAATAGGACTAATCACCCATCCTTGAGGGACACCAACTTCTGGGGTGAAGGACTCCGAGAAAGTTCCCTCTACGTTTACTCTACATTTTATATTTTCCAAAAAGTTAGGTAACCAGCGAATATTTCCACGCGGTAGTCCCATTTCGTACATACAGAACCGAAGACCATTGTGCCATATAATGTCGAATGCTTTCTCGATATCGAGGAAGCAAGCGACAGTGCATTCTTTTTATTAAAGCTATTTATTATCGCTTCAGTTAATCTAATTAAATGATCTGTTGTTTGTCTATATTTTCTAAATCCGTTTTGTTCTTCTGGTAATTTTGAAGTAATCTCCAAAAATGTGGGGAGTCTATTGCTTATTATTCTTTCAAGAATTTTGCCTAGACAGCTGGTCAGGCTGATCGGTCGATAACAATTTGGCTTATTAGCTGGTTTTCCTTCTTTGTAGAAAATTAATTTGTTAGCTTGCTTCCAAGAAACTGGGATGTATCCAGAGTATAGAGATAAATTAAATATAGTTAACAGATGGTCAAATAATTTTGGAGTGCCTAATTTGAGAAGAAATGTTTATATTCCATCATTTCCCGGTGCTTTGTTTTTTAATTTTTGATTGCTTGTTTGAGTTCAGTTAGTGTGGTTCTTTCGGTGTAGTAGGGTATTGTAGTCATACGTGTTATCAGTGTTGCTGTTTAAAATGCGCTCTTCATCTTCTTAACCGTATCTACAGTTATCACGTACACGTGAAGTAAACGTGAATGAACGAGAACATTCGAGGCGCGATGTTTTTAGAAGCCAAAACGGGCATCGATAATATGATTCATATATAAAAGGTAACTAGCAGAGTGCTTTTCTGTTTTGTTGTAATTCACGTGGTGATGTATTTATTACCTCCAACACCGAATGTGGAAGGAGGTTATGTTTTCAATACTGTGTGTGTGTCAGCAAGATTTCTCGAATACGACTCAATGGACAAAAGTTATTATACCTTTGGACTATGGCCGATATGATCAACTGAGGCCCCCCTTTAGTTGAACCTGTGAGTGCAGGAGTATCACAAACAATGATTCAAGGCCGGATTAAGGGGTTTATTGGCCCTAGGCATTTCAACTTATAGAGAGCCCCTCGAGGCAGAACCTCTAGGTGCAATACATTTATGGTCATAGTATGAGAACCCCTAATTAGTGTTAGGCCCTGGATTTCAGCCCGATAAGCCCATGCCTTAATCCAGGGTCGACGGTGATCGTAGATTATGATATTTCATACGATATTTCTTTTGCTTTTAGTGGACGTTTACTAAGAACGACCCTCACAACGACAACGTTGAATGTACTGTGCGAGAATTTTTAAAATACGGAACATGACGGTTGTGTCGACGTAACGAACCACATCAACTCAAAAAACACGAGAAGAAAATTTGTTTTGTTGGTACATCAAAGAAATCGGACACCATTTTATATTATTTTTCAGTTTTCATCACAAAATATCCAACAACTTTTGAACTTTAATTTTTAAATATGGTGCAGTTGTATTTATTTTTATGTGTGTATAGTTTTCTAACCTGTTGTATAATTTGCATAAAACTGGAAATTTGCTTATTAATCATACTTAATTCATACTTGAATCGGACGTTTGAAAAGACAGGAACCAAATGACTTTCCGTTAATTAATCTGATTAATGAAAGCAGAGATTACAATGATGCTTGATAAGTACAGTGTTAAATTATTAAATGCTCAATTTTACTTTAGTTCAAAATAACTAAATTTGCCAGAATTATATCAGAAATACGCCGAACTAAACGTTTGCACAATAATGTTCAAAAGTGCCTTTAAAATTTTTAAACTTCCAGACGACATCGGGAAATAAAGCACTTCAATAAGTTTAAATCCTGATTTGGATAAATCTCTATATACAATTTTAAATAGTTGAATAAGTATAAAATTAAAAAAAATAATTTTGATAGACAATGGTAAGAGTAGGAGTGCAATAGTAAACATGTAAAATCTAATGTTTACCTAAAGATTGGGTGTATACATTAATAAAGAATAAAACAAACTAGAAATAAAAAAAATTTCAAGTGAAAACTGAATGAAATATGTCTGCTCACCCCCACCCCTCTCAATATCACCCACCTTATTCGATAAGCTCCTCAGTATACAGTAGATTTCAAAAAATAATAGTATTTAAGGCAGGAAAGTTATGGATAAGACATAAACTACAACATATGTACCTCATAGAGACAGGTACTTCACACAGTGTCAACGTTAGACTTCTATGTAAATTTGTTTTCTTGTTTGGAATTTCGCGCAAAACTACACGAAGACAATTTGCGCTAGCCTTCCATAACTTAGCAGTGGAAACTAAAGGGAAAGCAGCTAGTTATCACCATCCACTGCTAACTCTTGAGACAGGGATTCAAACCCACATCTCTCAGACTACCTCCAATTTGAAATAAAATACAATGAGCTAGTGACCGGGTACAATGAAATCGATTATAAGTTTTCAATACCCTGTCTCATTAGGAGATTCGAACCCGCTACCCTTAGATCTTAGTTAGGAAGTCAAGCTTCCTAACCACCTGGTCATGCCGGGCTTTTCTTTGTGAGAAATATGTATTTTGGAGCCTACTGTGTTGTGAAATTAAGGTACTGCGTAAATGAATTTGTTCACAATAATAAAAACTTGAAAATGTAATTTTACCTAACCCGAACCATACATGCAATTTCATGCTTTTTGTGAATCAAAACACAAGTAATAACACCCTCTTGTTAACGTTTACATGCTCGTATGACGTATCAAGGTTCAATATGGTTGTTTTAAAGCAAAGTTACACAATGAGACATTTGCACTTTATACATCACCAGCAATCAAACTACGTTTTTAGCATTGCAAATCCATAAACTCGTCGCTAACTCAATGGAATAATTTTATTTCCAGAGCTATCATTACATACATTGCAGCCCAAACGAGGGCTATGGTTAGCGTGTTTGGGTGTTGTGCTTAGATTCCATTATCAGAAGAAAAAAAAATTATGCACTGCACCTTGAGACTGTGTGTTATTATTGTGGGTTTAGCCTGTAAAAAGTAGTCCAAGCGTTAGCAGAAGGTGTACTGACCAGCTATCGTCCCTCTAATTTACCATTCCAAAATTATGGACAACGAATCCAGATAAACTATGTTTAGTTCTGCATGAAATTCAACAAAACAAACAACATATACACTTTTTCTTTTCGTTTTTACCTATGTGTGTTTGAAGTTAAGCACAAATATATTATACGAAAGGATATCGGTACTCTGCTCACCACGGGTATCGAAACCCGGTTTCTAGTGTTGTAAGTCCGTAGGCATACGCTGTCCCGCTGAGAGGCTTCCAACCTATGACTTTAAAAAAAAAATCAACATAAGGGCACAAATTTTTAATACGTTTGATTCAATCTGTGGAGATTTTTGCAACGGTACCTTTGTAAAAAGTATTATATATAGTGGCCAAAATAAAGAGTAAAACAGGCCAAACCCCCTAATTCTCCAAACTATTTGCCTTTCATCTGTAAAATCGGGGAAAAAGCGTGAATCCTTAATTTGTCTATTCAATCGTTATGCATAGTCTCATCTAAATTAATAGAACCATTGAAATGTTGGAATAATGAGACAAAACCATAACTTTGCAGGAAAAAAATATTTTGCCCTTGTAAAATTGCAAAAAAAAAAAAAAAAAACACTAATTGCACACCTGTCTGTTTGCTTGATTCTGTGTGAGTTGTTACATGGTTTGTACAAAGTCTCATTTCGACTGATGGAAATATAAGGAAACATAAAATTTCGTAAAAATGTTTTGTAATGTTTGGCTTTTAATCCTCTAAAACCCAGAATAAGTTCTATATAAATAAAATAACAATGAATTAATAGACTATTGGACTAAAATATGCACTCTCACAATTTCAAGATGAATTCCCCAGAAATAACGAGTGGCATACAAGTGTAATTTTTGAAAATAATAATAATAAAATATAGGAGATAGCCCTCGTGTAGCTTTACGCGGAATTCAAAAACAAACTACTTGGAGGAAGAGGTCTCGTGCACCTGACCCTCCTGGGTATTCAAAAATTAACATACCCAAATACCCACACAGAAGAAGCGAACAAACTACTAACACGTAATAGACTTTTCTATTATATTACTGGCATCATAATGCGATATGTTGACCACACATACAGATTTCATTATTATTTTTCTCTCTAAACACTAAATTTACTTCTATTTTCTGATTTCAGTACTATGAAAGCTTTGTTTTCTTTTTGGTGATTATGGTTAATTTGGGCGAATTTCGCCAATGTATATCAAGTTTCTCACTTTAAAGATTGTATGTCATTACATATGACCTTGTTTTTATAAATAATTTCTACGTCACACAGTTAGTTCTCTATATAGCTTTTATACAAGATAACCCTTTAACATATTAAAAATTTCTAAGAATGGATTGATGATGTTGAAACCGAAATTTAATAATGAAGATGAAGACAGTTGATTAAACATTAAACATTTGATTTACAAGTTTCAGAATAATATATTACATCTTTAGCAAAATCTTAAAATCATGTTGGCATGCGTTATTCCGAAACGTTCGAACTTGTAAATAAAGTGTTATATCAATGGTCTTCGCCTTCATTATCAAACATTTCTAAGAATACAAACTTTCTAGTAGTTCTGTTGTTAGTGAATGTCACTTTCTGTGGTTAATTTTATTGTATGCGAACTGCTTGTATACGAGCATCCAAATAGTTTCTGAATTAACTTCATGTTGCATGAATAAACAACTTCTTAATTATATTCCACTCTGATGTTTTTGTATTTTATTGATAAATCTCTAACTTTCGTATACGTTTTATTTACTATTATAATGTAAGTTATAATTTACAAACTCATAAAATTAATAATAGTATAAAAAATCAAAATTATTAATTTTAAATGAAGCGAATACTGCATGGAATATTGTACACTCGATGGATATAAAAATTTCATGTTATAATAATTTCGTGTTTTTAGTAAGTTTGTGTGTATGTTTGCTTTCTTATAGCAAAGCCACATCGAGTTATCTGCTTGAGTCCACCGAGGGAATTGAAAAGTAAGTTTCAGAACTTATGTTGAAAACTTTATCTGAAGACATTAATCCTGATGGTGATGTTTAGGTCCGACTGATATAAATTATACAAATATCACAGAAGTGGTATGTTGTTACTTAAAACTTAAAGATATCCCTTATGTCTTGAATGCTTACTGTTCATCATTGTAAATATTTGTGAAGTTGTTCTGGGACTCTGGCATTCGGCCTGAGCAATGTATCTATGATTTTTAATGGAAAATTTAAAATATTTTATGAAATTACTGAAAAGTTCAACTCTAAAATGCGCAAGTTTGTCTTGAACGCATTCTTGTGTGGAGACGATACCTCTGACAAAATGGTGGTAACAAATACGGACAGTTAACTTGCAGTTAAAAGCTAACAGTCTCTCCTGGTGCTATATATAAATACGTATGTATGTGCATTTATATGTATCTACACACACATACAAAGTAACTGGTCCTCATTTAAATATCGTCCTCTAGGTGCAATATTATTTTCACTGAACGTTCGACTAATTGTGTATACCTATAATATGAGCTGAGTATGGAAGCTTATCACATATAATACTAAAATAATGTGTAGAAACATCTAAATGAGGTTGCGGTTGAAAGATCTAAGTAAAAAAGAAATAGAGGCCAATAATAAATTAGACAAAAATTAATTAATGATAATATTATTTGCTACACGAAATTAAAATGCGTTACTGATTTATGAGCTTATATAATGTACGAAACTAGTCTTATTTGCTAAGTACGTCATTCGGAACGGGAATACTTGCCATAATAAGCAACTTATGATTAACTATTTAACTAGTAAATGACTAGACTTAGCTAATTAACTGACGTGTCTATATCAACAATTGAATATTTAAAAGTACTTTAAATATAATATTTAATACTGTTTAGAAAATAAATATTCTTTTGTATAAATAACACTGTTACGTAGTTCCCCCCATCCTGCGTCTCTACATAAAAATTTTCTCAACCCAAACCAGCCGTTTTTACATATACGAATTAACGACCGTATGGTGTCCAAATAAAATGCAGACTTGAATTATGTTGAAATGTTAACACCTGAAAAAAAAAATGTATATCGTGAGACAAATAACTTGATCTCAGTTAGTATTAGTGTGTGTAGTTGTCGACGTGACAATAAGTTGCAGTTTTCCAAAGTCTCATGAATTTTATCTTGTTGATTTTTATGTAAAACCAGGGTTAGGTCGAAAGCCAGGAGAATGAAGATTAAAACTATTGGATAATGTTGATTATGGCTTTGCTTCTTAGTTTGATTGGCTGGGAGAAAACGCATTTTTAGCCAGTGGCAAAATCCCATAAAATCAAGTAAAAGAAAACTTGGCTAACATATAAGACTCTGAATGTAGCTTTTGAAACATATACGTCAAGTGGGTGTGTCGCAACAAACGGAACTGTTCATAACTCGTAGGACAATACACAACAGCCTAATAGATATATACGATACAAAATGTTATATGTGGTAAGTGAATGGATATGGGCTTGGAAGTGGTAGATGTATCCAAAGACTGCAACTGATACACAGCCCTTACATGTAACGTCTAGCACTTAGCAGACAAAATGATCAATATGAAATAGAAATCACTGTACGAATGATCACAACAACACAAAAGGAGGGAAGAAGAGGTCTTAGGGAAACTTACACCCTCCAACATCTTCCAGCACGTGTTACGGTGTAAAATGAATAGTTATATTTATACATTAGTTTGTTTAACCAACGCAAGGCTTTAAAATCCTTACCTGTCTTTAAGTTTTTTGCCTTGTACACAATACCTCGTGCTCCTTCTCCAATAACTTCTATTAAAGTCAGAGTATCTTCTGGAGGAGGTAATGCGTTGACATCCAAATTATTAAAGGCTGTATTCTGTTCAGCATCTTCTACCATTTTAATTTCAGTTCCTTATTTCTCTAAACATATGAAAAATAACACGAAAAACTGAGAAAAAATATATTAATAGCAAGTTTGTTTTTCTTTGTAATTGTAAATATTCAGACTATTAATATTTTAAATTAAAATTTTATTTGGCATAAAAATACCTATGTATTATATTAGCCAAGTGGTTATATTCCCTTTGTGAATTACTAAAAACAAATATGTTAACTATTTGTTTGTTTGTTTAGAATTAAGCACAAAGTTACACAATGGGCTATTTTGAGTAGTGTCAGTTCGCAGACATAACACTGTGCCACTGGTGGGCACAAATATGTTAAAATTCATCCTTTGTGGAAAGCACGATTCTGGTGTCTTGCAGTTAGTTTTGTTGGAGAGTGTACTATTTATTCTAGGTAATTTCACATTGCTCTACAGAAAGATTAGAAATGTTTACTTATTAGTTTTGAAGTACAAATATACATAGTTTTATTGCTGTTTTTTACAAAATCTGTGTGGTATGCATACCTACCATGTGTTTTCTATTTCCTTACTTTAGTGTAGAAATTTTCGTTTACTTCGATCTCTGCAGTTTTCACATAACACTTGATCCAGAAAACTATTAAGTTGACTTTGTTCTATTTTACTTTTGTTTTTTCTCCAGAATTAATACGTCAAGAGGATTACTATAATGTCGCATATTGCGCAAGGAGGTCAACGACAGCAGCGTCCTTCACTGGCAAAGCATGTGATATTCGTAGGTTACAAATCCAGTACAAGGTAACCATATAGTATTCTAACTCAAGCACATACCCTGTGATCTTCTCTATTACATAAAAAAAAAAACCTTTTACTTTGTGTTTTACATCATGTCCAACCCGTTTATTTCTTTGCTTGAACTTACTTAATAGTTTAGCTAAGGTTTACTTCGTAATTTATCTTTTCAATCTTCCCGTTATATTACTACACTCGTAGTAAATATTCAATATATGTTGCAGTGCATGTATTAGCTCAAGAAATAATGAAAAGTTGGAACTCTTATAATAGGTTAAGTTAACAGTTCAATATTTACAGAATTTTCATATCTGGTCTATAGTACTCACACATACAGGCTTTAATATGTTGTGCATTCTCCGCAACAATTATTGCAAACACTAAGCTTTTCACACTGAATAACTTCGAAAAGTTCAAAAGCAAAATTATTAATGCAAAACGTTTAAAACAAAAGAGATTAAAACAAAGCTTTATAATAATCAATAATGTGTAAAATGTTACATATAATTTATCTTAGTTGGAATAAAAAATACTTTACAAATCTCTGGCCTATTTCTACAGGTTTGTTGGAACATAAAAAAAGCTTGCCATAAACATACTTAAGCATATATGTGAAGCACATACACGTACATACAAATCTGAAGAACAACCAAAGGTTTAATCAGTACAATGTCAAACAGTAAATCTCATTCACATGCTTGGAGCTAATAAGTTGTCCATCAAAATATAGAGCTGGTGATAAATAATATAATGGACAAAAAAATTCAAAGAAATGTCTAAAATGCAGAGAGTAAAAACAAACAAAAAATAAACATCTCAAGAGGTCTCTTCAACACTTCTGAAGAGAACTGTCAGAAGGATTAAAATAGTTAGTTAAGTGCAAGGTGTGACTTGGCTCATAAACAAAGCAAGCATAACCTGATATCTGTAGATCGGTTATTTGTGTGATATCACAATAATACTGACAATGATTTTAAACAAATCTTTCTTTACTGGATCTATAAGAGCTTCCAGTGCGAAGAACGTAACAGCATCTCGACTGTACACCTAGTATATCGCATACTGCCACTGACGAGGCCTTCTAGTCGGCTGAGCATGCAATCCACAAAGATTTATTTAAAAAGGTTATTTGTATCAGTCATTTATAAAATACCAACTATTAGGTAAAATAACACCTTATTCCAGTGAAACGTGGTCAGTATATAAGTTAGTGTAGTTTAATAATTTAACAAAAAATCTGGTAGGTCTTAACAAATATTTATTTGCTGGCTCTATACATGACAGTTGAAGACTATGGTCTCTTAAACTACCAGAGTTAAAGGTCCCACAATTCGAAACGACACTTCATTCAATTTGCCGATTAATATTTTATTTTTAGAAAATTATTTCATTAATGTAGAAGTACCTGACTCAATCATTTTCATGAACTTACTCCAATTACAAAGATTTCAGAACACCTAGCATTAGAACACATGGTACATCCAGATGAATCTCAATAAATAGGTAAAGGATGTTCAAGATATTAGTTATGAAGTATTACTAAATATTTCTAACAAGTTAATGAAAGGAAGACTCTGGACACGAATGTGAAACTAATTGCACAATCTTTATTATTACGAAGAACACGACGCTTGAAAATTTGCTATTTACTTACAATGGACAATCGCTTTTACACGATTTTCTCTTTCAACCATTCAAGTTAGAATGAAGTACCAGACCGTTTAAATATAGTATTTCTTAATTCGAAAGAACCCGGGATGACATGTTCTACCCAAGTGACTGGTCATTGCTATTACAACATAGATGGGACCATAACCTACAGAAATAACTTGAATAACCAAAGAAAATAGTGCTGTTCATATCCTTACACAATAAGTCTTATTAAGCAATGTTATCCCAGGGCAGTAAAAGCTGTCAACTTTCGTAAACAACAAAGGAACAAAAATAACTTTAATTTAATAAAATTAATCATTTTCTTGACCACGTGTGAAACTAACATTTCGTCTCGATAAACAAACAAACCTTAGTAACTCGGAAATAAGGATCACAAAATCCTTTCAACTGGTTTTTGAACTCATAGCTATCATTTTTCGTGTGTGCAATTTATTAATGCATTAGGTATTACATCCACTTACACCAACATCCTAATTTTATTTTCTTTGGTTTTCTTTTAATTTCGAGCAAAGCTATTAAAGGGCTATGTGTATTAGTTGCATATAATTTGTAATAAACTAGAGGGAAGGCAATTAGTCATCACTACCTATCGTCAAACGGACTACGTTTTTTCTAAAAACTAGTAGGATTGATCATACATTATAATACCCCCACTGCCAAAAGGGCAAGCATATTCGGTAGCAAGGATTCAAATCCGCAGATTGCGAGTCAATTACCCTAACTAACTACGAGGCCAACCAGTTTTCTAAGGTCGAGAAGCTATGGCTATCTATTTGATAACTCAGAAAGTTAGGTTCACTGAGCCCTTTTGATCCTAATCATCAACCACCAGTCGTAATTTCAGATAATCGAATGGTAATAAAACAAGATAGAGCATAATCAGTGATGTCGAGAAACCCACTTGTTGAGAAATTTATATGCAAAAACGGCTCGTTTTGGTTGAGAAAATATTTTACATAGAAGAGCGAACAACGTTTCGACCTTCTTCGGTCATCGTCAGGTTCACAAAGAAAGAGGTAACTGACCGGAAGCTGACCACATGTTTGAAAGGGGTTGTGTAACTGAGTGTCGGAATGTAGAGGGCGGTGGTAGATGTTTGAATATATAATTTTATTTATTTTATTATATTAATATAGGTATAAAGGCGTTCCTTTATATTGGTTTATTTTGGGTTTAAGTTGTTGTATAAGTAAGGCTTCTTTAATTTTGCGTTTGTTTATGTTTGTTTCTTTATTTAGTATTTGAGTGTTTTCTATGGTTATGTTGTGTTTATTTGACTTGCAGTGTTCGAAAACGTGTGAAGGTGACTTTTTATGTTCTTTGAATCTGGTTTCCACTTTTCTACTTGTTTCTCCAATATAAAAGTCGTGGCAGTTATCACATTGTATTTTGTAAATAATGTTGGTGTGGTGTTTGTCAGTGTAGTTTTGCATAGCATAGACCTCAGTTTTGTGCCTGGTTTTTGAATAAATTTGGTATTAACTGGAATGTCATATTTTATTACTAATTTTTGCCAAATGTTGGTTATTTGTTTGCTGATGTCAGGAATATATGGTACACAGCAGTATATGGTTTCGTGATTTTTTGATTCGTGAGATATATTTACTTTAGTTGGTTGATTTTGCTTTCTGTCTAGATGTGTGCGTATAATGTTTTCTACGGTTTGTGGAGGAAACTTATTGATGTTGATGAAGTATTGTTTTATTTTGTCTAATTCATCGTTAATTTTATCTGGTGAGCATAGTTTTATGGCTGTGTTTATTTGGTTTCTTAGTATGTTGAGTTTTTGTTTTGTTTCATGTGCTGAGTCCCAAGGAATGTATAGTCCAGTATGGGTGATTTTTCGGTGGATTTCTGTTTTGAATTGTGTGTCGGTTCTTGTAATTTTGAGGTTCAGAAATGATATTTGATTGCTTTCTTCCTGTTACGATAGAGCATACATGGTACTGTAAAATAACACATGATAGCTTATAAATCAAGGTCTACAACACCCCTTTTATCTGAGTTTTCGAGCTCCAAGCTATCATTTTCAGTTGAACAAGCTGGTGATGCACCTACCCTACATCCACTAGTACCAGCTAACTTAGTTTCATGGTAATTACGTTAGACTCACACAACGTACTGTAGGGTAAACATCTATTCATAGTTTGGAAAGCAGAGATTACCATTTCCTTTCATTCATCAGATACTAAACCTAATTATAGCTCTATCTCTGATGAATGAGCGATAATTATACAATGAAGTGCATATAATATATCTTACACTACTGCCCCAAATTCCAAAAAGCAACTAATACTACTTCTTTTCAATAATTCGTTCATCAGTCTATTAATTATACAAAATGATAATGAACCAGCTTAATCCCGGCCATATTGATCTGGTTACATTTTGCAATGATTAATCCGATTTTTTAAATTGTTTCATTTCGCGCATCCTCATATGGCTCACAGTGAACAGATCCACACGTGTTCTCAGCTCATTCCTCCTTTTTCCAAATGCTTAATCAAGTCAAGCACTGAATTATATAGATTCTGCGTCAAACATTGTACTCTACTGCCTGTTTCTCAGTCGGTTTATTCCAGACAATCACATGTCTGAAATTATTGTCTGTACACTTAAACGACGAGGAAGAAATCTGTCTAGCTTTAATCATAGGAATTTATGCGGGAATATAAGCCTTTCTACCATACATTCTCGGCTAACATCTGACTGAGAAGCCCTGAACGTTAAAATACTGTATTTTAAGAGCTCTCAGGGTTCTTAGACTATGTAATAAGTGGTGGTTCACAAAACTAGGATGGCAGAATGAAGATGAGATCTAGACAGCTCTTCCATTGATTGTACTCAGCCTCAAGCTCCTCCATGGATCATGTCTACATCACAGTATATGTCACGGCTCAAGAAAGCATACCACCGTCCAATGACTCACATATTTTGTAAATCAGTATCTGCTTTCTCACCTACTGGTGAGATCGCTCTGATTTGTAAATGTCATTTATCAGTGAAGCTTTCACACTTTTCCAATCTTCTGAATATGCTTCAACCAAAAGGGGCATTGAACTATTCTGGTCGGCGTACGTCTAGGAGTGCCATACAGATCACTCCATTCGATCTCAGAATCATCAGATGTCACACAAATGTACTGATCCTCAGTTTGTGTTTTCCTTATATCGAGGCTGATCCTCAATCAGCCACTCTAAGTGCACCATGTTCTTTCAGTCCTCTTTCCCAAATCTGCAACTGCAATGAAAACGAAGTTTTGGGTTTTTGAGGATTGGTGAAAGTCATATATTCAGGAAAGGACTTTTCATAAACCCAAAACCCTCTCAGCAACTGAGACTCATTCTTGATCATAAATCCTTTGACTTGTGAAAAATGCCATTTTCTCTAACTTAGAACCCTATTTAAACCTAATGCAAAACAGCTTCAAGTAAAGGGCAGAGCATACTACAGCCGAAATAGCAAACTCCATAATAATGATATTAAAATTATTTTATTTGCTCACTATCTGATACCACATATAAGAATATTTTCAACTGGTACAATTAACCCATATTCATATTTTGTGTGACAGTTTTGCCAATAAGCTATGTAATGAAGTAGATAGAAACGAGTCTTCGCTACATATCATTCATATTATATAACTGGGGTCATCTGATAATAATGTATATAGTTTGAAATTAGTTGATACTATGAACCCTAGAGTTTAGTATAAATTTAACGCCTTCGTTACTGTTATTTTTTTGTTTAATGTAGTTATAATGTTATTACAACTTATTTGGCCCGGTATCGCCAGGTGGTTAAGGCGTTCAACTCGTAATCCGAGGGTCGCGGGTTCGAATCCCCATCGCACCAAACATGCTTGACCTTTCAGCCGTGGGGGTGTTATAATGTGTTCGTCAATCCCACTATTCATTGGTAAAAGAGTGGTGATAACTAGCTGCCTTTCCTCTAGTCTTGCACTGCAAAACGGCTAGTGCATATAGCACTCGTGTAGCTTTGCGCAAAATTTAAAACAAACCAACCAACCTATTTTAACAGCGATATAGTGGCTCAAAGAAAGGCTACGAATTTTTCAAGTACAAACTTTTAGCTTGTAACTCCGTCATTTCTTGATCGATTTAAGGTCTAATTACACTCTTGAAGTCAGGAGTCAAACCCTTTGGATTGTTATATTTGGCCCTGCCCAATACCTCATAGATTAATTTACTCTAATACTGTCTAAAATAATTTCATTTTCAGGGTTGGCCAGTAAAGGTCCTGATGAGTAATAATATCGCATCGGATATATGCGCGTCCCACATTTGATATTGCTGTCGCAGGAAAATGTAGTTCATGTTTGTTTGTTGTTGTTTTTTTAATTTCGCGCAAAGCTACACGAGGGCTATCTGCGCTAGTCGTCCCTAATTTAGCAGTGTAAGACAAGAGGGAAGGCAGCTAGTCATCACCACACATCGCCAACTACTTGACTACTCTTTTACCAAGGAATAGTGGGATTAACCGTGACTTTATAACGCCCCTACGACTAAAAAGGCAAGCATGTTTGGTGTGACGGGGACTCGAACCCGCAATATTCGGATTGCGAGTCGAACGCCCTAGCTACCCGGTGATGCTGGTCATCCAGTTAATAAAAAATAAAGTCTCACATATTAATTTAATCTTGTCTTAAAAAATTCAAGTGCCGCGGTTATTGAAGGTTCCCTTTTGTTTTATATATCCAAGGAACATCCATCTTTCCCTCTCTCTCAGGAAGTCCACATCCGACCTCTGAAATATATGTTACTATGGGCCAACATAAATCATACTAATAATGAACATTTTTACCAAGAATTCTATGCATATTCAAGTTAAATTCGAATAAAGTCAATATCTATGGAGCTTTTGCGAGTTGCAACATTAACAAGGTTTAGTGTTCTAATTAAGCGTGTGAAGGCTAATTAGAATCCAGAACTAGAAGTGTTGAACAAACTGCTGGAGAAGTGCCCGACAACTCTACTTAGTTATTTATCGTTTATAAAAATATATCACGCATTATTTTCTTATTACCAAGTTTAATAGATATTGTAAAACTTAATTCAGGTCGAAAAAACATTATTACTAAGATTTAAAAAAATTAACACTTAATGTAAATGAGATATAACATTTGTGTGAAACATAAGCAAAATAAAATTATTCACGTTCATTGTTTTACCACATATTTTTCAAAATTAACCTGTAACGGATTAAGCTCAATACAGTTGTTAGGGTGACGAACTGTGAAACTGAGGCTTACGTGTCGTTACCGCTAAAAATAAGTTTCAATCCGCACTTTGCATAAAAAGAGTGATAGTAAATCTCAATAATCAGTCTGACAGCAGTTACCTAAGAGTTGGTGCTGGGCAATATTGATTAGCTTACCTTCCCCCTAACCTATCACCTCAAAGTTTTGGACTGCTGCTTGCGGTAGCGCTTGTGAATTTTAACAAATAATTACAAATAACATCGTTACTTACCAATACTGGGCGTGAAACGATGCAGGTGATGTAGTAGCTGGCAATCTATTTATACTTAATTTCTTTTTGTATGAAATTTGAATTCCTTAATATGGAGTCACCTAACGAATATGTCGGTGGAAATGAGTTTCGAGCCACCTATCTGAAATATTAATGAAATGCCAAAACACGTCAGTAACAAACGACAGAGATACAGAAGAAGCCACAGTAATACTGCAGTACGTATGTTATTATCTACAAATATTAGGCTCGTCGCCAAATTAGGCTTCAGTCGGAAACCTTAAAAATTAAGACTGGCAACGTTTCAAAAATACATTGGTTATCCAAGGATCTCTGGTTTTGTAAGCTATTTATTAAAAAAAAAAATTATCCATTAGTCTGTTTGTTTGTTATACTTGTGATAGTTAGAACATAAATAAAAATATTAAGCAGTATAAATATTTAAAATTTCTTAAAGTTTAAGGTAATAACCAGTCTGATGGTTGGGATACTTGAATCAAAATCTAAGAGTTTGAATCCTGTTACCGAAATATGCTAGTCCTTTCAACAATGGCAGCGTTGTAAAGTGACAATCTTAACGTTCATTTATAACAGAATCCAAGAAGGGTGTTGTTAACTAGCTGTTTTTCCTTTAGTCTATCACTCAAAAATCAGTGACGGTTAGCGCAGATAGCGATCGAATAGCTTTGCGCGAAATTCAGTAAACATTCAAATGAAATAGTATTCACACCAGTTATAAGGTCTACTAGTTTACGTATTTTTTTTCAGTAATATATAGACTAGTAGAGACTACTAGGAATAAAGTTTTTCTTCTAGAAATTTTGAGGGCAGCTAAATTAGAATTTTCTATGCACAACCATCCCTAATTTTGAACTTATGGACTTAAGTAAAGGAAGTTGGTTAACAGCACCCAAGAATAACTATGGGACTAATTTTGTCTGGCAAGAGAAAAAAACAACACTTTGATCATAACTCTTTTAGTACAACCACAACCCCAAAGTGTGGACTGTGCTTTTACAACAACCACATGCAAACAGGGAGCCCTCTGATCCATAGTCTGGACACGTTAATCATTAGGCCGCTAATGTGTGTGTGTGAGTACCAGTATATTTTAACTCACTGTGCAAAATTAAATGCGTATGGTGGCTTCTAAAATGCACATTGTTATCAAAGCTTTCTTGGCAGAAAGTATAATTTAGTCTATTTGTTTCTTATTTCTTTACTAGGGATGTCTACTAAATTACTTTCAAACTCCTCATGTTCCTGTTAGAGGCATGCACACTTGACAGAAGTATTTTTAAAGTAGCCACTAGATGTTTGTTTTTGTTTCAAATTAAGTACAAAGTTGCACAATGGACTATCTGTTCTCTGTTCCCTATGGGTATCGAAACCTGGTTTCTAGCATTGTGAATCTGCAGACATATCACTTTGTCTCTTGAGGGCAGCCAATAGAGGAACCACCATTATAAAATATTTAACAGTTACTAATTCATGTTTCAATTTATACACGAAAGTATATACTGGATATCTATTCATAGAGATCCCATGAAAGTGTTCTGTTTCAAGAGTAACAAATATTTTATTTCTTGCTGTTGTAGCCTACGTAGTACATAATTATTCTCACGATTCCTAATACCTGCATGTTTTACTAACGTTACGACAGTATAAATTGTAAAACTGATCACTTATGTGACGTTATTTTAGTGTCTTCTGACTGACAACCAATACACTATTGTATTGTGGTGTGTATGGTTACAATTGGCAATCTCTCCAGGCAGCCTTGGCTCCTTTAGTGAAAATAAGTGTATTGCAATGTTATTGTTCTAGTTTCATTTACAACAACACCCCATTTAGCATTGAAGAAGAGTTCCTGATAACAGTGCTGTAAACGAATCAACTTTAAACAGGGTCATTTTAACATTGCATATATGGTGATATTTAACTGAAGGCTTTGTTTCTTACTTGTGAATACTGTAAAGTGGTTTATTTAGGTACTAGTTGACATAGATTGTTACAGTACAGTATTATTTATTAAATTAAATGAACACAAACTGTCTCAAAAGAACAAAGAATCACATCAAATTAACTGGTGTCTGTTCGTGAACTAGCACCGATCCTACGACAAAAGGCAGTAGGTAGGTGTGGCAGTAAACGTCATTTGCCCGTTTACAATGAAGAGCAAGACCTCTGCCATATTAAAAAAAAAATCATGAATTTCCACTTACATGAGAATTGTGATAGTTTCTCTATTCATCCACTTTACTCTATTTGATTCATCTCACTTCCAATAAGTATGAAACTTAACGTAAATTACTCACAATAAAATCGTCATCACTGAAAGAAAAAAATAAAATTTTTATCCGCTTTCAATCTTCTTTGGTAGTAACAGAGCCATCAAATAGAAAATCAGAAACTTCCTGCCACATCCTCTTTCAAAATTTGCCAATACATGCAGTTCTCTCTTACGTTTAAGACTATATTAGATATAACCAATAGACAGGTAAGGTTTCAGTGTGTGAAATTGCGTTTTTTCATAAACGAGCGCATAGACTTGAAATCTATGGATTTTCTGGACATAGACTGGAAATCACTTCTAAGATAATGTTTTTGTTTTCCTCCCCACGGGAACGATACTGTGTACATGGATGACGTGTTAACGAATTATACTGTGTTACTAAAATGTTAGAAGAAATGTTATAGTTTGGTTTGTTTTCAATTTTGCACAACGCTACTCCAGGGTAATCTGAGCTAGCCGTCTCTAATTTAGCAGTGTAAGACTAGAGGGAAGGCAGCGAGTCATCACCACCTACTGCCAACTCTTGGACTACTTTTTTACCAATGAATAGTGGGATTGATCACACGTATCACACCCCCACAGCTGAAAGGACGAGCATGTTTGGCGTGACGGGGATTTGAACCCGTGACTCTCGATGTTATAGTTACGGGACCTTGTCTGCTTTTTGCTCATTATTCTATATACCTTGTTGCATTATTTCATTAAATAAATATTATTTAATATAGTACTACCAATCGTATAAAAAAGGTAATGCTCAGAGTGCTATGGAGTTTTTTTTCTCTTTCGTAAAAAAAAAAATCTAACAGAGAATCAGCTTAAAGCAGGGTCGTACTGTACATACATACACACACACACATATATATATATAAAAGGTAATTGTACACATTTGCTACCTTTCATAGTCTGTGTCAGCTTTATAAAATAATATGGAAAGTTTATAAATGAACGGAATTCTAGCATAATGTAATTTATGAGAAGAGGTCCTGTGACATCAGTATATCTTGAAAGTAATCCAAATTAAAGAAAAAATTACCTATTTGATACAACGAAAAAAAAACACGTTATTTAGCAATCTGATTGTTATACATCTGATTTGTGACAGTTTACCTCAAATAATTTATATGTTTAGTTTAGTTTTTATGTATTTTTTTATTGTCGATAGGTATTTGAAAAAAAAAATCTTCTCAGTGCAATAGTTTTTGTTTTTCCTGTAACTTTTGTTTATATTTATGACATTTTGATTGCTTGTATGACCATTGTCAAGCAACGTAGGGTAGGATAAAATTGTATGTCTTACAGTTTTTTTAAATACAATGAATTCAAATCTATTCCAGAAAAAACTTGAGTGTAAAATAATTATACTAGATACAAAACAGTGTTTACAGCATAGGAAGAGTAGAGTTTGTAACATTAAACCAAGCTCATCAAGTATAACAAGTGACAGCTGAAATATATCTTTAACTGAATCTAATATTGTGATAAACAGATAACACAACCACATATTTATTATTCAGGATATGATTATATCTTTATTAATATGTAAGTATTTTTCATATTAAGTTCAGTACAAGTTTATCTATTTATTTATAAGTTTTAGGCAAATAGCATGTTATCACCTGTAACTACATACAAGATTGAGGAACATACATGTCTTACATTATCCTAAAGTTTAAGATAATATTATTTGATGTTTCAGCTCTTCTTGGATGACTGACACTTGCAAGATCTTGTATGAATTAATTAAATGGACTATCATCACGTTAGTGTTTTTAGATCCACTATCTTGTGAATATAAAAGAGCTATTGCATGGAGTTGGTGTGCGTTTTTATTGATAATATATATATATAAAGTCATGCCATAAGTAATGTCCAAAAATTTAATACAGATTGTGCATCATTTCTGTCTTTGTAGAAGGCTTTAATGACAAAAATATGTAGTAGGATATGTATAAAAATGTTCAGACAAATAAAAGAAACTAACCCAACTCCACTTTTACAGATCATTAATCAAATAAACCCTTATGAAGATAGATGTGTTTGAGAAGCACATTAGGCATATAATGCTTTATGAATTTAAAAAAGGCAATAGTGCAGTGGAAACTACACAAAACATTCAAGGTGTTTATGGTGCAGAGTCTCTCAATGAAAGAAAATGTCGAAGGTGGTTTCAGAATTTCAGATCAGGTGACTACAGCTTAAGTGATGTGTCACATTCAAGTAGTCCTGTTGAGTTCAATGATGATTTGCTGCTGGCTGCACTTGATGAAGATTGTGCTGTAACAGTTGAAGAACTAGCAAAGAAGCTTAATTCAATCCATTCAACAGTTCATCATTAACTACAACAGGTTGGAAAGGTGTCAAAACTTGGAAAATGGATCCCCCAGGATTTGACAGAAGCCAATCTTAGAGCAAGAGTGTACATTTGCACTCTTGTGAATGCAACTCACCTTTTTTGGGCAGGTTAATGACTCAAAACAAAATATGAATATATTATAAAAATGTTAAGTGCTGTAGACAATGATTCAGAGCAGGTAAACTGGCTAAAGCACAGCACAAAATTGACCTCCACTCTAGGAAATCTTGTTAAGCATTTGGTGGGATATTGTTGGTGTGATCCACTTTCATTTACTGCCACTCAATGTAACCATTACATCAGACTTCTATTGTCAATAGTTAGAGGCATTTGAATGTTGCACTGAAAGAAAAGAGGCCTACTTTGATCAGTCGTAAAGGTGTTGTGTTATACCAGGATAATGCACAGCCCCATACAGCAAGGATCAAATCTGCAAAGACTGAAGAGCTAGACTGGGAAAAACTTCCGTATCCTCCTTATTCTCCAGACCTTGCCCCATTTGATTATCATCTATTCCACAGTTTGCAGAACTATCTTGATGGAAAAGAGCTTGGAACACATGAAGATATCAAAACTACCCTCTGTATGTTCTTTTTCTCCAAACCCTAAGAATTTTATAGAAGTAGCATTCAGAAGCTTGTGAATCATTGGCAGGAAGTAATTAATAGTAAAGGAATGTACATTATTGATCAAATAACATTAAATGTGTTTGAAATCCTATCTATTTTTCTGAACCTAAAATTGGACATTACTTAAGGGATGACCTGATATATGTAATTCAGACTTACAGAGAAGCAAGCACAGTAACTGAAAATAATGATAATTACATTAAGACACTGGCAATTAAATTGTGCAGGTATATATGTAAATTTCCACTTATAAATCACAATGGATGAACACATTATTTGTTGGAAAGTTTTCTAAGTTTTCTCTCAAATATAGGAGAGATCATAGCAGAGCAGACATCATGAATTACACTGACAAGTAAAAGCACAAGGACCATTTTGATATGAGGGTCAAGGGTTGTCCTGTATCTTGGTTTGGAAATCTGGTTATCTTATTTATGGAGGTACTATGCTACAATCAGTTATGGCTTAACAGAATGAGGTATGGGTATACATATTTCAAACATAACTGTTTCCCACCTTTTACCTAACAACAGAGAGTGATCTTACTTACGTTATAACTGAGAATATTGATTTAATTCAGAAGTGGCCACTCACAGAGTCTTCTATCATCCTTTCAGATTACTTCACAGGGGAAAGGCTTGTAAATAAACTGTAAAGTTGTATGTAATTAACTGTAGTGTGTTATAATAACATGTCTACACACAGTATATATGCCACTGGGCACAATAAATGTTTTCTTCAGGACATATATACGAGAGTTAAAACTCAGAACTGAAGTTCATATTTTAAGAAAAGAGAAGAATATACATTTGTGTAAATGTACATTTTTATAGACTAAAACAACAAAACACAAGACAGTTAAAAGTTATAACAAGCTCTTTGAACAATTAAACTGGTTTTAAAGGTTTGCTGTGAGGACTGCTCATTAAGACGTTAAATCCATAGCTATTTCATTAAAAAGAACAGAAAGAATTAGCTTTCAGAAACATCATAACATTTTGAATTTTGTTATTTCCTCAGCTCAGAATCAAACCAAAAATTTCTCGCATACCATGTGAGTATTCTACCAACTAAGCTAAACAGTTAACCTACTAGTACCTGACAGTAACAATACTTTTTAACAATTCAAATTACCACATTTCTCTTAGTTAACAAAAATAGTATTAGGAAACTTTGCACTGTATTAAAATGTTTAAATTGATAAATATTTCCATTTTAATTAAGTAAATTTGTCCACAAGCATTATATTCAGTAATACTATGATTATCACCATCTGAAGCTACTTCAGAAAATAATAAGTAAATATTCAGCAATGTTTTAAAAAAAGAGTTTCTTCAGCACATCCTAAGCTTTAGACTGATACAATACATATGTAGGTGTGAGGTCTTGTTCAAAGGCTTTGTACATGGAGAAAATCTTTCCATCAGTGGCAGGAGGTATTGGTTTTTTTTTACATACTTTTCAACTTTCCTACAAACAGATAGGAAAAAGAGTAAATGAAACTTATGACCAGTCCTTAGGCCCAGTCCATAAAGGTAGAAAACCAAATGGGTCAACATGCTCTCTGGTGCATTCCAGGCCAATTTGTGACACTAAATACCCACTTTATTTGATTCCATAGGATGATAAATAAGCATTGTACTTCTGCCAATTTAACATATGTTCCAATGAAAATCATATAAAGACCAATTAACATGCCAACTGATCAATTCATGAAGTGTTTGGATGGACAATGGAGAAAAATATTTATAATTGCAGTGTTCAGATCAGTTAAGTAACTTGTTACTTCGTGAAATACTGAGACAACATTTGTACAAATCAGTGTCTATTAGTGTAAACTACTGACCTATTTTAAAAATTGAGACTTTTAAAAGGCAAATACTGAATATTATGTGCATGTATGAACCCATGCCTGCCCTATCAGACCCTTTTTTTTTCAATCTTAAGACAAATTTATATATACTGGAATTTTTACCCATAAATTTTGCATGGTAATGCAACAGCAATCTTTTTCCAATTTTGGCTCCATCTGGATTATTTCACAACCAAGTTGATCCATTTTAATTGTCCACTATTGCACTTTAAGGAGTTCATGAATTTTTGAGGCATTCAGGGATCTTTGATTTCAAAAGATATTGTTCAGCTAGTCAGTTGGCCCATAATACACCAATTAAAAGAAGTCTCACAGATCAATTTCAGTTTAGCATAAACATCAAAGCAACTTTAGATCAAGTTTACTAGTACAAGTGTTATGTATTCATTTTCATCGCCTACACAGCCCTCTAACATTTTTTTACAGGATATGAACAAACTTATAAAGTGCATCTTTTGAACCACATAATTATTTCCACACAAGATAGAGTTGTTATATTTCTAGTTTCATTGTTAATTTTAAACAAATTACATTTATTCTCCTTGTTCTGTATTTCATCATCTTATGGTCCACAGAAGTTACTAGTGTTTCTGGCAAAGTTACCTTGTTGAAGGAACCTATAAGAGAAGGTTATTAAAATTCAAATCTAAGTTTTTATTATTCATATACATTGTATTAAGTTATAGTACATTAAAAAGTATAGAAAGAATACTATCAAATAATATTTCAATGTGTTAAAACTTTAGGAGCTCAAGTCTGCTATAAACAGACTTGTAGCAAACAAAAGGCAGACTTAACCCTAGAAAGCTAGTATGGTTAGTTTCATATACAGGTTTAACTTGTATGGAGTCATAGTGACCTCACACTTATGTCTGTGTTAATATTTTTCGTTGTCTCATCCTGTCATACATTTGGTGTTAGAATGACTAAGAAAAAGGTGGTAACAACTTGTGCATCAAGTTGCTAATCACCAGCAGTGAGTGATGTCTATTAAAGTGAACAGCTTAAAAGGAAAACTATGATCACTGTTGTCATCTATCACAAGGAAAGTCATTTCAACAAATCTTTATACACGTGCAGCCATTTAGGGGGCTTTTGATTTGGTTGTTAAGCTGCAAGTGGTTGATTCTGGGTGAGAACTACACTTTTAATGCTTGTTTCTGATTCACTGTTATCTACAACTTTCTAAGTCAGCTACAAGATTGCTTAGAAAACTCAACATAATAACAGATCTGATGAAAGTCTATGAGAGAGTCAAACACTCACTCAAGTTCTCCTGGCAAATAGTTCAAATTACTAATCAACTGAGTTAAGGCTTCCAACGATATTTCAGTTGTGTTTCTACAGTCTATAATGACTCAAACTGTATATATGAAAAGAAAATGAGATAAACTAATTGGATTAACATGACAGTAATTTCATTTAGAAATAGCTACCTAACATTATTTTATTATAAATTAAAGTTTCATACAAATATAAAATGCTCTGCATTGTTAGTGCACAAGAAGCATCAATTGTTGTATAAAATAAATATTTTGAATTCTAAAAGAAGCTTTCAATGAACTTAAAATTTGTCACTGTCATGACAAATGACATTTACTATCCCCCTCCCACATTTTTAAGAGATGATTTTTCAAATAAAACTTTTCTATGAAATAACTAAATATGAAATACTCAAATGTATATTATAGGGTTAGCAACTTAAGCCATACCAATCATTTCTTAAAGCTTACAAGTTTATTTAAGACCTTTTATAGAAGGTACATAACATTATTTTGGCTCTTGATCAACTAAAAATTAAATATTATGTATTTAAACTGTGCATTAAAATGTTAACATTTTTTAATCTTATGTACAATACTACTACTACATTTTTTCTTTTACTTTAGCACCAGAATAAGTATTTTACTTCTCTCACAAAATTTTTAAAATTCTTTACATAAACTTACAGGTCAACAATTTTCTACAGTAATTTAAGGACAGCTATTTTGACCATGAATAAACATATCTGTTCTACATAACCAAAATCTAATTATTTTCAAAATCTCAAGATATATATACCTGGTGTAAGAACACATCTATAGCTTCAGACACAAATTCATTTTCTGTCATAAAACTGTCCCATGTTGTTACATTTTTAACTTCTTCATCAAATGTTTTACATATCTGGCTGACCTCCAAACTGACAGCTATTTCTAAAGTTCTAAAAGAAATATGATTAGTGAACAAGCAAAGAATGGCAATAACTCCTGCTTTCTCATAAACATCCTAGAATCTTCTACATATAACCTGCTTTGTAAATGAATACCTTAACTCGTTCCTTCAATGTTATTAACTTTTAATAAAAATTATTAAAATTATACAGTTAAAGTCATACAGTTAAATTTAGATTTACTGTGTAATTCTACACAAATGTCCTGCTACAAAGCAGACCTATTTGATACTTGCACAGAAATCAGTTGATCTGAGAATATCACACAGGTTTAATCTGGTTAAAGACTTTAGGAAAAAAAAGTTATCTGAACTTATCATTTTATAGAAGAGTAACAGAATCTTTTTTGTCTTTTTAATAAAATAATTTGTTTCTGAACATAATAAGTTGTGGGGGGTGGGACAAAATAAAGAAAACTGGTTGCATTCATATAATCCAATTATTGCCCATGTCTGAGTGAAAATGGTTAACAAAGTACTCAGAGATCAATGACTATATATTAATGATCTTAAAATATTTAAGGCTAGACACATTCTACTTTCAAAATCTTAATAAGAAAATTAGTAAAGCCATTAGAAGTATTTATTCTGGTATTGATAACCCTCAATCTGATAGCCATGATTACAAAATATCCCCAGTATCTCAATTTACACATTACTCATCAAAGACATACAAAACTACTGCTGTTGTATCGGGAAGTTTTACAAGTATGTAGTTCACTGTGATTCTAGGTTATTCTACCATTTACTTCATGAAAATAGTCACTGATTTGTAATGTACTTGGGAGCTTATTTGAGAGCCTTTGTAACTTCAAGTCCTTATTTAATGTCTTGCTATTAATATCAGAAGACATGCTCAGCTTCCTTTGTAATATCCTTTTGGGTCAGAATGTTCTTTTTTTGTACATCTTCACTTTGCAAATGAGGAGATTACTCCTTTTTGGCTTGGAGTGTGATTTTGAAGCCCAGTGCAGTACTTATGACTCTTCAGAGCATGTTCTTCTGTTTCCAAGAAGAAAATGTAAGACTTTTTTTTATTTGCTATATCATATGCTTTGGTTCTATATCATTTAATAATCTAATGATATGAATCTGCTGTACAGACAAAAGTCTAGCAATAATATCATTGCACTGTTGAATGGTTGGAAATTTGCAATGAAGCAAATATATAAGTATTAAGTAAGTCATCCATGACAACATAACTTTTGTCTGCAGTAACTTGCAGCTGCAACAGCATATGCAAGTCATTCTTAGAAACTACAAAAAACATTTTTGTTATGCTTACAAAAAATATACAAGTCAGTTACTAAATGTTTGCTGTTATGTTAGAATGTATAGAAAAATATACAACTGATCTCTTATACAAGCAAAGTTAAATGTATGGGACAAGTATTTTCATAGTTATCTGCTCATTTATCAAAGTTAACAATTTTAAAATTGATGAATTTAAATTTTCTAACTTACAACTAAACATGAACACTCTGTCATTGTATTTCAGTATCTGCCATATAAATTGTAAGAAACAGTGTAATTCATTTAACCATTCTTTAAATGTATTGAGACTGTAGGAGTACCAGGTAACAACTAGGTTTTTAGAGTAAAATGCATTTCTATACCAAAATAAATAGCTTGAGCAAACAGAAAAAGTTTCCATTTTGTTTTATGATCATAAATGCATAAAAAATACAATATTTCTGTGTAAAAATCAATTTTGATAAAGATTAGAAACAGTAGAATATATCACACCTGAAGTCTGATCATTATCTTTTATGGTTTTTAAATGAGACACAAAACTCAAGTGCTTTCAAATAGTTCATTATTTATCTTCTTTTTATTCTTCTGAAAAGGAATAATTATTCGAAAGCACTTGAGCCTTGGGTCTTGCTAGAAACTTATTACAACTTTTATATGTTATCCTATGTGCTACCTTCTAAAACAATTTTTTTAATAATATAAAAATAAAATACACTTACGAAAAGGGGTCATTAGCTGTGGCTGTCAAAGCTGTGCAGAGCTGAGTAAGAGCACAATCTCCTAAAGATCTTGTAATATGCTTTTTGCCCTCAGTATCTAGTTGCTTAAATAATTTCTGAGCTTCTTGAATATATTCTTTAACAAACAGAAATTTTATATGTATACATATATAAGTGCATAAACAACTTACATTTAGCATTTTTAAAGCTCACATCAGCATAAAAAACAAGTTTTGGTTTCTAATCACAGACAACTTAGTTTAAATGGTTCTTCATCCATCTATTCAGTCAGGATATTGTGCATTAGGTAATAATAATTACACCATATGCATTCCTTATTAACGTAAATGATAATTCTTTGTCAATTTTTGGCAAGCTTTTGATGATTTACAGCCACGAACAGTGACTACTGTAACCAGCAAATTAAGGTATTAAAACAAATATATTAATAAATATCAATCTAGTTTAAACTGGCTAGATATGGAAAATGTAGCTTCATGATTGACAATAAAATATAATTTAACTTGTAGGATGAAATATAATATTTTTAATACTTTTCTCAAAATAATATCAAAATCAAAATTTTGGAAATTTCACAACCTAAGAAATGATAAGAAATACTAAATTAAATTGTAAAATTTTTTATGTTTAAACTAAATATTATATACGAGGTCTGTTCAAAAAAATACGCGGACACGGACTGACGTCATAAAACAAAATGTATTTTATTTAGAAATTACAGGTCTGGGACCCCTTCAAAGTACTCTCCTCCCCAACGCACACACTTATCCCAACGGTGTTTCCACTTATTGAAACAGTCCTGGTACGCTTCTTTTGTAATGCCCTCCAGCTCCTTTGTCGCATTTGCCTTAATCTCTGGAATCGTCTCAAATCTTCTTCCTTTCAAGGGTCTTTTGAGTTTGGGGAACAAGAAAAAATCGCAAGGAGCAAGGTCAGGTGAGTAGGGGAGGTGGGGAAGAACAGTGATCGAGTGTTTGGCCAAAAACTCACGAGTTCTGAGGGCTGAATTTCGCAGCAACGCGGTGCATCTTCAATTTTTTGGTCAAAATCTCGTAACAAGATCCAACTGATATCCCACACTCTTCAGCAAGCTCCCTGACAGTCAGACGTCGATTTGCCAGCACCAGGGTGTTGATTTTGTCGACGTGTGGGTCATCAGTTGATGTGGAAGGACGTCTAGGACGCTCATCATCTTCAATGGACTGTTGACCATCCTAAACACGTTCATGCCACTTGAAACATGCCGTACGCTTCATAGCAACATCACCGTAAGCCGTGTTAAGCACAGCAAAAGTTTCAGTCGCAGAGTTTCCAAGTTTAACACAAAATTTCACAGCAAGTCGTTGCTCCTTCAGGTCATTCATTCTGAAATCTGCCAAACGAAAAAAAATCGCACTTCACTTAAAACCGCGTAGCTAATACACAAATGAAGATATCTGCAATCAGGAAATGGCATCGTAATCAGCTGATCTGTGCGAACCTAGCAACACGAAGTGGATTCCCCTGGAACCAACTGGAGCCGCACAATTCAAACAGTCCGCATATTTTTTGAACAGCCCTCGCAGTTCTTTTGTTTTTGAATTTTGAGCAGAGCTATATGAGGGTTATCTGCACTAGCCGTCCCTAATTTAGCAGTGTAAAACAAGAGGGAAGGCAGCTAGTCAACACTACCCACTGCCAACTCTTGGGCTACTCTTTTCATAATGAATAGTGGGATTGACCGTTACATTATAACACCCCCACAGCTGAAAGAGCGAGCATGTTTCGTGTGATGAGGATATGAACCTGCAACCCTCAGATTAAGTCTCGAGTGCCTTTTCCACCTGGCCATGCTGGGTCTATTATACAGTAAGTTGGTCCAAGGTTTCATGTAAGTTGATTAAGTGCCATTATTGTATGGAGAAAGAAAAAGGGGAATATCAAAGACATCTATTGAATTAATGACATCCTGGGATTCTCTTTGATAAGTCACGTGAACTTGGTGAGCTTTATTAGCATGCTGGATTTCATGATTGTAACACCTAGATGAAACTTGTACTTAGAAAACATTTATATCTTACCTTTTAGTAATAATGTTGTTAATACACCAGCACGAAATACAAGAAAAGGAATGTATTCATTACTGTGACATTTCAGTTTCTGTAGTAATTTATCCACATACGAGTCTAGAAAACCATGTAGTAGCTGCCCTAATAAATCCGTGTAGATATCTCCTGTGAGGCCTTGGACTTCCTTCTGAACTATTTTTGAAATATGCACAGACTACTGCTGTTACTTTCATAGTGGAAGTATGATGAAAATGTAATTACTGTAAAGCATTTATGAAGAAATAACTTATTTAAAATTTATCTCAAATTGACATCTCTAAACCGTATTTTATGTAATGTAAGAACATTGGATTTCTCAGACATTTTAGCCTTACATGTAATCATTACAAAAATATTAAGTGTCAGAAGATTTATTACAAATTTGAATTGTAACCACTTACAAGAGTAAAATATTGACAAATTTTAGAAACAAAGTTAACACTGAAATTATGGACTGATTTTTACAACATTCAGCACAAAGGGGGTCCACTATTTCCATCAGATTTATGTATTTGTCTGTGACTTCATTCATTGTAAAAACCTGATGAAAAAAAACTAGATTTTCTATGTAACAAACATATAGGAATCCAACAGTAATAAGCAGGGTTAATTTAAATAATACTGATATTTGTGTTTATATGTTTTTTTATGTGTGACTCATGAGTTATTATTAACCTAATAATCATAAAAGCCATAGACTTATAGTGCATGAATATTTTTTTTTAAAAATTGCTTAAAAAGCTGATGGGATCAATATAAACCCTAGAGTTAATTGCAACATAAGATACAGTACAACATGTGATTTATATTTGTCAAATAAATAAATATATATATATATTGGTTTTGAACAAAAACTCAACTTTTCTTTATATCTTGCTATTGGATTAGATCTCATCATATTTAACCCTACCTCTGTATTGACTGATAATATTGTATGCCTGAAGCAACCTTTCTTCAGTTGCTGGATGGTGAGACTTGATACTTTCTAGAAGATGTGCTGCTTGGGTAACTAAGTTGGTCTTTTCTCCTTCCTTTTGAAAACTGGACAAATAAGAATATCAAACAACAAATCTTTACCAATAACTAAAATCTACCAGTGGAGGACAAGAAAAGTTAAATAAATAAAGTGGATCTAACTTATCAAAATTAATAAGATCATTTGAGCAGATAGACTTAAGAGTGAAAACTAAAATTTTGTATGATAATTACAAAAGCTCAGGAAACTTGCACTAATGGACAGTTGATAGTTATTCCTGAATTACCTAAAACTTGTTTTAATTTTTAGCAATTTTAAATGATTTTGGTGGGAAATCTCTTGTGGGATATTTGTACATTATAATAAAAATGCTTATTGCTAAGGGGTGGCACGAATTCTCATTACAATATTTATAACTTCACTGCACAAAACCTGTCTGTCTTTGGTATTTCACATGTTGAAAACTTCCTTTTGACCTAATTATATTTTATCTAAATTCATTCTAAATGTATGTGTTAACTACATGTTAAATTATAGTTGAATGTTAAGTACAAGTTTTCATACATTATCCTTAGCTGCTCTAACAAACTCAAACATTTACTTTGAGTTTTCAGTTCTTTGCTATATTTTATACTTGCTACATTTGAACCAGTAAAGATGTCAGAACTTCCTATAACTCTGATACATTTTACTTTTGTATCAGAGAAAATTCTCAATTATGTCTTAATTGTTGCACTAATTCACAGGATGAGATCAGCATGAAGTTGTAGGAAAAGGGAGAGTAATTTAAAGATGAATATTTTTATTGAAATACATTTTATTTTGAAAACATTATATAATTTTCATTGCTAAACTCTCTTCTCAATTATACCATCTTACACTACAGTTATGCACGATAAAAATTACAATGTGGAAATTAAAACTAAAAAATGATACCAACTAGCAAGTTTTATCTATTGTTAAGAATATTATGATTTCAACAGTGTGATTTCCTTTATGTACCATGATTCTGTTGAAATAAAAAAAATTTTATTCACAAAAACTTTAACAGATTTATTGTTTTACATTAATTTTAATATCTGCATTTATTTAAGTTTGATGCATGTGATGTATATTGTTGGATGTGTATTGTGCAAGTCCTGCCTGTTTTCTAAATCTGTAGAAGATTCTCAAGGGTAAGAATCAACAATACATCTTTTACAAAAAACACTAGTGTATCTTCAAATATTGTTGAGCATTTGAGAATTTTACCTAATTGGTATAAAAGTAAGCCATCATAAAACACCAAGAGATAGTAATAGAAAATTTTTTGGTTGCTACAGTCAGTATACTATAGGCTTTGGAAGGTATAATTATCATAAATACCTTTTAATCAGAAGACTACAGAAGTTGATCAGGAACACTTATAGATTTCACACATTACAATCATTGAATTAACTTCAGATATTAGTATTTCTATGAGGGAATTAAATATCTTCATCAGTAAAAAGATTATAAGGGTTGTGAGGCCAGTTAAACTAGCTAGCTTAAGTGCATTTTAACAATATCAACTGAGAATTAATTTGCTTATTGTGAACCAGGATTATCATTAAAATATTCAGTTCCAGCCTCAATATAGTTTTTAAGTTTGTAAAACTCTTTGTATATAAACCAATATTTGTAATAACCTTTATTATAAATTGTATTGTTGTTTGTATATTGAAATATATTTGTCTTAAGAAAGAAAATTATGTGTATCAATCTTGTTGGCAAATATGAATCTGATACAAACTGACTTTCAATCAACTTCTAAATTAAAATTAAAATTTCCAGGTATTTTAAATCTTAATACATAGTATATGTGACATAAAATCTTGGACAAGTCTGTATATTATATTATAATGCATAACACAAGAAAAGGAGCTGGCACACAGGAAACTTTAAAAAAACAAATGGAACTAGGGAGAAAAAAAAGCATACCAAAAGTGTATCAAAACCTTAAATAAAATAATATTAAAAACCCAGAAGAGGCAACACTACATTCTAAGGCTCAGATCATATAAGAAACATTAACTCACTGATTTATTAGAAATTCAATTGGCTTCTCTGGCTTGGAGTCAAGTAATGCCAACAATGCTCGTTGAAGGATGGGCTGAACATCAGATTCTGCCATCTTATCTTAAACAACAAAATACACAATCTTTTTTTTTATGTTTGACTTAAAAGGGAAAATATAAACTTTTGGACTCAAATATTCAGACAAAAGAAGTTATGTCTAAAATGTCAATCTCTCATAACATATGCTTGTACACGGATGTACAAGCAGTAATGGCTTAATATTTTGAAGATATGTAATTGTGAAACTTTCCCGAGTTTAATGCTACAATTCTGTATAGCTTCCTACATTATAAAATTTATTGTTTATAAATAATTATGATAATAAATTTTTGGTACAAATAAAAGTAGTGATCCAAAGTTGATGAAGGACCAACACTAAAAAAAAACGAAAATGACTGCAATAGATTGCTATGAATAAGAACACTAAGAATAGCAATATTACTCAGAAGCAATCTTGCAGAAAATTCTGTCCCATAGTGGGTGCTTAGCAGGAGCAGACGGATTTAATACTTTCTGTTGTCTCCTACTTGATGCAGATTTAATAAGGGTGTTTTATTCCTTGTAAGGCAACATGGACGACATTTATAAGTTGCACTGTCTCTGGTTTGCGTGTGTGTGTGTGTATATACACATACCATACATCAGATGGTTTCTTTTTGGTGGAAGTTGAAAAAAATCAGCAGCACACCTCTTTATAGCCACTAGGAATAGTGAAGAATGGTGATTGGAAAGAGATAAAACCCAAAAGCAGAAAAAGTAAAAAAAAGCAATGTGTTGTAAGGAATATAATGTTGGGATTGTCTACATCCTTATTTGCAATACAGGGGATGGTGATAATCAGAGACAAGAGAAGCCATTAGGTTAAAAACTAGACATAAAAAACGACCAAAACAGTCATCTCTCATAACACAATAGATAAGCCAGATGAGTTGGTTGACCCAATCAGTCAAAGTAGAATATAAGACACAAAAGAAAGAAAAATCTCGCAGAGAAAAAAATAGACTTTCACTTGCTCTGAAAAGGAGCAATGCAAGAGAGATAACAGTGAACTGCCTGAAAAGACATGTAAGAAACACTATTGTTAAGAATTGATCCAAGTGAGATAGCCAATCCACCACTTAATTCATAGCTCTCTGTACATGGGAAACTACCAACCAAATGTTGTTGTCATGTACCCAAAAGTAGACCTCAAGAACAAGAAAGCAGAGGCCCTGAGAGAAGGTACTTTATTGTCAGTTGATGTAAAATGCAATGACAGAGTTCTTAAAACAGAATTTTGAGGAAACTATAAAACAGTATACTGATAGCCCAATTGAAGTGTTCACATTTCAAGGACAACCAAACACCAAAAATTGTTAAGATATTAAAAATTCCAATTTACCTGGCTATAAAGGCATCTGTGAACAGGAGTAACTGTAGGCAGAGTGCAGGAAGACTGATGCTCAGAGTTGTATGAAAATGTTCAAGTCACCATAATGGTAAAGAGGTAAAGTGATTGAAGTAGTGAAATGAAAGGAGACAGCAGATGACAGGTTATATTTTACTGATCTGCTAAAATCCAATGAAGGTGGGTACACAAGAGAGAAAAAAAAGTATCTGAAAGAGACGAAACCATAGGAATAGAAAGAAAAGAATACAAGGAATTTCTACCAGAAAGTATATATTTTAGAAATGTAAGTGGGAAGATTGAGTTCAACCAGCAAATGAAATGATAAAGACTTTCAAAGTAAACAGATACAGAAATGGAGTCAATAGTGATTAAGGAGACTTACCAGCCAACTCAAAAGAGCAGACTCCAGAAGGAGAAGGGAAGTCTCTGCATATGATGCCTCCCAGAACATGATGAGAAGGTTCCAAATGTCCATAGAATAGTGGAAATGCAAACCAAACAAGTACACTTCCCATGTGAAGCCCTCAGGACTGAGGTGAAAATAAGAGGTGTGAGCTATAAACATCAAAGTAAGTTTTTAAGTGTACAAATGTGTGACCCAAATATTTCCTATAAAATGAGTACACAGTGTGAAAGCTGAGCATCCACAGTACCAAAGCTGAAAGTTGATTCCACAAAAAAACTAATCACCAAGCCCCAAGAAGCCTAGCCTCTCACAAAAGAAGACAATAAGAAGAGTCATAAGTCAAGGAATTTCCAAAAAACTACTTCATGAAGAATTAGTACCAAACTGAGTTCCTTGAGATAAAACCAGAAGAATCTAACTCTATAAAACAAATTATCCCAATAAAGCAAAATCCAGAAATAAAGAAGCAAGTGAAATAGTCACCAATTAAAATTGAAAATGGTTCAGCCTGAAGAATAGGTCAGTGAAAACTTCCCCAGTAAAACTGTTATAATTTCAAAGACTGAGGAGAAATGCATAAAGAGAACAGCAAGCTAAGAAAGAAAGTGAGGAAAAGATAAAGATGAGTAGACTGATGGTTTGGTTTTTAACCAGAACTAAATAATGGGTCATCTGTGCTCTGTCCACCATGGGAATTAAAGTTATAATTTTCTTATACTGAAATAAGTTATAATTATCTTATACAAAGATACTTACTTCCACTCAAGAATAGTTATTCTTGCTCAATGCTCCCCTCTATATGCAAAAAAAATATTTTATGCATGCCATAATCATTCTACTTCCTCTTCATTGGAATTTACTTATTCCCATGTGCTTGTCATTGCAAATCATCATGCATCAAACCTACACCAAAAGGAGTATGACATATTCTCATGATGCATGTGTCAGCTTCTATTCAGTTCTACTGAACAGTCACTTTGAGTTTTGGTAGAAGATGAAAGCACCAGTTTTCAGTGGGTAGGAAGAGTAGGAAGTGTGCAAAGAAGTAATTACCTATCAGAAATACATTTTTAGTATAGGAAATAATAACTTCCAATATGGTACATTGCCCCTTCTCACATAAATAGCTAGAATCCCACACTGAAGAAACCAATGCTAGGAAGTAAAAAAAAAAAGAAGCATCCTTCAAAAGTATTCAAGGTACACTCCCTAAGATGAGGTAGATTCTAAGATCTGATAATGGGGTACCATGTCACTTCAGAACCAGGACTACTCTTTGTCCATGATAAAAAGATATTGCACATATGAGCAGAAAACAGAGGAGTACATCCAAGTAAGAGAGAACTATGACCATAAAGTGAACTGAACCATGCAATATTTAAGAAACTCAACCTTAGAAATTATAAAAGTGGGTAAAATGAAAGTATGTGCCCCTAGGTATGGAGTGGCTAAGACATAACAGACCATATATTGCAAGCCAACTACATCCAAAACTCACACCATTGGGAACTGACATTCACAAGGGTAGAACGAGGATCATACTGTTGGTAAGTAAACTATAATCCAAAACCCAAACACCAGGTACTGACATTTATGTGGAGATAGGAAAGAAGATGATCATCAGCAAGTCAACTACAATCCTATATCCAGACCACTGGGAACCAACATTCATGTAGGGAAAAGGAAAGAAGATCATACTGGTGACAAGCCAACTACAATCCAAAATCCAAGCATCTGGCAGGGGTAAAAAAAGGATCATAGCATCTTCACCTAAACTTCATGAGAACAAAGTGATTCTAGGATCCCTGACTCATGAATGAGGTACATGTGAATAAGATAAATTGAGAGATTGATCCAGAATCTTGACATATGGTATTGAAAAGATATCTACATAATGTAAACATCTCTCACTAAAGATAAATTGACCAGAAATCCCCCAAGGGCATTAACATTCTCAGAATAAAAACACAGAGAGATAGCAGAAAGAGAAATCTGGAATAATATGCAATTATCTCTACTGTGACCCACAATACCGGCAGAGTATATATTATGGAGAAATATAGACATCTTTAATGTATGTGTGAGAAATAAATTGATTGGTTCTACTCTAAATACAAAACCCAGCCACTGAAAACTGATATCCATGTAAGAGTAGGATGAAGTATCCCAACTGATGGAGGAAACTGCACTTTTGATATCTCACTTCCATTTGTTTTTGTTTGACACCAGCAAAACACCATCACCCTACCCTACTTTCAACTGAATGGTTTTATAATTATTTACATTTTTCTTTGTATTTCATTAATCCATTTAGAGGGATGACTCCACAGTCCACCACCCACCCCATCAGCTTGGAACTGGAAATTATTAGGGATTATCAAACTCCACTAGAAAGAGCATAAAATGAGGTAGATATGGAGGAATAACAACACTTGAGACAGTGTAACAGATGACCACAGAACCATGATTTGAAAAGCAAACCATACCAATTTATTCAATATAAGCTATGGATGGCAAAGATGGGCAGTTATCCTATTCTGCTTTACCAGTGTAATCCATAGGTGGGTAGGGTCTGGGGCAGGCAAACTTATGAAACAATTCTATCATGACAATAAGCATATGAACAATCTTGTGGAACACCACATCTCTACAGTGTGCATTTTGTGGCCATGAAATTATAACATGGAACTTGACAGTACAGATCTGAATAGTTAAAGAATACCTGGTCAAGCACCACTTGCCACAGAAAAGGATCCAAACAATGTGCATTAGTGAAAGGGATAAGAGAAAATAAGAAAAATAATTTACCCAGTCACAGTCTCATTGAATTCTGATATTCTAGAAGGGTACATTTGGAAGGTGACAATCCATTGAGGAAGAAACTGTGATCCAATGTAAGTATTGAGAGATGAATGTATCATGGATAATACATATACACAACTGAAGAAGCACCTCCAAAAAATGACAAAGATGAAACACCAATGAAAAAGTATAGTGTCAAATTGGATGAGAAAACACTCGGACAAAACATGGGAAGAAGACAATAAAAAAAGAAGCCAATCAAATGAAGAGCCAAACACAATTGACAAAGAACACAAACAGAAGATGGTTGCCAAGAGAGAAAGAGGCAGGAACAAATACCACTGAAGAGAGCCATGCAGTAAATATAATAAAGAGCATGTACAGGACAAAGAAGTCTATCTGGAACAGGATTAAGATAAAGGTGTGGAATGGAAGGAAGGGAAAGAGAATAAACAAAGGAGTTATACTCAGGAGCAACCAAAGTATTAGGAAGGAAAAACAATATGGAAAAAGAAAATATGTTGAAGGATAAAGAATATGTGAAACATTGTTGGCAAATAAACAGATCACTTACATCTACAGACACAGAAGAGAAAGAATGAAAACATAAGGGAAGATGAAAAAAGGAGCAATGGTAGAGTGGTCTGAATGTAGACAAAACAAGGTAATCCAGAACCAAATTAATATATCCATACAAAAGGGCAGCCAACCACAGTAAATGACAAATGTGGAAGAAACACGTCCATGGGTAAAATATAGAAAAGGAAAATACCTGTAGGGTCAGTAAATAGGAAAGTTGTGGTACAGGACTGCCAAAAACCTCATGACTGAGGAAACAGAGGACTCCCAATCCAAAAGTCAACACAGGAAATCTGCATGATTGAGAACAGTGGGTTGAACCCAGAAATCAACAATGGAAAAATTCCATTTTCACTGACAAACTTTCATGTATAAAGAGCAAATGAAACAAGCCAGAAAAGAGGATAACTCTGGAGAGACCAATGATCAGAGGAAAAACCAACCTTGAAGACTGTCAGTCACTGGATGAAACATCAGTGACTGACAGTGAGGAAGAAGGGAGAGAGACAGAGGAAAAGATAACATATGAAGTAGTTTGAGATAGAAAAGCTGCAGAAATGATGGATGAGGTGACCAGGAAAGAGTTATCAAAAAGACTGAACATGAAGTATCAAGGATGAACAAGAAAAGAAAAAGAATGGGAGGATAGACAAATGTATAGGTACAATTCTGGCTGAAAATATAGATAGCCAGACCAATAAGATAAATCCAAAAATGTGGGAAATATTTCTGACAAGGAAACCACAATACAGAGTTTGGAATATGCATCCTAAAATTTCGTATTTTGACTGACAAAAGAAATTAAAGTAATATAAAAAAAAATAATGTGTGTCAGAAACTATAACTGAATCTATTCAAAATTTTTTATGTTTTTGAAAATAAAGAAAATTGAGTATAAAAGCTAACAATTCATTAACAAAATGTCAAAAATAATAATTATGAAAATTTCACAATTCTTAATAATAATAATAATAAACACCACTGATCAGTACATGGTCAAGGAAAACAATGAGCTTTTGGTATATACAAAGTTTTCAAGGATGTATTGCCATCATATTGGTGGGAAGTTGCTGTAGTCTTATGGTGATTGCATAATAGGTTGATGCAGTACATGTTACTAGGTGCAAGGATGAAAATTTTGTTCAAAGGCTTGAGCACACATGCAAAAAATGTTTGATAATGCTATCTGTTCTATGGTGAGGTTAGAAAAATTTCTGAGTATAAAATATACATCACATAACTACATTACTAAATAAACATACTTCTGTTACCTCATATTTAACTGATCAACATATGTATTTTCTAACTTAAAAAATGATTGGTCACTTCATAAATAAAACATTTTACAATTAGCTGTTTGAGTATGTATTTGAATTTATTGATATTTTTCTGATTATGATTTTTTATTATTATCTTCAATTAGTTCAAAAGGAAGTGCCACAACTCACAAAAATAATCAATTAATTGAAATCTATAATTCTGGTTATTACTATTTTCTATTATTCAACCTATTCAAACCTTATGAAAATAACCATATCATGGCATTTCAGTTCATCAGTCTCTGAGGCCAATCAAGAAGTGTGATGTTGCTACTAATGGTAAAGCAAATAGGATTCTGAATTGTATTTAGAGAAATACTGATTGTAACTCTAAAGTTTTAATTTCAATATATAGGTCACTGTTTAGGTCACATTTGGACTTGGGCTCCTTATCTTAAAAAGGATGTTAGGTTGTTGGAAAGTGTCCATACAAGGGCTATTTTGGCTTGGTTTGAGTTTCACAAAAAGCTACAGGAGGGTTATCTGGACTAGCCATCTCTAACTTAGCAGAGAAAGACTAGAGGAAAAGCAGTTAGTCATCAACACCTGCAACAAAACTCTTGGGCTCTTCTTTTATAAAAAAATATTGGAATTGACCATCACATTATGTCCCCATAGCTGATAGGATGAGCACATCAGGTGGAACATTGGGATTTGAAACTGCAGCCCTCAGATTGCAATTAAGGGCCACAGGGGCTAATGGGATAGAAAGATTGTCATTTAAGGAGTGGTGAAGATCTAAGAAATTATTTTCTCTTGAAAAATGAAAAATTAGGAGGAACCTGATTGAGGTGTTTAATATCTTAAAGACATATGAACATGTTGAAACACCTTTTATTTTGTACTTAATGGTAAGAATAGTGGGATAAAGGGAAAAGTATAACTCTGGATAGAAGAATCGGATCCAGGACAATGTCTTACTCCATGATCACCAATCCTTGCTTTAAAACAAACTAACAAATAAAGAGTTTTGCAAAAATTTGGCATTACTTTGATAAAACATAAAATGCATACTTTGTGAAAAATTATAACTATAAGACTTGAATGTGGTAATCAAATAATGGCTTGATAAATATTTATAGAATAAGGACTGCATGGTATCTTTTTCTTTTTAGTTCAGTGAATGAGACAGCCTTATTAGACCAACAGTCTCCTTGTCATCTTGAAATGTTGTACTATTATTATTATTGCAGAAAAATATTTTAAAGAAATAATTGTTACAGAAAATTAATACAACATAAGCCAACCAAGCACAAAAGACAGCTGTGTGTGTTATTTTTAGTTATTTGTTCATGAAAAGTTTGGGTACAGTTTGAAAATAAGTTTTATCTTATTTTTGTTAAGCCTAAATTTACTGTTTTTATCTTTTAATACGAATAAAACTTTGTTTGGACTAAATATTTACAAAACTTACCTCGAAATAGTGTTTTGAAATTATTTTATTCAAAGTGAATAAAACACAGTATTATAGGGAAATCTTTACCAACATCTCTCCAGTGATAACCAATTATTTTAAAATCCCAATCTAATGAAGTAAAATGCCCAAACATAACAAACCCCAACACAACAGCAGATCATAAATTAAAAAATTTTACTTTTAACATTTTATCTCTGCTTACAGTGTTCTACATTTGTTACTGTATATAGTTTCTTTATCTTGTTATCAAAGATATTACATCTTTGTGTGTTATAAGAATTAACAACTACGTTACACTAGTTAATGTACAGCTGTTTGTTTAATGCTTTTCCTAGCAATTAATTCATATATGCATTTATTATTTTTATTTACCATATACTGCTTAAAATGAATTAATCTGAGGTATTTTTGAAAATGTGTAATAGCTTTTCTGTTTGTCCTACTGTTGTTTAATTAAATTTCTTGCATTAACAGCTTTACATATTTAAGATATCATTATTAACACTTAAGTTTTATTCTAATAAAATTACTAGTTAGGCCTATTTTCCTTCCCTACACAAATTAGTGAACTTCAACTATTTTACTACATATGTAGCATCTCAACAACTTTAATCTTTTTTTTATCTAAACCTAGTCACTCTCATTTTATCATGTATTTCTGTTATACTTACAGTTTTGTTTTTTATTTTTTTTAGAAACCTATTTTAAAATGCACAGTGAACTACAATTTTCTAATATAATATAGGTTAAATTTGTCAAAACCAACCTTGAACATCAAATCAGACTAGCCTACAAGTATATTATTATTAGTGTAAAGTTAAGAAGTATAAAGGTATTTAAATTTATGAAATGTTTTAATCCTTGTGCTAATATATCAACAAGTCTGGAATTTAGTTTTTAATCTGTGCCAAATTTAAGCTAACGTTATAGGCTTTGCTAATTAACACTTTTGGCGAGTTATTATTGTAGAATTATTCGTAACTTCTCTGAATTTCATTACTTACAATTTGGCCTGTTAACGTTACTACTAGTACTGGTACTACAAGACTACAACTAGTAATACATCTTGCCTACGAGTTTAACTTTTAAGTTTAATGCGGCACTGAAAATTTAATTATGGTATACTTTCATTTTCAATAAAACAATATTCTGATCGAAGTTAGCAATAAGGTCAATAAACTCAAACCTTGCTTTAAACAAAAAATAAGATAAAGAGAAAACCTCTTGAATTTGTAAAATATCCTGATCGTAGTTAGCAATAAGGTCAGTAAACTCAAACCTTGCTTTAAACAAAAAATAAGATAAAGAGAAAACTTCTTCAATTTATAAAATACAGCCAAAATGTTGTTGACAAGTTCGTAACCATGACAACCGGAACTCATACCACCTCTAGGGAAGGTATATCCATATACATGTAAAATGAAATGTGTATTTGTCTACATTTTCAACTCCTCCGAGTCTATTGGGCTAACCTCAACCAAAGTTTGTATGTAAATACAATCAACTATGTCCTAAGGTGCTCAAAACTAATTTAACTATTTCTATTTTGTAAAGCCTGTTGGTTAATTAATCCCAGTCTATTCAGTCTATCTTAAATAAGTCTATGGATTTACAACGCTAAAATCAGCGGTTTGATTCCCCTCGATGGACTCAGCAGGTAGCCCGATGCGGCTTTGCTATAAAAAAACACACACACAGGTTGACGCTTCAAAACTTTTAGATAATGCTGAACATTCAAGAGATTCAAGTTCAAAGTATGAAAGGTATATACAGCCAGTCTACTTGAAAACTTTTATGTCATCTCAGTGGCACAGCTTAAGTCTACATGAGAACCGTCATATAAAACAATAAAAAAAAAATCTGAGAGAGAGACCAATCATCAGACAAAATTCGTGTGGAGAGACACCTTAATTAATTTTTGTTTGTTTGTTTTTTGAATTTCGCACAAAGCTACTCGAGGGCTATCTGTGCTAGCTGTCCCTAATTTAGCAGTGTAAGACTAGAGGGAAGGCAGCTAGTCATCACCACCCACCGCCAACTCTTGGGCTACTCTTTTACCAACGGATAGTGGGATTGACCGACACATTATAACGCCCCCATGGCTGCAAGGGCGAGCATGTTTGGCGCGACGGGGATACGAACCCGCGACCCTCGGATTACGAATCGCACGCCTTAACACGCTTGGCCATGCCGGGCCTAATTAATTTTTAAAATTGTTCATTTCCTCAAACAGTTGTTGCTGTTTTTTTTAGTGCAAAGTGTTGTTGTTTATTTATTTATTTTTGATAAGTCTGTTCAAAACGCACACTGAGCCACAATTGTCTTATATAATGTAGCCCTTATTATCCTAAATCAACCTCGAAACAAAGAAGTGCCAATGTTCATTGTTTTGTTTTTAAATGCCATCTTGTAAAATAACATAAAATAATAAAAGTTTGTTTGTTTTGAAGTTCGCACAAAGCTACACGAGGGCTATTTGCGCTAGCCGTCCCTAATTTAGCAGTGTAAGCTAGTCATCACCACCCACCGCCAACTCTTGTGCTACTCTTTTACCAATGAATAGTGGGATTGACCGACATATTATAACACCCTCACGGCTGAAAGAGGAAATTTAATGAAAGCGAGTTTGTTTTGGAAGTTTCGTAAAATCGATAGAAAATTAAATAAAATATGGAACAGATAAAAGTAAGAAGATGGGAAAAATACGCGGTTTTCACTGTTAATAAATTATTATTTATTATTTATGCCTCTCGATTCCTTTAAGGAACATAGGGCCGCAATCACTTGCGGATTCATTAACAGGTCGGTTTTTTTAAGTGAGTAGATTGTTAGCCCACTGCACAACCCCCAATCAGGAGGAGAAACCTTAGCCGTCCCTAATTTTGCAGTGTAAGACTAGAGAGAAGGCAGCTAGTCATCACCACCCACCGCCACCTCTTGGGCTACTCTTTTACCAACGAATAGTGGGATTGACCGTCATGTTTAGCGCGACTGGGATGCGAACCCGCGCCTCTCAGATTACGAGTTGCACGCCTTAGCACACTCGGCCATGCCGGGTACACTGTTGATAAATAGGCAAAAATTATTGCTATATTATAACCCATAGCAACCTCACCACAATGTTCGAGCAATTTGTTTATTTATTTGAAATACCCTTTATTTAACTCTTAGTAGCAGATGTTTCCTCATTCTTATTCTCTTCCATAACATCTTAAACGGCCTATCGTTATAACTGATAAAATAAATATCTGTGAATAATACTTATACATATCATATATGATTAGTTTAGCGGTAATTACAACATCCAATAGATTTATTTGTTTATTTGTTTTGGAATTTCGCACAAAGCTACTCGAGGGCTATCTGTGCTAGCCGTCCCTAATTTAGCAGTGTAAGACTAGAGGGAAGGCAGCTAGTCATCACCACCCACCGCCAACTCTTGGGCTACTCTTTTACCAACGAAAAGTGGGATTGACCGTCACATTATAACGCCCCCACGGCTGGGTGGGCGAGCATGTTTGAGCGCGACTAGGGCGCGAACCCGCGACCCTCAGATTACGAAGCGCACGCCTTAACGCGCTAGGCCATGCCAGGCCACATCCAATAGAATAAAGCTAAACTGAAATACTGTTATCCAGTTTTATTTTTACTTGAAGAAATCATCTAGATAAAGAAACAAAAGTGAAATAGGCAGGAACTGTCTAGCTCAGAATGTCATTATAGAAAAAGTGTTGGAGGACTAGCCCACAAAAGTAGTTAAATTATTAAAGACAGCATTTTACGAGGGCTCAGGTCAGCTTGTTTGTTTGTTTGAAGTTAAGTACATAGTTACTGTAACGGATTTACTATTATATTTTTATTTTAATATTGATGTTTCTTTCAGCTCAATATACATATACATATCTGTAGAAATGCAATGTAACTTATTCTGGTAAATATGTATTGAGAAATTTCCGCCTATTCACTAAAGTTGTAGAAGATTCTCGAATACGTTTGTTTGTTTTTGAAATTCGCGCAAAGCTACACGAGGGCTATCTGCGCTAGCCGTCCCTAATTTAACAGTGTAAGACTAGAGGGAAGGTAGCTAGTCATCACCACTCACGGCCAACTCTTGGACTACTCTTTTACCAACGAATAGTGGGATTGACCAACATATTATAACGCTCCCATGGCTGAAAGGTGAGCGTTTTTAGTGTGATGTGACGGAGTTGTGATTGGGTATAAGGATATTAAATCGCGGCGAAAAATCAAATTATAAGCCAAAAATATTAATTAAATTTTTATGAAATGGAAGATAAAATTTCATATATATATATTATAACTATAAAATATTCAAGCCATAAACTAAAGCACATTAACATGAATTTCAAAAAATGTTTTAAAATACGCTACACATTTTTATTAAAAAAAGGACCTTTGGGTACAAGCTACACGTGAGATTATAAAATGTATCCTAGGTTTTGGAGGTGACTGCGAAATAGGACCTACATTGCGGTGGGAATTCACCGCTATCACTCTTAACCTCCAATTCGCTAGTCTCACATAAGAAAATTAGAAATTAGGAGAGTGAGATGTGAATGATCAAGCCCACAACACCACACATCTCTATCACCCTTCACTGCCTGCAGACTATCACTTTGCTGATGTCGTGTTAATTTATGCCTTTACCATACTGGAGGCATAAATGGTAACTTCAAGAAGTAAGTTTTATCTTACTTGCCCCCAAATGGTAGTACCTTATTTTCATTTTTATTTATTTATTTATTTATATTTTTTCATTTTTTTATATTTATCTTTTTCTTATTCTAACTTAGAGAGCAGTCACAACTGTCTGCAGGCAGTGAATTATGATATAGATGTGGGACATCTCGCTCTCCTAATTTCTAATCTTCTTATATGACACTAGCGAGTTGGAGGTTAAGACTGATAGACAGTGTATCCCCACTGCAGTGTGGATCTAACTTCCTTAGTAACCTCTAAAGCCAGGATACATTTTATAATCATACGCTGTAGCTTGTACCCTAAGATCCTTTTTTTTTTTTAATGTGCAGCGTATTTAAAAAAAAAAAAATTCATGTTAATGTGTTAATCAGAGGTTGGGATTTGCTGTTTTTAACGCAGTTCTTCCTCATGATTTTGTTTATTCATTTAACTTCATTTAGATATAAATTATTTAATTTCACTGTATATATACATATAGACACACACATACGAACAGCAGAGATCATTATACGCAATGCTAAAAACTTTGATATGAAGAGGAGACGGAAGTACCTCAAGGAAAACCCATTTTAATTGGGCTGTTACCGATAAAACAACAAAAATACTATTCGCTAGGTGCCCAAGCTGGGATTTAGAAAGAAAAGGATTGAAAAAGAGCTAGCTTGAACGATGGTGAAATAATATAAAACGTAACTTGCGCTTGACTGAATAAGTAGAGAATAATGCAGTAGAGAGTAAACTCAGAATTGTTAACACAAGTTGATCATTTGCTAACTTTTGTTTGTCATGTTGAAAGAAGGCGTATGCTTTTACCATGCCGAATGAGTGGTTGATACGGCAGCAAATTTTGTTGACAGAAAATCTTGTTTCGAGGTTTTCTACGGAATTTGGAAACTTAACGAATCATATCTTAACAGTGGGGGGTAGTAAAAACTCTATCCAAATATCATATAGGAATGTGGGTCGGAAGGTGAAAAGCTATATGTAGCACGCAGTTTTTCAGTGTTACCTGACATGTTGCAAGTTATCAAGTATCTCTACCGTATTAGTAGTCTTGTGAAAACTGTAGATAAGTAGTAGAGTTAAAGTTTCACAACCCTTTAACACAATATGTTGTATACTGCGATTGATTGTGACGCCTTTTTTTGTAATATTTCGGTAATGTATGACTTCCAGATGAATTTGATGAAATGATACCAATAAATTTATTTATTTGTTTAGAGGTAGGTATTTTGGTTTAAGTAAGTTGATATTAATTAAAGTTAAATAAGATAATAAGTAGAGAATAATTAAATAAAACTAATTATAATATAAATAGTACCAACTAAAAATAAAATGAAATTATTACATAGACAGATAAAAGGAATTAAATAAATCATTAAAACATAAACTTATATTGAATCATTCAACCTAAAGATAAAGTGATCGAGCGATCCGTTACTCAGAAATTTGTTGTGTGGAAAAAACTTGAGCTAGTTAAATCCCTCCCATGCCATGATAGCACAAAGGATCCGGTGCTGATCTCTGGCTTAGTTAAGACAAACGGATGACTTTGGCCACATATTTCTTCTGAACGCGATCCTAGCCCATCACAGGTAGGGTAGATTGGAATAAATGAGGAAAAAGGTCTTGATCAATAGAACAACGGCATGGCTCGGGCCATCCTACTACGAGTCCAAAGTGCAAAGCCAATGAGAAAACCCCATTTTCTTTCGTCAACCACTATATAATCTAACTGATCAGTGCCTAAGCTGTGTAGCTAAGAAGAAGAGAAAAAGGTTATTATCCTCAAACAAAATTGGAATATCAGTGAATTTATAATGTTATTTGGGCTTTAATAATTACTGATGAATATTGTGAAATAAGAGTGAATAGACATGTCGTGGGTGTCGTCGTTACTTGAGGTGTTGTCAAGTGCCGTGTGTGATCATGAGGTTAGACAACAACTAAATAAATTATCATCGGAATCTTACACTCGAAGAGGCCTAGACTCAATAAAAGGTCTCAGTTAGCAACTTTTCCGTAGACGTTTCCATAAACAGTTGTCCTAAGTTGTGGTTTAGGCTCTGAATCAACCAGAATGTCCGTTTGCGTTTCCTTACTTCTGAGCTGGGTTCGTCCGTCTGAAATCTGAGGGTTTTCAATGAATGTTCCTACCTTTGGTGTCCTTCTGGTCTTCGTTTGTATTTGACGGTATTGTATCTTTTTCTTCTCAATATCCTCGATTTGTCTTCCGTGGTTTTAACGTTATTTACTGATATCCGAGTGTGTTGATCCTGGGTGGAGATGTTAGTGGAGTAGAAGTTGGACTTTGCGTGCAATATCAAATGTAACGTGTTGAGCTTGTGAATTCCAGTCGAAGTTCTTCTTTGCTGCATTCTGCGTGGATTTTGCGCTTTGAAATGAAATAAATATAGAAGACAATCATAAGTGGGTATGTATTTCTCAGTTCACTTTGATATTGTTACAGCTTATATGAATTATGTTGGACGTCCTATATTCAAACGATTATTTGAACTGCACGCATTTTAGTTATAATATTATCTTCCAGTGCTTATACAATTTTCTTAATGGTTATAGACAAGTCCACATTTCTCAGGAAAAACGGTTTACAAACGGCTGCTACTTCTGGGAGGCTGGCAACATACTGGAAGCTTGATGTTCGAGGGCATATTTAGATGCCAGAAATCTTTGGGTATCTTGGGTTGCATGAATGAATATTTTCTGTAAGTTCTTATTAATGTTATAAGTGAAGTTATAAGTTTGGCAGCCAGTTTTATTTAGTTCCATTAAGTCGCACGCTCAATCCTTTTTTGGCCCCACCTAGGTGATTTTTGATAAAATATAATAACTTTTTCTGAGTACACATCAACAATCCGCAGCAAGTAAGAAAGTGATACCCAAGAATAACCAGTTTTGACCTTAGAATCGTAACACTACTAGACAAAACAGACCTATACCTTACAGAACCAACTAGATTCTTTAAAATGTATGGTAGTAGTTTTACCTCTCTGGAACAGTATTACCAACCTTCTTTACAGTTACCTCATGAAATCCAGATTAACAGTTTCTTGTTATTACCCTCATGCACTTGTTTAATGTTATGTTGCGGGAGCAGCTGCCATTTCTATAGGCTTGCTCATTTTTATCGTTACTCAGTAGACTATTCTTAACTTTTCTATTTACAGCATGGCCAGTTGGTCAGAGCGCTTGATGTGTGGGCGTTATAATGTGATGGTAAGTTCCACTATTTGCTGATAAAAGAGTAGCCCAAGAGTTGGCAGTAATGACTAATTGTCTTCCCTCTAGTCTTTCACTGGTAAATGAGGGACGGCGAGCACAGACAGTCCTCGTATAACTATGCGCGAAATTTAGAACAATTAATCATAGCATTTTAGTTGACCTATTTGTATACAATAATTGATCAATAACAACTACAAAAACATGTTTACTTTTGAATAATTACTTTAATTGTAACTTCAAAGTACAATAAAATAACTATTACCTGCAACACTTAATGTTACATCTAAACGCCAAAAAGCCAGCGAACCAATAAGATCAATAGGCCTAATACACATAGTGACAAAATCACACTAAGCTGCAGGTTATTTCCCATACATTTTTTTCAGGCCCGGCATGGCCAGGTGGGTTAAGGCGTTCGACTCGTAATCTGTGGGTCGCGGGTTCGAATCCTGGTCGCACCAAACATGCTCGCCCTTTCAGCCGTGGGGGCGTTATAACGTGACTGTCAATCCCACTATTCGTTGGCAAAAGAGTAGCCCAAGAGTTGGCAGTGGGTGGTGATGACTAGCTGCCTTCCCTCTAGTCTTACACTGCTAAATTAGGGACGGCTAGCGCAGATAGTCCTCGAGTAGCTTTGTGCGTAATTCAAAAACAAACATTTTTTTCTTAATTATTTTACCGCAGACTTTCTCTTAAAGCCTTTTAAGTATAATTGGAAGTCGTATAGAACTGATACATATATGTAGACAAAAGTTGATTGTAATTGGTTAATGAAATTGTTCCTGTTATTATTCTGGTGTGCAACTCTCTATTAAAGTATGTAGTCTTCGAAAAAGACTATTTATTTATTATATTAAAAATATTATTATTTAAATATGCCATTTAAAACCTCTAGTGTCAACGTATGTATTTGTATTTTTTATTTCCTTTTCTAGTAATACTCTCTCCTCTTTAAGATTATTTCAATTTCATGTAAAAACTATTTAAAGAGTTTGTTACACGTACACTTAACACTTATGCTTAGCGTCTTATACATTCTACTTGAGAATAGTATTTTTTAGCAGTGACAGAAAGGACGTAAACAGTATCTTAATATAACGACCTCTTTGGCACTGTTTCAGAATCACTTTACAGCCTAAATTTTGTCCCAAATACAAATAGGTTTTAATCTACACACACACAAATATAAAGATATATTAACTTCTTATAGCACAATTTTACTAACGCATTTACAAATTTGCTATTCAAATAACTTGTGGTAGTTCAGAAGCAAATAACTTATTATTTTTTCTGCTTGACAGCCTAAGAAACGATACAAAATTGTCTCGAAGCAATACATCTAAACTAAAACATTCTAGCAAAAGATTAATCCAGTTTCACCCAAGATGCTAGTGGATTGAGTAAAATGTTGTTTATGAAAAAATAAAATCTACCCGTACATTCATAGCTGCTCTTCTGTCTGTGTTACCAGCAATTAGTAATGCAATATAACTTGAATTTTTTTGAGTGGGGGTCGCATAGTTGGTGATGAGGGTTTCAGTTTCTGTTTTTTTACTGCGTCTTTACTCTATTCCCAGCTGTAGTTGTTGAATAAGCGATTCATTGTTAATAACTTTAAAAAAATAAGTGTGTGGTGGTTGATTTGTAAGTTCAGACACGGATTATTTTTTAAAAATGGAGACGCCATTCGATAATTCTGCATGGTTAGATAGTTCAGGCACTCGACTCATAATTTGAGGATTACGGGTTCGAATCTCCGTAGCACCAAACATGCTGGCTCCTTCAACTGTGAAGGCGTTATAATGTACAGTCAATCTCACTATTCGTTGGTAAAAGAATAGCCCAAGAGTTGGCGGTGATGACTAGCTGCCTTTCCTCTAGTCTTATACTTGTTCTAAGACATTCTTTTGAAAAAGAACTAAACGTTACAACTACTATTTACGATGGGTGACCTATGACTGTTCTTAGTATGGTCCTGGTCTCAGATCGCCCATAAAAGCATTTTGCTGTTTCCCATTGATAATCAACTTTGAAATAATGAATATTGGTACGTGAAGCTTTGTATGTAAGATCTCTTGCATAAAACTATTTATACATAAGACCATAAAATATATGAATTATTTCAGCAGAAAGTTTATAAAAACTTATGCTTGCAGAATACACTAAAGTGTGCGAACACACTGGTATTTAAGTAATATACAAATTCTAGCACTAAATGATAAGGAATGATTTGTAACAAATTATGATTATTAACAATCGCATCTTGCTACAGAGGACCATTGAAATATATTACTTCATTAATATCAGGTAGTCCTTTAAATATGTTTTGACAACTTTATCTCAATTGTCTTAGCATGCTTTTCTTGATATTTTTTTTTACAGTTTGCAGTAGTCACCATTTCCGGCTGTAAATCGTTAAAATGACATAACAGAAATTCACAAGCATTTATTAATAACATACGACCCAATTTGTTAGTTGTGTTATACGCGCTTAAGTAACAAAAGTTTCGATTGAAATAAATTCATATTTAATATATATATTATTTTCATTGAATAACAAATTGTTTTATTTATTTTATTGTTGCTTATGGTAACCTTAAAAACAATATTCAATAAATAGAAGTTTGAGACATAGGAACATTTTGTTGCCTTCGATCGTACCTACTAAACCCAAGCTTACCCGGTGTCTTTTCATAGAATACAGTTTTCGTCGCTTTGAAAGAGCATAATTTAACATAATTCCTATGAGAAAAATTTCAAGATTTATGGTTTATTATTAAGTTTCCTAATGTTCTCATTCGACTTTGTCTTTTCTGCAGTTGTTTCCTCTTGCCACATTTCCACGAAACTATAGATTACTATTCGCACTGGTTTATTCACTTTACATTGACGTAAGTAGTTTATATGCTGCTTTATCCACTGATGTTTAAATTTTAACTGTAATTGTTCGCAAAGCTTAGCTTTACCAGCGGTTGTTAAGATCACATGCTGTGATGTCATAAAAGGATGGAACGAAAGGGTATATTTATAAAACCACAAGCAGAGAGAAAGAAAATCACGTGAGAAACTATCATGAATAACTACATAAGGACGATTATTTCTTAACAAATATAAACCTGTTCTTTAACATGGGCAGAAGTCCAAAAATAAAAGTATAATCATTTATGTGTTGTAAATTACATTGCGTTACAAAATAGCACTATATTCACAGTAAAATATTTAGTTTAAAATGTTTGTTTGAATTTCGCGCAAAGCTACACGAAGGCTATTTGCACTAGCCGTCCCTAATTTAACAGTGTAAGACTAGAGGGAAGGTAGCTAGTCATCATCGCCCACGGTCAACTCTTGGACTACTCTTTTACCAACGAATAGTGGGATTGACCGACACATTATAACGCTCCGATGGCTGCAAGGGCGAGCATGTTTGGTGTGACGGGGATTCGAACCCGCGACCCTCGGATTAGGAATCGCACGCCTTAACCCACCTCGCCATGACGGGCCACTTGTTGAAATAGAAGTACAGTTATTAATTTCAATTTTGAAATTTCATATGTAGGCGTACGCTCGACACCTTAAAGGTGCTACACTGAAAGGGGTTAGTACAAGCAAGATAATGCTTCCTGCTACAAATGATCTGAGACACGTGTACTGTTTCAAAGTTTGACTTTCTGCAGACATCATATAAAGTTTGGTAATAAATAAGATACAAACACAGCTCAAGACAGGATCTTGAATTACAATTTAAAAGTTATTTTCGCAAAGTAGCAAAAACAACGTGGAACGTTTCACCCAGAAGTTAGCCATAAAAACGTATTTGTAACTAATTGGAGGGATTAATTCTAAAAATTTAGATCACAGAATTTCATTCCTCGTCAACTAGATGAGTTTTCTGGATGAATAATAGAAACAAACTACACCACATGGTTTCCAAAATAACAAAAGTTATTCGAGCTAAAGACTGCTACATGTAAGGGTAGTTATTTCTGTTCCTCGTTTGGTGTGGTGAGTATAGCTCCTACTGGAAAAGTCTTCTGTCCTCTACACATATTAAATATTAGGATTTAATCTTTTAAGATTTTTAAACTCTCTCTACATTCTGATTCCTTCCGACATGAAAGTGTTAATTTTTTCATGGATGGTCGTACTTTGTAACTTTAATCGAAAGAAGTATGTGCAATCAGATGAGACCAAGGCGGGGAGTGTATGATATTGGTGTGAAACAGCGTAAAACTGCAGCAGAGTCGTGGGAAAAAAATTCAGACAGCTGATTTTTTCCTTATAACAACAACAAAAAATACTGTTTTTAATGAAAGAACAACAACATATTTCTTGTGTATTTAATAATACTTGATCCTCCTCTTGACACACCTCTACTGCCCCAACTAAATCTCTTCCTCCATTCCACCTTTTCAATAACAAATCCCATAAACGCCACTGAGCTCCATGTTAAGTCCTTCATCAGGTTTGCAATTCGTGGAAAAAATAAAAAGTTCGTAAAATAGAAGCTCAGTCTTCTAATTACGTGTGATATTTCTATCAGAGTTAAGTAGAAACAAAAAGTAATCTTATATTATTCGATTATTAAATTAAATTATTCACAACCAAGCTGAATGAAAATCTATTTATTACAAAACATTCCATCTTTCGAATACCAAAATCTAAATATTAGGCAAACTCGCTACTACTAAATGCGCAAAATGTTCATTTTGAATTTGCAATTTAAAAATAAAGCTAAAGTGTATTCAATAACAAATTGTATACATTTCTCGTAACGACCGTATGAATTCGATTATTCTAGCTGCTCCTAAAACAAATGACTTCTCAAAGTCCTTTTCATAATCATTGTGTAATACCATAAAACAACAAATACTAGGTAGTTCAAAATATACATCTATGAAGTACAAATATTAGGTCACCAAAAATAGGATTCTTCCAAAAACAATCTAAAATTTGACAAGAATAATTTTTCTTGCTATACCTACAATAGGTATGTTGTACCTATATTGCTATACCTATTGAGCAGCTTAATAGATGATTATTCAAGACCAACATTATTAAGTTTTATTGCTATTTCATTTGATCCAATTATTTCCACCTTAATAAGTTTGTCCCTGAAAATAACGGAAATCAACAAATTAGTTGAATTCAATTTTTAAAAATTACATCATATAAATTGTACACGCCAAAATCTGTGATTGAGCACTAATATATCATTTATACCACATTTCCATTTGGAATGTATGTTTATGTCAAGTGCTGGCGAATTCCTTTACAAGGTGTAGTTTACGAAAACTGTAAATATGTGCATCTCTCTAATTATGAGTCAAGGAAAATTATAGGCGGAAAACATTTATGCTTACAGCCTTTGCAATAAAACTTTTTTCTAATTTATACATGTGTATATGACTACATAGAAGTCGTAGAAATACACATATTGTCCAAGTAATATCATCTGGCCTGCAAATGTACACTCCTCCGTTTTAGTACGCAGTTTTTCAAAGGTAATTTATGATGATCACATTAACCATACAAGAAGTCCAACATCGTATCCTAAGTATTAAAAAACAAACAACAACAAAAACTCAAATCGTTCCATAAGGTAAGTCATAAGCGGTTTCAGTAATTTCCATATCTTGTGTTACTTCTTCGTAGCTGGGAGGCGGTGTAGCTCTGACACTAATATTCTCGTCCTCATTATCACTCTGTAAAAGAACTTCGACAGGAGGTGCAAAGAGAGCGTAAGGACTGGGATTAATATCAGCGCCATCTATTGAACATTCTACGTCTTCGTCCAAAACAATTCCCTGGGATTGATTATTAATATATTCACTCATAAATTCATCATTAGTAACAAGAGTTTCTCTTGTGAACGTATTGCCTTCCGTGACAATTACAGAAGAATCTATCTCTGGCTGATTTTGATTACCCTGCACACAACGGTTAGTGCATGAAAAAACCTGTTCAGTAGAACGTGCATCACCTGTGTTACCTTCCACAAGCATTAAAGCGACTGGGGTAACAGATTCGACAACTGTTGAGGTAACAGTTAATGGTGAAGCAGCAACTAATAAACACTCTTGTAAAATGTTAACGGCATCGTGTTCGAATGAAGGTCCTCTATTATCAGTATTTCGACCTGGTTCATCTGTGCAACAGGTGTCAGAGTTAGGTCTTGTTATAAAATCCGGTTCAACGGGTCTGATCAACTGGCTTGGAACATCATACAAGTCTTCCTGTTCCAGATTCCTGTGGAAACCTCCTTCTTCACTGACTATCATGGTTTCTGAAACACTGATTTCATTATTTATTGCTTCAGTTACTTGTTCTTCATTTTCTTCGCTGTTGTCCAAAAAGATTCCTCTCTCAAGATTGAAACTGTATAAAAGTTTTCGTTATTTAATTCTAACCTTTCATTTGTAGCGTCTTCATTTGCTCTAGCAGTTAGTATGGAATCTATTCGATTGCTATCATGAACAGATTCTAATGCCAGTTGATTCACGCTAGGGCGAGAGCTCTGGGTTTCTTCCATATTTTCTTCAATGAGTTCGTCGCACGAAATTGAATCGTGACATCGACTACTGCTGTTGTAGATGAGACCAGAAACGATAAAATTCGCCCTGCTAGAAATATTCTGATTATTTAAGTTTTCAGTAAAACAGTCATCAGATTGTCTGTTGATACTTGACACATTTGTGTCTCGGGTCTGGTTGTTAGATACCTGTTTCTCTTGCGATTGGAGAGAAATTACTCCGTTAACGGTTTGAAGAAATGAATGTTGACTGGAAGGAGGCTTTGCTTCGATAGAAGAGTGGTTGGTTTCAGTTTGACAACCCTGATCTCCGGTTTGTATAACAGGTTCATTGCTTTTCAAATTGGATTGTCCGGTGCTTTCACTACAAACAGGAAAAAAGTAAATTTGACAATTCACGAAACAAAGCAAAAACATTGCTTCTCTATTAAAAAACAAACAAATTTTACAATAAAATTTGTCATGCCAATTGCTATAATTTTAATAATTCGAAATTATACTTTATTTACATATAACCAGAAATCCTAAAACCATTAAATCAGATGAAATTAACTATACGTGTCCTTACAAAACAATCCCCCGCTGGGACAGCGGTAAGTCTTCGGATTTACAACGCTAAAATCAGGGGTTCGATTCCCCTTGGTGGACACAGTAAATAGCCCGATATGGCTTTGATATAAGAAAAACACACAGACACACCTTACAAAACAAAGAATCCAACTCCTTATAACAACAATACACTCATGAATAACGCACACACAATTCGCCATATCAGAGAAAGTTTACGAGAATAATGTATCAAAAATTTTATTCCGTAAGTATTAAAACTAAATCAAATTTATACAGATATTTTGTAAAGAAATTAAAATATTTGGGTTTATTATGTACGCGTACAATTTTCATTATTTTTATAATGTCTTTAATTCTACAAAAACAAACAATTACAATACGTTAAGTACCTGAGAAAATCGAGGGTAGCATTCGAGAGCACACAACTCAGTCTAGCTACGATGCTCTGCGTGTCAGCTGAGGACAGGTCACCATTCACAGACAACAACAAATAATTCTGGCCATTAATATTCAACATAGGAGCTGAGGGTGCAAGTGCATGGGAGGCGACTGATATCGTGTCGTATACAGGAAAATAGGGGGGTAACATATTGAGGGAAAGTTGGCTTGAAGAACAGGTATTGCCGAGTGGGGGCGCTGATGGAATCAGTTGCTCTGCGAGACCATGGCTATGCCTCACATGAGATCTTCTTGACTTTAACTTCTGTTGCTTCTTATCGATGATCCTGGAACCACAGAAGTGAAGTAGCGATCCCACAAGAACCAAAACTGCGCCTGCCGCAGATACAACTAGCCACAAATAATCCCATCGATAAAAGGCTAGAAAGATCCCGCCCATGATCAGAATACAGGCTAATATTCCAAGGGCGTATGACGTACATAACTGAGTATTGCACTGACCACAATATTCTTCTTTCGAAGAGGAATCAGTTCGAATGCTCACTGCCGTTGTAGATGCCATAGATTTACCTACACGTAAAAGATAAAAAATAAGAATCTAAAATAAGTTACATATTTATTTATTAAAGACCAAGCAATGTATATTGTAAATGCATACACTATGGGAAATAAATACAATTTCCTGGTTTTACTGCGGTAAAAATCACGTTTTTGTGGTTTTTCATTGCCCTTGTTATTATGATTTCCGCGAAAATTACAGAAACAAAAATTATTCGTTTCTTTATTTCAATTAAAAGTCAGTAATATAAACAAAACAAGTATCGTCCCACGTTATTTCTCGGTTATCTTACTTTTGCCAAAAATTCATAAAACCTTTTACTCTCCGTTACATTGTTTGTATATATATACACACTGATGCATAAAATCTGATAAATACAGTACAAACACTTACTGGTCAAGTCTGTACTTACAGACAGGTGTTTTATCTATTATGTGTAGCGGATTAATATTTTACTACTTCATATGTGGCCTGGCATGGCCAAGCGCGTAAGGCGTGCGACTCGTAATCTGAGGGTCGCGGGTTCGCGCCCGCGTCGCGCCAAACATGCTCGCCCTCCCAGCCGTGGGGGTGTATAATGTGACGGTCAATCCCACTATTCGTTGGTAAAAGAGTAGCCCAAGAGTTGGCGGTGGGTGGTGATGACTAGCTGCCTTCCTTCTAGTCTTACACTGCTAAATTAGGGACGGCTAGCACAGATAGCCCTCGAGTAGCTTTGTGCGAAATTCCAAAGCAAACAAACAAACAAACTACTTCATATTAAAACAACCAAACAAACTTCAGCACGTGTACAGTTGATGTAGCTGTTCCAATGCGCTTCCTGTCTAGGAATACTCGAGAGCTTGGGGATACTAACTGTGACTGCAGATTTCCTTTGGGGGGGATAGTACAATAATATTTGCAATATCTATAACTAACTTTATGCGATTTTAAAACAGTATACGTAATTCCCCTTGTTAAATTCAACACATACAATTTTTCAATTATTTACCATTTATGACTGAAACAAAAAACGTTTGATGCAAATGGTGTAGACAGGAATATAGGCTGTGCTCCACAAAATAAATAAAAGATCCCCACACTTGTTTGTAATGGCATAACACAAGCAAATGTATGTTAACAAACTCTGTCAAGAAATTCGTACATGCATTTTATTTACATTGTTTCGTAATATGATGGTCACGGGTTCGAATCCCCATCACACCAAACATGCTCGCCGTTTCAGCAGTAGGGGTGTTATAATGTTACGGTCAATCCAATTATTCGTTGGCAAAAGAGTAGGCCCAAGAGTTAGCACTGGGTGGTTATGACTAGCCTACTTCCCTCTTGTCTTTGAGTCCAAAACATTAGGGACGGCTTTGTTCAGATAGCCCTTTTTGTAGCTTTGCGAGAAATTTCTCAAATAAACAAACCCTTTTCAATTATTAACCAAAAGAATAAATGTCAGGAAGATTTAACATGAAAGTTTCAACACTTTAGAAACGTTATTCGCATATATTCGACCCTTTCTCGTTTTATTGCATGAAATAACGCTGAACATTCAACCGGATAGTGTTAATTATAGCGACATCACTCGTACCAACAGCGATAGCTAGGCGCGAGATAATAAAGTGTGCACACGAGCTTTACGTCGCGCTTGCTCAATCCTTTGGTTACATAAATATTTATAATCAATCTTTGTTAGTATCATTTTTTTAGCTTTCGCATTTATCCCTTATGACGCTACAGATTTGCACGTTACACGTATACAATTTGTTGTCTGAACCACTCGAGGATAAATTAAAGGAGGGAAAGCAGAAGTATCTAGTGAAAATGCTAAATAAATATTAAACAACTACCTGAGGCGCTCCCTAGCGTAAAATGATAGTTCAGGCCTAGAAAAGTAATGTTGCATTTGACACTAATAAAAGGTTTATATAGAATCCAGTTCATAAACATAAAGTAGTAGCTGTTCGAGAATGTATAACACACACACATACATATACACAAAATTAGTAAAAACTGTTAATTTAAAAAGGGGTAATAGAGATCGTCGATAAAGTACAGAAACAAGTTGAATCAAAATGAAAATATTATATTTTCAAGCCTGCAACTAGAGACTAAAGTATACTAAGAAGGCTAGAAACAGTGTCTACATTATTTTCTCAAGTTACAAATCCATATTTTGACTACATGTCTAGAGTACTTATCAATTTTAGTAAAATGGATATTGTAGCTTGAGAAAATTAAGTAAATTGTTGCAAAGTAAAGTTGCAATGATGGGAAACTTAACTGAATATGCAGAAACGTTTGAATGTATATTCATATGGTTTTGAACGAACTGCGCATGTGTATCTTACGTGTAAATAAGTCAAGAAAGCCCACAGAAATTTCCTTTAGTGTAATTCAGTTTATTAGAATATTACACGTTTGTGTTGTTTGTGTTCAATATTTTGCAAGAAAAACAAAGCTGAATTCGAAACCAGCCGTCCGTCACTTGATGACTGCAACATTGTGCCATCATGTACCATACTGGCCGCATTGAGAAGCTGGACTAAACAAATAACAAATAAAGCGATCCTGAATAGAAAAGCCAATATGCAATCCTCGGACAAAGGCCTTTCTAACAATGTAAGATTTGCATGTTTTAATCGAGAAATTCGCGAGTAAAATTCGGAACACACAAACGCAATTCTATTATTTATATAGATAACATTTCCTAAATTCTTATTCTTTGTATTGCCGAGAGTATTTTGAACTGATCTCTATTATACTAATTTTTGTGTGTTTACAAGTTCTGATCTAGATATACTGTTTTCAAAAAGAGCATTTCATCTGTACTAAAGTCCTACTATTTTTGAGTTATCCTGTATACAGATATAAACAAACTACTCAACCAAGGTAAACTTTAGTTGTCGCCCTCTTTACAATGGTACAGCGGAAAAACATTTCTAACGTGTTTGTCGAAGTTTTGATACTTCAATCTCTTAACGGTACAGGTTTACCGAGTCGACCAAGAAATAACTGTATTACGAAAAAGTTACCAATAAATGCGAGTATTATATGTCGTGCGTATTGTGATTCGAACACGGAATTGTTACGTTTCCAGGTTAGTTGAGTACATTTATTACATCTGACGACATACGATACAAAAATGATTACTTTCTAGGTAAAAGTAGGTACAGCAGAAACATTCAAACGCTTAAGAACAGTGCAAAAAAGTTATGAAGCAGTTCACCTGGTGTACAGAATTACTTTTTTTAATTTTTATGTTTGAAATTTATGCAAGTATATATGTGAAAAGTAGGTAAGCAAGGCACGCAGACTAGAATAAACTTGTAATTTTGGTACTGCACACAGGCAATTAAGTTTGAACGTAACTAACTTTCGTATTTCTCTGCGCAGGCTTGCACTGATAAATTAGGGACGGCTAGCGAAATTCAAAACAAACTAAACCCACGTGCGCTGTAAAGAGTTTCCTCGATAAATAGGTTGTCTACAAAGAAAAACAACAACCTGAAATGTTGGTCAAAAGAGGTTTAGGTGACGCATATTTTATTTTAAAGTGCCTTCTAACAAAAACGTAACATCAGTTACAAAAAAGGCCTCTACAAATAAGCATAGCTTACGAGGGTGACACGGGACATACCTCTTACGTTACCAATGACAGACAAAAATTTCTTCCTTATTATACTTTATTATTAAACATTTATTGCTGAATAACATGCTTCTCCCGTTGTTACAGCGGTGAGCTAAAATCCGGGGTTTGAATCACCGTGGAGAACAGAGTGCAGATAACCATTGTTTAGCTAAAAACAAGTAATGAGAGATTTAACCATATAATCAATAGCTATCATTAGAATACAGGGAACACTAGCTCCTTGAATAACATCCCCTTTACTAGATACACGTTACGCAACGTTTTATAATACGTCTCTTTCGGACGCTTCGTGCCCCATCTACGCCTCTACTGTCTCAAAATACACCAAAAACACTAGAAAAAGAGGAACTACTTGAAAGAACAGAGAGAATCTAATCTCACGTGATTATATATCGTCTTATCAACGAGTAAGAAAATAACGTTTTTTGGTAGTAATAGACCCGCTAAGTAATTGCCCTGTCTATTGTCAACGTGTGTTGTTTTCGATCTCTTAATAATTCCAAGTTATGTTGGTCGAAAACTATGACACTTTAACCGAATGAACTGCGTACATACAGAACATTCCGTATTAATACGTTACGTTTAACCTAAATCACACCTGTAGACTGTAGTTTCCAAAACGCGTGAGGTATATTTATCACATGGTAATAACATGCAGAAAACTGTCTATACTCCATACTTATAAAGAAATTTAACCACTTCCGACGTCAGTACTTCGACTTCACCGAGATTTTAAATTTGCTCTCATTTGGCAAACCAATAATAACGACAATAGCACTCACTTGTTTGATATCAAACCATTCAATCTCCGTTGGTTTATATACACTCTTCAAGACAATTTTTTATAGCCGATTAGTCGTTGAGGTTAATTAGCAAATCACTGAGCGTCATCTAATTACACCTATGTCTACCTCTTCGATGGTATTAGTGATTTATTAAAGCAAGTGGTGCTGTTTGTCTCAGTAGTATTACAGCTCGTCCAACTAATCATTTAAAGTTAAACTTAATACTGTAACTTCCGTTTTAACTGGCATGAGCAAACAACCATCATTTATATTTATCACGTATTTCGAACGTTGTTAATAAAGATAATTTTATAACGACGTTTTATACATCTTGTTCGCAGATAACCGGAGTAGGATGATCACGTTATGTGTTTGTTTGTCTGCGGACACCTCCCACAGCCCTGGAGCCAGCATGAGCAAACTAGACTAGCAGATTGGGGTGGACCCGGGGATGTTCTCATCTATACGGCGTAACTTCTCTGGCAAGAGGGTACGAAAAGGAGATAGAAAATACGCCCGGAAGGTCACCCAAAAATGATCGGGGCCGAAGAAATTTTAGGATCGATGAACCAGAATTTGGTATTGGGTTATGTTTTACTGGACCCTTTTCAGTTTCATGGAGCCAAATTTGACACACGTACTCAGTTACCATGGGCAGGTATTCTAACGTGTTGTTCATGCATGAACCCCTCCCCTCCTCGTGAGGTAGCTATAAAAGTGGTTGGGAAATGTTGAAGAGTTTAATTGGAACAGTAGAGGTCCTATAAATCACGAGGGAGCCTTTGAACTACGCAGTCAAGGGTGATTATATAAGACGACGAGGTGTGTAAACATGCGTATGTTTTTAGAATGACACTACCTGTAGTTGTAAAGTGGCTCAATGAGTTTCTTTGGTCAGAAGACACTAAGCAGAAACGAAAAGCAAATTTACAGTTTCCACGATAATAACTATTGTTTCTTAAGTACGGTACTCTATCTTATTTATTGTTACTTTCCTCAATAGTATTCGTCAAACTAGTAAAGTATATAAAATATCAGTGCTTTTTCTTTTGATTTATTAATATAAAGAATGTTTCTCATTTATAGCTTAAAACACGTAATTAAGACCAACCTACATCTCCCAAGGTACAGATTATTACCAAAAATATTGTTAACAGGTAGAATTCCCAGCTGAAGAAGCAATGGGTACTAATATTTATAAGTAGATACATAAGAATAGTACACTTAGTTGTCTATACTGACGGCCATGTTAGTTTGGTTTGGTTTTAAGTGCGTAACTTACTCTGATTGAAAGCTGCTATTATTTAAAAGTTATTTCAATCGCGATGAAAAAAATAGGTAAAAAACTCCTCTATAATAACTTCACTGAAAATAAGATTTTAACTTATCAAAATTTGATTAAGTGCATTTCATCTATATAATTAAAAAAATAATGCTTGTTTGTGCATGGGGAGCTGACTAAATTTCATTAAACTATGCAAAAATAGAATAGGGAAGTACGAACAACGTCACCATATGCAAAGGAAAAGTTGTTGTTGTTTTTTATATATATTTCGCGCGAAGCTACACGAGGGTTATATGCGCTACCTGCCCCTAATTTAGCAGTGTAAGACTAGAGGGAAGGCAGCTAGCTCACAACCAACTCTTGGGCTACTCTTTATTCAACGAATAGTGGGATTGACCATCACATTATAACGCTCTAACGGCTCAAAGGGGCGAGCATGTTTGATGTGATGGGGATTACGAGTCGAGCGCCCTTACCACCTGGCCAAGCCGTGTCCACAAAGGGAAGGATATTTGGGGTATGGATCTAACATCCCTTTATGTGTTAAGAGTTTGGGTATGTTTATGGACACCTTAATCTGTCAAGTTTTAATATTGCCCCTGATGCCAAGATTTCGTAACTATCACTAAATTTGGTATCTATTACAAGATAAGTCAATCGCTTTAACATTTTTATCAGACCATTCGGCTCAAAATGTATTTTATATTACAGCTTTTTAGTATAGTGCTGTTGAGTATCTTTAATGTCGCAGCCATTGAGACGCCCGCATGGCCATTAGATTCGTACACAACTTTACGTACCTAACATTGTACATAAGTAGTTCAGGCAAGTCACTTAACTGTTCAATTACTTTAAATATACAGCAGTGTCTTTATATTTCATAAGCTTTGTACATTCAAGTTTAAAACACCATCCCGAACAGCACCTAATAATGAGGTTTATATGATTTATACATTCACTTATATAAAGGAGTTCAGATGTTCTACTTCAACGTTTCTTTTTCTTTTCCTGCCCACTCCAATCATATTTACACTTAATAACACTGTTCTTTCATTAACGGGCTATTTTACATGGTCTGATGAAAGTAATCCAACGTCCAGACCACATAACAATCAGAGATCGGTTTATTTCGTACATGTGCACTCTTACATCTTGAAATTTCCCATTGACATTTGACATGAATTTTATTTGTTGTTGTTTTCATAACTCTAGTGATAAAATCTTTATTCTTTATGACCACGATAATTCTACCTACCATCCTATCATCCATCACACCACGCTGAAGTGATTGGTTCTATTACGACCAGTTCTGTTTTTGGTAAGTCCTGGTGTGGATTCTCCGCTTCTCAGTGGTAAAATGATTGTTCACCTTATTGTTACAGGATGTTCAACCTTAGATGTAGTAACTGCTTTATAATCACAGTGATTTCCTGGTCACAGACCGTGAAGCTAGCCATGCCTTGCATCCATATCACTGCACTTTTTTTTGATGCCGGTTGTTCACACTTCTGGGATGTAGAGAAATTTCCTGCAGTAAAAGTAAACTCTAATTTTCCTCTTGCTGTTCTTATCACCTTTTTTGTTTCTTTATATCCAAAGGCAATTCATTACCTTTCATTGGTCAAGTGGGTCAAACTTCTGTAGCTGTGGAATTTGTGTCCATTATCATATTGTAAGGCTTCTAATAAATAGACCCATGGAATTGTGGACTGGTTTCTTTAAACAATAAATTTCTTATTTCATTTGGAAAACATGAGATATTCCAAACAGAAATTTGCCCCAATTGGTTCAGCTACTTTCTGTTTCCTGATGCTTGGTTAGGTTTTTTTGATTTGGTTGAGCTTAAATTCATCCTTTGGGTATTCACTTCTCGGTGTCTTGACAGCTGCTGATTCCTCACATTTCAGATTTAATGGTCAGGCTTCCCACATCTATAGAAATATCCTACAAGCATTTCTCTGCAGTTCCTGGGAATAAGTCCTTTTAAATTATACTTGTTTATTTCCATCATTTTATGTAACTATTTGCTTAACTAATCATTTTAGTCCTTCTAAACTATCGTTAATGTGAATGACGTTTCATTGCTGCTTGACCTGATAATCCCATAAATTTGATATTGTTTTTAGTTGTTTAGCTGTGACCATAATAGGCTGTAGTTCAATTGCCAAGTGCAAATCGTCCTTTATTGATGTACATCTACTTTGCTTTAGCCGAATTCTTATATGCTTGTAATTTATGGCATTTCATCTATAAACTGGTCACACACACCAAAGAATCCATTACTTCACAAGAAGGGTCCACTCAAGATAACCGAACAAGCCTTCCCAAATTTTCCAAAAGTTCAACTAAGGTCCCTTCATCCTCCATACCTTGTTCTGGAACTTTGCTCTAGATACCTTTTATTTTCTAGTGGGACACAGTGAACATACTGGATAAGCAAGCTATCAATATTTGACGGTTGTTGTGGTTCTCGGCTGAAATATTACTTAATGTTGTCAAAGCTAATCTTTTTAGATGACATCAATATGGATGGCTTGTTCAATATTCTATCCATTCAGTCTGGAAATAATTTCAAACTGAGCTCGTTATGTTGTTCTGGCTGGCTAAATTCTAGAACTGGGTTTGGCAATATCAGAGTTTACATAGTCCAAGAAGATCCTTCAATAGCAGAAGAGTACAGCAGTAATTGTAATACGTGTAACCAAATAAGATATCCTATTCTATATTTTGTAGCAGATGGTGCTCTAGGATAGAAATCGTAAGTATATATAGAAATAGGTGTGGCTTGTCCACTCTTTACATTTAATAATTCGTTTTCTAGATGTTTTATTCTATCACTGATGTTTTTTGCTTCACTTTTAAGTTGATTAATTTTGTCGTTATAACTTGCTGTACTTCTTCAATTTTTATTAAACCCTTTCCATATTTCTTCAACCTTACTGTTGTAATATCTCTGTAGAACTTTGACAGTTTGATTGATCTTGTCTTCAATAAAATTTAATTTTGATTTAATTCTTCTTTAAATGTTACGTCTCTCTCAACTTCTTGTCTCGTTCTTCTTTTATCTTTCAATTTTACATAAATTCCTTCTTAGTATCCTTCTATTTCTCTATCTCTTTCCTCGAGTTTTCTTCCCCATTTTTCTCAGTTTTCTGTTCTTTTCTTCTTGGTCTTGTATTAACAATTTCATCATCTCAAGAAGGCTTGTAGCGTATTATTTCACTGACTGGTTCTTTTAATTTATCTGGTGAAAATGATTCAACGTCTAGTTCATATAACACTCACAAATTAGTTTATATTCTCCTTTAACATTCCTATAAGCCTCACTCGTACACTGTGGCAAATTGTGGAAGGCCTGCATTACAACTGACTTTAAAACCTCTTAAACAATACTAAAATGAACGTAAAACAAACTTACTTGCACAAAAGAACTCAATAAACACAATATATGTAACACGAATCTAAATACACTGAGTGATTAATTTTATCGGATAGTAACTACTTTCTACACATTTTCAAACGTACTAGGACACTTGACGCCAAATGTTTAGAAATTTCTAGGTATTCTAGGTCTATCTTAAGATCATCATTATGATCAGCAGCTCCCTCAAGTTAACAAACAAATTACAACAATAATAGATTCACAATTTGTTTTACAACAGAGCCACAGTAGACTATCTGCTGTTTCTGATAATCAACGGTTTCATTAGAAATACCTGAAGAAAAAGTTCGTGCGATAAAAACAATAGAAAATACTTTACATATTTACCGACAGAAACATTATATTTTGTTTTCGCCTTTTGTAGATCAGCTATAAGTTTACAGATTTACAATGCAAAAATGTGGAACTTATTATCTGCAGTTGTTAAAGCATAAATAGTCCATTGGGTAACTTTTCGTTGAAACAACTACAATAACAACACTTTCCTTTATATGAATGTGTGTGTGTATGTGAGTGCAGTATAGAGATATCAATCTAGAGAACTGTCGATACACTATGAACTTCGGCCCGGCATGGCCAAGCGCGTTAAGGCGTGCGACTCGTAATCCGCGGGTTCGCAGACGCGTCGCGCCAAACATGCTCGCCCTCCCAGCGGTGGGGGCGTTATAATGTGACGGTCAATCCCACTATTCGTTGGTAAAAGAGTAGCCTAAGAGTTGGTGGTGGGTGGTGATGACTAGCTGCCTTCCCTCTAGTCTTACACTGCTAAATTAGGGACGGCTAGCACAGATAGCCCTCGAGTAGCTTTGTGCGAAATTCCAAAAAACAAACAAACAACAACACTATGAACTAACGAATACCGTATTTTACGTCTTGTAATACGCACTTTTTTCTTTAAAAATACCTTAATAAATCCCCATGTGTCTTCCAAGACAAAAGTGATGGGTTAAGGCAAGAGGTTAGTTTAGGGTCTACTCAAAACGGCCTCTCATGCAGATCGTAATTTCATTACTCATCAATTACAAGTATTTGCAATAGCATAAAACATTCAATTTAACTAATACTGTCGATATACTGTAAACAATGTGATGTATTTGATTGTATTTACTCAGTAGGTTGAAAAAACGTCAAGGCTGCATCAAGGTGTTGGTTGCCGAATCAAAATATTTTTTTCCTTAGAACCGTCTTTACAGAATTAGGGTGCGTCTTTCACGATGCAGCGTCTTAAAAGGCGTAAAATACGGTAAATATGAACGTTCCATACTTATTTGGGTAAATATTTTTACTTTAGAAAATAAAAACAAGTCAGAAACATCCAGAACCAACAAGTTGATATTTTTTATCATGCAAAGATGTTGTTTTTTAATACTAACTGTACACTATTCAGATTTCAACGAATAATAAATTACATGACAAATATTAGATGCACGAAATGCAACAGGAAAAATCGTTTCTATTTGACTGTTATAAACAATTCTAGAATTTTTAAAATAATTCAAGTATGACAATACAAAATAATTATCTGATGTTTGTGGTACTCGAACCCCCATTCCCGAATGAGCTCCTCCTTTTAGCCATGGAGGGGCGTTATAATGTTACCATCGATCCCTCCGTGTGTTGGTAAAGAATAGCTCAGTTTTTGCTAGTTGTCTCCCTCTAATCTATTATTTCAGAATTAGGGACCTTGCGCAAAAATAAAACGCATGAAATAGCAAATATAAAACCTCAAAAGCTCCAAAATATTAGCTTAGGCACATTACGGCAATCTTTAAGCCTAATTTTTGAAATCGACAAAAATAACAATGCCATGAGAAGGAAACCCTTAACACAAAGTTTTGTTTAGACCAAATTAAAAACAAATATATGACATAAGGGGATGGGGGAAACAAGCAACATGCAAACAGCTGTGCTTGAGATAAGAAACTTTTTAAATTAGATGGCTAATATTTATTACCAAAGCACAAATAAACATACCGAGTACTTTAAACGACGTCCACCAGTTCAGTCAATAAACCCGAATGGCAAATGACGATTTCAGTTGTAGTAAAATAAACCAAAACCTCGGTCAGGCAAACCAGTTTTTCTTGAGATACTACAGGGTGTTCGGAAAGTCGCTGTGCAGTTTTGTATGTTAATAAATATATAAGTGCACAGTGACTTTCCGAACACCCTGTAGAAGTTCAGAACTCGCACTACCGGTATAGAATACAAAACTATTTCCTGTACCTTTCAAATCACTGTTTGACGCATGAGAACTTCCATTAAACCAATAATTTTCTTTAAAATTTGTTATTTTTCTTTCCTTGATATAATTCATTGTAAAAGTTGCACCCAACCAGTCGAGCATGTATGTGAAAAAGCATGGAGTCTCGATCCGTTTAATGTTACCAAAAAAGTAATAAAGTCAGTGTAGCAAGACAATAAGTAACACAGTGTTGATGCCATTTAACGATTCAATTTATATAAACCTCAATGTTTAAAAATGTGACTTTTACTAAAAACCACCTGATAACTGTAGCGAAAAGAAGACATTTATTTGACCTAACAAAGCTGACTGAGCCAGCCTTAAATACAAACCAAACTTTTGGTAGTTATCACAAAAGCTTCCTAAACATAAGTTATGACTACCTGAACAAAACAGCAATATCAGGTGTGAGTCCGGCAGATACAAACATAGATATAATGATTTTTGATAAACAAACGAACAAGAGCAAACAAGTTTTGAATGTAGCTGAAACAAATTCGTAGTTTTTAGTTATTAAACAGGCTTGGAATTTGAGGACAGCCTTAAGACGTTCGCAGCCGTTAGATTATCATGTTAGTTCTCAGCCAAAGAAGACATTCTCTATGAAAATATGTTAATTGAAAAATACTAAGGTTAATATTTAAGAAAAAAAATACAAGTCCCTAACTTTTACAGGCATTCAGTTCCAAAATATCGCAAAAAATAACTTGTATGTAATAACTTTTTTTAAATTTTCTTCGTCTGTGTATATTTTGAACATGCTTTTCTCGATATTTCAAACGCGGTGTTGTTGTTGAAGAGCTAGATCTGAAACAAATTCTTGTTGGTACTGCAGTAACTGAGCTTTTAATTTTTTAACATATCCAAAACCACTTTGGTAAAATTGTTTTATATCCAAATTATCTAGTTAACATTATTTCACATAGCGCCTTCAATTTTCTATTTTTTGGGGTCGGGGTCGGAAATGAAAGTGAAAATATTATAATACAATATTTTGATTAAAAAATTGAGAAAAACGACCTTTACATCACACATACACAATGTCTTTATATTTTAACCAACATTTCGCCTTGGCGATTTCATTAGGGTTAACATTCACAATTATGTGATAATTAAAATATCAAGGCGAAACATTGGTTAAAATAAAAATATATATATATACATATCTGGGGTAGAAAGGTCTTTTTTCTTTCTAAATATTTTAACAAACCGTGTAAATTCTTCCAGTACGAACTATAAATTTTGAAATACAATAATGAAAACTTGACATCCCTACAGGCTATCATAATTTAATTTCTGGCTTCTGTACTGTTTATTCGCCATATTTTGCCAACTACAGGTAAAAATACCAAAATATGTGCTGGATATAATGATATTTTTTTATTTTACTAACTGATTATTTAAACAGACCTTCAACCAGTTGAAAACATTGCTCTTCTTAGCTAATTATTGTATTACAATTAATTCTCTTTCATCATTCAAATTCCAACTGTAACCCTAAAAAAAGATGTTTATAACTTCTAAGCCTGATTTCTATTGCGTGGTTCGTTAAGAGACTGCTATTCTTTGAAATGAATGACTGCCATTTCAATTGCTGCCACAAAAGGAAAATGCTTCAAGGAGGTCAACTTGTCTTCCAAAATGAATCCAAATAAGGGTGTAAGAAGCTCATGAATGGCACATCCTTAAGTTGTTCTAAGTCATATCAATGCAGTTGGTTTTTGGAATTTCGCACAAAGCTACTCGAGGGCTATCTGTGCCAGCCGTCCCTAATTTAGCAGTGTAAGACTAGAGGGAAGGCAGCTAGTCATCACCACCCACCGCCAACTCTTGGGCTACTCTTTTACCAACGAATAGTGGGATTGACCGTCACATTATAACGCTCCCACGGCTGGGAGAGCGAGCATGTTTGGCGCGACGGAGATGCGAACTCGCGACCCTCAGATTACGAGTCACACGCCTTACGCGCTTGGCCATGCCTGGCCCATATCGATGAAGAAAACACATTGTGAAAATCCAACGCTTTCTTTATTTCTCATCATTTTCGTTTGCCCAGTTCTCCTTGTTTCATCACTGGGGTGCTACAAAATAACAACATAAACTGCTACGTCACTTGCACTTTTCTAAATTCTGTTTACTAACATAAATTTGACACTTTTTTGTAAAGAAATTTTGAAACATTAATATGATTCACTAATTCAGACTTATCACGCTGATGAGAGAAGAACGTAAAAAAGTGGGCACAACTAGTAAATAAATAAATAATCCCTCAAAGGTAGAATTTTACGATTTTAGATATAATAAGCAGCACACCATTCCAGTTCTAATGATACAAATACAACTGGGTACCAATATTTCCAAGGAAGGTCAGGACATACTTGACCTGATAAAATTATCAGGTAGATAATAGGAGCTATAAATGACGTTCTCAACAGCCAGGTTGAGAAATACCAACGAATTGAACTTCTTACGTAAAACAACAACAAACGTACATATTAACTTGACAAATCAAGTGTCAAGGGTTGGTTCCCACAAGACTCGTTATCAGATCACAACAAACTAAAATCAAAGGTTATGCTGCTGGTCAAGGGGCAATATCTCCATGTCGCTATTCTGCCAAGGCACAGAAACTGGCTCTGCTAAACCTACAGAAATCTTTGTATGCAATAAATCACAAACGATTAAATAACGTTAAACATGGAAATTACTGAAGTAAAACTGCAGCAACAAAATATACATGCTATCTGTAAAGGAAGAATAAAATCAATCTTTCGAACTTACCTCAGTACTAGTGCTATTATATTTATTGTAATAGAATATGGAAGAGGATGTTGTGCTCTGTACGAATTACACATATGGACTGAACTTAAGTACCTTATTGAATATAATGGATATGAGTATTAAAGGTACTGCAGCGTAGGGAGTTTTCATAGGATGTTTTTAAACTCCAAACCATCCTTGTTAGAATTAATTAAATATATTTTTTAGAATAACTAAATCGATATAATTTCTAGAAGTAAATTTATTATTATTATTTCTTTGTAAACTTGTAGGTATATTTGGAATTTCGGAAATAATTATGAAAAAAAACTTATCGAAATACAGAAAATATACAATTAATTTAAGAGAAAACAAAGTATTATAACATAATCCAGTAATATAAGAAACCATTTTTTGTCACGCTGCAAATATTTTCAGTCTAATTTTCTCACACTGAAAAATATCAGTTCGACTTAGTAAGTAGTTAAAACCGAAACAACAGCCAGGTTGAGAAATACCAACGAATTGAACTTCTTACGTAAAACAACAACAAACGTACATATTAACGCGTCACCTTGCTTTTAATGTTTTATACTTCTGATGGTGCTTATTTATCCAACTGGGAGATGTCAGTCACATGGCATGCTACTTTCGTTGTAGGTTTACGAGTGTTGTTTCACGTGTATATACATATGTATACCGTATAGCTCCGTTGATAAAGTTCTACAGATTTGATCATTTGGTCCCATGCTGTATCATTTTTAAGCTCTAAGTCATACTTGTATGAATGATTTAATTATTTTCAAATACGTTTACAGTTCTGGTTGGTTTTGAATTTCCGACAAAGCTAAACGAGGGCTATCTGCACTAGCCAACTTTAAATCAGTGAAAGACTAGTATGAAGGTAGCTGGTCATCACCACCAACTATTGGGCTATTCTTTTTACCAAAGAATATTGGAATTTACTGTCACCTATATAACGTCCCCATGGCTGGGATGGCGAGCATGTTTGGTGGGACGGAGTTTCGAACCCGTGACCCTAAGACCGTAAGTAGAGCGCCCTAACCACCTAGCCATATCGGGCCTGTTTATATTTTTATCAATCTGCAAATTTTATGTCTGTGACTTAGATTTAAAAGTACACGGGAGTTCAAGAAGGTATATAAAATTAATGAGTTTCCTATGGAAATATAATTTGGCCCAAGGTCGTTGAAATACCTGCACTTCACTTCTCATTCAACCTCTGACCTGATCCATAACAAAAGTGTAGAGCACCTGAATTACTTTATGAAAAAATATATTTTTTTGTTATGTACCATTATTCTAAGAGTAAAAATATTTTTCTGTACAACTTATTACAAAAACTACATTCATCCTGGATCTTTCGTGTTTTTTTCTTTAAATATCAGACCAACTACTGCGTCTTGCAACCTATTATTGAAAAGATGTCCGTGTTGTTATTATACGTTACCTTTATTAACGATCTAGTGGTTCAAAGTCATTCACACAACCGTGTTATACTGGTGAAAGTGTATAAAGCAGACGTGTCAGTAAAGCAGTTTTCAAGCATAACCAACAAATAAAATATAATTATAACGTAAAAAGTGTAATAATATATAGCCTTTCAGACATCATATTCTCCTTCCTTCACTAAACTACTATCGTGTGCACATAATCAAAACACTCACTATTATTTAACGCTTTTAAAACATTATTTAAAATAGCGTTTTGCGCTATTAAAAGTATTTTACCCTTAAATAAATTCAGTATGTTACTGCAGAGAAATTTGTTTCACACGTCAAAAAGAGTGTTTATATTGTAACAGATTTGGACAAGTGAACACTGTAATTGGACAACAGAATATTATATATTATGAGCATTGTTTACCAGAAAAAATATCAAAAATAAAGTGGGTCGAAAGGAATATGATTGAAAAATGTAAACCAATTTCGCTATATAGTAAACTCCTGCCTTACCTTTAAGGGTTTATTTCAAAATCGACGCAGAGTTAAAAGTATTCAAGGCCTTATTGTTGTTCCAAGTGAAAACATTCTCAAACGATACACAAGCTACGCTTACTTTACATCGACTGTAAATAGTTTCATGTTGGTCTCAGCAAACAACGTTTTTTTAATAATCAAAGACTAATTTGAAAATTTCTTCATGATTTTACGAATAACTGCTTCACTAAATGACAAAATAAATATATATACACGTACTACTACAGGCTAGCACACGATCAGACAAAGACACCATATACACGCCTTAGAGCAGGTGAGGCGCCATGCACACGGATTTGCTTGCTCCCCACGTCACGAGCTAACGAAAACAGGCGGGAGTCGTCAAACAAGTATGTTTGTTCAGCCGGAGGATAAAAACAAAACAAACCTATTGGACAGTCACCCGCCTCAAACCAAGGTGACCCGAGTTTCATATTTATTTTCATTCCATATTGACCACCACGATATATACAATTTGACGTTGTTTGATTTATATTTGTAAACGTAAACATACACTGCTACTGTACGCTTTTCCCATTGAATCACAAAGATGCGTTGCAAAAGGCACTTGAATGAACTTTAATTGCTTCCTGTTCGTTGTAATGTCGAAGTTAAGGCTACACACAGTCTGCTAAGGCGCCCACATATCATTTCCTGTGTTCTGAGACAAGTGTTGCTGGGAATCTACTGTCCTTCAGCCACTATTAAGAAAAGTAGAAAAAAAACACACAAAAAAACAGCAAACGACCCCTCGTGATAACACTGCGAGTGCACTGCTCTGCTTTCTGGCTTTGTCAGTAGCATAAGTTACAGACGCATTGAGCGTTTTTATATATACACTCACACATAAATGTATGCGTGTACGTTCATACATAACGTATACAAAACTTAGCAGTAAACTTCGCGTCTCATTTTCACTATTTATTACCAAGCGATGGGCTCGAAAGATCATGACGAAACTTACAATAGATTCATAAATAAAACGTGTTGTATTAATAAAACTTTAGATATTCGAAACAACAATACTGTGAAATTAAAGTTATAAATATAATCATATAAATAACCAATAAATTATTATAAAAGACACAGATCTCTAGGTTGTATCAGAAGACGCGGTATACGTGTTTCTTTTTTTACTTGTTTCAATATGTCTCAGAAATTGATTATTCATTAAGTTAATAAGAAGTTGGGTCATACATTTGAAACACACGAAACGAATTTTAAATTTTTACCACAATTCAATGACATCGCTACTAACATACGAAAATTGGAGACTGAATTAATTCTGAAATCTCTAAATTTTCAAGATATCTTGCTTATTCTATAGTTCAAGAATGGGAAAATAGAGTGGTCTTTTCTTTTTTTTACTACTGGCCGCAGGGGCGTAGATTTTTTACACCCGATGAGGGGGGGGATGATTTTTGCAACCACTTATATGGACTGTTCAATTTGCAAATTGGTAATCTCTGATTACGTGAACCTGAAAGCTGTAAAGATGCAGACACAGAGTAATCTTGTTGCCACGATACTTGCATGTATACTTAGACCTACTGACTGATACTTACGAAATATCGCTTAGATCGAAAAGCTTAGAAGCACGCCTATATTAAAGATGTACATTTCGGCTACTGAGAAAGCCTACATCTAGCCTACATTATGTAATTCGATTGGTAAGAACACGAGAATCACAAGAACAAACACACAATTTGAAGGCCTGTGATGCAATAAAACAATTCAACAAACCAAACTGTAGGGGGGGATGATTGTATGCACCATACCCCCTATCCTTCCAGGATCTACGCCCCTGCTAGTGGGTTACATAACTTGAATAATCTTGAAAAAATACATCTTGCACAAACAGTGTAGAAAATGAACAGATGTTTTATGGAAAGTTATGCTTTCTGTTCATCACGGAGAATCGAACCCCCAGATATTAGTGTTGTAAATTCGTAGGCTTATCTCTGACCCATTGGTGAACTTAATAGCAGGTAACACGATAAACAGGCAGATTCATTATGTACTTTTTTGAGTCGTCACAATTAGTAACTAAATATTAATAGTTCCAATTCACACTCTGAGAATATTTCCCAGAGTGTATTATAGTGTATGCTAAGTCAGACGGCATTGTCAATTAATAGATGAGAACAAATTACACAAGCATGTGATAGTTTTGTAGTCTTATAACTTTTATTGTTTTGCAGGAATTCCTGTAGGACGAATCCGAAATTGATATCAATTTTTCTCCTTTACGTACAGAATTTTCACAAAACGTCATATGTACTTTTACATAAATGGATCTTATTCATTTAAATCAAGTCACATTTTATTATGCTTAAAATGTTGGCAACCACTGGCTATATGTTTATCTAGATTAATCGCTATGTGAAAGTCCTCAATAATTCTAGAACCCAAGACAAACACACCGCTACTATATAAACAGCTAACAGGTCGCATGACGTGTCATTTCTGAATTGTAGAAATTTGTGCTTGTATTTTAACACTTTTTTCTTCGTCGTTATGGCAACAAGAGGTTGAGTAAATGACCCAAAGTCTTTTACATTTGTGGCAAATTTTTGTTGAGCCTCAGATTATGAAATTGACTTCCAATAAACAGTTCGAAAGCACAATGACCACCGTAGCAAAAGAGCAGGGGTTGCCTTTAGAGATGATACTGACATATTTTTAGAAAACAACAAAGACCAAAGTTACGAAAATATTGTCAATAATATGCTCAATAAATTCAAAGAGTTGGGTTGTAATATGAGCCTGAAAGTTCATTTCTTACACTCACATATTGACTATTTCCCTGAAAATCTCGGTATCAACAGTGAAGAACAAGGGGAAAAGTTTTAACAAGACATCAAGGAAATGAAAAAGAGGTATCAGGGAAGGTGGAACATCAGCATAATGGCTGATCACTGATGGTTATTGAAACGAGATGCTCCTGATGCAACACTTAAAAGAAAGACCACAACACGTAGTTTTGAGACTAAAAAATGTCACACAAAAAATCAGAAAGAATGGGATACATATTCGACACCAGTGTTCTTCCTTTTTGTTCAGTTTATTTGTATTTTTGATAATTTTTTATTGTGGTAAACGAAATAATAATTTGGTCTCAGTATGTTTTTCTTTCCAATTTGTAAAAAAATTCTTATGTGATAAAAAAGGAATATTATTTTAGAAATCTGCGCAGCTGAATTACTAAAAAAATCTGTTATTAAAACCAAAACAACTTTTATGAAGTTTAAATTCACATGCCTGTGTTATTCTTTGCTGTTACAGTAAAAAGAAACATGATTTCAGATCACGTGGGGCATTTGATTAAGATTACAACTAATGAAGTGCTAAGTATATGAACTTACAACAGTAAACTCCAAGATTCGATTACCTGCTTGTTGCAGATCTACTGAATCCCTGTGGAGCTTAGCACCTGAGAGATTATGCCCAGTCGGCACAGGTAAAATACATAGCAGTGTATATGTAGTCGGGCTGTATAAATTTTCAAACATTCATTTTATTTCTAAACTTTTCATGTTCAATCAACTTTTTGAAGAGGTAGATTATACATATACTACATAATAGTTACAAAATAGTACGAAACTAAAAAACAAAATGATTTTGCTGTCATCTGGTAGGAAAAATATCAACTGCGAGTTGTTATAAGCTCACAAGTCAGTAAAATGAGAGAATCATGCATTTTTTTCCTTTTCGTAAATGCAAGCTGTAAGCATGAAATTATGCAACGCATCTCGCATTAATGTACTTTATTTTTTTCGTTAAAAATGGAGAAAATTAAAACATCAAAGAAGGTCAATAAGAAAGACACGTTACATTTATTAATGGTAAGATATTTAATACTTTTCAACATTTTCGGTTTATATTGTATTAAACCATTTTCCAAATAATTTTACAAACAAAATATCTATGTTTATTATGGCATATATTTAATCAAAGGGTAATATTCGATTTCAGTGCTTAATTTCATTATAGTTGAAATGCACTTCTACAAGTTCTAAAATAATTTTATACGATTTAAATATCAAGAGTAAATATGTATTTTTCGTTACAATTAATTGAAATAATAAAACTGTGTTTTTCTTATATAATACTTTCTCTTCACTGTTTTTTGCTTAGTTGTTCATATCACCTTTAATTTTGATAATTTGCATATATTTTGTTAATTATATTTTTCGATATTTTTTAATGAACAGTCTTTCACTTTTTTAGCTTTGTTATACTATAATAACTGTATTAAGTTCGAACAGTGCATGGCATTCCTGACGTAGTTTTCCATTAACCGATGTTCTTATTTATAGTTCTGCGGACTTACAACGCTAAAAACCGGGTTTCGGTACCCGTGGTGGGCAGAGCACAGATAGCCCATTGTGTAGCTTTGTGCTTAATTCAAAATACAAATACTTATTTCTAGCTTAAAAAAAACATTTGCTCAAAAATATTGCTAAGGAATTAAAATAAAGGATCATTGAAAGTAAATTATCTCCAAAAATTATATATATATTTAAAAAAAGCATTTTCACATATTCTCATTTTTTTTAACAATCGTCTGAAGATTATACTATCATTCCGCTAACTGTTTGACAAACACAGCCTTTTCTCAATCTTTTGTAATCGGCGGGTTGTTTAGGCTTTTTACTCTTTAGGGTTTCGTAATTCAATTGTTTTCTAAATAAATATTACATATTTATATATCAATCAGCCTATAGCAAAAAATGCATTAAAAATATATGAAATACCTGAAAAAACGTGCTTATCATATCCTTTGTGAATTTTAGGAAATTTCAAACGATCGCAGGACTAGAAAACACCATTAGGTCATGTGCTGAGTTGAAGTATGCGTCTCGAAAATTAGTTTTATTCCAACAAGAGGGGCGCTGCGTATTTTGTGTAGATTTATGTAGCTAATATTATTATCGAACTTGTGGTAAAATTATCTGCAAAACATTCCTCATCGTTTTGCTATCCATACATTGTCATATTCTTGATTAATTTCGTCACATTCTCACTGAAGGTTTTTTGTAATGACTTCAACTATATTAGCTTAAGCTTAACACAAAATAGCTCAAAATAAGTAAAATTTATTAGAGAAACTACTGAAGTTATAAATGAAACCATAACACTATTTAACTATTTATGCACTATTTTTAGAGCAAAAACATGTTGAAAAATAAAGCAGATCCTTTTAAGTTAATCCTTTAGTTATGTAAATAAATGTTTATCAAGTCCAGATTAATTATCTTCAAAGCATATGCAAACAGGTAATATGTCATACAACGCCAACTATGTTTTTGTTTTGGTAAAACTTTGGAGAGAACATTGTCATATCACCTTAATCCACTAATCATTGACAGTGCCGTTTATTATACCAGTGTATATTTTCTCATTTAAGCTACATGAAGTGTATTTGAAAATCTAAGTGCACAAAATGACAAATTCATGACATATTAAATTAAGTTATTCAAACTATTTATGACAGTATGTATATGTTTTGATAGAAAGCTTAATATCTTCCTAAGTTGAAACAGTATAAATGAACATGTACAGTTTTCACACGAATGATGTGGAAGAATTGATACCTAAACAACAATAATACAGTTGTAGTGAGAAAGGAAATATCTACGTCTACCAGTACCGTAGTAGCAATGACTAGTATTATAACAAAAACAAGATGATGTGACTATTAGGGCCATGAACAAAATAAACCATAAAATTCGATTCAAGTCTGGGTGAACCATTGCAAGATGTGAAGCCGTACAGGTTGTACTTTGACATCAAAGAACATCAAAATTAACCATTTTAATTTAAAGTAAGAAATATAATGTAAAACCTTCACATGAGAACATTTATAACCTTACCTTTATACAAGAGCTGTACGACCAGAGCTGTGGAGGAGCTGCAGCTAATGAGTGTCATGTACAGATTACACGACTTGCTCACACAGTTTCAAAACACCTTCTTCAATGTTTCTTTTGAAATAGGCCAAACAAATATATCATAATATTGAAACTGGAGATGCAGAACCAATAACTTTAGCTAGAGATGGAAATCCTGGAAAAACAGGAAAAATAAAATGTACACTAGTCTACAAGAATCACCTGTTGTACTTGTAAAGAAGAATAATGGATCCACAAGTTTTTGCATGGTCTTCATAAAAAAGGATGCCTATCCACTTCTAAGGTTTAACTCTACTTAGTGTGCTTCATTATATCAAAATAGAGTTAATTCTACTTTATATGCTTTATTTGATCAAATTAAGATAGACTCTACTTTATATGTCTTGTCTAGATCCAAGTGGATCTAACCCTACTTTGTGTACTTTGTCTAGATCAAAATGGGATTAATTCCACTTTGCATGCTTTATTAGATCAAAGTAGGAGTAACTCTGCTTTCTATGTTTTATTAGATCAAAATAGGAGTAACTCTGCTTCTATGCTTTATTAGATCAAAGTAGGAGTAACTCTGCTTTCTATGCTTTATTAGATCAAAGTAGGAGTAACTCTGCTTTGCATGCTTTATTAGATAAAAGTAGGAGTAACTCTGCTTTCTATGTTTTATTATATTAAAGTAAGAGTACCTCTGCTTTCTATGCTTTATTAGATCAAAGAAGGAGTAACTCTGCATGCTTTGTTAGATCAAAGAAGGAGTAACTCTGCATGCTTTGTTAGATCAAAGAAGAATTAATTCTACTTTCTACGCTTATTCTAGATCAAAATGGGTTTCAACGTAGTATCTGAAGAATGGTTACAAATCAAAAAATAAGTATAGAGAATACTAATGAATGACAGAATATTCTCTCTTTAAAATACTCTAAAACTTCGTACTAATGTATTTTGATGAGATAATCCCATACGGGAAAATATTCATCGACTATAAAATTCACCTCTTCTTTCAGATACGACTGTTTTTTACTTTGTTAACCTTAAGACTCATTGTTTGTATATTTGTGTATATGTTATTTTTCAGAAAGTATTATTGTTTTTCTCATATGTGAATCCATCTTCAACATTTAAATTTGAAAAAAACAACCGTAATAATAATAATAAATTTGAACATGAAACTGCTACCTTTGAATAATCTCTGAAGAGATAAAAGGAACTTAGAGAGCTTCATCCAATGTGGTAGAACGTAGAGAATTTTATCCAATGCGGCAGAACGTAAAGAGCTTTATCCAATGTGACGAATACATGAACATAAAAGAATGTGTATATACGTTCATCCTAGAGCACGCGCAGCATTCATTACACATATATGTGTTCATTATAGTTTTCGAACTTAACTAGTTCAAACCGAAACAGTTGTACAAATAATATATGACACACTCTGTCTATCATAACCCAGCAGATACAGTGTGATTGAGCTATCAATTTCTTGTTCACTTTTGATATAAGTTCTAATAATGAATTACATAGGATGAATATTTATCGAAAAATTCAATTTTTTTTATATATTTCATTGTTTGTTTGTAACTAAGCACAAAGCTACACAATGGGTTATCTGTACCACGAGTATCGAAACCCCATTTTTAGCGATGTGAGTTCGCTGTGCCATTGGGGGCTAGATTTCATTCCACTATGTATACTGTTGGTGGATAACATTATTAACTTCATCGTTTATCACAACATAAAAATTTGAAACGATACTGCCACTTTTCCAAATTCATGTATTGTTATTGATATAGTTTCTTAAATAACTACTTTAAACCTATTATGATACGTGTATTGACTCAGCAATACATTGACGTATTGTTACTTTGGTGTAATTAAAATGAAACCAAGATTATTAAAGTTTCGCCAAAGTAAACTTAAGGGACAGTCTGTTACATTATAAGTTGATTTGTGACTGAATAAAAACTGCGAAGTATGAAGAGACGCTTACCTATTGAATTATATCAAGAAGGCTTAGAAAACGTCCATATTTTATGTGGATAAAACTTCCTAACAGCTGTTTCTTTAAATCACAATTATTTGAGCTTGTGGTGTTATCAATAGTCTACGATAAGTATAAATTAGAATGGAGTATTTGATGGCGGCATTTAAAAGAACAACGCTTTATGGTATGTGTTGCGCCACTAAACAAACATTAGAAAGTTAGCAATAAGAGAAAATGATTATGCAATTTACTTAGTGTATGTATGCTCTGAAAAATGATGAACAGTTAAGTAATTATGTATTAATCTCCCTTAAAATAACATTTTAAAATTGCTTGTTTTTGTATATTGTGATATACAATGGATCATCTGTGCTATACCTGCCATAAATATCAAAACCCGTTTCTGGCAGCGTATTTACGCAGTCATGTCGTTGTGCCACTATGTGGTTTATAAAAGTGAAAAGTATACATCAGAGATAATATTTACTGCAAATTTGTGAGCTTGTTTGTTTGTTTTTGAAATTCGCACAAAGCTACTCGAGGGCTATCTGTGCTAGCCGTCCCTAATTTACCAGTGTAAGACTAGAGGGAAGGCAGCTAGTCATCACCACCCACCGCCAACTCTTGGGCTACTCTTTTACCAACGAATAGTGGGATTGACCGACACATTATAACGCCTCCACGGCTGGGAGGGCGAGCATGTTTGGCGCGACTCGGGCGCGAACCCGCGACCCTCAGATTACGAAGCGCACGCCTTAACGCGCTAGGCCATGCCAGGCAATTCATGAGCTACCATGATAAACAGTGCTCTTTGGTAAGCACTTTGTTGATAATAGTTCTATGCATTTAGGTAACGTAAATGTAGAATTAAAGCAAGGAAAACATGGAAGTGCTGTGTTTTAAATCTTTATAAACAAAATTTGAACGAAGTTGCAACATCGGCGAGTAGTGGCGTGCCCATGTAACCCAGTTAGCTGAAAGCCGAAATTGGTGGTTTGTTTTGTTTTGAATTTCGCGCAAAGCTACAAGAGTGTGTGTGTTTTTCTTATAGCAAAGCCGCATCGGGCTATTTGCTGAGCCCACCGAGGGGAATCGAACCCCTGTTTTTAGTGTTGTAAGTCCGTAGACCTACTGCTGTAATAGCGGGGAGCTACAAGAGTGTCATCTGCGCTAATCGTCCTTAATACAGCAGAGAAAAAATAGAGAGAAGCAGCTAGCCATCACTACCCACCAGCTTGTGAGCTTGTTTAATGTTATGTTGCGGGAGTAGCTGCCATTTGCTCATCTTTATCGTTACTCAGTATCATTACTTTCACTGTTCCAAGTAGACGATTTTTCACTTTTCTTTTTATAGCATGGCTAGGAGGTTAGGGCGCTTGACTCGCGATCTGAGGGTCGCAGGTTCGAATCCCCATGCCGCCAAACATCCTCGCTCTTGTAGCCGTGTGAGCGTTATAATATGATGGTTAGTCCCACAATTCGCTGGTAAAAGAGTAGACCAAAAGTTGGCGGTGGGTGGTGATGACTAGATGCTTTCCCTCTAGTCTTACACTGCTAAATTAGGGAAGGACAGCGCAGATAGCCCTCGTGTAGCTTTGCGCGAAATTCAAAAAACAAACAAACGTTAATACATACAGGATTGAAAAGTATTAACTTTACTGCCATCTATTATTGAAAATACTAGTTACATGTTACAAAATTATACGTCAGTAATTTTAGAGAGTCGTGTTTTTTAAATTAATTTATGTTACTGAAACTTTAAAACCTGAACTGTAACAAACTATCGTGCAATAATGTATTTCTTATTTTTAAGTAAATAAAGAGAAACTACAAAGTGCTAAACAATAGTATAAAGTAATACAAAAACAAAGTACCTTATAATAAAAGAAGATTATTTAGTAACTGTTCCAGCATTGAGATCCAGCATTTGTTCTTCATTATTATTATTCAATGTTGTTCAGCAAGCCTACACAAAAAAAAACTGTGAATATTGTAATAAAGTATAGGTAATATTACTAAACGTATCATTGTGCATTGTATAAGGTAATTTTAAAGTTTATTTTGTTAACTAGCAAGTATCAGCTGTATAACCGTTGACACCCAATCATTTTAACGTAGTTTGTGGCTTATATGAAACCTAATAATCTGCTACATGCAAACATATACAGCTGTGAACAGGCCGTGGCTGTAATGTAATGTTTATATGGTAGGTATGACAAGTGCACCGTAACGATTATTAACTTATTGTTGCAAATGTGTTGATGTTGCATAGCATTTGTTTATAAAGGTTTCTGCCTTTTTAGACAGCATGTTGTTGACAGGATCAACTTTTCTGTTGTTGTTGTTTTTACCATTGCATGTTCGATTTTGGCCATGGTACACAAACGTCTAAAACGTTATATAAAGGTCTGGTACGACCAAGTGGTTAGGGTACTTAATTCACAATCTGTTGGTCGCAGGTTCAAATCCTCATCCCACCAAACGTGCTCGTCCCTTCAACCGTGGAGGCGTTAAAATGTGACGAATAATACTGAGTGATAATGAATAGCTGCCTTCCCTCTAGCCTTTCACTCCTAAATTAGGGGCGGTTAGCACAGATAATCCTTGAGTAGCTTAGCGCGAAATTCAAAACAAAATAAGCCATCCTACGACAGAAATTTTCAGGTCGTAGTAAAGATAGCACCAAGCAAGTTTCTAATATCGGATCGACAGTCATGGTGATTGCTGACGGTGAGTGTCAAATTATAGACAACATTGCATAATTTTGAAGTTTATAGATTCTGCAGATAGAGTTACCATCCTTCAAGCTCACTATAAGAAGTGAGAATGCTCGTGCAAGCAGGATATGACGAAAATGATGACGATTCTAAGCGAAAGAGACACAAAATTTTTGCAGCTATATATTTTATTTAGAAAATATTTAGTTTCAGATAAATTGAGCAACAGCGACGACCCGCCAGAATTTAATATTTTCACAGTGGAAAAAGATCGTAGAAGTGTCACGACCCAAACACCATCAAAAATGGAGAGAGTATATTAATAAAAATAATCATAATTGTTAATTAACATGTTTTAGAACTTGTAATTTGTGCAGAACGTCCTTCTAGAGGAAATCTGGCCAGTTGCAGACCAAACTGTGACCAGCCTTACTACAACCAGTGGAGAGAAGTATAACTATCAGAAATATTAAAAATGATTGTTTGTATACATATCCTATTATGTTATTATTGATTGTCTTATACTTGCGTTGAATAACATGCATGCATCTATACAACTTGAAGAATCCATACGGCTATCTATATATACGATTTTACAACTTAAAAAGACTGTAAAGCTTGCAGGTATATACATATATATACTAGCCAACATGTATGGCATGTAAAAAATCTAATACGGTTACAAAATCCAGTACATGCACCACTCCAGCATAGTTCAGTAGTCCCTATAATCCAGTGTTTACAAATACCACATATAACTACAGGGTGTTAATACAGGGTATTAGTTACATAATTTTTACAAGCATCTATACATCATAGTTATCATACATGAATAAAGTCCCACTATCAACGACAGCATTACTCCACTTGAAACCAATTTAAAGGTTATCATTGCTTTCTGAGAGAACATAATACACCAACTTTTTATTTCATTAAACTAAACTGTTTTAAGTAGAGAGTTCTGCTATTATAACGGTTCATGTCTGTGATGGACATAAAAACTAAAGAAACAAGATTATTAAAAGCTTTTAATTTAAAAGGGGGGGGGAAATAGAAATCTTCAAAAAATACAGAAACAAGAGAGGAAGCTTCAAATCAATCTATAATCGAAAAAACAACAACAACAGACAAACAAACAAATAACCTTAAGATATAAGATGGTTTGACACAATTTCCTTAAACCACGAATCCCTATCTTGACTCTCCAATATATTACACCTTTTTACACGTGGAGAAAATAATATCAAAAATGTGTCTCAAACATTACGTTTGTTTGTCTAATTTTTTTATAATTTCATTTTCACTTAGATCTCCCTATCTTGTTCCTGAATTTTTTTTGAAGTTCCTTTTTTTTCACATTTTTAAATACTTTACATAATTTATCAGTAGTTATCTGTGTTTCATACAGTATACATTTAACCGCTGGAAAATATCCAGGAAATGTGATTTCATAAAAATTACCAATCCCTTAGAGTGGGTAGTGGGCGCTGCTGGCTGACTGTCTTATTTCTAGTCAGTTGTTCAAAATTATGGATGGCAACAGATAGAATTAGCGTTTTACCGTGAATATAAGTACATTATAATTCAGCTTTTTCATAACGCAAAAATAACTCTAAACTAATAAAAATGTCTTGGAAATATAATAAAAAATGAAGTTACTCTATTTAAAAGAGTTGGCATCATGAACGATGAAATGAACGTTTCGAATTAGTAATAGCTGAGGCTTAAAGAATTATAACTTCACAAGCCCTTCTGGCTCGGCAAAGTTGGGAAATAGGGTGCTTGACTCGTAATCTACGGGTTGTGGATTCAAATCCTTGTGACACAAACCTGCTTGCCCTTTCAGCTTTGGGAGCGTTATTATGTGACGGTCATTCTCACTATTCGTTGGTAAAAGAGTAGCCCAGGAGTTGGTGGCGGGTGGTGATGACCAGCTGCTTTCCTTCTAGTCTTACACTGCTAACTTAGGGACGGCTAATACAGATAGCCCTCATGTAGCGTTGGGTAAAATTAAAAATAAAAGCGAATAAGTTATTTTAGTTAAAAAATGGGATTACCTATAAAATGGAATTTATTTATTTATTTAATTTTTATTTAATGAAAAATAAATAGTGTTACAACTTAACATGCTAACTTTAGACTTTTTCTTGTCTTCTTCATCCTCTTTATGGTAGTTTATAGTTACTAAAAATGCAGATCCTTAATACGAACGAAGTTTTGCTGTCATCTGCTGGTGTAACTATGAACTGTTTATTATAAATATTTCATACTAAGTATGTGGAAAAGTCAGACTTGGAACGTTGTAATTTTCAATGTAAAGATTTTATTAGAATTGATGTGTACACCATCGTACAGTGGCTCACTTTCCTTGTTCTCTATTAAGGAAAAGGTAACTTAAATTCCAAAAGATGATAAATTAAAAATATAAATTATATATTATGAAAAAAGAAATGTTCGATCATGTTTATAACTTTTTTCCTGCTTTCAACCATAGAACTGTTACTTCTTGTGGTTGTATTGTATTGAGGTTGTGCATGTATTTCAGTTTAAAAACAGTGAAAAAATATAATTGAAAAATAATTTAAAGAGTTGTTGAATACTAGTTAACATTAAATGTTGAAGCACTGGTGTAATTAATAAGAAGAGGTTTGAAATTCTTTCCTGGTTAGAACTCATTTAGTGATGTCTAGTTTTAGAACACCTCTTGAAGAAAAAATTATTTGCAAAAAATGCTTTTTCATTTGATGCCCAAAGTTTATAAAGTGTTGAGGCTTATTATTTAAGGTTATTGCCAACAATATATTAAGAATACAATATTAAAGAAGTATGTTAGTAAATAACAAAGTAAATAAAGATGAAAAGCATGGTAAAATTATATAGGGCAGCGCGAATGAAATTTTAGTTTTAAAATACGGGTATATGACAACAAGGTCTTTATAGAAGAAATATAACTGGTCGAGTTATTATTGAAAGAGAAAATAAGGCTGCAGAATTTTTTTTAAAGCTATATAATGGATTATCTACTTTATGTCTACCACGGGGAATCAAGCCTCGGATTTTAGTGTCATGAGCTATTAACCTTATCGCTGACTTAGTGGGCAATGAAATATGTTATTGTAAGTATTTTCTTTTTTAATTAAATAGACTAATCGCTATTCACGATTTAAAATCTTGTATAGAATTACTGAAAAACATTATAGCGCTTGTATAAAAAATATCGTGGTAGCTAAAAATGATTCTTGAAGAGAAACACTTCAGTTGATTAAAATCCAATGATTAGACTTATTTCAGATGAGTTAAAAAATAGAGTTAAATGATCATTTCACCCATACGTTTCACATACTTTCAAGGACAAGTTTCAAACTGATGCTAAGAATTTGAACGTTGTACGAACTTTGCACGTTAATGGTAGAGTAGCTTGATTTTTTATACTAAGCAATCTGTTATTTTTTAAAGCCCTGCGTGAAACATGTAAGGAAGTTTAGTTTTATATGAGTTTGTTTGTTTTTTAATCAATACAATATGTGGTCTTCTCACGCGTTATGTGCACTGAACGTTTTTAGTTAATAAGATATTCCCTCCCCCTCTGGGATAGCGATAAGTCTTCGGATTTGCAACACTAAGATCAGGGGTTCGATTCCCCTCGGTGGATATAACCGATAGTCCTATGTAGCTTGGCTATAAGAGTACACAAACAAGCAGATAAGACCATTTTCATTTAATCATCTGTCTACAAATATAGGAAACATTACGACCGAAACTACCATTAACAGCGAGGATATCGAACTGATGAAACAGTGCATTATGATTTTTATAACGAAGATCATAAAAATAGTGCAGTTATTTGTTTGTCATTATTAAGCACAAAGCTATATGCAAAGGGATATCTATGCTCTGCCCTTCAAGAGTATCGAAAATCGGTTCTTAGTACTATGAGTCCGTAAATATACTGTTGTGCCTTTGGGTCTACCTCGATTTTTATCTGAAAAAGTAGCTTGCTCTAATCGGAAGTTAATATTTTTCAGCACCATCACTCTCCATTATAAAAGGCAACTCAATCCTTATCTACCTTTTAAAACAATAAATCAGCACATTTTGATTTAATTAAATACAGCTAGAAGTATAAGTAAATTAATTATTACTAGCATTTTGTCAGTCTAATCTGATCCGGGTCTTTAAATATAACCCGTTAGGTATGAAGAGACAATTATCTAAGTAAAATTAATCAAACCAGACGTCAATCTTTAAAAATATAAAATTTTAAACTTACATTATTTAAACTTTACAAATAAATTATTGTGCAAGTAAAAAACATTGACGTATTTTTGGATTAATGTTATTTAAATGTTTGCACAAGAATTGTTTTACGTATTGAGTCAATTCTTTATCAAATTATATTAACGAGTCTTAAAAGTACCCATATCTATCATCAGTTAGAGCTTTGTAACAGCCTTCTGTTTAAACCACAACTATTCGAGTTTGTTCTGTTTTAACGGTCTATTTTGCAACTAACTTCTGGTAAGCTATGCCAATTGGATTTAATTGAAGATATCTGCCTGCTGTAGTTCGAAAATAGATGATATATTAAGTTTTAACTAGTTTCTCTCTCTTCGACTGTATTCCTGTTAACGTTGTTTATTCGAACTCTCGTAATGACGAGAAACCCATTTGGAGTAAAAATGTATCTCAGGGTGGCTGGTTTCGGTATTAACACTTTTAGCTGAAGATGACCTGAGAAGCTTGAAACGTTGTTCACTGTTTTATTGGTAAAAGCGTTAATACTCACACCAGCCGTTCTGAGATACATCATTTGAACTCTGTTGTTTTCGGGGTTAGAGAGTGCTTTAACAAAATTTGTTACTTATGCCGTTTCCAATATCCGTATTATTTGTTCTAATATATATGTATACATGCCCTCACCAGTGGTTTCATAGTACGTTGAAGGCTTATAACACCAAAATTCAAGGTTTGCTCGTTACTATGGGCATAGAGGAGGAAGCATAGTGTATAACTTTATGTTCAGTACGAAATAATAAAATATTTTCTTGTACACATATACATAAATAGTATCACGTACATATTATAATGTAAATATCCTCACGAACAAAGTTGTACTTGTGTAAATACTACATACACTGTTTTAATGACACTTAAATACGAATATAGCCTACGAATATATTCTGTTAAAACCAATTGTAAATCATAAAGACAGAGCTATGTTCCTTACGATGGATCATTATGCTTGAATTTTACCAGGCAGTTTCTCTTTGTGCTTAATTTTTCTTCTCCATTTGTTTGTACTCAACTTGAAAATTTGGGTCTTCAGTTTTTTTGTTTTTTTTTCTGTTCTCCTGTTAGTCAGTGATAAGTTTACAGATATATAACGTTTAAGACCAGCGTCGATTCATGACAGTAGCAGGAAAGCGTCGTTAGTCTATTGTGTAGTTTTCCTAGCGAGAAACTCCGTTCATCACTCTTTTGTTTTGAATGTATATAATAAACCCAACCCTCTTTCTCCTGCAAGAGATACCATCACTAAGTTATTTATACATTTATAATTTATATTTAGTGAAGTCTTCGATTTGCTACACTCAAACTGAATATTCAGTTTATATGTATAACAAAAATATCAGTTAAAAATAAATGCTTATTCATTAAATGACAGCCGGCCTTTATTGGATGTCTTAGATTCAGGAGCGATTTACTCTGCTTTAGTAAGTACTTTATCTTTGGCTGCTTTCCTCTTATGCACAATGATATTTCTACTTAAAATTGTGCACAGGCTACTGAAACTAGAGTAAAGATGGACATTTTTCAAACAGTTATTTTTAACTGATGTCATTATGCACTCGTCTGCTAATATATCTAGCTGAAATGGCGCCAAAGCAGACGAGCTGGCGTCTGACGTCATAACAGAGGAGATTAAATCGCCAGCCAATCATTGCGACTTTTAGCCTCAGCGTAGTGGCAGACAGTATGCGCCATTGTGACAAGGAATTCAGACGGAGCTAAGGTAATACGTCTCCGCTGGAGTGCAGATTCGATGGTATGAACATTTGCTGTGAACACTAGTCATAGAATTTATGTATGTTGTGAAACATAAATCTATAAAAGAAACTACTGTACGATGATATAACCAAGAAGTGGCTGCTAGCCAGTGTGTGGTGTGCTGCGCATTGTGTACACTGTCTCGCGTCCATGGCTCGTGCGGTGGTGATGATGCTTATGGCCGTGTGCCTCAGCGTAGTGTTCCAACATGGACGGTGGCAAGTTCAGGCCCAAGTGTTAAACACACGAGTGTCAGATCACGATCTAAATCCTATTCCTCAACATGACCTGTGTGAACCTATTACCGTTCCTCTGTGTAAAGATATAGAATATAACCAAACCATGATGCCAAACCTGCTTAACCACCAGAAACAAGAAGATGCCGGCCTCGAAGTTCATCAGTTTTTCCCATTAGTGAAGGTGAAGTGTAGCCCAGATTTACAGTTCTTCCTTTGCTCTATGTACACTCCTGTTTGTACCATCTTGCCGCACCCTTTGCCCCCCTGTCGATCCCTGTGTCAGTCAGCACGGAATGGTTGTGAAGGGTTGATGAATAAGTTTGGATTTCGCTGGCCTGAAACTCTGGAATGTGAAAAGTTCCCAGAAGCTGGGGGAGTAGAACTTTGTGTCGGTCAGAACGACACAGAAAAGTCTAGCCGCTCGGCTACGTCTTCACCATTTCCCCATGGTAGCTTTGAGAATAAGCCGTCTTCAGGTAAGGAATTTGTTTGTCCTGCAGAATTTTGGGTTCCGAAAGGACTAGGCTATATTGTTCGAGTCGGGAAAAAGAAAGTAAAGAACTGCGGGCTACCGTGTTATGGTATGTTCTTTAGGGACGAAGAACGTAACTTTTCTAGGATATGGATAGGTACATGGGCTGTTCTGTGTATGATCTCTACACTTTTTACGGTTCTTACTTTCGTTGTTGACATGAAGAGATTCCGATATCCAGAGAGACCCATAATTTGTTTGTCACTTTGCTATTTCATGGTAGCATTGACATATGTGGTTGGCTTCCTCCTTGGTGACGAGGTAGCGTGTAACAGACCCTTTGACCCACCAGAAACAAAGTCTAGTGTTAAGACGATTAGCACGATCACACAAGGTAATAAAAAAGAAAGCTGCACCATTCTCTTTATGATGTTGTATTTCTTTAGTATGGCCAGCTCCATCTGGTGGGTGATCCTGACTCTGACCTGGTTTCTGTCGGCGGGTTTAAAGTGGGGTCATGAAGCCATTGAGAAAAATTCACATTACTTTCACGTAGCAGCATGGACAATTCCTGCCATCAAAACTATCACCGTTCTCGCCATGGCCAAAGTGGAGGGGGACATTTTAAGTGGTGTTTGTTACGTGGGGCTTTGGGATGTCGAGGCACTGAGAGGCTTTGTCTTGGCTCCTTTGTTTTTCTACTTAGGTTTAGGATCAGTTTTCCTACTGACAGGTTTTGTTTCTTTATGTCGTATCCGCACTGTTATGAAGCATGACGGAACGAAGACAGATAAACTTGAGAAACTGATGATCCGTATTGGGATTTTCTCGGTGCTCTACACTGTACCTGCCATTATAGTTCTAGCCTGCTACTTTTACGAGCAGACTTATTTTGAGTCTTGGATGTTTTCATGGCAACATGAAAATTGTCAGAAACCTCAATATAGTATACCGTGCCCCTCTAAGGACACATTGAAATCATATGGATACTGGCCTAAACCAGATTTTGCTGTTTTTATGATCAAATATCTGATGACTTTAGTTGTAGGCATAACATCTGGGTTCTGGATATGGTCAGGAAAAACTTGTAACTCGTGGCGAAATTTTTATCATCGAATTGTCGGCCATGAAGCCTATGTCTAGAGAGACCCGGACATTATATTTTAAGACATTTTTAAACTATATCAGAGAAAAGTTTATTATCCTGTAAAAAAATTCTTTTTACGAACAAATGAAATTTTCGGTGTTAAGCCTTTTTAAGAAGTATTTTGTATTACAACTGTGTGTGATAGTGAAGCCAATCACTTCTGTGTTAGTTGTGGTCTAAGCCTAATATATTGTACTTTGTGATCAGTAAGAAACTGGATAGGTTATGGAACAGGTTCTCGTAGTAGCGATTCTTAAAAAAAAGTGTACATTATATTATTAATAGTGTTTCCTTTTTTATTAAGTGGTGTAACATAAGTCTTCAATGTATATAATCGTACATGCTGTACAAATGGCATAAAGTTGACGATGTATATTCTGTAATGTTGCATTCAACTTTAATATGTTTGTGTTCTCGTACTGAGAATCCTTTCAGATGCATACTCAATGCAATTTATAATAAATTCCATCTGTGTGATACTGATTCTTTTGATTAATATACTTTCTCAGATTCTAGCTTAGCTGCATATAGAAACATGTTTACAGTTCACTGAGAATTAAATTTGTATGACGAGTAATTATTTAGTAATATTTTTTGCTGAATTAGACGTGTTATTAGAGATGCTTTTTTTTTTCAAAAGTTGCTTTAAAAACGGTTAAATTGTGAACAGCAAAGTATTGGATAATTAGCGATCAAATATTAACTTCCACTGATTGCTTTGAGCATAGAAATTGAATAGATACTAAGTTTTTTTTGGTTTTTTTTCCCAAAAGGCTTCTGTAGTCCATAACAACCAAAACTGAAAGGTAATGAAAAAATACTATTTTGTGTTTTAACATGATTCCATTAAATAGAATGTGCTGGTTTAAAACGTATCTTTGCCCAACATCGTGTTATGTGAACTAAGACATTGAGATGGCATTTTGTTTTCAAGAAAGTAAACATATATAACATAATTAAATATACATTTGTTTTGATTTATGGAAAACATATGATAACTGTACGGTATTACCGAAATTCTGAATGTCATTTTAGGCTAAAAAAAATTCATACTGGTATAAATTAAAGACATAAGAATAGAGATTATTTGTTTTTGGTAACTTAAGTAAACCTACGAACGCAATAAATTAAAATGCGTTCAGTCTTTTCTCCTAACTTAACTAACCTCATTCAGATTTTTCTTTCTTTTAAGTAATATCATTATTAAATTTCCGAAATAGTTATGAATATTCCGTAGTTACTCGTTTACAGTAGAACTTGTGCATTTAATAAAGTTACCGTTTAATAATTTTTCTCATTTAAATATTAGAATGTTTAGAAAAATCACGAGAAACAGTTATTTTATACAAATACAAAAGTCATTGTATTTAATTAAGTGATTATGATTATGTAAACAGGAGACAGTATTTTATTTCTCTATTTTGAGGTACTTGTTATCACAATTTGGTTTCAGGAGTTTACATTTTACAATATTATTTGCGTTGTTACATCTGTCCCTCAGAAGGTCAGCGGTAAGTTTTCGGACTTACCAGAACACAGGTAGCCCATTGTGTAGCTTTGTGCTTAATTTAAAACAACAACTTACTATTCTTAAATCTGGGGTTCAATTTCTCACGGTAGACAGAGTGTATTTACTAACGGCTCATGATTTAGTTTTGCGTTAGAAAACCAGCGTCTTGTTACAGATAAAGTTTGGTATGTTTATCCTCACGTGATCTTAAATTAATACTAGTTTTTTTGTTCGTTCAAATTCTCACATGTGACGTTTCTTCAAGTAAAATACAAGTGTAGAACATAGTGTTGCTTATGAACTGGTAAAATTACTTGTCAGCTAGACAACTGCTTCAACAAATTCTTAAATACTTATAAATTTCTTGGTCTAAACAAAAGCATCTGAAGTTTCATAACAATTATTGTTCGTACATAATTTATAATCCGTCAAAAATAATATGAAAAAGAGAAACAAAAATGACTTGGTAAGACAAATTATGTATTGGGCTAAACCAGAATGTGTACAATGTCTTATATAATTCCATTAACCAGTTGATAATTATACGCATGATTTAATATAAATGTGAATACTTATTCATTTACTAGCATAAATAAAGTTTCATTGGATTTTTTTTTACTACTGAAATAATTAAATGAGCTGTTATTTTTACGCTTTTATAACTCCATATGATGTTCTAAAATGTTTCACATTCTCAATGTGCGTTCATGTTGTATCGTTTTAAAGTGTTCTTTTTCATGGTGTTTGTAGAACAGAATGGAAATGATTACAATAATCTAAAGAATAAACACTACATGAAAATTCATCTCTTTCCAAGCTAAGTGTTGCATTCAACCATGATAAAAAATCTTTATTACCTTTGTAATAGTTATGTTTGTGAAAGCTACTTTGATTGTGTACTTAACAAAATATAGCAGTGTTTGTAAGAACTACTTCGATTTGGTATTTAGCAAAATACAGCTATGTTTGTAAGAACCTTTTTGACTGAGTGTTTAAAATATTCTGATGGTAATTTTCATCTGTTGCATAACTAAATATATATATATATTCTAAGATATTAAACAATAGATCTGGTTACGTCAAAGCCGTTTAAATAAACGTTATGATTCTCTGAGAAAAATATCTGTGTTTTTATTATAAAACCAAGAGAGGGTCCAGAAAATGGACCTGAGCCAACTTCTGCACACTGAACAAAATGCAATATTTGTATGTAGAATCATATGTCGAATTTTGAAAAATGATTTCTTTTAAGTCCTGAATTACTGACTCCTTTTTGTGGGGTCCACATATTATATCATACTGAGTAACTTTACGTTTTAGCACATTGCTACAGTAACCAATGTAAAGAAATGACCAAGAATATTGGATGAAATCATTGATATTCAATATAAAAATACATGGGGAATCCTAGTAGAAGCAACTGTTGGGATTAATTGCGATTGATAGAATATATGTGTTCAATGTTTTGTTTTATGATACATATATTATTAGGGACCCTTTACTCAACCACTTTATGGGTCCACATGTAATCTGATGTATAAGTTAGATTTAAAAAAACATGTTTAAAAAGCAGCTGAACCCCATCGGTAACCATATAGCTAAAAGCCTCCTAGTGACAGGACGAAACTAGAGGTTACTTAATATACAAGTTAGCCTTGTTACAAGTAAGCTAGGATGATTATAATTCACTTTGCTTCTTAGCCAGCATAATTCTGAACAGACAAAAGAAAATACGCACGCACACACATTAAAATATATGTATTATGGAGACGTAGGATAATTAGTAAAGAAAAAACGTAGGGCAAACGTATAAAATTAAAACGTGTAGCCTCATTTGGCCTCCAGACAAAGTTATAAAACAACAATTAAAGATCGTTAATAAACTGAAAAGTCATTAAACCACAAAACACTTTTCAGTTTAAAAGCTTGTATCAAGTATATCAGTATTTATAAATAATAAAGAACACGTGTACTTGGTATAATTATATGCAACTAAACGCTAAACAGTATCTATTAGTGATGCATTAGTGTCAATTTAGACAAGATGACTGAAATACTGCAAGCGTGTTTACAGACATTTATTACACTTTTCTTTTTACATCCACAAAGGTACTTAGCATCTGAAAAATAACAGATGCATATGGTCCTGGCAATACCATATACTTACAGTAATCATTTGTATTTTATCTTTGATCTTTGACTGAATATTTTAAATAATATATTATCTCTGATATAATTACTTTTACGATAATATATTTACGTGTAATTAATAATTATGCTTTATTAGCCTCAGGTTTTCTACGTTGTTTTGAATAAACAAAACATATATTTGTTTTGGTTGGATACTATGAGTTTACAAAATGGTGGAGAGTACAAAAGAACTGACTAATATTGAGCAACATGTTTATGAACGTATCCTATTATATATACGCACTAACAGTTTGACATCAGATTGTGAGCAACAAAGCCACACATGGGCTTGTTTGATGAAGCTGTGGCTATAATCTGCTAATAGGAAGGCTCTTATACAGTTAAACGATGCCCAAACTGAGATAATGATATATGCATTCCTAAACAAGTGCTTCCAAAACTTGTGAATTTGGCACCAAGGATTTACATTTTAGTCCAACATTTTAATCAAGTCCAGCGCGTTCCCTAGCTATTCTGTTTCGTTGTTTTCATTAGACAACAATTAAAAGGCAGATATGCATATGTTTCTAACTGTTTTATACAATCGCTGATAAATTGATGAAATTTGTATAATCATCTCACATATTTATCATATTATATATATATATATATTTACTATAGAACGTGAGCAAGATCACCACTTCTGTTTTTAGGTGATTTATATACATATACATATACACTGCTGGCCAAAATCTTAAGGCCAATGAACATAAAGAAAAAATATGCATTTTGCGTTGTTAGACTCAACCACTTATTTGAGTAGAGCTTCGAAAGATGAAAATAAGAAAAGGGAAAATAAAAACAGAAAACTTTGTAGTATTTATTAGGGAAAATGTGAACACTATAAGATTAGCCTAAATACCAACTGGTCAAAAGTTTGAAACCATACCAAAAAGAAGTCCTAAACAGGGTAGGAAATGCCCAACAAGAGGTCTCAGTAGTGAGTTGTATGACCGTTATTGCGAATAACTGCAAGCATTCGCTTTGGCAAGGTTGATATAAGTGTTTGCAGAAGGCTGGCTAGAATGTTATTCCGAGTAGTAAAGATAGCTTCACGAAGATCAAGCACTGTTTGGAATTGACATCCATTTCTATAGACGTTCCTTGTCATCCACCCCGAAACATTTTCAATGGGGTTCCGTTCGGCCGAACACGCTGGATGGTCCAAAAGAATCACGTTATTCGCCACGAAAAAGTTCTTTGTCCTGCTGAAAGATTCAGTCATTTCCACACAAGCGAGGGCCTTTAGTCAATAAGGATGCTCTCTCCAACATGCCAATGTAGCCAGCTGCTGTTTGACGTCCCTGTATAACCTGAAGCTCCATTGTTCCATGGAAGGTGAAAGCACCCCAGATCGTGATGGAACCTCCTCCACTGTGTCGTGTGGAAAATGTCTCTGGTGAGATATCCTTATCGTGCCAGAAACGTTGGAAGCCATCTGGACCATCCAATGTTAATTTTTCCTCATCAGAAAACAAAACCTTCTTCCACTTTTCTACGTCCCATGTTTGGTGCTTCTCAGCAAAGTTTAACCGAGCTGTTTCGTGTTGTGTACGTGGTCTTTGAAGACGTTTACGGTTTTTAAAGCCTTTCTCTTGTAGATGCCATCTTATTGTTCTTGAGCTGCATTCTACGTCCGTAAGGGCCTTAATCTGGTTCGACGATCGGCTAGTGTCTTGCCGGACAACCCGTCGAATTCTTCTGCTCAACACCAGCGAAATTTTCTTCCCCCGACCATTTGAAATTCTCGTTCCGTATCCCTCAGGGTCTTTTAAGAAATTTGCAACAGCAGTTTTACTACGCCCAATCTCACCAGCGATGACACGTTGAGAGAGCTCTACCTTGCTTTTGCAGCTCAACAATTCTGCTCCGTTCAAACTCTGTCAACTTTTTAGCCTTTGCCATGTTTTTACCCAATGTAACACAGGAAATGTCAGTGAGAGATGTTGACAACGCTAACGCTTGAACACAAATGACTGAATTTCGTTACGTGATTACCGATTAACGCTTCGTTTCAGTGTGGTCTTAAACTTTTGACCAGCTAGTATTTAGGCTAATTTCATAGTGTTCACATTTTCCTATTAAATGCTAAAAAGGTTTTTATTTTTATTTTCCCTTTTCTTATTTTAATCTTTCGTAGCTATACTCAAATAAGTAATTGAGTCTAACAATGCAAAATGCATATTTTTTCTTTATGTTCATTGGCCTTAAGATTTTGGACAGCAGTATATATATATAAGAACAGTGCCAAGTATGAATGTCAAGTTTATCATAAAATACATTGTTTCCCGTCTTGCTTTGATTTCGAAAGTATAAATAAGTAGCCTTCAAAAACGAATTAAGATCTTTATGAACAACTAGGAATTTTGAAGAGATGAAGTTTCTTCATCTGGTATTATAAATAACATCACATTGGACTATTTGTAGAAGTAAAAGATCCATAACTAGCTAGTACTGGTCGTGGCTTAGTGTTAGCATGCCTGGATTGTAAAACACTAAATTTATGGTTCCTGTCCTATTTTTGCTAAAACATGCTCTGTGGGTGTATTGTAAGAGTAATGTTCAAATGCCAGCTTTATAGTCAGAAAAATGTAGTCCAAAATTTGGCACGACTGTTGATTAGCTTTGTATTCCCTCTGCCTTTATCTCAATTCAAAATTAGGAATGGCTATGCGCAGACATCCTTTTATGTAGCTTAGTTTTAAATTCTGAAATAAACAAATATCAAACATCTATTCTCAAAACGGCTGGTATGGGTATTAAAACTTTAATTAAAATAAAATACAGAAAAAGTTTCGACCTTCTTAGGTCATCTTCAGCTTTTTGTTAACCTGAGAATACATTTGTGCTTCAAGTGGGTTTCTCGTCATCACAAATCTCAAACAGTTAAAATTGGATGTCCACATGTCAGTAAGTACAGGTTTCTTGTTGTTTTCTAAGTTTGAATATAAAATAAATTATAAAACGAATGTTGTCGATCAAGTTCAAACAGTCTGTCTTTTCAATTCCAAGACTGCTCCATGCGAGGGTTGGGAAAAACAATCAAACACATCGAACGAAACACACACTAAAAACAAGTTATTTAGTCCTATTGCTTAACGTTTGACTGACGGTAAAGCACTTTTTTGCTATAATTGTCACAAACAAATTTCTTTAAAGTCTTCTTACATAAGACATGTTACATAAGAAGGAAAATAAATCTTTCGTAATGACAAGAAACCCACTTGAATTAAAAATGTACCTCAAGACGGCTAATATGGGAAAAAGTTAATACCTATACCAGCCGTCCTGTGATACATTTTTACTTCAAGTGGGTTTCTCGTCATTACGAAAGATTTATTTTCCTTATTGTTCCTTTCTATAAGCTGTAAGTAGTAATTGTGGTTGACGTGTTTTTCGTTATTAAATATATTCGTTCGGAATGTACTGCAATGTAATATCTCATATACAAATAATGCAACCTAGATTTGGCATTTTTTAGATAAACGTGAAGTCCTCATCAGCATTTAATCATTTATACCAGTGGTTCTTAACATGGGGGTCGTGACCCCCTTGGGGTTCGTTTGAAGTTTCTAGGGGTCACGGAAGGTTTGGGAATTATTGGGGAAATCACGGAGCAGTTTGTAGTTTTTGTGGCAAGTGCCCACCAGTGAGAAACAAGCTGAAGTGCGGCAGTTGAACTGCGTCGAGATGCTTGTTGCGCAACCACCTGTCTAATTTTGAGTAAAAATTTTCATATATTAATGTTTTGAATTGCCTAATTTTTAACTATATAATATTAATACATCGAACTTAAAATTAAAATATAAAAGTTTCCATTGCATTTAGTATATTTTCCCATTATATATATATATATCAACCCTCACATTGAGTGAATAAGTAGGTTTTGTATGATGTTCAGTAATTCCATGGATTTGTTTAACACTTGTAGTGGCCCGGCATGGCCAAGCGCGTTAAGGCGTGCGACTCGTAATCAAAAACAAACACACAAAGCACTTGTAGCATTTTTCAAGGTCATTTATTTGTAACATTTTCAATAAATTAGGATCTTTATATAGTTTTGTTTTATTCTACCTTTACGCAAAGTTCACCATTACAAAAATTATTATAGGGGCCACGGTAATACTCTGGAGAGTCTCAGGGGGTAAGACGATGAAAAAGGTTAAGAACCACTGATTTATACAAACGATTCCTGTTGTATACCTACCAATGCTAATTAATTGAAAGTCACTAGAATTTTCTGCCAATGGGAGCACCTTCAACGTAAAGTATTAACAGAGTTTCAAATAGACTATCGCAAGGGTTCTTTAGACGGGTTTAGTAATGAAGAATAAAACATCTAGACAGATTCACTTTAGCAAAGTGAATTATAGCAGCCTATGACAACGTAGATTAATGAGTAAAGAGACTAAGGAAGTCGAGTCGAAATTTATTAGATAGTGAATTACTAAGGTTTGTTTGTTTTGAAATTTCGCACAAAGCTACTCGAGGGCTATCTGTGCTAGCCGTCCCTAATTTAGCAGTGTAAGACTAGAGTGAAGGCAGCTAGTCATCACCACCCACCGCCAACTCTTGGGCTACTCTTTTACCAACGAATAGTGGGATTGACCGTCACATTATAACGCCCCCACGGCTGGGAGGGCGAGCATGTTTGGCGCGACTCGGGCGCGACCCTCAGATTACGAAGCGCACGCCTTAACGCGCTAGGCCATGCCGGGCCCTAATTACTAAGGAAACCGTTATAAGAATACGAGAAAAATGGGGAAGACAGAAATTAAGATTGAATTTTGTTTTCATTTGATGACATTTAATTACGTGTATTTTTCCATAATTACTCAGATTGAGACGTCACAATGTATATTTGTATACATGACAAAGTAGATAGATGGATGGATATTTTTTATTTTACTTATTTTGTTCTACACTTCCATTTCTCCCCTACTTGTGTGTAGTATTTAATTTTCACGATAGTGTAGAAGCGCTGTAGAAAAGTGTGTTTTCATATAGCAAAGCCACATCGGTCTATCTGCTGAGTCCATCGAATGGAATTGAACCCGTAGACTTCTATAAAAAAGAATGAGTCAAAAAATGGATTAAAGTTTAGTGGTATATGAAGTGAAAAACTATTGTATGTTCAGAGAAATATAAGATATACATTGTGTTTAGTTTTTGAACTATGAAAGTGACATATAAAATATATTTATGTTTCATGACATCATTAGTTGTGATAAATACAGCAGAAAGATGTAACGAAAATGTTTTATGAAGTACTCTGTTGAAACACTAGCATCGTCGACCTAATAAATTAACTGAGGTCGTTTTTAAACATTATTATTACATTTATTTATTTTCTGCTGTGAACAATTTAGAAAACGATAGGATTCAAAGTAATTGTAGCACGAGTGGATTCTACCACATTGCTATGCTAACAACACTGTATGGATGGCATGGAGAAAGTCGACATCGGATGTTGCTAAATTCCCGCTGTGATATATTACTGCTAGAGTACTTATCACTCCTGCAGAGAGCATGGAAATAACACAGCTGGCGTGACTCACTGTAACATAGAGACGGCTAGGGTTACAATCCAAGCGAAAAGATGAAGTAAACTGATATGTAGAGTTGACGTTACAGATGTGCTCGTGACTGTCTATATGGTTGGAAAACCAATAGGTATTCGTTATTATTATTTTCTAGAGGTATTCACTACGCGTAACCTGATCATAAAATTTGAAATGGTTACAAGACAGTATATTAAGTTTTTAACTGCAATAAACAAAAATATGAACAATAATTTTGTGCATCCCTAAATGCACTAATTTAGTGTTTAGTCAGCTCTGAGATCTATCTTACTTATCCGTCCATCTACCTACCCACTCACCCATCCACCCATCTATTTGGAGGCGTTATTATCTTACGGTGAATCCCGCTATTTGTTTAGAGTCGCCCAAGTAGTCTATAACTTCTAAACCAGGGGCGACTAGCGCAGATAGCTTTCGAGTAACTCTACGCAAAATTCAAGAAACAAGTCCGCTTCGAAGCGACGGTTGATTTAATACTTTTGAAGCAATTGCATCCTGTTAAAATAGTTCCGCACCCAGTAGCACAGTCTTAAGGTTTATAAAGCTAGAAGCCGGGATTTGATACTCATAGCAAGCACATCCCATTGTACAGCTTTTGGCTTTACAACAAATAAACATTCCGAAACAGGTTTGTAAATTTAATTTTTTTAAGCTGAAATCGTGGACTCAGAACTCGTTAAGTAAAATATAAGTCTTTGGTATATTTCGTTAACTATTTGATGATCATAATGGAAGATAAATTCTGGGTTTTAAGGTTTGTCGAAGGATCTGCTATAGTTTCTACCAACATTCTTAAGTCCAGCAGAACAATAAGAAAGGTTTTAGTTACACTGGTTCTATTACGGCTGAACCAACTGGCTGTTAGTGTAAGCACAGAAAACGTGTAAATAACAGATGTAAAATGATGAACATGACGATAGACAGATTATGCAACTGATATCGGACGAACATACACGCTGGTGAAGCAACAGGAACAGATAGAAGACCTGTCAATCTGATGAATGAACGAATTAATATATATACGTATATATATTAATAGAAATATTATTGATAGACTTCGACATGCACGAATTGGACAGAATGATTTACAAATAATCCGTCTGACACAAATGGACGTCTAGACAAGACGTATTAATGGATTTGTGACTCAGTTGCTGAATCCAATCACGTATGTGTGAACTCGAAAACAAATACTGGAAGGAAAGATGCACAGCACAGCTGAGTAATACTGCTCAACGAACTGAGACGCGAAGCAAGTGGTTGTATTACTTTTATACAACTGCTTAGTGTGTATGAAAAATACATGACAAACGGCACAGTGATGAATGAGTATAACTTGACAGAAATAAATAAACAAACGGCATGACATTCATAATAATAAGGAATTATCTTTCAGAAAAGCCTAAACAACTGAAAATGGGATTTGATATAAGTAAGACAGAGAGAGTAGCTTAACGTCACGTATACATTTTTATCCTTTCATTAAATTCTGCTTTTAGACGAGTGCGTTGACTGTTGAATGAATTTGTAATTTTAGATACACGTGCTAACGGGCAGCTGGCTGATAGGCTAAATAGATGATTATCTAAACGGTCATACTGACTGGTTAACGAATGACAGACAATTTGACTGACAAACAAGACATGCAGCTGGCAGAACAGAAGGAGAAATGAAAGGATTGGTTGACTTTACAGTTAGTTGAGTTGATGAAAAATCGGCACAAGTGGTAGCTTTTCAAGTAATATTTTTACATAGATATTGACAGGAGATACCATCAAAAATTACTCATTATTGCAAATAAATGAATAATGTAGTTTACAAAGAACATAAATTATCGATGTTATTAAATTTGACTAATAAGGTCAATGAATTTTCGACCCGAGCTCTTATTAGCATTATTAACTTTTGTATAAAATGAATTATGTGCACTTTAAAAAATTAAAAATAAGTAAAAAGTGATTTACAAGATTGTATGTAGGCTTAATTAATGACAAAAATTCAACATTCCGTAGAAATGGGTCAAGAAAGTTTTACTCATAAACAATCTATTTCATTGTATCTACCAAGTTTAACTTTTTCCTGTCCTACGTATTGTGTTATATAATGGTGTGTAAATTCAGTATACATCAGTACAGGAAGAGTAACGGAAAACTGCACATGCCACCTGGTAACATTTACTCCAATGCTTCACGTAGTCTTAATTTAGCGTACGCAAAATTTCATGGAATATGGTTTATTTTGAATTTCGCGCAAAGCTACACGAGGGCTATTTGCGTTAGCAGTCCCTAATTTGGCAGTGTAAGACTAGAGGGAAGGTAGCTAGTCATCACCACCTACCGCCAACTCTTGGGCTACTCTTTTACCAATTTATAGTGGGATTGATTGTGACATTATAACGCTCCCACGGCTGAAAGGGCTAGCATGTTTGGTGTGACAGGGATTCAAATCTGCGACCCTCGGATTACGAGTCGAACGCCTTAACCACCTGGCCATGCCGGGTCTTCATGGAATAACCCAGACCTTTGCCAAGAACTTATTTTTGATTCCATGTATTTTGTATGGACTTATACAGTGAAATAAATGAGTACAAAGGTCATACTAGCATATTCATATTTTGACCTTTTTTTTGTTTTACTTTGACAGATCATTCACTGTAATATATTACTTACGTACTGACAAATGGCATTACCCCATTATAAGTGATTTCCATATATAAACTTTTAAAATTTAGATGCATGCGTAGAATGTAGAATTCGTATTTGTATTTATTTGGGTTAGTGGTTGCTCTTTCTACCAGTTCAGAGTTAGTGACAACTGGCGTAAAGGTTCTACATTTTATTATCGGCGAAGGGATACAGTAATTAATATTTCATCTTAAACTGTCCCCTGCTAGTACAGCGGTATGTCTCCGGATTTACGATGCTAAAATCAGGCGTTCGTTTCCCTTCGGTGGGCTCAGCAGATAGCCCAATGTGGCTTTTCTATAAGAAAACACGCACGCTTATTTTAAATTTTTCGACATGTATAGAAACCGGATCCTAGAAATATTATAAAACATATTATTACCATGTCAGAAAACCAAGAACACGAAAATTACATCGTAAAATTTGTACCCGTATAAACACAAATAACAGCATACGTATTACCTATACAGTATGCATTAGCGGTTTTTTTTCTTCTCAACGAATTATTCAATTACTTTATTAATCATGTTTACTGCCAAAGTTTATTAGTTTACTGTGCTAGGAAATATTTTGTTTTCAGAATATAATTATTTTTTCATAAGTTAAATATCGCGGAAGTCTTATGTCGGCAGTAAAATATCGTGATACCTGCTCAGACGACATTCATTGTGCAGCTTTGTATGAATATTCAAAGCAAATCTTTTTATGTAAAGTAACTAATTCTCAAGAGATTTGATTTGTTTGTTTGTTTTGAATTTCGCGCAAAGCTATACGAGGATTCTTTGCTTTAGCCGTCTTTAATTTAACAGTGTAAGACTAGAGGGTTTGTTTGTTTGTTTTTTGGAATTTCGCACAAAGCTACTCGAGGGCTATCTGTGCTAGCCCTCCCTAATTTAGCAGTGTAAGACTAGAGGGAAGGCAGCTAGTCATCACTACCCACTACCAGCTCTTGGACTACTCTTCTACCAACGAATAGTGAGATTGACCGTAACTTTATAACGCCCCCACGATTGAAAGGGCTGAGACATTTGAAATTTCAGTCCTATGCAAATAAAGTAAAATAATATATACGTAGCTAGAAAAGGATATAGTTTGTCTTCAATTTAGTGTAACTACGCTAATTTGCAATGGCTGAAAAAATGTAACTCTGAGAAAAAATACTAAATAATAGTAACTACTGCCACGAAAATAGCTTTTACCAAAGACAGCAAGACTTGACAGAATGTTAAAATAACAATTCTAAACAATGTTCCTGTCACAATCCTGTAACTTTTAAGTATTCATTTTATTATTATTACAACCTTTATTGTAATAATTCTCATTAGGCAAGAAGCAAAGTCGAAAATGCATCAAGGTTTTCAAGCGAAACTAAGGGTTCGGAGGCATGCTGCTCTTGAAGAATTTAATTTAGGTAACAATTTAGGTATTTATTGAAGCAGTGGGGACGAAATTAACAAAAACAAAAAGTTTAATAACCATTGTACATGATTATCTACATTTTTACCTTTATTCCTTCGTTTTTTCGACTTTAATTTCAAGCTCCACAGTGGCACAGCGGACTTATAATGATAAAAACCAGATTTCAGTAACCGTGTAGATACCCCTTTGTGTAGTTTTATGATTACCAACAAGCAAACAAATCAACTACCACATTCATTTTGGAACCTTTATCTGTTTGGAATGAAAGATAGAGTGCAAAAATTAGGAATAGGCGGAATTACAATTGACTTAATAAGGTTACATGTTAACATGAGGAAATATTCAGTTAACTTTATACGATGTGTGTGATCGCTCGTTTAAGAAAAAAGTCAGTGTATAGGCAGTTCGGAGTTCTGCTTCCGCCAGCATCCCATTTTTGTATCCCAAAGCCGTCGTCCGTATTTATGTGTACATGTTAGCTTATAGACTCTCAGCTTCGCTCTGCTGCCTATGTAGTGAGCCATAACTTCAGAACACATACTCAATTCAAATAAGGAGACTCGTAAACTTATGGAGATGTATCTTAGAGTGGGGAAGTCCAGGCACCCCTATTCAATAGAAGATTTTCCACGTTCATACGAAGGTATGCAAAATACACGTACTGAAGTTTAAGATGTATAGATAATCAGGAAACTGTTTCGCTTTTGAATTTCGCGCAAAACTATACGAGGGCTATCTGCGCTAGCTGCCCCTAATTTAGCAGTGCAAGACTAGAGGGAAGACAGCTAGTCATCACCATCCACCACCAGTTCTTGTTTCACGTTTTTACAAATGTATAGTGGGGTTGATCGTTGAATTATAACGCTCCTACGGCTGAAAGGGCTAGCATATTTGGTGTGACGAGGATTCGAACCTGCGACCCTCAGATTACAGGTCCAACTCTCTAACCATCTGGTCAGGCCGGGCTGTCAGGAAATATATATGGGGTTTCCAGTTCTTTCGAAAAACATCAAGAAAAATTTTTGTATAAGTTTTTTCATACCTGAGGATTGCTAATTTTGTGAAAGTAAATAAAGTTTTTTAAATATTGTGATGAAATTTCTGTGATCATAGACTTTTCTAAGATCTTGTCAGACGTTATTTCAAATGCTTCTTTGTCAAAAAGTAGTAACAACAACAAAACAAATTTCGTGTTCACTAAATAACATACTGTTATAAAACTGTACTGCAAGGAAGTTACTGCTCCCAGTTATGACGGACTGTGTTTCAAACATATAGTTGGAATACAGAAGATTAAATTCAGCAAATAAGCAGTTGGCATGGTTACCGCTCTAGCCTCAAATCCTTTTCATGAGAAGTTATACTTTTATCTCGTGCAATCTATGATAAAAACGCAATGACTGTTTACGTGGTATAATACATCTTGTTCGGGATCATGAATATGGAATTAGTGGGTATCGTGTGTATAGTATAACAAATGTCTATAATACACCAGAGACGCCAAGACGTTCCACAAGCATACAGAGGAAAAAATAAAATAAATTGGATAATCATAAGGCATGTTTTGTGTGTTTTTTTTTAAACACACGCGTTACATAGAGCTGAACGTATCCCATACATATTTATCAGTACGTAGATATATTGAATTATTTTACTTGTTTGAGTCCGAAATAAAGGTACGACTGAAAATGATCACGTGACAGAGCCCTCATTGTTTGCTTGCATGACGTAGGTTTTTCATTTTAATTACATTTGTGTTTGTGTTTTTTCATACAGCAAAGTCACATCGGGCTATCTGCTGAGTCTACCGAGTTTAGTCGCATTTAAATATAAACTGATTCGAATGAAAAATGAAAAGATGTTTTTTCAAGTTATGGATACACTTTGTGGAACTTATCAACGTTTGATTGGTATTTCGATCCCCACTGCACCACTAACAAACGACAACTAAAAATAGCAGCGAAACATTATAGGAAAATGAATTTAAATCTAAGTTTGCGAGATTTAGGAGATTAATGACTGTTTAGGTCACTGTTACTGTTATTCATCAGTTAAATAGCTGTGTGTATAGCCCGATATGATCAGCAAGCTCGATTCGTAATTTGAGGGTTGCGGGTTCGAATCCCCGTCTCTCCAAACATGCTTACCATTTTAGCCGTGGGGGCGTAATATTGTGACGGCCAATCCTACTATTTTCTGGTAAAAGAGTAGTTAGCCCAAGAGTTGGTGGTAATGACTAGCTGCCTTCCCTCTAATCTTAAATTACTAAATCAGGGACAGCTCTCGCATAGTTTTGCGTGAAATTCAAAACAACCAAATAAAGAACTGCGTTCTTCTTTTTACACCAAGAGTTGAAAACAGAGGGCGTTTGCTGGTATTCTCGCTGTCTAAAACAGTTAGAAAGTGGGTAGTATTTGTGTAGCGTCAGCCTTTGTTGAAGTTGTTTTAGGAGTAACAACCCGATCTTTTTTTTTAGGTTTAGAGAAAAAGGATTTTTGTGGTTAATTTTAGCGCTACACAAATGGCTGTCTGTAATCTAGCCATCATGGTTATCGAAATATGTTTTTTAGCGTTGTAAACATGCAAACATACCACTGAGTCAAAAGAAAAATAATATTTTTGAACTGAAGCTATGGGTGCTGATATGTACTTTTGAGTTTAAGATGCGAGTATTAAAAAAGTGGTTTGAATTAGTTATGAATGTGTCATCACGTGATACGGAATTTTTCATGTTATTAGCGTTTGGAATCTTTTGATTTTTCTCGCTCCCGTTGAATGTCGTACATCAGCGACAAATTTAAGAACTTACAGTGCTAAAACCAGGGGATCGATTTGCTATACAAGTATATGGTATTAAAGTTTCTATAACCTCGCTTCCATGGTTCTCGTATAGCATTTAAGTCTACTCTTGTCCTGTTACACTGATTCTTATGATATGATATTGTCTTATGTTGATTCTCCTGTAGTACTGAAGTCTGTTCTCCTCTTGTTATGTTGATTCTCCTGTAGTACTAAAGTCGGTTCTCCTCTTGTTATGTTGATTCTCCTGTAGTACTAAAGTCTGTTCTCCTCTTGTTATGTTGATCTCCTGTAGTACTAAAGTCTGTTCTCCTCTTGTTATGTTGATCTCCTGTAGTACTAAAGTCTGTTCTCGTTTTTTTACATTAATTCTTCTATAGTATTTAGCAAACTTTAGCAGGAGACAGTTTTGTTTTTAGGTAGAACATTGCTTAACTTCCTGAATATATGTTTTACGTTTTTTTATTTGACAAACTATTAATCAAAATACAAAATTTCAGATGGACAGTTGAAATATCTTGATAATAGAAGTGCATTAATAAGTGTCTTGTAATTTAATGACAACTATACACTTTACTTTGCAGGGTGCTCGAACACGTGGGGAAAAAATAAGAGCAAACAAATCACACTGAGTTATTGGAAATACATAAGAAACAACATTTCTTAAACGAACATACAATATCGACCGACGATACTATCAAAGCGATGTATGTAGAGTTCTACATAATAACTAAAATCGGAGAATATATCGTCCTGTCATCTTGAGACGCGTTTTTTACTATTTTCCTTTACAAGTAATTTGAAAAATATTGTAAGTCTTCTAATTAAAAAAATTCAATAAGGGAACAAACAGTTAATGAGTTGTAAAAGATCTACTATTAAATTAGACGTCAATATAATAGCTTCTCTAATACTTAGTATTAAGTATGGAAGAAATCAATATAATTGAGCACGGATCACTAAGTAAACTCAGCTTAATTTAGTCTCTTTCAACCACCCAGGGTATGGATAGAGTTGTGTAAATAGCAAGCAAAATTCTCTGAAACATATCGGGTATAAGATGGATTCTAGAAACATTTACCCGAAGTCTTGAAACAACAAAAACCTCACCTTCTTCAAAGACACACACACATGTATATATACATACAAAATGAATGATAATCTATCTATAAAACCACTAACGTGGCCACACTAAACATAGCTTGCACTGAATAATCTGTTTCCCTAAATTTAACATCCAAAAGCCAAATTTCAAACGTGTTATCCGATTCAGTTGCAGTACCGGTTTACAAACCACTCTGCTTAAAAGGGATATAATTTTCTAGTACACACATATATATATAAAGAATCAAGCCAAATTATACGTTACTTTCCGAGCATTTATTTTTCTTGGGACAACAAGATGAACTTTAAGTATAACATGCAATTGTAATCTCATTAAAAAATCATTACTGTTTGCTGTGAACCAAAGCTTGGGAAGCTCTGAGTTAGACCAAGATAACACACGACAAAGAACATTGTTCAAAACTATGCATATTTTATTTTATTTTTAAATTTCCACTTTTATATTTGTCATTACTTCTGAAGAAGATATTAGTAACATTTGATTTAAATGATTGGCAGCGCTTTTGAAACAGTAATGAAAACACATTTCACTAGTATTTACTTGTGATAAGGAGAATATTATACGTAATTAAAGCTGTGATAACTAAGATCTCCTGTTACTAAATTTGGGGAGATACCCAAGATAACGACTACATTACATTAAATTAGGCACTTCTAAATAGCCCAATTACAATTTTAAAATTCATTCTAGAATTGTTTAGAAATATTATTTGGTCAGTTAACATGTAAGGTTATTATCTAATCATAAGTATAACATTAATTGGATTGTAAGTCACAATTTTAAGTGCATGCCACAATCATCAGTACAATTTTGGATGGCTGATACACAATGCAAAATGATCTCACAGAGGACACAACACCAGCTAAATGCTTCATAGTTTTGACCTATACACAATACACTTATACATGCATACTATGTTTTACTTTTTAATAAAAGATAAATGAAATTAATGGGTAAATATCTGTGAAACCTTTGGTTTATCCAGTAAATTCCCTGATGATCTGTTGTAACTTGAAATCAAAGTGGTTGTCTAATCTTCGTCAAAGCTCAAGATAGAATGGCATTACGCAGGGAGCGGCAATACAGCGCATGAGTTTCAGTGCATTCAGTACGTTGCTATGGGACGCATGACACATACTCCCGTTATAATGAAGACGTTGAGTCCTACAGATCTATGTCTCTGATGTTAAATGTCAAGCAACAACGACGATTGTGTTTTCCATATTTTATGAATATATGTAGGTAACAATATTGGGGGGGCTGAGGGCTTAGCTCATTTGGGGGGCTCAAGCCCTCTCAAGCCCCCCTTGGCTCCGCCACTGAAATAAAATATTAAAAGTTTGAAAATTACTTTGACTTATATGCATTTGATTCTTTGTAAATATTAAAAACAACTTATTTGATATATAGTCAAATCCGTATAATATTTGTTTCATCACTTTTCTGGAATATAGCTTTTGATTTTCAACTTAATATGAACATAAACATTGGGTGCTTGAAACGTTAACTTCCACAACTTCAAAAAATAATTTATTAGTTGTTACAAAACCATAAACATATAGGATAAACTAATTTTAACCTACTTTTTATTGTTCAATAATCAGAAAAGAACAGCGTAGGAATAGATCAGTAATAATTGTATGTTTGTTTGTTTTGAATTTTCGCTCAAAGCTACAAATGGACTGGCTATCTGTGCTAGCCGTCCCTTATTTAGCAGTGTAAGACAACCAGAGGGAATACAGCTAGTCGTCACTACGCACTGCCAACTCTTGGGCTACTATTTTACCAACGAATAGTGGGCTTGGCCGTTACATAATAATGTCCCAAAACTGAAAGGGCGAGCATGTTTGGTGTAATGGGGACTCAAACCCGCTACCACCTGGCCATGCCTGGCCTAAGAGATTAGTAATAAAACCTATAAACTGTTTTAGGGTGTGCAGTTATCTGTGATTAAATGTTTACATTCTTGGATTGTACGTATATCATCTCGTCCCCCATTTTTTCGATGAATCAGTGATAAAACTGAGTTAGTATGACATTAAAATTTAGTATTCGATCCCTGCTCTTGGCGCAATACAGATAGTTCATTGTTTAGCTTTGCACCTAACAAGAAACAAATTGCCTATTTCTTTATGTGTCTCTACATGTCGTCCCTTTACTTCCTTGGTGTATCACCGGTAAGTCTGAGTCTTTTTATTCCTGAAGTGTGGATATTGGTTTTGCTACTAACATGATTCATCTGGCGCTTTAAAAATTTAAGTTAACGCACGATTCTACTATTTATTTTATATGCAGGTTCTCTAGGCTTCCACCATGTATATCAACATTGGACACTGAGAGTGAATGATGAATCGGTTTAGGGACTCTACTTTCTCAGCAGTCTTTCGTGTCGTGGTAACCTTTCACTTCGAAGTTTACTTGTATGTTAAGTAAGTGGTGTCGTGATCGTTTTATATGTAAACGCATTGTGCCAAAAATATGTCAATAAGTAAAGGTGGCTGAAACAATCCGAACAATCTTTGAAATAGTGGAAAATAGGCTGTACTTCTTGAATGGTAGCAACTCACTAAGTGTTAATCTTTTATGTATATTTTCTTCCACCCTTTACAGATTGGAGCTCACACCTGAGTCTACAATCATAACGCAAAAGAAAAAAGTTCTAAAGTTTTACCTAATTCTACTTTTTTGTTTTAAAATAGTGATTTTAACGTGAACGAACATTTTTCTTACTTATTTTAGGTACCAAAACAAAGGAAAAGAATTATAACTTGTATCATCACTGTATCATCCGTATCTACGCTGTCTTTGCTGTGGGGATCGAATACCAAATCCTGATAATCGCTCATCAAGATTGATAAATATGCTTTAGATAAGATAAGCGCTAGAGAGGAGGAGTAGGGGGTTTGTAATCTAAGTTATTGCGGTCTACTAATCTAATTTTAGATTAGCTTAGATTTGGTTCCACTGTGCTGATTTTAGAATTTAGGTTTTCACGATTTTCCAGAAACAGTTAAAAGTATATCAGTAAATTATACAAATACATATCTACTTTTTCAATAAAACTTTGACATACATAGTAAATACATCGTAAGCGTTTTGCAATTTTTTTACACTTATTCTAATCTATCTTTTGTTTATGTTTAATTCTGTGTTTACAGACAATATTGAACGATCGTTATTTCTCATTCTAAGTATGTATTGTCTTACAGGAAATAGTTTAAAAGTAATACACTAGAAGTTTAGTTACATCATTATGCGAAATCTTTATTTCACTCAAAGCTTAAAAATTTTGGTTTCATGAGTTTCTTTAAGTTCCTTAAAGCTACAGTTCTAATATCCGGAAGAGTTCATTGTACAACCGGATACTTCATCTATCACTTAAACTCAAATACCGTAACTATTTATATATTTTTTTATATTTCATGTAGTTCCTGCATTTTTCAAACGTTTAAAATGATAATAAGAAGTAAGCCCACACTGAAAAAAAGCACCACTAGTAGCTTAAACTTGTTTGCACAAATTTTGTACAATCTCAAGGAAAGAGAAAACCAGCACGATTTCTGAAAAATATTGAAAATATTTTGTGTCGTTTTTACTTGTGTCATTTATACCCTATGTATGGTTTCATTATAGGCGGTTATATAAAATTTACTTAATTATCAATTCAGCTGTTGCCTCATTATGAACAAAATATTCACCTCAATTAATTAATTAGTTGTAAAGAACTAAATGAATGATCCCCGAAAATGGGATAAACAGACAGCTAGTCACATTTTGACTCATTTTAGCCAAGAGGACGGTATATGGATAAACAGTGGCTGTCTAATGCATGGTCTAGAGCCTTGACCTCAAATGTCCGTATCTTGAATAGAATACTTTGTCGTTGTAAACCCAGGCTCAGAGGGGTTTCTATGGGAGTACTAGATGTCAGGGTACATCCCCTTAGTGTTCGTAATATCGAAAAGAAAACAGATTTATGAGGCGGAAAACGTAGTTTAATGATGAACAATATATTCATTGAAGCTTCGGAATATACACATTCCTTCTTCAGCAAATTCCCAAAATTAACACAAAATTATAATTACAAATAATCACCTGAACGCTTTAAATAAGCGCTTAACGTTTGTAACAGCACTGTTGAGACTCAACGTAGAGAGTTTGTTTGTTTGTTTTTGAATTTCGCACAAAGCTACTCGAGGGCTATCTGTGCTAGCCGTCCCTAATTTAGCAGTGTAAGACTAGAGGGATGGCAGCTAGTCATCACCACCCACCGCCAACTCTTGGGCTACTCTTTTACCAACGAATAGTGGGAGTGACCGCAACATTATAACGCCCACAGCTGAAAAGGTGAGCATGTTTGGTGCGACGGGGATGCGAACTCGCGACCCTCAGATTACGAGTCGCACGCCTTAACGCACTTGGCCATGCCGGGCCCAACGTAGAGAGGGCTTGAAAAACCAGTGCTGGAACGTAGGTATAATATAAACTCACAGTAAATGAATTAGTGAAAGTACCTACATCACTAGCGAGCACAACTTCTATTGTTACCTCTTCATTAATAAAAAGTAACTGGTTATGGAAAATATATTTCTATAATGATTAACATTTTAGAAACAAATAAAAAATTATTGAAATAAATAAAAATTATATATATATATATGTATAGAAATAAAGAGACATTGAAGTAAATTAATAAATGTTGAAATAAATAAATCAATAAATACATATATATATTATTTCTATTTTTATTGATTCATTATATACATAGACATCTCTTCATTTTAATGCGTATATATTTATTTATTAGCTGAAGTACCAGTCATCTTGACCGAAGTTATGTAAATTCATGATTATTGAAAGGTTGGTTATTTTAGGACATATAAAGTTGCTTCCCTTTTATGTAACTGTAAAAACGCAAAACGCCCACGAAAACTGCAAAATATAAAATGAGAAATCAAAAGTACTTACACGAATATACAACAAACAGTACTATTATATTTGTATAGATTTAAATGTATATTCAATCATTATTTTAAAAAAGCAAACATGTTTCAACATTTGTTTAGTTTGATAATTATTTAACTTTATATTACACAACGTTAGTAACCGGTGAGCAGAGCACAGCGTAACTTTGTGTTTAATTTCAAAGAATCAGTCAAACAATCAAACTTATATTAAGGAACTCAAGGAGTTAAAATACAGCTTGGTAACAAACAAGCTTCAACTCAGCAAGTCTAAATTAAGTTAAAAGCATTTGATAGCATCCTCCTTTAATAAAAAGTGCCTATTGATTCCTTATAGTAGGAGTTTATATCTTTTCTTAAAAACCCTAATAAACACTTATCAAATGAAAGTTCGACTCCTAAAATAGAGACTTCTTCCACACCTATTAAACGGCACTTGACTTTAAAATCTTTAAACTTTAACTTTAAAATCACGAAAACAGCACCTAAATTATAGAAGACTGATTTTAATTTTTCAATCTAGTCTAGATGGTCAGTTCTTACCGTCAAATCAGATACGAATAGCTACAAATTTGGCAGTGGGTGCTGTTTGACTAGCTAGCTATCTTCTGTATAGTCTACCATTTGAAAATCAGAGATAGTTATGCGCAGGTACCCCTTTGTGTTAAATTGTGAAACAAAATATCTTTTATTAAGTATCACGTGATTTAAAAAAACAAACAGGAGTTAAATCATGAGAAAGAAATGTGTGATTTTAGATTATTTTGTAACAGCACAAAATCTGAGTAAATCACTCAGAGACTTAGTCGAGTCTGTTGTAGAAATTAATCCATGATGATAAAAGGTTTGTGCACACGATAGAAATGAACAAGTGAACAAAAAAGGATAAAACACTAGTGTTTTCGACCGTTTGGTCTATCTTTCCACGAGGAAAAGGTAATTGACAAACGGGTAGTAGGTCCGATTAGATGGGTGTGGGAAAAAAATCGCGTGTTAGGTGGCAGTGGATGACTTCGTGTGTTACGAGACGCAAATATCAATTTGAAAGTTGAACATAAGATAAGAAAAGCACAGAGAAAAAACAACTTACCATCACTATACTCTATGGCCAGGTTGTTAAGGTGTTTGATTCGTAATCTGAAGGTCACGGGCTCAAGTTCCCATCACTCCAAACATGAACGTCCTTTCAGCCGTGGGGGCGTTATTTGAGACAGTCGTTGCCAGTATTCGTTTGTAAAAGAGAATCTCAAAAGTTGGCGGTGGGTGCTGATGACTAGCTTTACCTCTAGTCTTACACTGCTAAATTAGAGATGGCTAGCGCAAACAGCCCTGGTGTAGCTTTGCAGTTAAAAAACAAAAAATCTTATTTTATTTACCTTTAAGATAATCTGTTTGTAATGAAGACGGGTTTTATAATCACTTAAACTTCAAGCACTTTTGAATCATCTTCTACTCATTTCACAACGCTTTATCAATATTCGACTGTCTGATCTACAATTAAAATTTCAAATTACCAGAGGCTTGAACTATAATATACCAACGCCATCTGTATTGTTTTTCTTGAGCTTCATTTTGATCAGTAGTAAACAGTTTCACTTATTATCGAAAGAGGCCATTAACGGGTTGTTTTTCGCACTTTGTAACTTCTTGTGGTGACAGTTCTGTTAAACGTCCTAGGCATCTTAAGATGGTTTTATAACAATGATTCTCAACCATCAAGAAAAGCTTGGCTGCTAAATGTAAGGATGAGGGGAGCTGGTGAATGCATGTTTGGTGAAGTGTGTTTTAGGGGTGGGAGCATGGTAAGGATGAAACTTAACTAGGGATACATTATGGGAAAAGGTTGAGAACGGCTGTTTCATAGTATGGTCTCTACTATATATCATCATTAGATGTATCATGTATAATCGGGTTTTATAGTAACAATTCCCCATTATTAGATGTACCATGCGCACTTGGGTTTTGTAACAACACTTCTGGAAAACACTATAATCGGACGTATCGTGTTCACTCTGGTTAGATGGTAACACTTCTGTTACATATACTGTTATTAGTTATACCGTGTACACTCGGGTTTTATAGCAATATTTCTGCTAAAATTACCATCATGAGATATATCGTGTGCACTTTGGTTTCATAATAAAGTTTCTGCTATATATATATTTATTTATACCATCATAAGATGTACCATTTGCACTCTGATTTGATCCAGTTTTTGATATTTACCACGATCAAATGTACCGTGTTCAGTTTGGTTTAATAGTAACATCTCTGTTACATATACCATCATTACATGCATCTAGTGCACGTGGGTTTGATGACAATGTTTCTGTTATGTAACATTATTTGATATATGCAATGTGAATTGGGTTTTATGGGAATACTTTTTGTATATATGATCATTAGATGTATCATGTGCTATATATTTTTTCGCAATTACAGACATTTGTTTTGTAGGTTGTTTATTTTGATAAAATATAACGATAGGCAGCAGAAATTCCAAAAAAGGAAATACCACATTTTAAATATCTATGAAAACCATATACAAATAAAATAATATCAGTTCGTAGTCACAACACAACGTGACATAACTTCTTGAAAGTTGATGTTATTCTGGATGACGAATTTGATAACACCCAGTATGAGAAAATAAATTGTGATTGGTAGTCATTGCTGATTAGAATTGATTATGTAAATAGCTTCTAGACCACTACTATCTCAGCCGGTCTCGTGAGCCTTGGTGTTGTGAGAAAGGTCTCGTTGGCACCGGCTGTGGCATATATATAGTGCTCTTTACGTGTTATATTTTCTTTTACTTTCGCTCACAAGTTCTTAGAATTCCAAGTACTTTCTTAGTCCAAAGTTAATGACGGCTAAACGCAAATAGATCTTATGAAAGAAACAATTAAAAAAAAAAGAAGAAGAAAAAAACACGAGAAGACTACAGAGACCTATCAGGTTTTCGTTTATCCTTTATGGACAAGTTTGTCAAATGTTCCTGAAACGTAGCTTTTGTTTTTCAGTCAAATCATGGATGTAATCAGAAAACACAATTATTACGAGTTTTTACACAATGTATTTTGTGTCCAAATAATCTATGTTCAACTTTCAATAGCATTATAATTTGTACCAATGAAAAGATTAAACGATTTTTATAAAGAAGTTGTTCAATATTCACAGACTATTAGAATGATTTGATGTCATGGAAATAGTATAAAGTAATCAGTGTGAACGTTCGCAAAAAAAGGAAACTTGGTGAAACGAACTACTAGAATAAACTTTTTTCACACTAAAACGAGTTAATTTTGACGCACCAACAGTATACTGGAGTATATAAGATCAGACACGCTTGTCTTTCAATTTCTGCGAATTTTCAGAGTTTAAATCGTTTATCACGATGAAAGTTATGTATGTAACATAATTTGTTTTGAACTAAATTCTATATTTGTTCCTGTGCTACTTTGTTCGATATAAATCGTTTTAAAAATGTGTAATTTTAACTAAATACATTGGAATGACATTAATCAAGCTGATTCTTTTCAGCTTGTTTCATTGTGGCTTTTTTTTATTCATGTATGCACGTACAGAAACGACAGGCATTCCTGGGTTAAACGAATTATTTCAACCTAATCTGCCTGAATAGTTTTACCTTAGTTTAAGCCGATTCTCAAGTGAAAGTGAGTTTAAAATGAACTCATCTCATTTGTAAGCCTCCAGGGAACTTTGCTAATCTTTAGAACAAGCTAAGGAGGGGATTCTACTTGGTATTCTCGTTTCATGTATCGAAAATTTCGTTAGCAAATCTCATTCTATACAAATAAAGCTTTATGTGGTTTTTAAATAAATTACTACTGTGACTACAGTATTAGAAAAGTTTCTTTTTTATCGCTCATGTCCTAAAAGCATTGGATTTGGCGTTAAACTGACCGATACTAATAATATGCATTCTAAACGCATAACTCGTAAGACCCAATTTATAACACATTCGTAGGATAACTGACGAAATTATGCGGATTTTGGATTCACAACTGATAAGCCTATCAAAGTTACAACTTTAGATAAGCATACCTTAGAGGTTTTGGAAGAAGTCTCATCCAGTGGATTTCTATACTAACACTAATAGTTAGAAAAACAAGCTATTGCTAAGTGCAAAGCTATACAATAGGTTGTCTGTGCGCTGCATACAGCGCGTATCGAAACCCTACTTTTAGGTTTATAAGCTTTACTTCTAAGTCACCATGGGGGAAGGCGAAAAGAAAAAGAAGGAGAAAGAAACTCTAGCTAGGCAATATTAATATACATGGGGGGCGTAATGAGTTTGAATACAAAAGTTGACAACTTTTGAGCCCCAGTTTTAAAGTTTGTAACACAAATCTCCAGCGTTACAAGGTATACTTAAGGATAAGTATATATAAGTTTTGATGTAATCACTGATTTGTTTTATGAACCATCTTTTTTTTTCTCGGATTGCTCGAAATTAGATGTAGCGTATTTTCAGATTGTCTCTAAGTTAGGTAAAGCGTATGTCTAGACTGTTCTAAGTTATGTGAAGCGTATCTCTGTACTGTTGTAAGTTAGGTGAAGCTATCTTTATATGTTCGAAGTTAGGCGAAGCTATATTTTGATATTGTAAGTTAGGTAAAGCTATCTTTAGATGTTCGAAGTTAGATGAAGCTATCTTTTGATGTTCCAAGTTAGGTGAAGCTATCTTTAGCTAGAAAGTGTTCATTTCTGGACTAAACTGATCAGTAATTTGTTTCTAAAACTTTATTTTGGTGGAACAACAAACTTCAGAGTTTCAGTTTTAGATTGATTTAAATCAGTGTCGGAAGTTAGAACGCGAATGATATCTTATACGCATGTCAATTAAACAGCTATATTAGAAATGCTTAGGGTTGAGGCATAGCTGTTCCTAACTGTAAATTACTGATCAATTACTGAAGCTAAACATATTCAACGGCATAAGGGCTCGAAATCTGGATCCTCTAGCACATAAATTAGACAGGCTAACCAGTACACTACACTTAATTTTCCTCAATTTGAATAAAAACATTGTTCGATTGATCTTCTACGCACCAGTTTATATAGACTACAATTTGCTTCTTCAGTTCAAGTTTATTAATGTTTATTTTGCTATTCGTGTCCACATTGGAACTTGAGTTTTGATTTATATATTATATAATGTGAACGATGTTTACTTCGAACTGTATTTTAGAAATATTGTCAGATGTTTATCACACCTAAGAAAACAACTACATATTTTAATTATAGATTTATTACTTTTTCTATTGGACAAAATAAAACAATTACTAATGGGATTATTATTATTAAAGAAAACTAACGATTTATAATTTAAAAACTATTTTTGTTTTGTTTGGAGTTAAGTATTAAGCTACATAATTGGACTAACTGTGCTCTGCTCACCACTGATATCGAAACCGAGCTTCTAGCCTTCTAAACCCGCAAACATACTATTGTGTTTAATATATCGTTTTTCTCTCGTACGACTTTCTTTTTGTCTCTTCATAAATTAAGAACACTTGAAATTATCATTCTACTATTATTTCTACTGCGCCTCAGTCTGTTATCTTTGGGAGCACGGGTTATTTGACAGTTGCTTTCTTTCTGTTATTTTTCATTCTGTAACCATGTGTCCAATGATTCCCTTTCTTCAAAGCGTTGTTTACAGTTATTCGTAGCTTCCTATGATCTATCAGATTAATTTTTATATTCGCAATCTTCACTCAGCACAGCTCTGTTTTGTGCACAATAGCTCATGTATGATGGATGCGTCATGTGATACAGTAGGTTTCTTTCAAAACCTTTCACTTCATCTCCATTCTAGCCTTTTGTTCTTTATACAACATATTAATTCTGAAAAATCAGTCGAAGCGTTGTGATGCAGTTTTCCTTCCTAAGCGTTATTACCATACAAAAGGGCAGCTACTTGTACAAGAATTATACCTATAAGACTGGAAAACCTTTTGAAGAAAGCTGATTAATTTCAAGGAACTTTATCGGTATTTTTTTGCCATTCTGGTTTATTTTCTTGATGAGCGGGATATTAAAAAAAAATCTCTGATTTAATTGGAAAACTTCCTTTGGCATTAGTATTTAACTACTAGATGGTAACACATCTGTTACCTTATAATAAGTATTTTTATAACGGGCTAAAGATAAATATTTTTAATATTTACAGTCACTGTACTTATGTCTTCTATTTAGAAACATGATGTTTTATCGATATTCGTGTCCATGAACTGTCAAGACTTTTTAGTTTTTAGTTTCGATTTATTTTTTTAAAGGTATCAACCATAACTCGTTTGCCAGATGGAAGTATTTTCAATTCATTTCTTAAATATGTGTAACCTCCATTATATATATGTGGGTGTAATCAATCATAGAAATATGTATATATGTTTAATGGTAACGTATTTAGCAATATTGTTTGCCAAATATTAACTATAAATCTAGAGAATGTTAATTTATTAAATTAAAATAATCTGTTATTTAGTACCCTCGCTATTTTCGGATATATGACCTGAGCAGAGGTAGAATGGTTTAAAACATTATTCACACACACACACATGGAACTTTATATCAGACTACATCTTCAGCTTCAGTCTGGCTGAGACAGGTGGTTGTTGAGCATGGAGCAAGGTCTTAAAAGGAGGTGAGACTGGTTACACTGAGAAGAGTTAGTTCACACCACTCCACTGAAGGCTTAACAGCGTTAAGCAGCTTTTAGTTTAATTACATCTTGATACACGAGTTGAGCTTTAGAATAAGATTAATCGTGTGTTGTGAAAGAAGCCAAAGACTATTATCTATGGAAAATGTGAACATTAAAATAATAATAATAATAATACACGATTAAACTGCATGAAATGTTTTACGGGTTTAAAAAATATATGTAATTAGGCTGAAATTTCGTAAAAGCGATGCTTAGGTGTCACAAGACAAAAGTTATACTGGCAAATAACGTAACGAGAAGTTTTCAAGAACTCGTGCTGAATAAACCATGAAAAGTTTAGTCTGTACTGAAACCTAAGGTTATTAAAGCCACACAAGAAGACATTCTAATCGTATAAAAAAGATTTAATTACATTTTATCTGGCTTATCTTCATGCTTTCGGTGATTTAATAATTGAATTTTTTATTATGTCTTTCTCATATAAATTGTTCGTTTTTTATCTCATTTTTAAACGCAAAGCTACACAATGGTCTATTTAAGTTGTGCCTAACATGAGTGTCCAAACCCAGATTTTAATGTTATAACCCCCAAACTTTTAAGTTAGAGTGACTCATGTGAGAAACTAGGAATAGTAATTTCGTCTTTAAAGACTCGGTTGTAATACATTTTGTATTTATTTCATTTACAGCTTAAAATATAACCTTCAAGATGATAAATAGCCTTCATTCATTCACCTATTTTGCAGTATAGTCTTTAGACGTCCAGAGCTTTAGTTAGGGCTATCTTTAACCTTTTCTAGCACGCATTATGATGATACGATATGATTTTTTTAAATTTATTATTTTAATTGGCTTATAATACACAGTATACGTGTTTTGTGAAATATATTTTATTAAGTTATAAATAAGTATGTTAACTAGAAGCAACATTGTTCAAGATAAACCAACGAAAATAATTACTTAGTTTATTTAGTCTATTAACTGAAGAACAACAGTTTAACTTTAGAATTGAAACGTGTTTGTGTGTTAAGCAATAACTGTATGTTACAATGTGCTATAAAATGTTAATACTATCACCTGTTTTGCTGGCAGATACCAGGAACGACAGAACATATACGAGGTCTGTTCAAAAAAATACGCGGACTGACGTCATAAAACAAAATGTACTTTATTTAGAAGTTACAGGTCTGGAACCCCTTCAAAGTACTCTCCTCCCCAACGCACACACTTATCCCAACGGTGTTTCCACTTGTTGAAACAGTCCTGGTACGCTTCTTTTGTAATGTCCTCCAGCTCCTTCGTCGCATTTGCCTTAATCTCGGGAATCGTTTCAAGGGTCTTTTGAGTTTGGGGAACAAGAAAAAATCGCAAGGAGCAAGGTTAGGTGAGTATGGGGGGTGGGGAAGAGCAGTGATCGAGTGTTTGGCCAAAAACTCACGAGTTCTGAGGGCTGTATTTCGCAGCAACGCGGTGCATCTTCAATTTTTTCGGTCAAAGTCTCGTAACAAGATCCAACTGATATCCCACACTCTTCAGCAAGCTCCCTGACAGTCAGACGTCGATTTGCCCGCACCAGGGTGTTGATTTTGTCGACGTGTGGGTCGTCAGTTGACGTGGAAGGACGTCCAGGACGCTCATCATCTTCAATGGACTGTCGACCATCCTTAAAACGTTCATGCCACTTGAAACATGCCGTACGCTTCATAGCAACATCACCGTAAGCCGTGTTAAGCATAGCAAAAGTTTCAGTCGCAGATTTTCCAAGTTTAACACAAAATTTCACAGCAAGTTGTTGCTCCTTCAGGTCATTCATTCTGAAATCCGCCAAACGAAAAAATCGCACTTTACTTAAAACCGCGTAGCTAATACACAAATGAAGATATCTGCAATCGGGAAATGGCGTCATAATCAGCTGATCTGTGCGAAAATAGCGACATTAAGTGGATTCCCCTGGAACCAACTGGAGCCGCGCAATTCAAACAGTCCGCGTATACTAAACTTCACAATACATAATTTGATGAATGTGCTTCAGCAACCGAAACTCTTTTGATTTAGTAATGATCATTTGATATTTCCTTAACAATTAAACTGTCTAATGTGGCAGTCTGAATATGAAAAATGTACATTAATTGATTAACCATTGTAGAACAATAACAGGCTTGTTAATGGTATTCTGCCTTCTTGTAAATGCATGGTCTGTAATTTACTTCAATTTGATAAATGTAAGATATACAGCAATGTTGTATCTGAAATAAGCTAACAAATTCTCTAACTTTGCATAAAATATGTTTGTTAGATATTTTTCAGTTGTGGTTTACCTAAACAGTTAACTATGGTAATTATCGAACATACCATGTAGTTTGAAAAACATTCCAGGTTGAATTAGCATAAACAGCTTATACTTAACATTGAAATGCTAAGTATAAGTAATGTATGTTCACAGTATTTGTGCCCTTTCTAGAGTTAACATTTTTTTTAAAGTAACGTATTTTAGACCAGAATGTTATATAATCATACCATTGATATATATCAAAATATATATTCAAAATATGGCTTTTTAACACTCCTACGAAAAGTGGGGCCTAATAGGCCCCAGAGCAACTTGAAAGGTTATTAATATTAGGCTAATAAATTTGTATTTAAATGAAATTGCCATTTCATTTGATTTCATTTCATTAAATATCATTTAAATTTCATTTAAATACAAAATTATTAGCCTAATACTAATAACCTTTCAAGTTGCTCTGGGCCTATTAGGCCCCACTTTTCGTAGGAGTGTTAAAGCAATCACACTTATTTTTATGCTCCCTGATATCATAGTACTGTTTAATATATTTCAAGTATAAAATATGAATGAGTGTGAAACTTCTTTTGTATTAAGTCCTACAATATGACATATTTGCACATTCCATACTTTTCACTTGTGGTCAAAGTTCCAAACAATACAAATGTACATTTTGTTGTCCAAGATGCTCAGATCACAAATTATTAAATTCAATTTCTTTTTTATAGAAAAGGATTTTATTGAACAACTGATTTTCACAAATTTTATACATTCATCAATCTGTACCAAAAATAGATAAAACTATATGGAAGGAGATATTCGTTTGACACCATCTTTAGTGGCTTGTATAAATTCTTTAGTTGTGCAAAACAATCTTAAACAGTCAGTATTATTTATTATTCTGTAAATGAGTTTATACATGATTGAATTCCATAGGTTTTGCCATTTCAGACCAAAAAAAGTCTACTACAGTTCTCAGTTAATGCCTTGCACTTATAGTGTACTTGGAGAAGTTTCTGTTTCAGGCATATGTTTTGCAAGTATCCTGCATATGTCTTAGCAAGACTAAAAAAAATAATGAAAGTCATAATTATTTGAAAAATTCAAACGTTCTTGGCTTTTGTAATATTATTGTGATTTTAAAATTTATAATCTATATAATTCCTTTGTCTGTGTATATTTTACTAATTACATGTGATGTTTTTTATGAATTTGTTTGTTTGTTTGTTTGTTTTGGAATTTTGCACAAAGCTACTCGAGGGCTATCTGTGCTAGCCGTCCCTAATTTAGTAGTGTAAGACTAGAGGGAAGGCAGCTAGTCATCACCACCCACCGCACCCACCGCCAACTCTTGGGCTACTCTTTTACCAACGAATAGTGGGATTGACCGTCACATTATAACGCCCCCACGGCTGTGAGGGCGAGCATGTTTGACGCGACTCGGGCGCGAACCCGCGACCCTCAGATTACGAAGCGCACGCCTTAACGCGCTAGGCCATGCCAGGCCGTTTTTTATGAATAAATTCTAAAGTAGAAAATCAAATAGTTCATCAGATCTGCTATTTCACTTAAAATTGTACATTGTTAAACTATAATATTGGAAGTTTTGTATATATTTCAGTTGATAGTATCATAACCTGCTAAACTTGAAACTATTATCACATTTTCACTTCCATGAAGGAGTATTTAAAAATTATTAGTTTGCAATGAACTTGGCTGACTGATAAGTTTGAGAGTTTTATTCAACAGAAGGAATACGAGATTGAAAGATATTAGTTTCAGAAAAAGTAAAACAAAGAGATATTACTGTGTGTCATTATAGTTTGTGTTTTTCTGTTTTACACACATGACAAAGGCAGTTAAATGAAAAAGCTACAGATACAGTTCTATGTTCATGAAATATATAATACCAGGTTCATAATGTGATTTGTAATCTCTGTTGAATATTATTTATTTGAAATGTTGATCTTTAATAAAATGCAATTCTATTAATAAAGATAGTTTGGCATTCTATTTTACTTTTGCTATTCTAAAGAGCAAATAAACTTTGCTTAATCTCAAGCCTTACTGGTCATAATTTTTGTAATTCATTGAAGGTTTCCTTTCTCTGTATTGTATACAGTTGCCATGATATGGTGATGTTTGCATTTCACTTCAGTCAGTCAGTTTCTAACTTAAGTATTTGGAAATATCATTGCAAAAGTTTGCTCATCAAATTTGTATACCAAGAATCTTTATCTTAATATAAAGGTATACAATAATTATAATTGGGTGACTGATAAGTTAAACATTATTTGTAACTCAAAGCATATGTTGTTGTTTTTTGTAGAAACTTGAATATTGTATGCTTACCTATGAGTAAAGATTTTTTCAATATCTGTACACACCTGACCATTATTATTCTGTTCAAATATTTGTAAAGCTGCACCTGTCTTGAAGGATTTTCATGTGTGTATTTTAGTGGAGTGTATGTATAGCTCATTTTATAATTGCATTAAATGGTTTATTCTACATGTATAAAATAATGCACTAAATGCCAGTTATCACTGGTTTTAAACATTTTATCAGGAAATTAATGTGCAGTTTATTGATTTTTTTCACTTTAAAAGATGTGTTAAAGAAGGTCTTCAATATTTCTTTTTTAAAAAGTAGTTTATATTATTTCAGAAAATTATTCTACTAGGTAACCATAAGGTACACAATTAATTTTAATAAACACAAGGTGATAAAGTAAATTTTGTGTAAGTTGTATAATGCTGAAAGATTCAGAATGTTCTGAAAAAAAAAATTAAGTTCTTTTATTACCATCTCTTACCTGTTCTAATGTGTAGTAGGTAATCACACTCAAAACTCATTTGGCATTGCTAGAGCAGATTTGTAGTTGGTTTTTGAATAGATGTTTGAAAATAATGTATCTGTGTAAAATATTTCCATAACTTCTGACAGTCAGGAGCTTGAAATGCTGGTGGAAATTAATTTTATTGAATTCTGTGTTAAAGGGTTTTGTATATATGTGCTTTCAATTAGATACTTGCAGAGGCAATAGGTATCCACAACTTGTGTGGGTTCTTAAATAATTAATAGTATTTATTGTTTATGAAGTTGATACACCATCATATTGACATGAATTCCCTAGATTGCATGTTTTTGTGAAAAAATAAGTGAAACGATTTACATAAAAAATAGCACATTTTCATGTAAAATAGTTACAAGGGAACCTACGAATAGATTCTGGGATTAAGTGTACACATAAAATATGTATTTAATGTTCACCTTATAATTGGAGGACCAATCTGGAATATTGCAAATTAAATCTAAACTTAACTAAATGAGGTGACCCAGCATGGGCAGGTGGTTAGGGTGCTTAACTTAAAATCTGAGGCTCATGGGTTTGAATCCCCATCCCAGCAAACATGCTTACCCTTTCAGCTGTAGGAGCACTGTAATGTGATGGTCAATCCCACCATTTGTCAGTAAAAAAAAAAGTGGCCAAAGAGTTAGCAGTGGGTGGTGATGAGTAGCTGTCTTCCCTCTAGTCTTTCACTACTAAATTAGGGAAGGCTAATGCAGATAGCCCTCATGTAGCCGTGTTAAGCATAGGAAAAGTTTCAGTCGCAGATTTTCCAAGTTTAACACAAAATTTCACAGCAAGTCGTTGCTCCTTCAGGTCATTCATTCTGAAATCCGCCAAACGAAAAAATCGCACTTCACTTAAAACCGCGTAGCTAATACACAAATGAAGATATCTGCAATCGGGAAATGGCGTCGTAATCAGCTGATCTGTGCGAACCTAGCGACACCAAGCGGATTCCCCTAGAATCAACTGGAGCCGCGCAATTCAAACAGTCCGCGTATTTTTTAAACAGCCCTCGTATAACATTGGAGAGCTAGTCGTAAACAAATAAAGACTGTTTTAAAATCAATAAAAACGTTTTGAAATATTATTTAACTTCACACAACAACAAGTACTGGAATATACATACAAAAATACAAACTGTTTTCTATGTAATTAAACCAACGCAAATCATGCAAATAATAATAACGTTTCAGATAAAAAAAAATAATTTAATTAGTGGGGCACGTGCCCCACTTCTCTCAGTTTCGACGATCAGGGTTTCAGAAGAAAAAAGTAATTCATCACGACGAGTTGAAACAAACGGCCGGCATGTCCAGGTGGTTAAGCCACTTAACTGCTAATTCAAGGGTCGCGAGTTCGAATCCCTGTCATACTAAACATGCTTGCCCTTTCAGTCGTAGGTGCGTTATAATTTGACGGTTAATTTCACTATGAGTTGGTAAAAAATAGCCCAAGAGCTGGCGGTGGGCAGTAATGACTACCTGCCTTCCCTCTTGTTTTACACTGTTAAATTAAGGAAGGCTAGCGCAGATAGCCCTCGTGTACCTTTGCAAAAAAACAAACCAGTATAAAGAACTACATCTTCACTACTTAAACTGAAATTATTCAAGGAGAACATAAAATGTAGGGTGGAGAAATATTGATAAGTTATTAAACTTGTACATCATTTGGAAATCATTATATACGTGGTAGGTATTCTCGGAAAAACAACTTTATATACGAAAGTGATATTAGTGACCAGAAAATAAACGTGACAATTTTTAACATTTTTTTTACAAATAAACAAACAAACAAAAACAATAGAAAATCAAGTGCGAATACTAAACGTCAAATTTTAACAAGTTTTTGTCAAGTAGTAGCTTTTAATCATATACAAACAAAATTATAAAATAAACAATGAGATCATATTGTATCATCTGGCCAAGCGCGTAAGGCGTGCGACTCGTAATCCGAGGGTCGCGCCCGCGTCGCGCTAAACATGCTCGCCCTCCCAGCCGTGGGGGTGTATAACGTGACGGTCAATCCCACTATTCGTTGGTAAAAGAGTAGCCCAAGAGTTGGCGGTGGGTGGTGATGACTAGCTGCCTTCCCTCTAGTCTTACACTGCTAAATTAGGCACAGATAGCCCTCGAGTGGCTTTGTGCGAAATTAAAAAAAAACAAACAACAAACAAATATTGTATCATCTAACTGGCTAACTCTGAAATTCATTTTCTCCTGTTTCGAGTGATTTAAAAAAAAGTTATAATTCTACTTCAAATATATTCGTGATTTTTATAAAAAAAATTCTGATTTTCATTTTACAACTCAAATTTCTAGCGGCCACTCTTATCACGTTACGAAGCAAGGAACTAAATCAACCAATATAATACCTTACAAGGATCACGAGCCGAACGACGGTGAAAAATGATCGGCGAGGCCTGTTATGATGTGGCAGACACCCCAAGAGCGATAGGCGGCGAGATGAAAGCAAATAGGGTGAAGGCAGCACAATTAAAGAGAGGGAGATGTTTTATATTTGTGTGCAGGAATAGCGAGAAGTTGAGCAGATTGTCAAAGGAACAAGAAAGAGGGAATGATTTCTGGAGATGGAAACTAGATAAGTTCCCCACTGTTTTTTCGGCTTCTCAATCCTGAACTTCCCCAATGAAACCCAAGAACTACCACATGCTGTTACTACTCGTTTTTTTGGCTGTCAGTTCTGTCTGAATATATTTTCTCTTTCTTGTGTAATTTTTTTTTCTCTTTGCGCAAACATACCAGTTGGACCATGTTGCCGTTCCAACATACCCGTCAATTCGACTACTGAACCTAATTTTCTATACAACCATATTGTCATATTTATATTGATTGGTGGTTGAACTTTAGAAACAAATGGACCTTTGAAATTTGTTAATGCATGTAATAATGTCTGTAAATTTGTACATTTATAATACTCTGGGACCTTTAACGTCGTTAACGCATGTAATAAAGTACATTTATGACATTATATTGCTATAATATTTTCTTCATTTCTTACACCACTTTATGTCCAAACACCTCTTTGTAAAACGTTAAAAGCTAGAAATAAAGTGCATAAAGTTCCTGTTAAATTTCTAACGAGTTTCTTATGAACTTAGAGACTGGGTTTCGATACTCGTGGTGAGTAGAACACAGATAGCCCAATGTGCAGCTTTTTGCTTAACTACAAACAAACTTTATAGACTAATGAAATCACCAGAAGGCTAGGCAGGTCAAACAATGCAGGGATCTAACTTACTAAGGCTGCTACGTAAGTTCATTTGACATGCTAAGGTAGGCATCACTAAACGTAGCTCTGCTAATAAAGGATTAGATTAATTCATTTATCCTACTCAAAACGTGTGTCATTATCAGTCAAGTTATTCCGAATTAAAACGATCATATCCCTTAAAATATGTGTACGAATGTCATTTGGTGACACGTAACTGGTAAAATACAAAAATATATGCATATATGTAAGACAGTATATCGACTTTTAATGACATTTATCACGGATTGTTTTGTTGTTCTTGAATTTAGCATAAAGCCACTCGACGACAATTGCGCTCACTTTCACTCTTTTTAGAAGTGGTAGACTTGAGAAAGAAGTCACCACTAACTAACTACTGTGATCAAATAGTTAGATCGATCACAACATTATAACAACTGAAAAGGCTAGCAAGATTCTAAACTGCAACCCGCAAATTGCGAGTCGGGCACTTTAACCACCTCGCCACTCAGGAGGCCCATAAGTCTTTTACTTTTTACACTTTATGCCAAAAAGCTAGGAAGAAATAATTAAGGCTAATAAAAACATGAATTACAAAAAGAAAAAGACATAGTTTTCAATTAAATATTATAATTGCAATCCTTATTTGATATTTCACGTCATTTTCATCGAGATGTTATATTAATCCACTTGGTATTTTCTGTTCCACGTAGCAACAAAAGGGTGTTATGAAGCAACAAAAGAAAGTATACTTGAACTTTCATAGATACACGAAGTGACAGCTAATCTTCTTTTGAAAAGGTGACGTTATCGGACCATCAATAAGTGAGATTGAATGTAACATTATAACATTCCAAGGCTTAAAGGGCAAAATGTTTCAACGTTTGAAAGCGTCTTTGATTCTAGATATGAAATTTCATTTTGGATGAAAATAAACTACATACATATTATATATATATATATATTTTACACAACATGGCGTTTTAGTTCAAGCTAGCTGTGGTTATTTTATTAAATTTCTGTGTCAAACTAAAAAAAATAAAACCAACTTTAGATACTCTTTTTATTTTTGTGACACGTGCATGTAACTTAGCATGCATGATGACTGAAGGAATTGAGTGCCATGATACGGTTCCTCGGTAGTATAGTGGTGAGTATCCACGCCTGTCACGCGGGAGATTCCAAGGCTTAAAGGGCAAAAATATTTCCTGATGGAATTCCCACTCGTAATTAGCACATAAGGAATTGAGTGCCATGGGGTACTACGTGTATCCACGCCTGTTTGTGCCCCCCGTTAGTACAGCGATATGTCTCCAGATTTACAACGCTAAAATCAGGGGTTCGATTTCCCTCGGTGGGCTGAGCAGACACACATACACCCTAACAGGAGATCGAATTTATGGACTACAGGAGAAGCGATTAGTCAACTTACAAGCGTCAGTTCTTACCTCACCTAACACAGGAATTTGATCGTTAATATTTTGGAGTACCCACAGTACAGACTGTGGTTTTGAGGAGATGGATGCAAACCAAGAATCCTTGGATTCTTATTCTGGGAATATTAAAAACAATTTACCCTCGTTCAATGAATTTTATTTATTATCTATATAGTTAGCGTGCTTATTAATACGGTGGTGTCGTGCGAATGATATAAAGATATAAATACGTACATCGCTGCTATAGTACTTAGGTGGTTTATCATCTAATATTTCCTAATAGGTTATCTGCACTTCAATAACAGCAGCTTCTTGCTCATGGCAAAGCTGATTGAGATAATCATAACTGCTAAGTGTGCGAAAGACTGAATAATGATAATACGTTATAACAAAGTGATTAGGGAACGATGTATAAATGATTATAAGGACGATGTTATTTTTTTTTTTTTAAGGACTTAGCTAACACACACACGTTATGCAGGGTGATGCAAAAGTTGTTCCTGATACTGCTAAGCCCCATCTTTAATACGATTTTGCTCAGTCATGTTTGTGTTTCACTGTCTTTTTGTTGTTGTTCTGACAATAGTTAGTTAGATGTTATTAACCGTATAAGAACGTAACTGATACTGGCGTTATGTCATCAACACTTCGAACAGCTACGGGAAATAGAACTGAAAATCATGCTAGTGTACCCTCTATAAGTTAAAAATCAAATAACCGTTTCCCCCACTCTTTTTAATATATAAAGTCTTCATAAGTTGATATGTAAAAAGTTCGTGACACTGAAACAACTTTATGTCGCACAATATTTTTCTTGGCCTGCCATCTACTGGAAGATCTTCACATTAAGTCTCTTTTTACGACGATTGTGTAGCTCCCTAATTGTAGTTGTTTTGAAGGAAACTTTATCATGTATATACATAAAATAAGTTTTATTACAACATATATTTCTTCCTTTGTTTATAACTAACATAATATTAAATATATTTATATCTAACATAATAAGTAAAACATTTTATTTCATTTACATCCTGCCATTTGTAGACAAGTTGCATAAAATATTTCTTAAAATATTATCTTTAATTGCTAGAAAAAAAACAAAACCTATAAACAACTTTTGGAGCGATAGGATGACGTGAAGAATAAATAAAAACGTCAAAAGCTGAGAGCTAAAACAGGGTAAATTAAGTAACAGATTACTTGGGTTGCAGGGGAAATTTTAGGGTAAAAGTTGACAACATGCTTTAACTCCAACTTGGACTTCAATCTGAAAATATTTCTGAATAAAAGCTATTAAACATGATTTTTAATATAACTTGGACTTGCTGAATTTGAAAATGCTTGTTACTAGGACCAAGTGAGTTGTTGGACTTCTAATTTGCTGAAAACGAAATGGCTTTCAAATATCAATTTTACTCAGTTATTTTTCTGTAGTTTACTGCTCTTTCTTGGTAAAATTATTATTCTAAAATGTAATAATCTTGCTGGGTCTGTGGGATATGTCATATAAATACATATTAAATCACTAAGTATTCCATTCTATAACATGCATCAGTCTATCTAAAACATACAGAAGTTCTGATGAGTAATCAACCATTTTATTTTAAAGATCAAGGGTCACAAAGTGTCAATATGTTTTCTGAGAAGCATCATATCAGCACAAAAGAGGTACTAAAATTACGCAGGAGACTGAAGGACAACACAAATGCAGAACAGATATGACATACGTTTATCAATATTATATGTCCATAGACTTAACCCTGAGAAGTAATGTTAAACCTTTGCTCATGTCTTTATTCTAAAATGATTTGTACTGTATCTTCTGTAAAATTATGCACCTTCTGGATAATTTGGGTTCATCATTTGAGTTTCAGGACCTTTTCATGTCTACATTCTAACATTTTTTTATTCTATACCTTCTGGGCATATGATTGGAGTTGGTTGGCCTTTTTTAAGTCTATATTCACAAACTATTTTCTGTATCTTTTCTACAATTTGGGCACATCATTTGAGTTGATAGGACTTTTCTATGTCTATATTCTAAAATGTTATTGTTCTGTATCTTCTGTACAACTTGGGTACATCATTTGAGTTGTTAGGGCTTTTTCTGTTTATATTCTAAAATTTCATTGTTCTGTATTTTCTGGGTTCATCATTTAAGTAGGTAGGCTTTTTTATGTCTATATTCTAATAGTTTATTGTTCTTATATTCTGTACAATTTGGCTACATCATTTGAGTTTGTAGGATGCTCATAAAAAACAACACATTAGCCCCGTAAGACACTTCTGATCCACAAAAGAAACATACTGTGTTATTATTGACATTTATGGACATGTTAAGTACACTGATGCATACTATAAAGTGAAATAATTATAGCAGTTTTTGGTACATACTTTATTATAAATGTAACACTATTGCTACAATGTCCCTCACAATAATTTTCCAAGGTCTTAGGAGCAAATGCATAAAAATAATGGTACAAACCTGCTCCTTGTCAGTCCTTTTGTTCTTGTAAAAATGGAAGCCAAACAAATGAAAGTCGCTTTTCAAATTTTAACCTAAAATGCCTTGATATTAATCAATGCCCTCTTTTAAGAAACATGTTGAGTACATAACCAGAACAACACATCTAATGAAGATCAACTTTATAAGTAGAATGAGATTATTTACATTGCTTAGGTGAACTGAAGTTTAATATCTCTACAGAAACTAATGTTGGATTAAAGTAGGTTGTACATTAGTATATTTTTAAAAATTTTTAAAGAAGTTTAAATAGAGAAACTAACTGATTATAATCTTAAATATATTTCATGTCTATTTACATGCAAAATAGAGTTAATATTTCTGATTTTTCCTTTGTTCTGAAGCAGAATGTGGAATATAGAAAATATAGTAATACAGGGTTATTAAGACATACTGAATGCCATTTATTGCCTAAGATGACGTCACAATATAAAGGTAAAATCAATATCTATCAAACACTACCTCTGAACCTATCGGTCTGAGGTAAAATATGTCAACATAAAAGTTATAATGCACAGTAACACTGTTTTCCTTATGGGTTTCACTTACATTTTTCATAATTTTTAAAATAAAGATATTTTGCTTCAATATACCCTATATTGAATAGTTACAAATATATGAAAACCAGAAAACATTTGTATTAAACTGATTTCATCCTTACATCATCTCAGATGCCTTATAACAGTTTTTCCAATATTCCACACCTACTTCATGCCAACACAGAAAAGCAGGTGTTTCAATAATCCTGAATGTATAAGAACAATTTCTAAGCAAAAACAAAAAACAAGAAAGGATAAATTATTCTTCAACAAACATGAAAAAAAATTACTCCAATGGTTTCTGTAACTTCAACACTTAATTTCCACCGAAGTTTCCATCATACAATAACTTATTAACCAATGCAATTTAAATTTCTGAAAATAATGTTTTTTTTTTGTCTAGAATATAGTTGCTCCAGAGCAGTATACTAGACCATTTTAATTTTCCCTGTTTCAGATTAGTATGAAAGTATGTTTGAATAAGAAGTAAGCATTGAAAAAGCTAACACAAAATGAACAAATTTTGGTGTTGCAAGTCAAATGTTATCCACACAGATAAGATTTAAGACTGGTGCACTAACATTTTAATCACACAATATTGTCTTGATATGTTTCAGTTAGATACCTAAATTATTAAAAAATATCTTCTTCTTAATCCTGTGTTACTCTTCTGGGGTCTTCAGATCTCTGAAGTAATTTGTAAACATCAGCACCGATAGATGGCAGTACACATGTTTGTTGTTGTAAGTGCTTCAGTATTTGGCTAGTTTGTGCTATATTGTTACACTTAGTTTAGTGGTAACAGAAGGAAAAAGTTGTAATGTTCATTATTTATTTATTGATTAATAAAGAATATGATTTTTAAAGTTAGTGTTTCTTGTTTCTAAAATAAGTTTATTACTATTTAAATATTTTTAAATACATTGTTTTTTTTATAATGGGATCCACTTGGACCCAAGAAGAGTGACTATGGAATATTTTTATGGACTTAGTCTTTTGTAGAAATTTTTAAATTTCTCATATCTTAAAACATGTAAATGTTTATTGCTATTAGATTAAAGAAGTTTAACTATGTAGAACAACAACAAAAAACATTTACCTTATTTTTTATTTCATTTTATTACTGTTTTTATAAATTTTTGCTTTACATTCATAAATTTTTAAGCTCCCCCAAACAATGATGAACACAAACCACTGTTATCCACTTAAAAAAAATAAGGAAAGATGTAAATTTATATTAGACATAAACATGTACTTCAGGGTTAAATTTATGTTATGCATAAACATATACTTCAGCTTTTACTAAGCTTAAAAAAACTCTTTTGTGACAGTTCCTCTTTTAATTCTTCTGGTATGAGTTATTCTCAGATCTTTGCACTTCTGGGTCATTTTTTCCCTGATTTGAGTTTCAGTTACATTTGAGAAGTGAGATTTCACAAAATCTGAAAAGAAATTTTTATAACATTGAGGAAATAAAAAATAATTTTTTTCTCTTTGACACATGCAATTAACATTATATCTTCTCTATATTTTGTAGAATATCAGTTTTATTAGACTCCTTGTTCACTATGATCACAAGCCATACTAGTAAACACAAAAAATCCAGTATAAGAACCACAGTAAGTTTATGTTGGCAGAGCATGGGACTATTTGAAAACCAAATTAATGTATGATGTCTAGTAATTCTGTTAATAAATTTACTAATACACATTTTTTGTTATGGACAACCTGTAAACAGCAAAATACAGGCAAAATATATCAAACTGAATATGCTACTACAATACTGTATGATTATATGTGCATATTACAGTTATCCCCATTTTGGTGGCATTTGTTATGAGGTATTCAAATGAAACTCTTTCAAATAACCTGTCATTTAGTTTTGAAAAACACCTTAATACAGACTCCTTTGTTTGAAGCACTGGACTCAAGTTACACTTAGACTTCTAATAAAATAAATTTGGAACATTGTGTTTACACTGTTTGATATGCATGTTAACTTAGCTCAAAAGAAGACGACTAAGTTGAAAAATCTCAGTTTTAATTAACATGCTTTAGCTTTTAATTTAAACAAAAATTTGCTATTCAGAAATAGTATTGGAGTGTTTTAAAGATTATACAACTATATTTTAGACATAAAATTTAATATCAATAATTCTCTTTTAAAACTGCTTGTAATAATATTCAAGTATTAAAATGAGTTATTTTATTCAAAAATAAAAGATTTGCTGTAATATAAGAATTAAAATAGCTCATGAATTATTTAACAAATTCATTCATTTTAATGTAAAACACTAATTCATTATTCTTACTGAATGGTTAAAAATATGATGTTTAGTAAACATCATTTTGACCATCTCTACTGAACTATTCTCACTGACAGAAGTTTGTGTCATACATCAAGACAAATTATTTTGTCATTTTACACACTGCCATGAAGATATGGAAATATGTAATATATAAATCAATCATACTAAAAATATTGTTTGTTTTAAAAATTCACTCAAAAGTACACAAGGACTCTCTGTAGTAGATGTGCCTAATATTGAGTTGATTCTTGATCCAAATCTCACTGGAGAGAAGCAAGGGTGTTTAGGTAGAGGAAAACAGCCTAGGATGATGGATGACACCTTATCTTACACTGAGACAGAAAAACTCATGGAAGATAGCACGTAAAAACTCATCCCAAAAAACAATATCCAATACAGAAGCCACAGTTCCCAAAGTAGATATATGTAACTGTAGGTATGGCAACACACATAAGATTGTGTACTTTCAATTCTAGAAGATTAAGGAGCCATAGGAGAACCAGATACTGAATTCAAATAAGTTTGGATTTGGAAGTGTGGATGATTTACTAAAGAGATGTATTCAACTGAAAGATGAGCTTTGTGTGTCTGAAACAAGGTGGATGAAAGAGCTGATGGTATGAACCCCTTGTAAGAGCTGATGGTATGAACCCCTTGTAAGAGCTGATGGTATGAACCCCTTGTAAGAGCTGATGGTATGAACCCCTTGTAAGAGCTGATGGTATGAACCCCTTGTAAGAGCTGATGGTATGAACCCCTTGTAAGAGCTGATGGTATGAACCCCTTGTAAGAGCTGATGGTATGAACCCCTTGTAAGAGCTGATGGTATGAACCCCTTGTAAGAGCTGATGGTATGAACCCCTTGTCAACCTAATAATCCAGACCAAAATAATGAGGATAAAAATGGTAAATCTGAAAAATCAAGAAGACAACTGGTGAATGAAGATGTAAAGAATCTTGTATATCCATTATTTTCATCAAAGAAACATTCTTAGTAATCCAGTTTTATTGGTTTGGTTTGTTTGAAATCTGCACTAGCCATTCCCAATTTAGCAGTGTAAGATTAGAGGGAATACAGTTGGCCATAATCACCTACCACTAACTCTTGGGCTATTCATTTACCAGTGAATGATGGGATTGACCATTACATAATGCCACCATGGCTGAAAGAACAAGTATGTTTGATGTGACATGGATTTGAACCCACAACCCTCAGATTGCTTTCAGTTTGAAATGGGATACAATGAATTAGGGATTGAGTGTAATCAAATCCATTACAAGTTTTCAAAAAGACAACTAAAACCCTGGAAATGTGAGTGCATAGTTTTATTGTACCTTTGAGATCTGAAACTTCTTGATCCAGAAATTGCTGACAAATTGAACATTGTGGAAAAGTGAATGTGAGGAAAAACATCAGACCAAAGAATCTGTTGAACCCTCAATGAACAAAATAATGAAAGTGTCCAGAAGAATATTAAGTCAACAAGAGGGTTTTGAGTTGGTAGTATTCTTACTTCTTTGTCCTAAAAGGCTTTGTACCAGAAGCTAAAGACGTTGAAGTGATCCAAAATGTAGGCCAATGAAGTAACAGTGTAATAAGACTCAACCTTAAATCAGAAGGATGAACGACTCAATACAAAGAACAAGACATCAATGCCCACATCAACTCCTGCTGATGTACCTCCCATGTAAGTGAAACAACCTCATTATAAGTACCCGTATACTGGTCAAGTTCAGCTACAATAATATTAGGAATATTAATAACTCTTTAAACATCAGTAGGAATAATCATACCCAGTGAAATGAACATGGTCAAGTTCAGCTACAATAATATTAGGAATATTAATAACTCTTTAAACATCAGTAGGAATAATCATACCCAGTTAAATGAACATCCATGTCAACAAATAAACTAATACAGGGAGGACATCTGACAAAAACTACTGCTAGAGTGAAAAGTTCTGGAGAAAAAGAACTGGGAGATCAAGGATAGCCTTTCACTAACAGCTGAGTAGAAGGCAATCTCAAAATGAGGTTTATCACTGAGAAGACAAAGTCCATCTAGATGCTTCCTCCACTAATAAAACATTTGACGATCAAGTGATTGTGAAGTTAAATGAGCCAATTCCAATGAAATACCAATAGTATAGTGAACAGAAGTAATGTGAATACAATGAATGTTGGGTCTGTTTCTATAAATAGTTGGCAATAGCTCTGATATGAGGAAAAATGCCTAGCCAGAATACTTTGATCAATCAGGACCAACAATGCAGTATCTTTTATACTTGAATTAAGCATTGAAATAAGGCCTCAAATGAACAAGCAGAACTGATCAAATTAACAGAATTGTTGACAGCAAAATCTGAAAGCTTGATGAAACGTCAACAAAAAATATGGTATTTGCAGGAAGGAAGAGCATAAGCAGACCAGTGATGCATGTGTAAATAAGCCATGTGGAAGGCAGGACAGCAGAGTTACACAAACACTGCATCATGTTAAGGACATTTAGAACCTTAGATCATATGAAGTTAAAAAAGATAGTTCAACTGAATCAGAAGAGGCCAATCATGTTTCAGATGTAAATCTGTCTATTTTGAATCAACACTATAATATAATATTTACAAGGAAAAATGCTATCCTAGGTTAAAAAGATTGTAAGACCACTTTATGAAAGATTGAATGTTTACAATGAAATTAGATAAAGGAAATAACTTCTTTTAAATATTCTATTCTCTCAAATGGCTCAAAAGCTCCATAATATTCAGTCAACTTGTATGTTTTTAAATTGGTTCGTTTACTTTTATCTTTATTTTTCTGTATGCATTCTACTGGTAAAATGCTTACAAATTATAATTTCCAGTTTTGGTGGTTATGCAAATAAATTTGGAGATGTTGTGAAACTGAGCCACATGCAGGTTTCTAAGTGCCTTTTGGTGAAACAAGATATATTTACAGGAAACTGACAGTCAAGATATGACCAATTTATATGAATTTTACACCAAAAAACTGGAATTGAAATCACAGGAATTTCATTGGAATTTTTCACAACATAAGTAAGAACTTGACAAAAAATTCATTTCACAGAAAAGCTTGTCCAATAACATAATTTTAAAATAAAATTAATCTATATGTTTTGGCTTCTATTTACGTTAACCTGAAAATGCTGCTGTTTGTTTTCTGTTCATCTTGTATCATGAGGAGGACTCACACAAGTGGCCTTAGCCTTCAATTTTTGCACATAAAAATATTTGAAAATAAAAAAGCCTTAAAAACAGGAAAAATTGGACTCATGAGAGTCTCAAAAATTATTTACACTAGTTACTAAAGTGTACTGGGTTATCTGAAGTATAGTAGTTCATCGAAAGAAAAGACTGACACACAGCAAGGATTCATTTTTAATGACAATCTTAGCACATTGTTTAGATGCACACATTTAATTAAGATAACACATTTGGTTCCAAATTTTCAAAATTTAAATTTTATGAAAATAAGATTGAGAAGTTTATAAAGATGTAAAAAAGTCTAATAACAAATAACTTTGTTATAAATTATATGGTATTTTAAACAGAAAACAAATGCCCTGTCAAAATTAAATTATACATCAACTTAATAAAACTGATAGACAACTGGAAGTCATTAAAATTGAGACTTGTGGTAGCACAAGTATTATCTGGTAAACAAATTTTTCTTAAGGTATATTTTACATGCACAAGTGATTTCTGTTTTCACAAACTAAACATTGTTGTGATAATTAACAATATATTAATAAAAAGGTTATAATATCACTTTATAAATTACTGGTTAGGCTACATTTGGCATACTGTTTTCAGTCTTAGGCTGTTTATATTATAAAGGGTACCATATTGTTGGAAAGGGTTTATAACAGAGCGACAAGGATGACATCTGGATGACATTATGTGAAAATGTACTCTCTAATAGTTAGAGGGAATCTGATCGAGTGCTTAAGAAAGATAAGGGGATTTTACAGTGTTTATGCACGAGTTTTTTAATATCTAGTGGTGAGAATGGTAAGACAAGGGAACATAAATGTAAATTTTGGCAAGAAAGAAGTCATTTTCACTTAAAGCAGCTTCATGTTTTAACAGGGTGGTTGGTCTCTGTAAAGGGTTGCCTTTAGATGTAGTGAATGCAGTTAATTTATGGGAAAGTTTGATAAATATTTGAATGGTAAGGGCTGGCTTTAAGGCATTTTTGTTTTGGTTCAGTTTAATTCAGGGAACAGGATAATTTAGATGGACCAAAAGTTCCCTTGTTTTCCTTTAATGTCGTATGTTATAATTTCATTGGTTTGTCCATCCAGTCCAGAAAGCACATGACATGCTATAAAAAATATATTAATTTAGTATTTTGTTTTTAGGTATTCCATTTGTGTTTCATTTTGCTCTTCTTGATTTGTTCTTTTTAAATGAAATAAATCAGGAACATAAACCATGTTTTAACAATTAGTTCTACTTCCTTACTTAAGTCTGGGTTGAGTAAGTTTGGTTTTTCATTAAATTTTATGGTCAAGTTGAATGTAGTTTTTGGTGACACTATCAAAACTAGACAGTAACTAGACTCTGTATATTCAATCTGAACGTGAGTGACACCTAGGTTTCAGGTAATTTCTTACTTTGGACTACTGATAACAAGGGGTGCTTAAACTAAACAATGACTGACCACCACTTATATATACTACATCCATAGCTGAGTGTTTCTGCAACATATTCAGTGTCATAACAATTCAAACTTTGGGTCTTACGATTTGCAGCACAATAAACTAAAGATTAATTAATGGGTGATTAATTAAATTAATCAAAATAACCATAAATGTCACATAAACAACTAATAAAAATGTTGCAAGTTCTCATTATTATTTCTGAGTACTTCAAATTTATTCAACTGACTGGTGTCAAAATTCAAAACTTTGGGTAAAAAAACAAAAATACCTGAAACAGATGACTAACAAATATTCAAGTAGCAAAATTTACAGGTTAAAAGTTGCTCAGGACAGAGAGTACATGACAGAAGCTTATGGCCACACACACTTCAATCAGGGATGCAGTCATTGCGAAGGTGACAAATGCTCATTTCATAGTCAAAAAAGGCATTGCCAAAGATGAGGGACTTACAAGAGCATGTTTGGAACTGATGTATTGTTATTTATGAAAATACATATATATAAAAAGTTTCAAAGGGCTAAGTATAAGTATATAGACAACTAATGTTAAATCTACAAGAACCACGTGTGTTGTGGTACACTTTATTTTACTGCAGTGCAAAGAAAAATTAATAAAAAATAATTTGAATTTTCAAAATTACTTCTGCAGATTATGTATCTTATTTTTGTATGTGATGTTTTGTGTTAAATTTTACCTACCTATGAAATTTCAAAAATTTCATTGTGATATGTTTTAAGAAACAATAAAAAATGCTCATCTTTATTACAGATATTAATTACTAATTTTTGTTTTCATACATTGTTTTAAAACTTGAATATGTAATTTTTATATTATAAAACTGTAAATTTTAATTTTACTCCAAAAACACATGCATTTCATTGTATTTAATGATTACTGTGATACAAGAAAAATACATTATAGGCAACCTTTTTTTTTATTATTAAACAGAGGGTTTTATGTAATATTTGTAATTAGTTTTAAAATAGTTTTATACTCAGTTATATATTTTTGATGTTTCTGTTGTCCTTTCAAGCAGTTACTTATGCTGATAAGGCACCTAAGCACAACAGCCTTGTCACTGACATGAAACTTGACATGGTCATGGACAAAATGACTTAACTAAGCCTATCTCATCTTGTTCTGCAATAAATATTTATTTTATTATCATATACACAGAATTTCAACAAATACTGTGTTGTATCCCAGCTAGTCCACTGAGCTGCTACTGGGTGAAAGGTCTTGTCAGTGGGTGTAGTAAATATACTGTAGTTGACATACATTCTTCTTTACTTCAACATCATAATTTAAGTGATGTATAGAATTAGAAAGCAAGCTTTAAAAAATGGACTGCAAACTGTACTGGAAGTTGTTCACAAACACCATTGTTTGCAGTGACAGATCCTCAAGTTAAGCTGTTAGTTTTTCAAACTCTATACAAAACTCCACTGAACTGGAAGTCTTTCTGGCTTTTACAATTGAAAAAACAAAAAACTTTCATAACATTAAGTAAGTACTGTGTCATATGATCTTTCAAAGCTGAAATATTCTATTACATCACACCAAGACAATTGAAGTTGAGAATACAACACTTGTATTCAAGTTATGATGACAAATTAATGTGATTTTGTCAAACTTTTAACTTTCCTCCAAGGGATATAAGAATGACATATTAATTTATTCCCAGACAAATTTAAGGATATTCACAAGTACCAATCAGTTTATTAGGAAAAGTGCTGAAATCAACCCAAAATTGCATATTTTCATATATTTGTAAAAGTAATATTAAGTTAATAAATTCATTTTTTTAATATATGGAAAAATGACTACAAATGAATTTTCAATAATTATTTTAATACAATTATACAATTTTATCCTTGAGGGGGGTCATCAAAAAGTTTATTTAAATACTAAATAAATTCCATGAATATTTTTTAAGCTTAATATATACAAATAGCATAACAATTTATATAGATAGCTACGTACCTGCTATTTGTTAGATATTCAGAAGGGCACATTATGTTACACAATTGAAGAAGGGTGCAACATCAGACAATAGGAACATCAAGGGCACCTTAATAAACATTTTCTGCTCATATGGTTGTTTTGTCATACGACTGAAGAAGAGTGCAACATTAGACAGCAGGAATGTAAAGTCCACCTTGAAGAACATTTCCTGTTTGCATGACTTGTTGATCTTTGTTTTTATTTAATACCCCAATTTTTTAATCATTATCCTTTCCATTTCTAAAGACTGGTCAGGTATTTGAAATTGCTTTCAAGTTCTGGATGTCATGAAATCCACTTGACTGTTTTGGTTGTCTTTTGTAACACTTCATTCACCATAATTACCTTTTTCAGAAATTTATGACACTTCATGACATGATAAAAGCATTTGGAACAAACCTACTTATCTTTGTGGCTCATGATAGATCAATGAAAACTCAGAAATGTGATCAGATAGACCTTGCTAGATATCAATGTTAGAATTGCTATCACAGAGTGCTACAATAATTTATAGAATGCAATACTATGTAATGAAAATCTTAGCATCACCAAATCCCTTAGTTTCTCAAACTACTAAAGTTACAGTAATGCAGCGTGATACAAGCATCTAATGCATTAGTAACACAAATTACTTTTTGCTATGACTGCAGTATTATGATATTACTAATTTCAATGTAAGAAACTACACTGAAAATCAAAACTAACCCTAAAACTGCATTATATTTCCTAAACAAGAAAACAAGAGAAAACTGTTACACTTCAAGGTTTTATGGTGAAATAAAAATTCTAATAGTAATGGTCAAACTGTTATTCTCTAAGTCTTATGCAAAAACCAACATTACAAAACTACACTCTCACAACCTTTTTCATTTCAATGCACTATAAACATTTAACACATTGACTTCAGGTATTCACCTCATCTCATTTAATTTTTCTTTTGTAAATTATAGTTGGTCCTAAACAAATGGAACAATAAAAGTTTTAATAATTTTTTTTCCCTATTATACCTACTTTAATTACTATTTCCAAGATGCTCAAGCTATAATGTTTCATAGTTTGTAAATAAGTGTTTGTACCAACAAATCATGGAAAAAATGATCAAGTGTAACTTTTTCATACCAGATATTCTTGAGTAAAAAAGTAAAAACATAAACTAACTCACAAGTTACAATTCACAGAATCTCAATACATTGTAGTTGCTTCTAAAATTTGAAAATTTACAATTCTGTTAGCATCAAACTCACCAATAATTAGATTCACTTTATCTTGATTCAAAACTGCTTTAGTCTCTCCACTTTTCATGGTAAGTCTTTTTCCTGTCACGTGACTATTGATCATTTCTTGTTTAGTGAACAAAGCAGCCATAAGACTACAGGTCATCTTCTTGTAATCTTTACACAGTCTTATTGGATAAATAATATCTTCTGTAAGCATATCTGGCAACATCAGCTGAAGTTTAAATTGGGAGAAAAAAGTATGTATAATTTTTACTACATTAATTTTTTATGACAAATAGTTGGTCCCTAACTAACACGTCATACAATCTTCTTTTAAGCTTTAATACTGAGTTAACATTTTTATATTTAATTTGAGGTTACTTCTCACTTGATTTATGAAACCACGATGAAGAATAATGGAATAACTAACAGAGTGGCAACAGTTATTAATAAAGCCTCTTTTATAAAACTTTTATATTTTACTAATTTGGAATGTTATTTTTAGAAAAATTTCCCGTACCAAAAAACATTTTGTGTTTATCTACTTGGAATAAGATCTTCATACATAAGCTTGCATTATTCCACATGCACTCAATTATTTGTACAAATTTATTCTTTGAAATGCTTTATAGTTATAAAACTGAAGGGAGTCAAGATTTAAAGTTTTTGTGGTGTTTTTTTTATTATGCAAGAAATGTCCCCATTTTAAATCATTTCAGTATGACATATTCAAAAGGTGAAAGTAGCAGCTTACAAGTCATATTTTGTACTTCATTTCTTCAATAAGGATTAAAATGTAGGAGAAAACTTATTATTAATTAATATTGGATAACACTGTCAAAACTATGGAACTATATATATAATTCTAGCCAACTTGTATTCTATCTGCAGCTATTTCTAAAAAAAGATCAAAGTTACAACTAAAATTCAAAATGTTTATGTTTATATTTTTTATACAAATTATTAGCAGATCTTATCTATACAAAATTATATAAATTTTTTTTTAATATTTCAAAACAATTACTGAAAACTTACATTATGCATGTATGGAAAATTAATGTAAGTTTTGATGACATTGCCCCCTGTAATGGAAAACAAAGAATGAGAAGCAGAAGCAAAAATATTAACTTCTTATCTGCATTTATTTACAGTAAGAAATAATTGACTGTAAACAGCTGTTAATAATCTAATAAAGAGAAAACAAAAAGTTTACTTTTGAAATCTTGATTTTCATTTCAATGCAGACAAGTCAGATAAACAAATAACTCTACAAAAACTGTTCATAAATACAACCAAATCATAGTTAAAAAATTTATTTCCACAGCAAAATATTTTACTGCCACATCAATAAGTAACAATGTGAACACTGACTTCACTAAGATCTGTGCAACACAATAAAAATGCAAACAAATAAACAAAAACACCTGATATAATGGAATCAAAGATTATACACCAACTCAAGAATAAAAGTGACATGAAATGATTGTAATTTTCTAAGTAACATTATAATCCTAAATCTACATCAGCACTGTGGTACAACAGCTTAAATAATGTTGTGTAATCAGATGACATAATGGTCTTCTTGCATCTTCAACTGTGTAATCAACTTAATGGTTTTTCTTTTCTACTTGAATGTCTTGAACCACAGTAATTCCAACGCCATGCTGAACCTAAAAAAAAAATCAGTTCTTAGCTTAAAATTAGACATAGCACTACTCCTGGATGCATTATGCATGAATGCTACATCTTGAACAATACTCCTAAATGACATCAGCACTGACTAACACATTTAAAATTTACTCCAGGAACAAACAAATTTCTCCTAGAGGACTTGCTTACAGTTTTATTAGTATGTTAAATACAGTTTACAGTAAACATATACCTATATTAATAAAATCATTGATGCTAACTTGAAAATATATCAAACTGTTGCTGACTGGAAATTTCTACAAATACGAGATGAAAAAAAATTTCTCACAGTATTTATCAATTTTTAGTTGCTAGCTGGCTGAATTAAGCATGTGGTCTTTTTTCCGATTGGAAACTGCAATTTCCACAGCCATAATTATAACTGTAATATAAAGCATGATTCTGTCTATCACTTTGATTTTTATAGAATGGAGGATGTTTTCACTCAATCTGCATGAATATCAAAATTCATAATATTAAGATACAATATACACTTTTCTTAGTAGACTTACAATTTCACATAGCACTTGTTAAAAGCATCTTGGAATAAATAAATAAAAACACATTTTTTCTTGATTCATTAACCACTAATTAACAACGTTTTCCAAGATGTATGTTGGTGGACCAAACAACCTCTGGACTGTCTTTCCACTTTTATTTAAAGTTTTTAGTTTACTTTACATGAATGATTTTGATTTGATGGTAATCTTTTTCCATACTTTTATTCTTGCTTTATATCCATTTTTCTACTACTTTGCAGTTGAAATATCTTTAATAAGGAACTTATAACTACTACTAACTAATTTTAGTATCATTTGCAAAACTTACTTTTTCCACATACTAAATTTGATGCTTAAAAAACAACTGACAAACATGTTGATAACATGTCATTTGACCCAACATGTTTATCTATTATCTTCAAAATTCTGAAAACCTAAAATCAATATTTCAAAGTTTAACCTACTACTTTAGAGCATGCACATATTTTAGTCAGGTATGTTCAGGATGGTGATTAATGATGGCTTCAATATCTAACTTTATGCTCTAGGGTAGTAGGTTAAACTCTGAAATGAAATTTATCAGACACAAATTTCCAATAGTATTAAAACATAAGCTACAAGTATACAAAACAACATCAAATAAACTATTCTCTATTTAAAAACTGCTGTAAAAACCTTATATTTAATAAATCAAGGTTTCATTTATACTTCTAAGCATTATATCCATTAATATTTTTTCATTTTTCACCAATATTCTTATGTTTCACAAACTTAAAGAATTATCAATATTGATTGAAAAATGTTTTTCCTTTACAGGTAATCCATACATATGAAAGAAAACATTTATATGTAGTTTAGCAAAATGTTATACAAAATAGTAATTATGGTTTTATGTTTTATATAAAAAGTAACTGGATTACATGTATGTATTACATGCTATGTGCAATGCTCATACTGTTACATACAGTAAGCCAATTAAAAGAAAAACTGACAGAAGTAAAACAAATCTTTATTTAACAATTCCTAGCAAGATAACAGTCACAGTCTCTTAAAAATAAATTTAATTAATTAATTAAACATTCCCAATAAACATAATCATAAATAAACAGCAAAACAGTGCAGAGTACCACTACAAGTTTGATCAGAAAAAAATATATAACTTAAAGATTTATGTAAATAAATATTATGTCATTATTTTAACAATATTTTTGATAAATTAAGCATATGCCTTGAATCAAGTCATTAATAAATGAATAAATTATAATAGGAAAACAATTATAAATAAATAGCAAAACAAAATGGCCTAACAATAACAATGTATACAGACCTTCAACTACAACACAGTTAGACACAGTACAACACTCATCAAAAGTATTCTTACATTTTCTACAGTATAAATTCAATGCATTTTATTAAAGCAATATAGCCACTAAACATTATCTTCTTGCTGTTTCACGATAACAGCCTGTTCAAGTGCACAGAAACAGTTGCTACATATAACATTCTTATGATGTCTTTTTCTTTAATACATTAACTTTGTTTACATAATGGAAGTTACATAAACTAGCAGAAATGCTGCCATATGTGTGGCTGTTTGTGCTGGTAATTACTAATCATAGCATCCATACCCAATATAAAAAAAATATATTAAAAAAGTGAACATTTTGTAAAAAGGATTTTATTTTTCTGGGAAGTACTGCATGGGGAAGGTGTTTGAACTGTGCTTTTTTCTTATATAATTTATTACATCAAAATGATTCAATGTACAGAGTTCAAAATTTTTATATAATTTATTTATACAAACTGTAATGTTTGTATACATTAAAAGTTATACTATTTATTAAAATCATAATAGCTGTTTAAAAACTCCAGTTTCTCAGTACTACATTTTGGGACAACATTGAATCTATTGGTTCTTCTCACCTGTTTTATCCTCTAAACTATTAATAAATAAATTTAAGGAATAAAAAATCTTTAAAACAGTACTTATCATTCATTAACTTATAAAGCTTTCAGCTAAATTCACTTAAATTTTCTTCCCCCCACAACATCTTAAGACAACCACCTTGTTAGAAAATAACACTATCTTGGCTGAAGATAACTCCTACTTTGCCAAACTTTATATTTGTCTCTCCTAATTCAACTATTCTCATTGTTAAATATGAAAAAAAGATGTTGCATCAACACTATACATTCCCTTTACAGTTAAGTATGAAAAAAGATGTTGCATCAACTCTATTCATTCCCTTTATAGTTAAGTATGAAAAAAGATGTTGCATCAACTCTATACATTCCCTTTACAATCTTAAACACCTCAACCAGATCCCCCTAACTTTTTTTTTTAAAGAGAACAATTTGAGATTTCCACTTGATTTCTCTCAGAGATATAATCAAATCCTAACATACAGTTGTAGTGAATGTCATGTTCTTGTTGTGAGGAGAGTAATTTTACTTAAAATTGTTATATTATAAGAAAATGGTTGTTGGATATACTACAGTTATTTTTCCAATTATCAAAATCTTGAATACTTAAAGTGTGAAATTTTTTATGGATTTTTGTTTGTCTTACCATTCAGCAGAATTGCACAGAAGTTTTGATTACATACATAGAAACTGATATATGTGCTCTGTCCACAAAAGTAAGAATAAAAGATTGAATTTTCCACGAGTGACATAGAATGTGTGACTACTATTCAAATATTGTTAAACACTCTCTCTTAACAAGATAGAAAAAGTAATCTAACATTGACTGAATGTACCTGAAGAACATTCAAATGTTTAGAACTATCTTTGAATTCTTGCCTAGTAAGCAAACCTTCAAACATAATACTAATTATAATTAGACTAATCACAAAACAAGAAAAAACGTAACACAATCATGTTTTGAAGATAAGCTTCCTTCTTCATGGATTAATTGAGAATAAAGCTGAGTGATTAATGGAATTTGTTAATTTATTACTCATTAGGATCATTAGTCAATTACATTCAAACAATAAAATTTTTGTATGAGATTTAGATGGTTGGCATACTCTAAAATCCTAAAAGTTATAGACACTAATTAATTAAGCTAAACAATCTTAAATTAACAAGAAACTAAGAAATCATGATAGCAATATTTTGATTACTTAGATAGTTGAAATAATTAAAAACAATAATAATTGAAAACACTAACTTTGCTTAGTTTATTACTTTGTGACATTAATCAGTTTAACTGCAATTTACATTGACTAATAATTTTTATGTGACACTAATCAACATAACTGATGATCATAGATAACTGACATTGGCAGATCTCCCATCTGTAATTGATAAAGAAATATCTGGGATTTTTTTCATGATTTATTTGACCAAGACCTCGTTATTTTAGTATCTTCCATTTTTAGTCTATTAGAAAAGTAACATTGCCTTGAATGGAGTGGTGTCTGTTTTTCATGTCTCAAATTTCTGATTTCAAAGGTTTTGTGAAAATTCAGTCTTAAATTACAAATGATTAAACAAATAAATTTTACTATTAACTTAGAAAAGAACAACAACAACTAAATTAAAAATTATAAAATGAACAACCAAGAAACTTAATGATTCTAGATCTTTCATAAGACAGACCTTTCTTCTTCAGGGTCTATCTTCTCAATGTGCTGCTGTTATTGATTTCATTTTTAATAATTTTAGTTAATAAATGTTTAGTTTCTTTTTATACCTTATGTTATTTACACAAGAAACTATTTATGTACAGTGGTAAGTCTTACCTGGATCAAAATAAAAAAGCTACACTTTAATACCATTCTCAAGGTCAAGTTTAGAACTTTTTTGTAACTAGGATGAAAAAAAACACAAAACTCTTGGTATCAGGATCTGTCAAAGGTGAACTAAAATCTACAGACCAATCACAATACCAAATACAATTTTTTGCTTTTAGTTAACACTCAGTACAAAAACTTCACCTCTTTCAATATTAATTTTTACTAACATGAATGTACATTGAACTCCAATAAAATATCTTGACAATTAATTTATTATATACAAACAGTTTTATCAAAATGATTAAATCATAAAATTCAAGCACACTTCATTAGCAAGGTAAATATATTGGTCTCATTGATGAGAATGCCTTTCTTAAAATGTAGTGTACAAAATATGCCCAATGTCTCTCACGGTTACACTAGGTGTGGAGATTTTAAGTGCATCTCCACAACCTTAAGATTATGAATGAGTATTAACACTTGTTTTTATGAGTAAAGTAAATCCATCAATTCTCTTTCTTTTTCATACAACATAGAACAAACTTTACTCATAAACCTTTTAAACTAAATATTTTTTCCTTATAAAACAATTATTTTTTGGACAGAGTTTATGAAGTTTAAAATAATATATCTTGCTCTTTTCATTGGCTATTAATAGCTTAAGGTGCAATTGAAATAGAAAAAATATATGATCCTATTTCAATTAACTGTTTTGAATAAATCATTTTTTTGTTTCTCAAACATTTAAAATCTTGTTTCTTAACGTTAAATTAAAACAGTTGAAAATTAATTTTTGTTTTATGCAATTTCAGGAAGAAAGAGAAATGAAGTATTTTCTTTCACCATGAAAACATGAGTGAACATATGTTTATAAACTCAACATTTTGATGTTTATGTTTTGGTTTACACACCTAATGACAATATAGATAATTTATATTAATGCAACATTCACGATTCTTTCTCTCTCCTGAAAATAAAACAGTGCTTTTCTTGGCATTATTGTTAACCACTTCAAAAGATTTCAAATTTATTTTCTGATATTTTTATGATAAATTTTAAAATATTTCAAACAACAACTTACCACTGGAACCATGCAATTAGCAAACAAACTGAAACAAGTAAAACTTAATCATGTATTGTAGTCTTTGTTGATACTGTAGTACTTACAAGTTACATCTTACTCTAGACCTAGTCTTGGACTAATCTATATGTTAAATGATTCATATATTTATGATACAGTATTTTTGTTAGAGACAGTATTAGTAATAATAATATTAAACTGAAGTTCAAATTTTCATGACCTACTTAATCTAAGTTAATTAAACATAACACTCATCGGTGAACCTCAAAGCTCACATATTACCGTTATGAAAAATCAGAATACTATTTTAATAAATTAACACAGAACTGAAGAGAACTAACACTAACGACAGCCTGTAATCAAAACTCTAACACAACCTATACACAAAAAACACGATATTAAAACATCCTCCATTTTAAATCGATTAATCGCCATCTGTCTTATGACAAACATTAATAATTATAAAAATAAACTGAATGTATTTAAGTTTCCGTTATCCTGTGTCATATTTTTAACAAATATTTTTTCTTAACTTAATAAATGAGACTTCAATTATTTTAGCATAGATATTGTCCGGCAAGACACCAGCTGATCGTCAAATCAGATTAAGGCCCTTACGGACGCAGAAGGACAATAAGACGGCATCTAAGAGAAAAACTTTAAAATCCGTAAACGTCTTCAAAGACCACGCCTTTTTTCCACACCACGAAACAGCTCGGTTAAACTTTGCTGAGGAGCACCAAACATGGAACGTCGAAAAGTGGAAGAAGGTTTTGTTCTCTGATGAGCAAAAATTAACATTGGATGGCTTCCAATGTTACTGGCACGATAAGGATATTCCACCGGATACATTTTCTACACGACACAGTGGAGAAGATTCCATCATGATCTGGGGTACTTTCTCCTTCCATGGAACAATGGAGCTTCAGGTTATACAGGGACGTCAAACAGCAGCTGGCTACATTGGCATGTTGGAGAGAGCATCTTTATTGACTGAAGGCCCTCGCTTATGTGGAAATGACTGGATCTTTCAGCAGGAGAACGCTGCAATCTACAGTGCCCGCAGGACAAAGGACTTTTTCATGGCGACTAACGTGATTCTTTTGGACCATCCAGCGTGTTCGGCCGAACAGAACCCCATTGAAAATGTTTCTGGGTGGATGGCAAGGGAAGTCTTTAGAAATGGACGTCAATTTCAAACAGTGCATGATCTTCGTGAAGTCATCCTCACCATTTGCAATAACATTCCAGTCAGCCTACCGCAAACGCTTATATCGACCATGCCAAAGCGAATGTTTGAAGTTATTCGCAATGACGGCCGTGCAACTCACTACTGAGACCTCCTGTTGGGCATTTCCTACCCTGTTTAGGACTTCTTTTTGGTGTGGTCTCAAACTTTTGACCAGTGGGTATTTAGGCTAATCTTATAGTGTTCACATTTTCCCTATTAAATGTTAAAAGTTTGTTTTTTTTTATTTTCCCTTTTCTTATTTTCGTCTTTTGAAGCTCTACTCAAATAAGTGGTTGAGTTTAACAGCGCAATATGCATATTTTTTCTTTATGTTCATTGGCCTTAAGATTTTGGCCAGCAGTGTACATCCTGATTGCTGTTTAAGGTGCAATCACTTTTACTCATTATATCAGTTCCTCAATAACAAGACCTACTTGGGAAAGATTCATTTTCCAGCAATATAGTGATCTAAAGTTATGCAACAAATGTGATGAAACTGTACTCTGGAAATAATAGAGGCTTGGACTACACAAAGCCTTGATACGAATATTATCAAAACTGTATTGGCTTATGCGTTTTGGTTTGTTTAGAATCTCGCACAAAGCTACACGAAGGCTATTTGAGCTAGCCGTCCCTAATTTAACAGTGTAAGACTAGAGGGAAGGCAGTTAGTCATCATCAACCAATGCCAACTCTTGAGCTACTCTTTTACTAACGAACAGTGGGATTGATCGTCACATTATAACGCTCCTACGACTGAAAGGGCGAGCATGTTTGGTGTGACGGGGATTCGAAACCACGACCCTGGGATTACAAGTTGAGTGACTTAACCACCTGGTCATGCCGGGCCTTGGACTTATATGGAAACTGAGAAAGTCAAACAGTTACCGATTACAGACACTTGGAATAAAGTCTTAGTTCGATATGGTAGCATAAAAGTAAGAAGTATTGTCCTGTTTAGAACAAACACAAAATACCAGAGCATTTTAAAACTTTTTTGTTGTTATTTCATACATTATGTAAATATATGTCGTATTAATGATAAATTGACCAATATTTTGGACTGTTTTCTTAAATGGTGAAACAAATTAAACTTGATTGGAAATTCTTTTGGTGTAGTAACTAAATATTAAGAACTTTTTGAAGAAAATTAGATTATTTTATAAAACCGAGGATCAGTAAAAAATTCCCAATGTTACTTACATGTGGATCTTAGAACTGTTATTGGACATGAGTGTTTTTGTTTTGCAGAATTACAACAACCTGGCTAAAGCATTCGTGTATGTTGTGCAATTTCAGTCTCAAACATTTGAAGTCCTATTTTTTTTACTTATAAAACCTGGGAATTAGAAAATAAAATCGTCATATTTTAATTGGTACTCCAACGTTTCAAAGTCTCAAGATACATTTCCAAAATGACGTTTAAGTGTACCCCTTTATTATTACAAAGACGACAAATAATATATTTTGTTTTTGAAAGTTATTTTGCCAAGTTATATTTTCAATTGTTGTAAATTAGATTACATATTAATACTTATATTTAATTTTGGTATTAGTGTAATTTTATATTTTGGTTATTTTTTGCTGTTCTTACACCTAATGTAGATTACTAATTATATGCCACGAAAGATATAAATACATTGTGAAGTTTAGTTTCGACCGCTAGCCCTGTTGAACTTAAGACCTTTGTTTATATTAATAATACGAATATAATTAAATTCAAGTCCGATGCGTTTTTCTGATAGAAAATATTAATTAGTGTTCAATTGAAATGTGTGTCCATTCCTTTACAATGTTTCAGTGTTTAAAAATAACTTTTGTTTTTTTTGTATAAAATTAACCAAACTTAAGAACACGTACTTATTGATTTTGTTAGATAAAGAAATTAATAGGCAACTTATGATCAGTAAGCCAAGTAAGAAATAAGTAAGCCAAGAGTATTTAAAAAAAGTTAAAGACCTGTTAATGACAAACATGTTTTGCACACATTATATATTGAAAACTAGATGTACTTCCTCAGAATCCCCAAAAGTGTTCTGTTTCAAAATAAAATAAACCCAAAACTAAGAGTAACAAATGTTTTCATTGCTTGATTTTCAAGTTCGTATGTCATGTTGTGTTGTAGCCCACAGAGTGCATAATTCTTCTCGTGATTCATTGCATGCGCATGTTTTACTGATGTCACGACAGTAGAACTTGCAACATTAAGCATTTCCTATGTGACATAATTTTACTTTCTACTGACTGACAGTCAGACAACACACTGTATAATAGTGCCTTTGGCCTAAATTTGAAGAAATAATGAGTATGCTTTAAACAAATCTTATTTTTAGTGCCCTCTCACCATGGGCATCTTTTTTTTTCTATATTATGTCACAAAGTTTTCGTGAATTACTTTAAAATATAATTAAAGTATTTTTTTATGATGTTATGAAAATAAATTTTGCAAAAAACGAAAGCTAGTAATCCAACTTTTAATAGTATATAAATTTTAAGCATTTAATTTTATAAGGCAATATTAAAAGAAAATTCTGAATTTCCCTTAGTATAAAGGTAGCAGCTTCATGTTTTATCGAATAAACTAAACAAGTCATAAATAAATACCCTCATCATTTTTAACTTTAAACTACACTGCTAGTGAACAAGGAAGTCAAAAAATGCAATAAATATCAAACATTCCAACTTTATTTTTTCAATTTGATAATACACATATTTACAAAAAAATAAAAGGCTAACTGTGTAAATGGAAAACGGTTTATTCACATTAATGAACTGAGATAAACAGGGAGGATAAGCGTCACTTTATTACATTACTGATGTATAAAAAGCACAATTTAGACAGCTTTATGGACCAAGAAAACCCCATAGAAAGTATTCTTGATTAGGTTCATATAGGAAATTAACGTGTTTGTATAGAAGTGTATAGGTTTATATAGAATATAAAATATTCTTAGAAATGTAATTAAAAAGACATCACGTAAATCATAGGATCCAATGAAAGTCCTCAGCAAAAAAAATTATATTTTTGTAATGCTTTCAAAAAATGCTTTGTTGATAGGTGCTAAGCTTTTTTCTCTCTTTCTTCTTTCGTAATTGATGTGGAGTCCTTTCCTACGCTGCTTAAACATTCTTCTTCAGTGAAATTTGAGAACTGTATCGGTTTGTATTCTTTTAGGCACTGATGAAAAGTAAAGAAAAAAGAATATTTAATACGATTTATTGCATATTATAAAAGTCAAGGTTATATTTATTTTTTAGCATTTCCGGTTTGTGATATCCGACAATCTAGTTTCTTCGAGAAATACAAATGTTCTTTTTCAAGGATATAATGACAGTGTGACTTAAGTAGTTTTACTTTACAACTACGTTTGTGATATCGTAAGTGATTAGCACTACTTGCAACCTAGGATACAGATAATTATAGAGTAAAAGTATCGCAGATTTGTAGTAACTGTTAGAATTTCCAACACAGTAGTCTGTACACAATAAACAAATCACTTCAATTTCCTTGGAATTTTCACTGAAATGACTACGAATATTTAACATTAATAAAATCGTCGCCTTTGCTCAGATGATTTTAGATTACAAACTATAGCCAGGTCTTTTTCAGTCGAATAATGATCCAATCGAGTTGTAGCTATTAACACGTTTTTGCATACAACATTGGTTTGTAGTTTGTTTTTTTGAATTTCGCGCAAAGCACATGAGGGCTATCTACACTAGCCGTTCCTAATTTAGTTGTGTAAGACTATAGGAAAGGCAGCTAGTTATCACCACCCACCGCAAACTCTTGGGCTACTCTTTTACCAACAAATAGTGGAATTGAACGTCACATTATAACGTTTCCATAGCTAAAAAGGCGAGCATATTTGATGTGACCTACGATCCTTAGATTACAAGTCAAGTGTCTTAACCACCTGGCTACGCCGGGCCCATATATACATATCATTTTTGAAAGTTTTTTAAAATAAGATATTTTAATATGATTTTTGGAATGATAATTTTTCACTTTTAACTGCATTATCTTGTGAAATTTAATGACTTAAAACTTATCTTCCAGAAACTTTAATTTGTTCGGAAATGGTATTTCTAACTGGTGTAGAACATAATTTCGTTTCTCGTTTAGTCATTAAGGAAACCATTGAAGTAACACGCTTGTAACTTAAGAAGTGTAACGACTGTTACTTCTAAGTTTATCGATTTTTGAAAGTTCCTATTAAACAACATTACTGCTGCAAAACTGAGATGGAAAACTACATTCAGGATATAATTAAAGCCGTCTTAGAGCAGATTAGCGTGAATCAAACCTCAACACATTGTACACTGTTGTAAAAGTCAGTGTGATCAATTATTCATTGCACAAAGTGACGATCTTTCTCTCCCGTAAACCAATAGTTTTTATATAATACGTGATAAAAATTGTTTGTTTCACAATTACAGAGAATCTAAATTCTTGTTCTTTCTGGTTCTTCTCAACTATAATGTTCAAACTGAGATTTTTCTAGCTTCTTCTATTCTAACGTATTTTGTAAGTTCACAACCTTTCTCTTTCTTAGCATTTTCTCATTGGATGCACCTTCCAATCTGCCGAAATCATTAACACTAGAAATGAAGTCACAGTCTTGTAAACAACGATGGAAAATTACCCTTTTTTCTTTTGTTATCGAACTCAAACAACGAATTGCAGAGCCTATACAGACGTGGTTACACCTTGGACATGCATATTGACAGATGACTAAGAACGAAGTCGTAAATTTGTTATATGTTCGCAACGAGGCGTTTGGATTCTTTAGTCGTCTAATATAGGAGTTTCAACTATCACCAGTATAATAGTTTATCATCATAAGGATTTAAGGTCTTCATGCATTGTAGATTCTTGTAAGCATACGCTTAGGTTCTGGATTGTGTTGTGTTTAGTAAATGGTAACTCAATTTGTGAAAGGCAGATAAAAATTCATATTTAAGAACTTATGAATGATCGAACTGGTTCAATGACTTTTCTTGCACCTTCATTTCAGTTGGATTCTCAGGATGTATTTTCATTTTAGAAACTGAGATACATCTTTCTCATTTAGATGTACACAATTCATACAATATTGTCTTGATGAAGTGGGTATTAGCAACAAAATTTTATCAAAAATATACTTTTGGCGAGGTTCAGAAGTGCTTCCAAGATAAATTAAATGTTAAAAGCTGTAATATAAAACCTTAAAATTTTTAAAATACGTGATTATATTTTTGTGGAAGACATTTAACTGATAAAGCCAGGTTAAAATAAATATCAAATTATTGAAATGGAAACTTAAAATACATTTACATTAACTTTTTCAAAGTAATATAGATATGTTTATTACTGTTTAGAGTTTCGTATTTTTAGGTTAATGAGGTGATGGTAGATTTACATAAGGTTGAAGGTATTAATATATGGGTAGTAAATTGAACTTCCAGCTAAAGAAGTCCATTCACTGTCCTACACCAGACTGAGACAGCAAAAGATACAAGTTGTTTTAAGAAAACCAGCAAATAAATATAATTAACTCGTTACTTATGGAGGAATAAAAGGGAAAAATGAGTATAAGACAATACTGATTTGATTTAAAAAAAGTGATTTTTGCAATATCTAAGTTGAAAGTAACTCAGGCTAAGTACCAGAAATTACGTTCCGAAACAAAAATAACCGATCTTCTGGCTTTAATTATACAACTGCATTTTTCGAGAGAAGTTACGAATAGAAATACATTTTTATGAATTATTCTTAAACTAACCTTCTAGATTGTTCAATAAAATCTAAAAAGTGAAAAAGTGTGTTTACATAAATTCGTTTTATCACTTAATAAATTTCCTATGGCAATCTTATAAACAAGTTCATACTTCTAGAATATTAACACAAACGTATCAAAATCCATGTATATTATTTCTAGAGTTTGATTTTAAATTGATACACTATTGATTTCCCCTACTCTCTATTTTACGTATGTCGCAGTTTCCTAGTTTTACCAGTTTAAAATTTATTGATTTGTTAGGCTGTGGGCTTTTGTGATAAAAAAATTACCTTTTCTGGATCATTAGTTTCACACTTTGATGAAAAGAATCAATGGTTGGTCTTTAACTGCGTTCTAATTGGTGTTTTTTGTTGCTAGAAAACTTTCCGAACGAGATTTAACAACAAACAACAAGATCTGTTTCACTCAGATATCGCAGGATAGCATCGTCTGCCAGAGAGTTAACAAAATACAACTAGATCTGTTTCACTCAGATATCGTAGTATAGCATCGTCTGTCATAAAGTTAACAACGAACAACCATATCTGTTTCACTCAGATATCGTAGTATAGCATCGTCTGTCATAAAGTTAACAACAAACAACCATATCTGTTTCACTCAGATATCGTAGTATAGCATCGTCTGTCATAAAGTTAACAACAAACAACCATATCTGTTTCACTCAGATATCGTAGTATAGCATCGTCTGCCTTTCTTAATATTAAAGCCTAAATCATCCTTTGGGTCAAGATCAGAGTGTAAATACCCACAAAGTGTGTAGGAAAGCAAGAATTCTGAGTGGAACATCTTCATTTTTTTCAATAGTGTCCCTACGCTTTGATTATCTTATCAGTTATTCTATTATTAACAAATTAATTTATTTGTGTGTTCATTTGACCAAACCAAACGCTAGATCAACATGCTTAATTCACTATACTCGTTTACTCAACTTATCTTACAAAAAATAACCACTGAAAAAAGAAAGTATAATAAAGAATTACTTACGGTACCACCTAAGTGCGGAGGAAGAGATTTGGCATCAAAGAAATCCGTGAAAGATGTCGTGGATAGAAACTTGATCCTATCTGCCGCTTCCTTAGGGAGTATTTTTTTGATAACTTTCCAACACGCTATTCAAATTGGTGTTATATTAAAGTAACAATTTTATACAACATTTATGAACAAGTATAAATTTCTGAAGTAAAAAAGTCAATACTGTTTACTGTTTTGCCTGCTCAAGCTCAGTCGAGCTTTATCAGTTAAACGTGTACGTTTAGTTTCATTCATTATGGAAAGCAACTGTTATTGTTTAAACCTGGAAACTTATGAAGCATTTGAAACATTTGGCCTAAAGGTTGTGATAAAAATCACATAAGCAGCGAAAATTTTCACACATTTATATTAATTTGTCCATTTTGAATTCAAAAACAGGGCATGTTTTTGAATCCGAAATAGTCAAATTAATAGGAATGCAGAAAGAAATTTACAGTTCATGTGATTTTCTCAAAAATTTTAGCTTGAGCACTTGTGTGAGATTACAACAAAGGTATTATATCTGAAGCATCACACAACACATACGAATTATTCAATTTAAGCGAAAGACCAGATATTGATCTAAAAATAATATAAACAAATATTTTATCTCTACACGTTAATCGGAGCTACATCACATATACACTGCTGGCCAAAATCTTAAGGCTAATTAACATAAATAAAAAATATGCATTTTGCGTTTTTAGACTCAACCATATATTTGAATAGAACTTCGAAAGATGAAAATAAGAAAAAGGAAAATAAAAATACAAAACATTTCTAGCATTTAATAAAGAAAATGCAAACACTATGAAATTAGGCTGAATACTAGCTGGTCAAAAGTTTAGGACCATACCAAAAAGAAGTCCTAAACAGGGTAGGAAATGCCCAACAAGACGTCTCAGTAGTGAGTTGCACGGCCGTCATTGCGAATAACTTCGAACATTCGCTTTGGCATGGTCGATATAAACATTGCAGAAGGCTGGTTGGAATGTTATTCCAAGTGGTGAAGATGGCTTCACGAAGATCATGCACTGTTTGGAATCGACGTCCCTTTCTATAGACTTCCCTTGCCATCCACCTCCAAACATTTTCAATAGGGTTCCGTTCGGGCGAATACGCTGGATGGTCCAAAAGAATCACGTTATTCGCCACGAAAAAGATTTTGCCCTGCTGAAAGATCCAGTCATTTCCACACAAGCGAGGGCCTTTAGTCAATAAGGATGCTCTCTCCAACATGCCAATGTAGCCAGCTGCTGTTTGACGCCCCTGTATAACCTGAAGCTCCATTGTTCCATGGAAGGAGAAAGCACTCAGAGCATGATGGAATCTCCTCCACTGTGTCGTGTAGAAAATGTCTCCGGTGGAATATCCTTATCGTGCCAGTAACATTGGAAGACATCTGGACCATCTAGGTTAATTTTTTTCTCATCAGAGAACAAAACCTTCGTCCACTTTCTACGTTCCATGCTTGGTGCTTCTCAGCAAAGTTTAACCGAGCTGTTTCGTGGTGTGGAAGAAGGCGTGGTATTTGAAGACGTTTACGGATTTTAAAGTTTTTCTCGTAGATGCCGTCTTATTGTCCTTCTGCGTCCGTAAAGGCTTTAATCTGATTCGACGATCAGCTGGTGTCTTGCCGGACAATCCGTCGAATCCTCCTGCTTAACGCCGACGAAATTTTCTTAGACCGACCACTTGAAATTCGCGTTCTGTATCCCTCAGGGTCTTTTAAAAAATTTGCAACCGCAGTTTTACTACGCCCAATCTCACCAGTGATGGCACGTTGAGAGAGACCTTGCTTTTGCAGCACGACAATTCTGCCACGTTCAAACTATGTCAACGTTTTAGCCTTTGCCTTGTTTTTACCCAATGTAACACACGAGATGTCAGTGGAAGATGTTGACAACGCTAATGCTTGAACACAAATGACTGAATTTCGTTACGTGATTACCGATTAACGCTTCGTTACAGTATGGTCTTAAACTTTTGACCAGCTAGTATTTAGGCTAATTTCATAGTGTTTACATTTTCCCTATTAAATGCTAAAAAAGTTTTTTATTTTATTTTCCCTTTTCTTATTTTGATCTTTCGAAACTACTCAAATAAATGGTTGAGTCTAACAACGCAAAATGCATATTTTTCTTTATGTTCATTGGTATTAAGATTGTGACCAGCAGTGTATCTTAAGAAATAAACTTCATTTTGTTGACGTTGCATCCTATTTGTGAAAATAAAACCACTGAATATCGGGAGTTTTTTTTTTAATTCTATTCACCACCCATCTTCATAGAAAAAGCAATTGGTACTGTGTTCCTTTAGGTTCCTCTCTTTCAGTATTAAAAGTGCAATTTTTCGTCAACCACTTTTAATCTTGCTTGTTCAACTGTACTCGTGCTTATAAGATAGAGTTTATTCAAATTATGAGCATGATATATTGTAGTGAATTCTCATTAAGAAAGAAAGTAATGAAAAGAAACACTTACCATTCATTATCCATGGCATGTCAAATACGTAAATATGGTCTGAAACATTTGAGAAATGTGAATTAAAAAATGAAAGTAAACACCAAATGAATGTTCAATTTTCTGAAACATATGTTATCTTCACATTAGTAATTACGATAAGAATAAATTCAACTCTGACAAGAAATAAAAAGTTTATAATACACCTTGATTATTTATATTCTCTCGAGAAGATGCATGAAATGAAAAATATAAATTGTGTTTGGGCGTGTGAAAGGCTCAATTTAGAATAGTTTTGTAAAGATCGTGATTCCAAACCACGTGACACAGTCGATTAAACATAGTGCTAGCTCTCACTTTAAGAATAGTTTATCGATTACTAACTAAAGCAAAGGGTAAACAAAAACCTATTTGTTTGATAAAACGAAACCACACACCGCATATTACTCAGTTTAATTGCTAACGATAGTCCTTCTTTAATTTTGTAATACCTATCGTATAATAATAATTTGACCTTACAGAAATATTTAAGTGACATTTAAATTTAGATTGAGCTACAAAATAATATATGATAATAAATAAAAATAAACTAGGTGAAAAATTAGCGAGCCAGATATGGTAAACTAAAAAACAAAACAAAAACAGCACATTTATAATTTGTAGCATTGTATTAAAATATTTTTAGCTTGCAACAATAATTTTTTCAACACTCACCAACAAACGCAGGATAATGAATTGCAAAGAGTCTCATCAGAAACAGTGTGAATTCCACATCCTGTGAAGGAGCATACACTACTTACATAATCATGTTTTAGCATAATCAGTGTCATACACATAATTGTGAGTTTTGATCAGCATACGATTTTCTGTTTTGTTCGCCTTCTACATTGTAACATAAAGTTACTAAATCCCTAGTTAGTTACGTGTCAGCTTTTGTCTTAAAAAGATTTGGTAATAAAAAATAAATAGTTTATATAGAAATAAACCACAGAAAAAAGAGAGAGAGAGAGAGAATAATGTTGCAATTAACTTTTATTAATCTCACTTGGTAGCATTCCGTAACCACCATTAAACGTCAGATTACATTATATGGTTTTCCCCCCGTAATCTCTGAAATTCCAAACTGTGAGGAGACGCAACTGAATTTTTTGGAGGCTCACAAACACAATTTAAAAACCACTGCTCCTTGTAGTAACAAACAGTAAAAAATTCCCAATTATTTTTATTTTACTCTCTGAACATAAATCAACAGTAAAATTTTCAACTTTCATTTTAAATTGAAAATCATGTTTTTATGCAAAATATGTCATAGAGAAAGGTTTGAGTAAGAAAAAAGTGAATTATTTTTCAGTGAAATCTACCGGCAATTTAAATTCAGAATTAACTATACTTTAATTCAAACCATGGACAAAAATATATCCTGTTTAAAGTATTATTGAATTTTTAAAGAATTAAATCACATTACTTCAGATCAAATAGTCTATAACAATAAAAACGATATGCGGATGTTTATTATAATTGATTTGAAATTTGAGGTTAATTGTAATAAGTAACACAACGTGTAGGACCAACTCTTTTTGCAAACTTATTTAGTTCAAAATTTAAGTACTAATTTTTCATTTACTCAATTTTTGCCGAATTATATTTTAAATTCTAGTGCTGACTTATCAGTTGTCTACTAATACTTTCTAAACTGATTTATTTTTATGCGAGGTTCAAAATAAGTTTTATATTATATACATTACAATAAATAAATAAAACTTACCATGTTAACTAAGCCAGTGTCTGAACAATCCAAGAGAACAGACATTGATCCGTCTTTAATTTCTCTTTCGAGTTTTTCAGTCCAGTAGCATATTATTTTTTTCCTTTCAATCACCGTGGCCGGATCTTTTCTGTGGCAATTTACCCTCAAAATCACTAGTAAACGACCACAAATAACAGATTATCAATTAATCCTACAAAATACAGAAAACTGTATTAATAGATTAATTCTAACTTGATCATGTTTCTACGACAATTTATCATTCGATCACTTTTTAACGCGTTCGACTCGTAGTCCGAGGGTCGTGAGTTCGAATCCCGGTCGTACCAAACATGCTCGCCCTTTCAGCCGTGGGGGTGTTATAATGTGACGGTCAATCCCACTATTCGTTGGTAAAAGAATAGCCCAAGAGTTGGCGGTGGGTGGTGATGACTAGCTGCCTTCCCTCTAGTTTTACACTGCTAAATCAGGGACAGCTAGCGCAGATAGCCATCGAGTAGCTCTGCGCGAAATAAAAAAAACAAACAAACAAGACACTTTTTAACGAAAATATTCGTCAAAGTGTATCAAAAAATAAATAATAAAACCTGCTCATACACACACAAAAGAAAATATTAGGTTCAAGATATTTTACTATTGCTTGAATCAAGACTTATAGGGTAACAAGCAGCCTACTCTAAAATGTATTTTCAAAAACTGACAGTTGTCTTTTATTCGAAATAATGACATTCTTCAAATATTTGAGAACATTAAAGATGAGGAATTCTTATAATCAATTTGTTATTTTTCGTTAGAAATAGATAAAAGCAATTGCTTGTATGTAAACAGGAAACAAAATTTTGATTTGGAAAAAAATACAAAGTGTCTTTATTCATATTAACAAATATATACAATAAATGGACTCATAATCTCTTCCTATTAATTATTTTTCTGCAGTGTTTTGTGTTGAATTCTAATCTCTAATTAGAAACTCCACAGTTTGTGTGTAGAAAAACCACATCAGGCTATCTTTGTGTCTGGGGAGTCGAACTTTTGATTTTAGCGTTATAAATCCAAAGACTTACTGCGGTTCCCACCGTGGGACATTACACGGTGAAACACTTTAAAACGCTACTCACTTCTAGTGCATTTCATGAAATAGATCCGCTTGCGTCTCATTCAATAAATCATTTTAATATTAATTATTTCTAGGAGAGGCATATTTTAATTATTTTAGGAAATGTTCCAATGCAAGAGATAAAACATACTGGAATTACAAGCAATGGCAACTGGATAGTAAATGTTCCCTCTTCGGATTTTTGCATATAGCTCCAAATGACACATGAAATATTTTTGTATGTAATATATAAAATTGTATTTGTATGTAATTATCATATGGTAAATTTCATTCCTGAAATTTAACTTTTGATTAACTTCACGAAGACCAAATTCACTTTAATTTAAATAACTAGTTCACATGATATACACACGTGTATGTGTACGTATGAGCATGGTATATATTAATTATTTTCTCCTTAGACAAAAGTTGCAACAAAAGAAAAAGAAGAACAACAAGAGTAAATTTACTAATTTTTCTCAAGCTTGGCTTAAAACAATGCCGAAACAAAATGGACTCTGTCTGTCCGTTATACTAGATATATATAGGTTAACAGCTGTCTTATAGTGTATCTGGTTGTGTTAAAAATCCAGACTAACAGGAAGTGTTTATACATGTACGAGGACAATAAATTATCATCGCAAATAAAAAGGACTTATTCTTTATAACGAAACGAGAGCAGTTTGTTAACCAAATACTCACTTTATCTTATGTTATAATCAAAAATATAATGGAGTGTGCTGGTATAGAGCATTAGTTTGAAAACCGCAACCTTAGTTAGAACAAATATTAGGCAATAAAAGCAAGTAGTTTCGTGCAAACATTCTTCAAAATAACCATCGAGTATAATCTTAGCAAATTATCGCTTCTCCTTAAAACAATATCGACGTGTGTTTGTGGCGAACATGGCAATGGTATTAGTTTATTCTAAAGTACCGAATAGAGTTAACTATTTCTTTCCTATTGTCTACGTTTCTTTTAAGCCTACTTAAACGTTGTTCCAGTTGTTTTTTTGTTATTATAAAATAGCAGTCGAGCTGCGTAAGAGCTTACACTTACCACACCACAATAAGGGTTACTAATATAAAATATACACGTATTTACTTACGTATTGGGTTCCCTTCCTTGTCTTCATTGTACGTAAAAACAGCACCTTTACTGATGATGTCAGAATCTATGTCTACTTCTTTCAGATCTGTAACACGTAAAACAACAACAACGAAAATATTTAATGTTATGAAGAAATATGCTTTCCAAAATAAAAAAAAAACACACAATGTGTTATCTAAGTCACGCTCATTGTAAATATACAACCCTGAGTTTTGTGTTATAATGTCTCGAGGTTACTGCTGAGCTAGACACTGGGTGAACTGAATGAAATGAAAAAAAAAAGTTTGTTTTTGTCGATTGAGGACTTTGTTAATTATTTTAAGTAATTACCAGGAAAAGGATTATCATGGTCAGGATTTTAAAACAAGTTAGAACCATTTGAAATGAGCCATACGTTTAATCAATACTAAAACGGCTTCTCTATTCAGACTTCAAAGCAAACGATCCATCCCAAATTAATGTGAATAAAATCGACTTATTATTCTAGTGTGGTATTATTTTCGTGCTTTCAAACATTGCACCAATGCAACAATCACAACTTATTTAAGCTTAAATCTAACCTTAAAAAGCCGGATCAGTCAAGGTAATAATAAAGCTTTTTCCTTTCCATGCTAAAATTTACTTTTAGTCATTCAAGTTTCATTAACTCCCAGTTGCACAGTGGTATGTCTGCAGTCTTACAACGCTAACACTCGTGGTGGTCAGAGACCATTGTGTAGCTTTGTGCTTAGCTTCAAACATATTCTACAGTTTACTACAATTATTAGCGTTAATATCAAGTATCTAAAGTAAAATTTATTAATTAAGTCTTATGAGCACTAGCTTTGTACAAGCACCCTAAAGTAATTAGAGATAGACAAACAACTAATTGTAAGCAGAAGGAATAATTTAATCCTAAAAGAACGAAAGTTTCAACTTAATTAAAAATTAAGTTTTTTGTTATAAATGTTTATAAAATTCAAAAACATACACAAATAAACATGATTTTATTCATTGTATTCACACTGCATCTGAAATACACATTTTGCTTTAAAAATATACCTGTCTAGTTTTGAACACATAAAAATATGATAATTTATTATACGAACATTCAGAGAAACAAAACACCACTAATTTCCAGGTATTATAATTTTTGGTTACTACGCCATAAACGTGGGCTATTCATGATGTTAGAAAAATATGTAGTTTCGAGAAGTCTCGATAGAAATGAATAAAAATCTTATAAACATGAGCTAATCATTTACACGCAAATAATAATTTTTTGGTGAGCATTGATGGTCACGTTATAATTATGTACTAGTAAACAAAAACATTATTATTCGAGTAATGATAGTTTGAGCTATAACACTATAAATAGACAAATCACTCACACTCAAATAATATTGTTTTTGGTTACTATAGCATAATCACAAACTAAATATTAGTAGTCAGATAATATTACGTTTTATTACCGTACCGTAAACACATACTAACCATGAATACCAAATTCTTTTCGCCATTTGAATACAGTTTTTATTATTTCCACAGAGGCATCTATATTACCAGATCGGTGTCTCAAGATTCTCTTACAGAAATAATCATCATCTTTCAGACGCTGGACGTCTCGTGGATCATATAGATCTGGAAATCAAATCACAGTAGTAATCATAATCTTTCACACACTGAATATCTTGTAGATCATATAGATTTGAAATGCAATTAATAACAACCATAAATTATAGTCTTTAGAAAACTGGATATCAACAATTTGTTTTTCAATCGTGTAACTTGTGATAGATTTATTATGAGCATCGAGAAACAATAACAAGTTGTTCTATCAAATATAAATTATATATATGGAAGACTATAAAGTATTTTGTATACTGGAAGTGTATTTAGCGAGTCGTCTTAACAAACGGGCGTCTTGTCTGTTTGACATCTTAGTTGAAAATAATAATCAAGTCTGAGATAAAATATTTTATTACATATTTGCTCTTTTGTAAAAGATATTAGTAGTATTTGATATTTTTATTGAAAATAACAAGTTTATCATCAATGATTTTCTTTTATTATTTTTTCACACATAAGATATACATTGTGACTAATCGTACGCTAGAGATTTATAAATTATATGAAGTTACTATTTGTAAAAGCATCCTTTTCTTTAAAATCAATAACAACAATAATTTAAAAAAAGTCATGGAAACCACTAACTCATTCTGCTGTTTTATTCTTTCCAAAATGTCTGAAGGTTAAGCGTTAGATATACACGACTGTTTCCATTTGAATTTAATACGAGAGTTATGTAGCGTGAGTGTAAAATTCAGTTATTTTTAAAAACAGTGGTTTATCGCGAGGTTGTTTACGTAATTGTTCAGAAAGTATACGTTGTGTATGTGTTTGTTTTTTCTTACATCAAAGCCACATCGGGCTATCTGCTTAGCCTGGGCCTGGCATGGCCTAGCGCGTTAAGGCGTGCGCTTCTTAATCTGAGGATCGCGGGTTCGCGCCCGAGTCACGACAAACATGTTCGCCCTCCCAGCCGTGAGGGCGTTATAATGTTATTGTCAATCCCACTATTTGTTTGTAGAAGAGTAGCTCAAGAGTTGGCGGTGGGTGGTGATGACTATCTGCCTTCCATCTAGTCTTACACTGCTAAATTAGGGACGGCTAGCACAGATAGCCCTCGAGTAGCTTTGTGCGAAATTTCAAACAAACAAACAAATCTGCTGAGCCCACCGAGGGGAATCGAACCCCTGATTTATACGTTGTGTAGTTACTAATTAACGATTGTTAAATTATTGCGTCATGTGACTAAAACCTAATTTTTTCCAGTTAAGTATTATTGCATCATAATATCTTTTAGAGTGTAGAGCGTTCTAGGCTTCTTTTGGGCTATATATATGCGTCCAAATATATTAAGATTGAGTGATTTTGATCTTATAGTGGCGATTTCTAAAACAAAATTATCACGGATTGTGTTACAATAACAAAGTAAGAGAAGTAATTTGTCATGTCAATTGAATTTTAAGGTGAAAGTATCACAGACTGTATTGTAATAATAAATTAGGAAGAATAATTCGACTTCTAAAGTTCTATTTTAAAATATCAGAACTCACCTGTGTGGATTTTGACGAAGAAAGAGAATTATTTAAAGCTCTGGATACAACTGTGATAACCAACAGTGTAGCGAACATTTGTATATAAGTTTGTCTTGTTTTAATATATTATTTTAAAATAAGTGGACTATGTGCTGTTTGTTTTTTGCTGAAATTTATTTCCAACAAATCATAACATCTGTTATGAAGAATTTAGCCCATCCATACATATAAAAGCTTGACACTGACAAACCCCGTTTTTCAAATGTTAAGCACGATAATTTTAACAACAAAAAAGCGTAAGTATCAACAACCTTCCAATGATCTAAATCTTTATAAAAACTTGTATTCAATATAGGTCAATACTTTACAGGAATTGAAATACTTAATACAACTTCCCCGGAAAGATTCCTAATTTTGGTTTAGATTCTGTACTTCAATTTAACTTTCACTCTTCTGTTCCACAGTTTGAAATTCAAGGGTGAGTTATTTTTGTAATATCAGAACTATTGGGTTGAGGAATAATGCGTGAGCGTTTTTTCAAGTTAACAAAATATATTCATAAATGAAACGCTTTCGCAAAATATTTCATGTCATTTGGTAGATAATTTTTTGCTCTAATAGATGGTGTGTTTGATTTTCATATGTCTTTAATTTTTTGCTTTCATTTTCAGCTCATTAAATGAAATGTCAAGTGGACAAAATCGAGCATTTTCGACACCATCTGCTTTTCGCATTTAATTTCTTGCAATTTCGTTTAAAACAATGCATACTATATACCTAGGTATTACATGAAATAAAGTATCATAATAAATGTTTTGGGTGTGATGTGTTCATGCATTGAAGTATTGTATAGTCTTGCATGTAATGCTTGAATGAAATTATTTAAAAACGCTCACGAATTATTCCTCAACCTAATATAAAAATATTTAAAATGACGACCCCTTGGTAGCAACAAATAAAGTATACATATTATAATAACCAAGAGACAAACCAACATTTATATATTTTTCGTGGATATTCCTGAAATATTTTTTACATGTAAATAAATACGTGATTACGAGTTGATAATAAAAATAAAATTCAAGAAGTGAAAATATTATCTGATGAAGAGTGGAACTTTGATACTAAAATGATTTATACGGTATTCATAGACGTAAACTCGACTCAAATATCACTTACACGGTTCTTGCTTTTGGAGATTTTTATGTATAAAAGTGTAGAATGTCAGTATTTTATACTGTATTTGATTATGATGTTTGTTGATGTAAAACAGAAACGGGCGAAAGTTATGTTACATAATCTTGAATTTTAAGCAATCGTAACGAAATGTATAAATTAGTACTATTTTTGAATAACAAGACATTTGTCTGATCATTTACTGAAACGAACTGTTGTAAGATAAAAGTAACATATATTCAACCACACTATTAGGGTGTCAGTGCGTGATGTTTCTTTCAATTTCATAATTCTTAATCTCCTGCTTTAAATGTTAACTCTCAGCTAAACACGCAATAGCACGAATGTGTAACTCCTACTCTAAATCTTAACCCTCATCTAAACACGCAGCAGGATTAACGTGTATCTCCTACTCTAAACCCTAATTCTCATCTAAACATTCAATAGCACTAGTGTGTATCTTATACTCTACATCTTAACCCTCATCGAAACATCCAGTAGCACTAGTGTATAACTCTTAATCTTGATCTGATCACACAGCAGGATTACTTTATGAATTTATCTTCTTTAACGTATCGCAGCTGAGTTTGATTAACAGGATATACGTACTGATACTTAAGCCTTTTGGTGAAATATGCTGCAAGTCTAGTACATCTGGTGTAAGAAAATAGGCAGCCGTTTACATTCGTGAATACATAATGAAGAGGTTTCACTGTTACAAAAATATCAAATATACATGTGTTATAATATAAAAATATGTATGCCTAAAGAATTTTACACTAAGTATTTGTTAAACGATGAGTTAATTTAGAATAAAAATAAGGTACGGCTTCTGAAATATACACTCTTTTGAAAAAAATATAGAAAACTGAGGAAGTATCAAGAACCACCGTAAAATTTTGTCTTGTCTTTCGTTGGCATAAATATACCGTATTTTCACATTTAACTAACTGACATTTCACCAGCACTGCCATCTGTTGTTTAAGTTATTGTTTTTATCCATTTTTCAGCTACTTTGATTATTTACCTTACCTGACCAATCTGTTTCGTCAAGTTCTTTGATCACTCTTTGTCTCAGTTTTTTCACTTCATCTGGACCACTAAACGTTTCTATTTCTTTGATAAATGTATTTAGTCTACGAACCATCTCATATAATTTCTATTTTATTGGATAAATTAGTAAAACAAATTACGTTAGTATATTATTAGTAGTTTCTTTAATCTTTTTAACACACAGCACATTAATTCAGTTGGTAAATGATGAAGTGTAAGAGAAAGGCGATTTATAGGAGTTTAAATGTTCTTTCTTGATACAATTCTCCTTGTTCAGCCGAAGGTCATCTCTACGTAACCCGTTTAATTATAAGCTATGTCTCTAACGTATCTACAAGCAACCAATCGTAGGTACTTGGTGTGAAGGTCCCTTCAGTGACGCAGACATCTACGTGAAAAAAACTGACAGTAGAAGTTAACTTGCTACATGCGCGTCATCTGTTGCATTTCTTGTCACCTACATTTTTGTTTTCATAAAACATAAATGTAGATAAAAATAACAAGTTTATATGGGAACATAGCACAAAGTTTGGAATTATGAAATGTTTTTAAGGCACTCAGATCTTAACGGTATTCAGGTTCGTAATATTTTGAACTTTCACTAATTTTGTTACGTTAGGTAGAGGGAATTCCCCTGTTTCAACAAACTGTACACATCACTTTTCATGTACTGCTTCAAGGACGTTCGTTTTACATCAAGAAACCAGTTTTATTGTGTGACAAGCGTCTTCAAGCTGCAATAAATCGTTGGGAAATCACCCCCCCAAAAAAAAAAAAAAAAAACACAACAAAAAACAAACATATATTTTGTTTTGGAATTTCGCACAAAGCTACTCGAGGGCTATCTGTGCTAGCCGTCCCTAATTTAGCAGTGTAAGACTAGAGGGAAGGCAGTTAGTCATCACCACCCACCGCCAACTCTTGGGCTACTCTTTTACCAACGAATAGTGGGATTGACCGTAACTTTATAACGTCCCCACGGTTGGGAGGGAAAAACAAACAAACAACAACAAGAAACTTACAACTAATATGTATTACAAAGAGTGATCATCTCTGAGTAGTTTTTAACTTAATGTATTTCTTGTTCTAGAATAGTGGATTACATCTCCAAAGCTTAATCCTAATTACACCCCTTCATCCACGTGAACTTACAATTATTATGCTCACGTGACTGAGTAAGTTTTCCAGACCCGTACCGTAGGCAATAAACTAGTGAAAACTGAAGCCATAGAATTTGTTGATTATTTGAAAAAAGAATAAATTTATTAACGACCTCGTTCACAAAGTGACTAAAGGTGAAAATATGATCAAATAGTTATATTCTCAAAAAGTTGTTTACTTGACCATATCTACTAAATGTTTGTAATCCATGTATCACAATTGCACCACTTAAGTATAGTTTATGTTTTCTTAAGTGCAAAGTGTCTGAGCAACTATATGAAGAAAATGCGTTACGACTTAACATTTTAACATCTTCTCAAAGTACATGTAATTGTAGTATTCATGCCACTATTTTATAATAAATTGTATGAGCAGTTATTTTTGTGCCACTAGTAAAATCTATATACTTGGAGAGTACTTTAAGTAATTGAAAGCACGTCTCTAATATCACAAACATCATCCCATCAAGTTGGGTTTGCAATGTATACAAATGTAGATAAACCAGTTTTGTGGACATACCTTCACCCACCTTTTTATTGAGCTTTTTGGTACTAACCAACCAAAATCAACATTTGTTTTTGAGAGGCCTATCTTATAAAATTTAACATGGTTTCACACCAATAATATCGTAATACTGGTTAAAATAGATATACATTATATAAACTTAAATGCTGTCGATGTCAGAAATGTTAGATTATGAATTTAGATTCAAGTTAGAAAACGTCGTCAGTTAATAACTAAGTTCAGGTGGCTGTCGAAACTGTAATCACTTCATAACTAACTATTTTCTTAAATCAAGGATCACAGATATGATACAGACGGTATGTTTAATGCCAATAATCGTCTTCTCGTTACTTTCGTCTATATTGTTGTATAATTACTTTGTCCTGCTGAATTTTAAAATGTAGTTCCAGGGGGGACATTATTGGACTTCTAATCTTCGTGTTAAAAAGGCTAATCGTTCCCCGCTGGTAGACGGTAAGTCTATGGATTTACTGCGCTAAAATCAGCGTTCGATTCCCCGCAGTGGACTCAGCAAATAGCCTGATATGGATTCGCTATAACACACACACACACACACACACACACACAAAAGACTAATTAGCAGAACGAAGGATATAAACTAATTTTAATATTTAAAAATAATTAAAATATGTAATAAATTAATTATTAGACCGACATCCTTGAAGTCGGCATAAGATAACAGTCGAAATGAAAAATACAAATTAATTAGTTTTAGTATCTATTACTAATAAAAAAGTAACTGAATAGTAATTAATCTTTGACTAATAAGTTACTAACTATAAAATCCAGTCTTTCCGTACAAAGAAACAAAAGGTATGGCACTGAAACATACATACAGATCGATTAAGGCGCTTATTGATATTGCAAAAAATACAACAACAAATTGTCAGCTTATCCCCCCACCCAAAACAACAACAACAAAATCCTCAGTGTTTAGGGCCTTTCCAGTAAATTATCACGTGAATCCTTCAACAAAATGGCGTAAATTCATCAACGATTATGTACTACTAAAATTAAAAAGCGCTTTTGTGTGTATGCTTTGCTTACGATATATTTCTAGAGAAAAAAAAAACAGAAAAGGATCAAACAAGAAATTCAAGGTCAAAGCTAATTTGGTATTACGTTATAGGATGTTTAAACAAACCAGTAGCTAGGTCTCGATTAACAAGTAGAAACGTGTGCGAATTCGATTGGTCGGAAACATAAGGAAAGTACAGTTTAGAAAATAAAATTAAAAAAACAACAACACGCACACATAAAACACTAATACAGAATGATTGTTGGAATGTAACTAAGTTGAATAAATAAACCTGATTAAAAATAACTGCAGCTGACCACAAATGATAATAAAAATCTGGCCTGAAGTTAAATAGAAAGAGTCAAAACTTGTGGTTAACATACAGAAAAAAAAAAAGGCTTAAACAAGCTTATTAGAAGTTAAACGCAACTTTGGTGGAAACGTTAAGCTTTCAATGAAAGAAAAAGGAGTCACTCACTTAATTTTCTAGAAAATCCAAAGTGAATTTGATGAATGACTCAACATGTAACCTAAAATGTCGTTTCCAAATGAAAAGAAACGTTAAGAAAAATCAACAGAAAAACTCAATCCAAAGAAATGATAATTCTAGCGTAGTGCGTTACGATCAGGAATAATTCTCACAAATAAATAGTTTTAACACACATAACTGTAATAACTATAAAAACAGTTTCACGAAAAAAAAACAACTGTTAATTACCACATATAATAACTTGAAATTACGATTAAAATCACCTGTATTGGCCTCTGCTTTATAAATTAACTCTGTGACTGTAAGCTTCATCACTTTATAACGACGCCCTCTTCTCCTGCTAAGTACAGGAACCGCAAATTTCATAACTCTGTACTCTTTCAAGTTCACTAACTTGTAAAAAATTGTTGCACTTTGAGTAGGTGAAAAGGAATCTGATTGTTAAACAAAAACAGAAATATTTACGATATATGATAAGTTTGTTCAAACAATAGGTTTGTGTTGAAATATCATAAAAATGTGATTTAGTTAATCAGATGATATTTCGAAAGTCGTCATTATAAGTTATGTGATACAAATGGATGAAAAAGTTTCATAACAAAATAAATGTGAAATTAGCTTTGCTGAAATACATTTCAGTATTACAGCGAGTGGTTAGGAGCATTATAACGTTACAGTTATTCCCACTATTCATTGGTATGATGTGGTGGTGGTGGGTGATGATAATTATCTGCCTTCCCTCTAGTCTTACGCTGCTAAATTAGGGACGGTTAGAGCAGGTAGTCTTCGTGGAATTTCGCGCGAAATATAAAGCAAACAAACAAGGACGATTCTTGGAGGAAGAGGTCAATATGAAACTGACCCTTGTGTCTTTAACCCCAAATTCCGACAACAAAGAGAGTGATATCCAATATATAAGGTTACTTCGCGTCGAAATTCACGGCTACACTTTATATTTTTTATTCTTTGCAACAAAAGAAAGAACGTTGTATTTTGTATTTTTTTATAGAAAAGCCACATAGGGCTATCTCAGGTGTTCACCGAGAGGAATCAAATTCTTGATTTTAGCGCTGTAAATCCGAAGACTTAACGCTGTTCCAGCGGAGGACAATAAAGAATGGATAATCATACAACAGAAGTGAATCCTCAGTAACCGCTGCACTTTATTTTCTTTTATGTAGTATAAGAGTAAATTATTTTTTCTCCCCTTTTTATTATCTAAATTTTTGTGCGCCAGTAATACTAAAAGTATGGCGCGCTCATATTCGATTCGATTTTATTACTTATCAGGATCTTTTTTAGCCAAATCTAATATTGAAATTATTTTAGGCAAGACCAGAATATATTAATCTATGAGACCTTGATAATTTAAATACGAACAGTTTTTATGTTACAAATGCAGTAAGTAGCCATGTCAAGGACTTCAAAAGTAGGTGTTCATTCATTCACCATTTGATTCCATCAAGGAACATAGGGCCACAATCACTTGCGGATTCTTCAACAGGTATTTAAGTGAGTGGGTTGTTAGCCCACTGCACCGAGCCGTCCCTAATTTAGTAGTGTAAGACTAGAGGGAAGGCAGCTAGTCATCACCACCCACCGCCAACGCTTGGGCTACTCTTTTACCAACGAACAGTGGGATTGACCGTCAGATTATAACGCCCCCACGGCTGGGAGGGCGAGCATGTTTGGCGCGACGCGGGCTCGAACCCGCGACCCTTGGATTACGCCTTACGCGCTTGGCCATGCCGGGCCAAAAGTAGGTGTAGCAGTTGCTAATTTTGAGCTTCTGATTAGAGGGAAGGGCAGTTAATGAGTTTTGGTTTGGTTTGAATTTCGTGCAAAGCTACACGAGAGTTATCTGCGCTTGCTATCCCTAATTTAATAGTGTAAGACTGGAGAGACGGCAGCTAGTCATCACCATCCACCGCCAACTCTTTGGCTACCCTTTTACCAAATAATAGTGGGATTGAACGTAACTTTATAACGCCCCCACGACTGAAAGACCAAGCATGTTTGGTGTGATGGGAAATCGAACCTGTGACCCTCGTATTACGAGTCAAGTGCCTTAACCACCTGGCCATCCCGGGCCCAGTTAATCGGAATCACCACACTTCTACAGGCTATTCTTAAATAAATATCAGAATGACAACTGCAGTAACGCATCCACAGCTGAAAGTGCTGACCTTATTCAATAGTGTTAGGTGGATTCGAACCATTGATCATTTGGCTTATTAATAAACCAAGAAATGTATGTTTAATGTTGTAGATTGATTATTTTCAAGTAACCTACATTCAGTTTTGAAAGCGCACCTCAAGTTTATTGATTTATTCTAGTTTTTAATATATATACATATATAAAATAATATCTAGCAATTTCTTAGAAAAAATATTAACACATTTCTGGTTAAGACTACTAGTTAAACTGGATAAGATACAAAAATCAAGTTTTAAGATATACTAATTGATGATAAAAATGAAAAGGTGGAAATTTATTATCGTTAGGAAGTTTTAGAAGTTAATTTATATGAGAAAGTTCTGGTTTTAAAGGGGCTGCATGACATACTTTTGAGACTTTGAAGGAAAAAAGTCGGGTTAGTAGTCCAAGGTGTCTGTAAAAGATACTCTCACGTTAAGGCTTTTCCTATGCCCCTTCAGTTGGGCTGCCAGTCACCTGGAACGGTTGCAGAATCTCATTGGGTGGGCGGGGGTTATATTTTAAGCATCACATGTCAAGTAGTAAAATAAATCAACAAAGACAGAAAGAAATACAATTAAATTTTCTGCTGGCTAGCTTTGTACATTTTTTTGTGGTTTTAATTACACGTTGAAGGTCTCTTAATGACCGCTGGGGGATGAATGTTTTGTTGTTGTGTTTTTTGCATAACCCTCTCTAGCTCTATTCTTGTCAATCCCTGAAGATGAACAAAGTGTAAAAGTGCGCACTAATACATGAAGACGAGAAACTCGTTAACAAAGAAGATGGTCTGAAGATGACGTAAGAAGGTCAAAACGTTGTTTTGTACCTTATTGTAATTAAAATTGTTGATACCCATAACAACAGCCTTTAGAATATATGCGCACTAACACGCTTTTATTCTTAAAATTAATTCTCCAATGTGTATTGTTTGAAGTTTTGACTGGCGTCTAGTTAGAGTGATATAGCGTTTTTTGTTGTTGTTTTCTACACTCAATGTAAGTGAAATGAAATTTGAAGCCACTCTCTAAAAGAAGACGTGAGCCCGGCATCGCCAGATGGTTAAGATGCTTGACTCGTAATCCACGGGTAGCGGGTTCGAATCCACATCACACCAAACATGCTGGCATTTTTAGCTGTGGAGGCGTTATATTGTGACGGTCAATCCCACTATTCGTTGGCAAAAGAGAAGCCCAAGATTTGACGATGGTTGGTGATGACTAGCTGTCTTACCTCTAGTCTTACGCTGCTACATTTGGGACGGTTAGCGCCAGAATGCTCTCTTGTAGCTTTGCGTGAAATTAAAAAATAAACAAACAAAAGAAAACGTATGATTGTTACGTTAACCTCTATCAAACGTCCAACCAGAGAGTTATTTACTTTATGACGGGCCCCAGCCAGAGAAAATAAAACCAATCATAAACTGTTGGTACTAAAGCTAAAAGGCCATCTGTATACTCAGCTGTTAATTTTTGCGTGACTCTCTCATTTGTGGTAATAAATACTTCCAAATGATCCTAAGAATCCAAACAGATATGGAAACATGTTTTTCAGTTTCTTTTTTTTTATACCTCTTCCTGCCAATCTTCATCATAAGAAGAGTTTTTATTTAATCATTGCTTGAAATATACCTTGCTCCTTTCTTTATGATTGTTGTAGATCCCATTTTAATTTTTACGAAAAATTATTTCGTTCAATTTACCTCTTGTCACATGAAGTAATTAATGCAACTTTGGAACGAAGTTAGATCAATTACAAACTACTTTTTCTTTTCTTTTTTTAACAGTTCAAGAGCTTCACAGTGAATTCGGAACTTGGGTACTTACATCTCCAGACCAAACAAAGAGAAGTAAATAATAATTGGTATCTCCATATATATATATCTAAAGATTATTATTTTCTAATATCTTGCATGGACGCTTAACACTTAATACCGTGTAATTTATTCTAATACACCTAAATAAATATTCTAGACATTAAAATTCATATTTATCCTGTTAACACCCCTAAGAATACCCCCACCTCCCACGCAAAGCTATTTACGATCGAATTTAAAACACTTTTAACAGCATATCCCAGTGGCACAGCGGCATGTCTGCGGACTCACACTGCTAAAAACGGAGTTTTGATACTCTTGGTGGGCAAAGCACAGCTAACCCATTACGTAGTTTTCTGCTTAATTCCAAACAAACAAACTCTTTTAGCATTAAAGACGTGCTCAACCTGGAAACCATCAGAATCTCCATGAGTCGCAAAAAAAAAGAGAGAAAAAAAACAACACGATTTTACGCTTTTTTTTTGTCGGCAATTCGACTATCTGAATAATCCGTTCTCTGATTCTAGACACTTTCATTCCTCGTTGATTAAAATTTTCGTCTCGTTTTTTTTCACATTACGTGTTCCTATTATAAGTGTTCGCTATATAGGTTAATTAACCATTATCTTAAAGTTTGGCATACCATTTATACAGATTATTCATATACTTAAAAGCCAGTGATAATGACGATGATACAAAGTATGTAATAAGTATGGATATTGATCGAAAATATTAAAAATCTGTTTACAAAACAGTCTTTCTTTTCGATATGGCCCGGCATAGCCAGGTAGGTTAGGGCGCTAGACTCGTAATCTGAGGGTTGCGGGCTTGAATCCCCGTCATACCAAATATATTAGCCCTTTCAGCCGTAGAGGCGTTATAATGTTTCGATCAATCCCACTATTCGTTGGTAAAAGAGTAGCCCAACAGTTGGCGGCGGGTGGTGATGAGTAGCTGCCTTCCCTCTAGTCTTACACTGCTAAATTAGGGACTGCTAGCTCAGATAGCCCTTGAGTAGCTTTGCGCGAAATTTAAAAACAAACAAACAAACAAAGCATTGTACTTTTGACAGCGATTTGGTTATTTTAGTTCGAACATCGGTCACCAGAACTTTTAGTTTATGGCTGGTAAAGTAATACAATTTTATAAGTGAAGTTGGAAATTCGTTTTTGTAATCACTATGTTCAGCATATATATTTTTACTTAAATAAGATATTAAGCAATTTTGGAGAGGTTAAGCAAAGGTTTATTGATGATGATTGACGGAAAATAAATACAGATGGCAACAATAATCGTTTTACGTTTGAAATATACGATAACATTATCAGTTGTTACTTACTTCACATTTTACTCAAAGATTTTTTTTGTCTCATGCTTAAATTCCGTATGGAATAAACGAAGGAATACCATTGAATTGTACGCTCTTCGTTATACTTTAATGTTTTTGTGGCATTTTAAACGTCCCCCGCTAGTACAGCGGTAAGTCTATGGATTTACAACGTTAAAATTAGCAGTTCGATTCCTCGCGGTTGGGGTTTTGCTATAAGAAGAACACCCACTCGTTACTAGTTCTAAATCCTTTGTAGAACTGTATTCAAAAATTTTGTCAACGAACAAATAAAAAGAATAAACAGACTACTAATTTTTCAGTGCGCAGTAGCTTTTTTGTTTTTTTTTAATATCGCACAAAGCTATACGAATTAAGAGACGAAAAAATATAATAGAAGTAAATTTTGAAATTTGTTTTTTATCATAAGTAATACTTAGACAAGATGTAATATAATGCAAGCATTTATAATAGTGGTTAGTAGGCTGAAAGGCTTAATTTATTGTTATTTTGGTTATGTGTATGTTTGTCTTTTTGCAAAGCCACATTGGGTTCTCTGTTGAGTCCACCGAGGGGAATCGAACTGCTGATTTCAGCGTTGTAAATCCGTCATGGCCAGATGGATAGGGTCGCAGGTTCGAATTCCCGTCACACCAAACATGCTCGTCATGTTAGTCTTGGAAAAGTTATAAAGTAAAGATCACTTTCACTGTTCATTGGTGAAAGTGTAGCCCAAGAGTTGGCGGTGGGTGGTGATGACTAGCTGCCTTCCTTCTATTCTCACACTGCTAAATTAGGGACAGTTAGCACAAATACCTCTCGTGTATCTTTCTTCGAAATTCAAAAACAAACAAATCGAAGTCGAAATTGTAAAGCTTTCTCAACTTTGATGAAAACGATATTTAAACTTTCCCATGTTATTCATCACATTTATCAATTCCTAACATCGAGATCACAGTAATTTGTCCTTCTTTTTGTCTCCCCATCATCTTATCATTCATCATCGTTCTTAGTGTATGATTTCTTCATTTGTTTTAATTTATTCAAAACATCTGTGAAGGGGTCTGTGTAATGTTTTAAAGACGCGCGTGTTTATATAACACACCTATATTGCCACATTTTCACATGGCACCCTAGTAATTTATACAGTTCTCCAACCGCCACGTGAACAACTTCAATAATAGCTAGGTTATTGGCTGAATCTACCGTAGTGTTATTTATGGGCTGTTAATCATGTATAATGTTTATTTTAGGCTTCTCGCAATAAGTAAGCAATAACGCATTCGTATTAACACATACCTAGAGAAGCACTAAGTGCACGAAAGTGAGCGTCCACGATGGCTTTCCACACCCATTGAAGGTGATACGACTTCAAACTTAGCACCTATTTCTGAAAAATGCTGCCAAGTTCGTCAGTTGGAAATTTGAATCAGCTGTAAAAGAAAACATTGTGCTTTAGAAGTTAGAAAGTTTACTTTAATAACTTACTTGGAATGATAAACATGTACCAATGTTTTGGGATAATGATATGAAAGTTAAGTAGAGTTGAAGAAAACAAAACAGATAAAGATTTAACGTTTTGTCACGTAAGTAAATAAGGTGTATATGTATTATAATTTGTAGCTACACGAACAATGTCTGAAATATCAGAAGTACATTTATCTTAACTTTCAGGTTGTTTTTCTTAATATAAACTATTACAATTATACATCACTAAAATGTTTTAAATGCTTATATATATTGTTCAGTGAGATATTGTTACTATAAGTACGCCACCCATACTATAATGTTTTCTGTATAAATTTACATTTATTTTCTAAGATAACATTATAGTCATGTATTTAGTTATTTGTATTAATTGTTCTATTTCACAGGAAGCCTATTTCGTTAAACGACTGTTTTTGTCTTTTTTTTTCAAGTAGTTGATTTGAAACAAATGCAGAAATTCGTTTTACACAAGTGTGTGAAATATGATAACAAATTTATATTTAATTAAATCATTTGTTTGCCTGACCATAATCAGAACTTCCAAATTATTTCGCGTTCTGAAGAAGATGGCAATTTTGAAGAGTTAAAATTTTCGCGTAAAACAAACAAGAGTAACACGGGGAGGTAGAATATACAATAGTGGAAAATTAATGTTTCATTTTTTTATCGGACATATTATTACTAGTTCAAATGGACGTTTTTGTGTTTTTTATAACTGTAATTCTACCTGATGGTGGAGCGTACAATTCAACGGTATTCCTTCGTTTATTCCCTACGAAATTTAAGCATGAGACAATAAACCATATGTATGTGTACCAAACAAGTCGCCTGTAACCGCAACTACATGCCACTGAATAAGCAAACAGAATGTTAAAATAAAGTGTGATGAACCCTCTTTTAAATTTATTACATATTACACAGCTGTTACCAAAATACTTGTTTCTTTAAATATACTGGGCATGTTATAAAGCTATTATTCTGTGTCCGCAGGGCAGGTGAGTTCTCTGAGCGAACATCGAGAAATCTCGCAGGAGTTTATGCAAGCATCTGCCCAATTTATTGTTTTTGTAAAAAATGTATTTATTTTGTTTTAAGAAACTCAGTTTAGTTCCTTTCGTTAATTTACCTACGATAGATATTTAGAGATTTAAGTAGTTTCTAATTTTTTTTTCAATATTTTCTGAGGAAAGATTGATTAATGTTGGAAATATATTGTCTCCGATTTATTTATTTTTATTGCTAAACTTTATTATGATTATGACTGTAAGAGTCTCAAGTTTCTTTGAAACATTTAAGTACGGATTACGATACAGCTACTTTAATATTAACACAACCTGTTTATCTTGTTGAAAAATTGTTTTCATTATTATTCTTGTCAAGAAACAACAACATACATTTACGCTGAAAAACTTGTTAGGAATTTCCACATAAGTTGAAACTGGTTCAGTAGCGGTGAATTTCTTGGATACTTCAATAGAAGTGAGCCTTGCTTCATTAGAGTTATTTGAAAATGGGATATATCTCGGAATCTATCGAAGAATACTGAATTGAGTTGTTATTATACATACTGGTAAAAGTGCTAAAGCCAGGATGTAAGTGTTACAGCACTGAAAATTGCCATGTGTTATTATAGACTAGGAAGAAAAAAAACAACAACTTATTTTTATTCATTTATTAAGGAATATTTCGCAAAGTTATTCGTGCAATGCGTTGGGCCAGATCGGATAAACTGGCAGTTATTTTGACGAAATAAAATATTGCGTTGCGTTTAGGTAACATAACAGTAAACAGGATGTAAGTAGTCGTGAACTCGGGTCAAGGTTACACGACACAGGTGCAAATAAACATTAGTTGAGCTCACCCAACTATTTCTTATAATAACGAGCAACTAAAAATTATCACTGATTAGAAGCGTTTTGTTTTTGTTTGTTCAGACACGAAGCCTTGGACTTGCACACTGTGCATCTTAACCACGAACCCACACCCCAGACAGTTGAAAGGGAAATCGTGATAACAACCAGGAAAAGAACATCCTGTTCTACGTCAGTGTGTGATATAATCAATTGGTATAATGAGCACTGAAGGGGTTTAACTATAAAAGAAAGATCAGACATTTCTGTCTAACATAATTTAAGTATCGATTCTGACACAAAGTATTCACGTGGTGTCAGAGAACAAAGTTTCAATATCAGAATAATGATTCCCGTGTTAAAATCTATGCACTTAATGTTGTTATTGTCATTAGCAGGTTTTCTTTGTGCCGAAGAATACAGGAAATGCCATTCTCCATTATGCTCAACTGACATTTGCAAGAGAAGAAATAGTAAGTTCGTTCGTTTTAAAGCTCACCATATATGTGCTTTATTGGTTAATATGCTACAGTATTTATGTATTTTCACAACACCCAAGAGGATCGTATTTACATAGTTCACCACAATAGGTTCATTGCATATCTTTATTGTTATTGAGTAACAATAAAGATATGCATTCAATAGAAACTGTAGAGATCATTAATGTTTATCAAATTAATTATAAATTAAATAGGGCTTTTATTTCATATAATATAACGCTATTAACAAGAGTAAGAAACAATGTTTTCAAGTTTGACCACATGGTTATATTATTTTTGCACAGAAATGGTTATTAATAATTACAGCACATGAACTAATTTACTGCTTTCTGTTTTGAGGAAAGTAGGAAAACCACGTAGATTTAGGGAATAAATAAATTTTCTAGTCAAAATATAGATAAAACATAATAACATCACTTTTTCTTTATTTCTCCTGAGTAGTTAAAAAACTGAAAATTGAGGTTCGATTCCTCGTGATGGGCAAAACGCAGCTAGTGTAGGTTTACGCTAAAACAAGCAACGTTTTAATTTGGTTCTTTATACATTTTCATTTCCTGAGCAAAAATCTAAAACTCCGATGATGAGATTCTTGCAAGGCAGCCATCTGGTAGCTCAGCAGTAAATCTGAAGGCTTATAATGCTGAAAGTCGGTTTCGATACCTGCGGTGTACAGAGCAAGTTTATGCCTAACAACCTCGCAAAAAAACTATATATACTACTCAGATTTCTTACATTTACATAATTGTATACACTTTTAATACAAGTTTTTATTTGTAGCGTCAGTTCTTGAAACAATGTTTTTTTTATTTTATTTAATATATAATGTCGTATCTAATTCTCTAAGTAACCATTACCTTTTAGCACAACAAAACAACAACTATGGTACAAATATAAATTGACGTTAATAATATTTTTTTCTTAATTTACGGGACTATTTTGCCCATTTGGAATAGAGATGATCTGCTCTGATGTGACAGGACAAACGTCAGGACCCAATGAATGTTCCACTAATAGCGATTGTCCATGCCCAAAGATTTGCTGTAGTGCCGGCAGAGAGTGTCCATATCGTTGTGTTAACGGGTTACCTTTACCTCCACCGTAATCATCACTATTATTTATAAAACTTGTAGAAGGGTCGCTTTATTTTTACTTTTTTATTATTTTGTAATTAAATGTAAGGTACAAAGACTATTAAATGAGTTTTCACTAAATGTACCACAGACTGGCTCAGTAGTAAATTGTAATGAGTCATACACACAAATGCAAATGAATTGTTTTTATTCGAAGATGAAGATTTTTTTTTAGCTGCTATAATATAACATTACTCCCGTTTAGCTATAAATTATTGATAAACAACACATGCTTGCTTCTATAGAAATACTTTTGCTTAACACATTTGGTCTATAAATACGTGAGTTTATTTGAAATTTGATGACAAAGATCCTACTTTCAGACAAAACAGTTTGATAATGATTTGAACAAGCTATAAAACAAAACTATTACAAGTTTAATAACGTAACAAATGAACAATGTTTTGACAAGGCTTCGTACCTGATGATAAAAAAAATCTGTTAATATCCACGGAATGTAATTTAGTAAATACTTAAAAATATTTTCTTTAGTATAATTTATCTTTGTTGACCCTCTCCACGTATCATCGTAAATGTATTTAAAACATTTTAATATGCGTTGTAAAATATTTGCTTTAATATGATCATAATTTATAGTTTATTCGATTAAAATTATGATTTTGTTACTTTGTTGACAAGAAATAACAATGTACGTTTGTCTCTGAAAAGTTTTTAGAAATATTTTCATGATATTAAATGGTTTTGGTGACGGTAAATTTTAAAGTTACTGTGTGATATCAAGTGTTAAGTTAAACAACAGAGGTATCTTTTGTAGAAATTAAAGGTTCTCAATAGGTGTTATGCACATATGCCTGTTTTAATTTTTTTTTCGCGAGGTGTATCCATTTTATTCTTCAATAGCTATTTCCTTTGAGCCATCCGTATCGTGGTACTTAGTTTACAAAGTATGACGTAATTTACTGTATATTGTAAACTAGCAGAGTGATTGTATTTATGAGATTTTTGTAGCATGATATTAGAGATATATAATTAATCCACGAATGTGGTTTACTGTATTTAAATAAAAATAAAAGAGTTTTGTGTATTTTCAAAACCTTTACATATTACTGCCAAGAGAAGATTTCGTGTAATAAAAAATCGGCGGCAACTTATTTTTTAATCACGACGTTAAATTAATGAAGTTAAATTTTATTTTAGATTTGACGTGCGTTATTTATCTTGTTATTGAAACTATCAAGATAGTTTTGTACTTTATGTATTTTACTTTCTACATTTAGTGCACTGATCTGTCAGTGAATTCGTTGAAAACGATCTGCACCGGTATCCAAAAGGTAAATAACAAAGTGGATGTTGAGCACAAATGCTTTTTTCCTTAACTTTGGAGAACAATATCTTTATATATGAATATGTTATTCTTGCATAAAAATGAGTTGGGCCCGTAACAACAATGTGCAACACGGAAAGGTAATTCTGGTTAGGTGAAGAGTATGAGGAACTAACTAAGAAGCGTACAAGTTTGACGTAGTTGCCTATAAAATACATTACTTTATTGACACAGGTTTGAGTGGAAACAACATTACAGGTATCCGATTGAGCGATGAAAAGTAATTATACAGATAGCATTAAAAACATTTACTTTAAAAAACGTAAAAAAAAACTAGTTCACACGTATGAGATGTTTGTGAGGTAATTTCACTTTCCTAATTCTGGCTTAATTGTTTCATGTGAATCGATGCAAGTAGAAGGGTAATTTAAAGTAGAAAACAAATACGATTTCAACTTGTGATTAAACGCTTGACGATAAAGGGAAATGCGAATGTCCTTCAGAAAGTACACCTGTATATGTTTGTGTGATAAAAGCCATATCTGAACGATGTTTACACGGCCCGTTAGTTCAGTTGGTTAGAGCGTCGTGCTAATAACGCGAAAGTTATGGGTTCGATTTCTCTACGGACCAATAACGCACAAATTTCATTTCCAGCAAAGGTCTGGACTTTCATTAGTTTTTTGTGCCCGTGCCGCAGAAAAGTTACATTACTATTCTTGATTATAAAGTCCGAGGGTACTTTAATTCTAGAAAATCAATTGACGGATAAAATAACTAGGGGTGAATGTCTAGAGTTACGCATTTTAATTATTTAACATAACGTAGGAGAATGGAGAGATCGTCGGACCATGAAAGCTGTCCGAGCACAACAACCCTTGAAAGAAGTAAAAGCGTCTCTTTATGCTTCAGTTAATCTTCGTTCTCCGAGATCAACAGAATCTCATAAGAGTCAAGTCTAGTCTGTCTTTTTTCAGATCTTAAATTTGAGTCCTCTTCTTCAGAGTACGCACATTAAGACATATATATATTTCTAAAAGGTAATATTTCCCCTTCTAAAATTAGCCTTGTGGCTCTTTTCAGAACCATATATGATAAGTTTTGTTTGTTTGTTTTTGAATTTCGCACAAATTTACACGAGGGTTATCTGTGCTAGCCGTCCCTAATTTAGCAGTGTAAGACTAGAGGGAAGGCAGCTAGTCATCACCACCCACCGCCAACTTTGGGGCTACTCTTTTTACCAACGAATAGTGGGATTGACCGAAACATTATAACGCCCCTACTGCTGGGAGGGCGAACATGTTTGGCGCGACGGATATGATAAGTTAATATTTGTAAGGACACAGATACTGAACGCAGAGCGATTTTATAGAGAGATAATTACTTCATTTATACATATTTAGAAACCCTTTCAAAACCTTTTGGATTTTATACTCTTAACACAATTGATTTAGTATTACGTATTGTTAATCGTGACATTCAGGAAGTTTTAATAAGCTCATATAACTAGTATTCTTTTATCTCGCTCCATCTGGTATTTTGAGGCGATAGACTAGAGGGAAGTCAACTTTTTAAAAGAACATTACTAGGCACTGTGTGTCGTCGATGCTCCGCAAAAAGATTAAAGGGTATTTTGCAAATAATACAAGTTTTTAATTTATCTTTGGCATTAACGGATCTATAGAACAGAGATGTGTTAAATTTATATAAGGAACAATTTCGAATGTTTAAACAAGTACAATAGAATTGAGAAGAACAGGAAGATATTGAAAATTACCTATTTACCTGATCCATTCTCAGGATCAACTCATTTTATAATTAGATTTACATAATCTTTCACTTTGCCAATACTAAAAACCGAATAAATGTACACGAGGACGTAATAAACATGTCAGGGTTCATGTCTCGCAGTTCGTTAATTTCGATAACTTACTCGAATGAGTGTAAGCAATCTTGAATATTCACCGTCAGAAGAGCTTCGTTAGTGGCCAAGCGTGTTAAGGCGTGCGACTCGTAATCTGAGGGTCGCGGGTTCGCATCCCTATTGCGCCAAACATGCTCGCCCTTTCAGCCTTGCGGGCGTTATAATGTTACGGTCAATCCCACTATTCGTTGGTAAAAGAGCAGCCCAAGAGTTGGCGGTGGGTGGTGATGACTAGCTGCCTTACCTCTAGTCTTACACTGCTAAATTAGGGACGGCTAGCGCAGATAACCCTCGAGTAGCTTTATGCGAAATTCAAAAACAAAACAAGCTTCGTTTGTAATTTTGTTTCGAATAATGCGATTGAGTGTCACTGATATTTTGCGCCATTAGCTTAAATGGTGAACACTGGTCGCAGGGACAGCTTATGGAAGTTGTGTTACTACACAAAGTCCAGTACTTTAACTGCTGTGAGTCAAAAAAAATTTACAATCAAAACATACAATCACATATTTGTTAACGAGAAAATCAATCTTAGTGTTGCAGTAAATGGAAAAGAAAAATATGTTTTAAATTATACTAATACGTATTTCGTAGCATATGTTTCCTCTTTGTCCGACGACTTGAAAACTTTTGCGATGCCAACGTGTCAAGACGATAAGGAATCACGAGCTAGATTTTGATCTGTGGTTTTCGTACTGACGTAAACGATTAACGGTTTTTAAGAAATTTTTAATCAAAAGCATTTTCTTTTCCAAATTTATTTTTAAGGGAGATTTATTTAAAATTTTTGATTTGAGTAAAGATTTGTTGGTTATCCGTCAATTCATTTCATCCCTTAAATTTGAAAAGTGACTCTATGGAATTGAAGTAACTAACATTTCAATACAATTCTATGTATTTTTGAAGTAGGCACGATTTTATTTAAAATTTCGACTTTTCTCCACTAATCGTCGACGTGGTGAAAATATACTCTTCAAAAAAAGAAACGCAAAAGGGATATTTTTTTTATTTTAAAGAGAAATATATGTAATAACGTTACAAGCTCAGAGTATGTGATGTTACACGTGTTAAGGCACTGATTGTCAGACGAAAATGACAATAAAAGTTGTGCACTTTGAAAACGGAGGAAAACATCGGATTTTTCGCCAAAAAGCATGCGTGTCCAATAAATTTGTTTGAGAGATCTGCATGTTCTGCAAGTGGAACAAATGCAAAATCCCTATAAAAGTGACGGGTTCTCGGTTTCCATAGCTCAGTGTTAAGCTACCGACACGCAATACAGTTACGCCAAGACTGACTGAAGCACAACGCAACAACGCCATTGGTCGCTTAGAAGCAGGCGAATCTCGATCAGATGTTGCCAGAGCTGTGAATGTCCACCCAAGCACCATCACAAGGCTATGGAATCGTCACCAACAACATGGATCAACTCGTGACCGTCCACGATCTGGCAGACCTCGTGTGACCACGCTTGCACAAGATCGCTACATCCGGTTACGTCACCTTCGGGATAGGACCACCACTGTGACGTCTACTGCCTCAACCATATTAGTGCTGCGTAGGATTTCCGATCAGACCGTACGCAACCGTCTACGAGATGCAGGAATCCGACCTCAACGTACAGTCAGAGGCGTCATCCTCACCCAGCAACATCGTCAAGCACGGCTGCAGTGGACTCGGGCACATCGGGTATGGCCTCATCGACGATGAAGGCATGTTTGGTTCAGCGATGAATCACGTTTTATGCTTCGTAGGCAGGATGGAAGCACCTGTGTTTATCGTCGCCGAGGTGAACGTTTTGCAGTAAACTGTGTGCAGGAAGTTGACATATTTGGTGGTGGCAGCGTCATGATGTTGGCTGCCATCGCCTACATTGCCAGAACAGACCTCAACGATACGTCGACGAGATTCTTAGGCCCCATGTGCAACTCATCATGGTGAACGTCAACGACGTTTTTCAACATGACAACGCCCGTCCTCACACAGCCCGACTCACCACTGTCTTTTTGAGACACCACAACATCAACGTTCTTCCCTGGCCCTCCAGATCACCAGATTTAAACCCCATCGAACATCTTTGGGACGAGTTGGACCGACGTCTGCGACGGCGACAACCTCAACCGCAGACTCTACCTCAGTTTGCAGCAGCTTTGCAGACTGAGTGGACAGCCATTCCACTTCCATCTCATCGCTTCCATGGGCAGGAGATGCCAAGCAGTTATTGATGCACACGGAGGCATACTCGTTATTGACGCTGAGGGACGTTAATCTTCAACTAGTGAGCGTGGACTTCGCCTTTGCAGACTTTGGATGTTCAACAGTGAATGTGCAAAGTTTCACACATATCATACAGAACTACCCGGAATAAACTTGTTAACATTTTGTCTCAAATTTTGCCTTTTGCGTTTCTTTTTTTGAAGAGTATATTTCCAGGAATGACATATACTTGAATTTACTAGGCACTCTTACATTTTTTATTTATTGTATGATTTTGTGATGTTAGAAAAACACATAGGTTCAAGAAGTCTTTACAGAAATGAATAAAAACCCTATAACCCAAGTACTTTCAAAAGGTGGACCTTTCTTCTCAAAGGGCAAACTTGTCAGTTTAAACTCAGAAATGTTTCATAAATTCTGAAAAACGTTTTTCATCTTTTACAACTCAACAATCATCTTTAACAAATATTTCCTGAAGTTCCTAGTGCCTCTTTCCAAAAAGGCAGAACTCTAATATATATCCTTGTTCACATAGAAGTGAATTCCATCCCACCCAAAATGTATGTTATCCATGGCATGATTTTAAATGTTATTTACCTTACAAATAATATTCTGGAAAAATGTAAACAAATCATAACAACAAAATAATAAACCTTCTAAATGTCTTGTTGAAACAAGAAAGACTTATTCTTGCTAATCTGAAGTCAGAGTCAACTCAACTCAACACACCTTTCTGAGTTCATTCTATCTCATACTTGACTTACTGACTATAATTAAAGCATTCAAAAAGACTTATTTTTGCCAATATAAAGTCATTAATTTAAAATCATTTCATTGTACCCTTTTGATATTTTCTTCAAAAGAGGCAAAATATGTATATGTAAAAAAGGCTGGTTTGGGTTGAGAAATTTTTTATGTAGAGAAGTGAACCCAAACCAGCCGTTTTACGTATATATTTTTCTCTACAAGTAAGTTTTCCTATCATCACTTATTAGAGGTAAAACATGTTTTTCGGACACATCACTTCTCTGGAATAATTTAATCAAATCTTTATCTTGGATTCCCTTTGATATTTCTGACCTGAGCACTTCAACAGCAAGAGAAATTAGTATAACAGAGAAAATTATTTTAAAATAAAAAGTACAGTTTACTAAACATCTCCATCTCTCAAAAATCATTTTTTATGATCACTTTAGCATATATCAAAATTAAACATTTAAGTGTGTACACAATGGGGTTCAAAAATATATAAATAACTGGTCTTAAATCACTCATTAGTCTTTTCAGTTCTTACAAACATTCTTAGAGAAATATGGTTATTATGGGAATTTATAAAATATTGTATTTTTGTATTGAAATATTTTGCATTCCAATACTATTTAATTGGAAGTTACCCTTCTGAAGTATGTTGATGCACTAGGATGTCATAACATGTAAGTAGCAATATGTTTTAGAGCATGTAGCACAGACTAGGCAATGCAAGATGTTATGTGAAAACAACAAATTTAAATAAAATACTAATAGTGGTGTGACTTAACGGTTTTGTATTTTAAACTTAGAGTCAGATTGTGACTACAAGGCTGGCCATGCTGCTGTATCTTAGAACAAGACACTTTACCCCACCTGTTCCATTTTACCCAGCTAGAAGTTAACCTACAATGGACTATCATTCTATCCAGGTGAATAGGACCCATTTCATTTGCTTGTGCCATTTGTTACTGGAGTTCAAAAGCACCAGCCCTATGTGACTTTGAAAGGCATGATAAGGAATCGACTTTTTAAGGTTTATCCATAAAGATTAATTACAAATGCTTAAAAGTCTTGGCTTGAAAAGTTGTATCTATTTGAATCATTGGTCAACTGACTACATTAATTTCAACCCTTGACTGTCACAACAATGACAACATCATTTTCCTACACTGCATAAAAATACATCTTCCAACAGATCTTGAGCTTTTTGGCATCCTGCTGAAAAGGCACTAAGTATTTCAAATTTGATACATGTTGCAGGCAGGTAGTGTCAGCATATCCAGCATTTCTTGTGCTATTCATCAATGGGATCAAGTTCTCAACAAGCATCAGACTATTCTGTAATAATGGTAGTGTTCACCCAGGAAATGTACAAATGTTTTTTTTATGATAGAAACAAATAAACAGTATGTTCTCTTTAGTATATAAATGACAAATCTAGGCACATCTTGAATGAAAAGAATCTTTATCTAAACAATAAAAAGAAAACCAGTGAGCATATTTACCATGGACAAGTTGACATTAACAGTTGGTCTTGTCACTTTCTCACTCTCAAGAACAAATGCTCAATACCAAACATGAAGATTTTTCCAGAAAAAAAGCAGGTTAACTAATGGAGAACTGAACTAAGAAAGCACACTTGGATTTAGGATGTTAGCTTGCATTCTTTGTTCAGTGGATGGGATAAACTTGTGACCTATACTTCCTGAAACCTTTAGTTAGCTGTCAAATTATAAAAAAAAAATGTAAAAATTGGCCACCCAGGGATATTTCAATGCTAACCCATCTAGCCATGATTCTATATGTAATACTGAAACATCACAGTAAGCAAAGATGTTTTCTACCAGAAAGAATAAAGAGCAAAGCAACTTGAAAAAGACAATGTTAGTAACTTTCTGTTGCCACCATGATAGTTTGGAAAGTAAATAATCAATAATTTTGAAAATATCTATATTACTAAAAGTAGAAAACCCACAAGTGACACACTGTAAATCATCTAACCCAAAGATTTAAACTACTTTGATGGATCATACCATGTAATCTATGAGTAAACAACACACATACCCAACAGATGAAATAATGTATTTGAATCATTATAAGTAAGAACACATGAACATTATATTAAATTAGCTATGTTCTTAACTCGGTTAATTTTTAGTTCTAACCTATGCAGGCAGCATATTTTGATCAGTGTTTAACATTAATGAAAATAATGTATATGTAAAACTAAAAGTATTATTAATACATTAAATAGAAGAAAAGGAATGTAATATGTATATTTGAAATACAAGATAATTTATACATCTTTTACTTCTAAGATAGTACTCCTAGACTTCATCATTACACGGAGTCAAGAGTACTTTAAAGCCCAATGTTATATATAGACTATCAGAATTCAATACTATAGTGCTTAATTTTGTGACATATCAATTTGTGATTATTTTAACTATCCACAAGTTATTACATTAGGCATCTTTTCAGATTTAACTGTCTCTGAGTTTATATATATCTTTCATTGTACAAGTGAGGCACTATTATTTTCATATTATATCCTTAGAATGTTCAAGTCTGGTATATGTAGTTTATTGTTGTTCATTCATACGAGCATTACCTGCTCAAAAACAAACATTAAGTGTAAAACAAAGCACTCAGACTCGTCAAGCTCAGTAGAACTGTTAAATCCCTATATGATTAAACATTAACAATTAAATTAGGTTGCTGAGACACCAAGTGGAAAGTATGCAGAGCAAAAAAGTAGACTGAAATTAAATTTCTGAACATGACATATATACCTTACAGAACTGGACCTAAGGTTGAGTCAAGTGTGCTGTTAAATTATGATACTGCATTAGTTAATTACACATAATTCAAAATAATTCTAATCAAAAGACTTTAGCAATTACGACTTAGAAATCACTAAAATATACTTAGTTGATTCAAATGTGATAAAAACATTTGTATTAAAAAAATGCTATTTCTTGTATAGTAATAGTGTTAGCATACATTTAAGACTTAAATTATCTAATGCAAGCAATAAAACATAGTTTAGGTAATTCTTTAGTAGTTACAGATTATAAATAATTTTTCAGGTCAGATCATTTCTTGCTATCAAATTATTTTCTTTATCATCCTTTTTATTAATTTATTCAGTTTGTTTTTTTCTTTTTAAGAATTTTGATTAATTTATTTAGAATACTTAATATTAATTTTATCCAGGTTATATGTTTCTTACTTTTTTTTTCCACATACATGAAGATCTGGTTTAGAAATCTTCTACTGTCTTTATCTGCTGGTATTCTTTTCTATTTTGTATATAATACACACACATTGATTAGTTTTGGATATAATATCATAAGTAAGCTTTTGCTTAAATCTGTGGTACTGGTTTTCAAATGTGCAAACACCAAATGTACATTCTGTGTGGTTTATATAAAGTACAGTGTTTGTGGGCCATTACTTTCCAAAAAATATACTGTATCATTAATATGAATGCAGTTACATTCTTTATGTAGTTTCTTAGTCAGGGTAGATTTTCCACTTCCAGGCTTTCCACAGATAAGAAAAGCAGGTTCTTCTTAACAAAACACCATAATCAGTCTTCAATCCACACACTCTTTAAATATATGAAGCAAGTAAGTAATACAATTATACAGTGTTGAGTGATCTATCATATAATACAATTATACTAACCACTGCAATAAGCAATAACATTTTACAATGTTAAGTACTGTGTTTCATAATTTATGTGTACATCACAAAAATGCAGGATTTCAAATTAACTTAATTAAAACTCTCTTTCCTGTAATATTTTATATTTCAAATTATAGCTCTTTAAAATTTGGTGTGATACTGAAAATAAAACAAGCAAAAAAAATTATTTTTTCATAATGAATATCATAATAGATTTTTGGCTGAAAAGCCAGGTTTTATAACTGATATTCTCATATGACTTAGTAAAAATGTTGATCAATAAATATCACTGACAAATTTATCACATCAAATATGAACACTTATTTTAAGTGAGATTGGTCCTGATACTTCTGATGACTACAATTTTTGACAAATAAGTAATTGTTTAAGAAAAAAAAATCATACAATTGTAAACAGGAAGCTTTCATTTCTAAATTAAGAACTGATTTCACAGTAATCCAAAAGAGAAACTCCCAAATAACATTCTGGATAGTAGATAAATGCACAATGTAATGTAACCTAAATAGAGTTCATATCCATTGTTAGAGAACAAGTTTACATGGATTAAAGTTATGGAAAATTCACTGATTAGAAAGATGCCAAATTTCAATGTATCACTTTAAGCTGAACACTTTTCTAATGTCATACAATCTGCAGCAGTTTAGAGTTTGTTATACTTGTATATGTTTCTTTCACAAACAAAATTTGGACTGAAAATAACATATGAAAATATTGAAACACACATAGTAGTCATAAATTGGCCTTAATTAAAATGTTTTTAACTGTATACCTATTCTAAAGTTATGTGTTATTTATTATTTTAACGTTATACACAAGTGTCAAGAAATAATATTATCAATCTGAAACACCTCAATCAGATACCTTTTTCTTTTTCTTAATAATTTCAGAGATTTTAATCTCTCTTGGTATGACTTCCTTTCCATGCCACTCAACGATGAATGAATACAAGTACTTTGGTATAGTGATACTGCTCTATTGCTGGTAATAAAGTTAATATACTTGTCACAACTTCATAGTAGAAACTATCACCACATAAATATCACTAATTAGGCTTCACTTAAAATATTGTGCACATTTTTGGTTTCTTTACCTAAGACAAGATACTGACTTCTCAGAGAAGATTCAGAGGGCTGCTAAGATGATTCTATGTAAGAAAGGGTTATCTTACGAAGATAATTTAAGATCTCAAAAGAAGAGAAAGAGGTGATTTTATTAAAATTTGCAATATTATCAAATGACAGAATAAAATCTACTCATCCTTGCGCACTACTCTCAACAGGATGAAAGAATACAAATGTGAGATTTGGAAAAAGGAAGGCTAGGGCTGCATTGAGAAATTTTTATTTTTTTAACAGTGTGGTTGGTTCTGGAATAAGTTGTCTTCAATAGTAGTGAAGGTCAGCGACTTACAAGTGAAAAAGTTTTTAAAATATTAGTAATACATTGGAATAGCAGGAAAAAATCACTGAGACTATCATTACTAACTGCAAGTTTTCAAGAAACTTTGTTAAATTTTATATAGAATCTCAGCTCCAAGATTCCAATAATTTGTGAAAACAGAATTCCCTCTTTGTTTGATAAGACCAACTATTCTTTTACCATAATAGGCAAGTCACTTTTAAATTCTTTAAATATCTCCATATTTTAGTTAGATTTTAAAGTTCAAAAGTACTTTCTAAGCCTGTCAATCTCCCAATTTATATATATCATAAAAATACATACTATACCAACTCTTAAAACATCCACAAATGCCTGCAGTTAAAAATATCTTCTTTTTTTTTTTTTAATACGAGTAACACATGAGAATTAAAAGACCATAAAGTATACTCACAGTACAATAATCCTCACTTCTATCAGGACACTCAGCAAAAGAAAAAAAAACAAAATTGACCCATTATTACTATTATCAAAATCTTTTCAGTCTAAGTTGGAGAAACAATCTCAATATTATAATTTATAGTCATTCTTATTAACTCCAGCACATGAAGAATTATTATCGATGAAAGTAAAAAATTATTGAAATTAAATGCTAAATAACAAATAGCACAAGTCCCAAAACAAACCAAAAACTCCTAAGGAGTCACATTTTTTCAATTAGAAAAATGCCCATCATTCATCATTATTTACCATTAAGCCAATATCTAATGCAATTTTTATCTTTTAAGCTTTATGTCAACATGCCTAGGCATCAAACATAATCAGAAATCAAATTTGTTTCTGGACATTTTTTGAGCCTTTATTAAATTAAAAAAAAGAAAGAGTATTTGGTTTTGAATTTCACGCACAGCAACACGAAAGTTATCTGAGCTAGCCATCCGTAATCTAGCAGTGGAAAACTAAATGGAAGGCAACTAAACATCAGCACCTACCACCATCTCTTAGGATACTCTTTTACCAATAAATAGTAGGATTAACTATAACTTAAAACGTCGCTACAGCTGAAAGGGCAAGCATGTTTAATGGGATGAGCATTCAAACTCGCGACACGAAGATTGTGAGTCAACCGCTCTATCCTTCTACCTGTGCTAGGTCTATTTAAAGGCCTGGCATGGCCAAGCGCGTAAGGCGTGCGACTCGTAATCCGAGGGTCGCGGGTTCGCGCCTGCGTCGCGCTAAACATGCTCGCCTTCCCAGCCGTGGGGGTATATAATGTGACGGTCAATCCCACTATTCGTTGGTAAAAGAGTAGCCCAAGAGTTGGCGGTGGGTGGTGATGACTAGCTGCCTTCCCTCTAGACTTACACTGCTAAATTAGGGACGGCTAGCACAGATAGCCCTCGAGTAGCTTTGTGCGAAATTCCAAAACAAACAAACAAGGTCTATTTAAATTTTTTCAAATACATTTATAATTGACGATATATAAATAAACAAGAGTAATACTTTATGTTTGATTTCATTAATTGTCAACACGCAATTAAATCAGCATTATAAAACAATGAACTTAATATAAAACAAACATTACGATAGAACTGAAATTAAACAATTACTTTTCATTATCATAGCTAGTTATTAATAGCACTCATAAAGGATAACGTTTATACACACACATAGACATATCACACATTATTTTTCCAGTTGCTTCAGCTTACGCAAGAGGCTTAACTTGATCTATTGCTTCCTGGCGTGTATTTAAGTGTTTCCTAATAGTTTTTAATATATTGTTTTCACTGCATTACATTTAATATTGTTCTATTTTAATTACTGGCTAAACGCCTAAACAGTAATAGGTGTTGTAGCAATTTCACCCAGATATAAATTCATCATCATCCATTCACCATTAGATTCCATCAAGGAACATAGGGCCGCAATCGCATGCGAATTCTTCAACAGGTATTTAAGTGAGTAGGTTGTTAGCCCGCTGCACCGAGTCGTCCCTAAATTAGTAGTGTAAGACTAGAGGGAAGGCAGCTAGTCATCACCACCCATCGCCAACTCCTCTAAAGTTTCACTGTCGGAGTTGTTTAATGGATTTCGATTAGTGACAAAACGTTTTTAATGACTATAGTGATGCTATGTTGTTCAACCTACATTAAATCTACAACATTATTAGAAACTAACAACTAGTGTTTATATATGTTCTGTAAGATATACTGTGTAACTTCTTTGTCGTTGCTCCAATTACAAGTATTGATCAGTATACACTCAGTGGCCACTTTATTAAGTACACCTATCTAGTGCTGGATAGGACCCCCTTTTGCTTCCAGAACAGCTTGAATTATTCTCAGCATGGATTCAACAAGGTGCTGGAAACGTTTCTCAGGAATTTTGGTCCATGCTGACTCGATAGCATCACGTAGTTCCTGCAGATTTGTCGGCCACACATTCATGCTGGGAACCGCTTGTTCCACCTCATCCCAAAGGTGCTCTATTGGATTGAGAACTGTGCACGCCATTGGAGTACATTGAAGTCATTGTTACGTTCGTGGAACCAGCTTAAGATGATGCGTGCTTTGTGACATGACGCATTATCCTACTGGAAGTAGCCATTGGAAAACGGCAATGTGTGCATCCCTTTATGACCACAGTCAGAAACAATACTTAGGAACGCTGTGGCATTCATATGATGCTCAATTAGTATTAAGGAGGCTTATGAGTACCAAGATAGCATTTCCCATACCATTATATCACCACTACCAGTATGTACTGTTGACGCAGGCTTGGATGGATCCATGCTATTTACATCAAATTTTGACCATACCATATGCATGTCGCAGCAAAAATTGAGATTCTTCAGGCAAGGCGACGTTCTCCAATGTTCAATCATCCAGTTTTGGTGATTCTGTGCTTGCTGTAGTCTTAACTTCCTGTTTCTTACCTGACAGGAATGAAACCCGGTGTAGTCTTCTGCTGATGTAGCCCATCCACTTCAAAAGTAGACGCGTCGTACATTCAGAGATGCCCTTTTGCATATCGCTGTTGTAAAATGTGGTTATTTGCGTACCTGTGGCCTTCCTGTCAGTTTGAACGAGTCTGGCTATTCTTCTCTGACCTTTATCAATAACAAAATGGTTTTGCCTACAGAACTGCCGCTCACTGAATGTTTTTGCCCCATTCTGTGTTCACTCTCGAGTCTGTAGCGAGCAAAAATCACAGATCAGCAGTTTCTGAGATGCTGGAATCACCACTTCTGGCATCAACAATTATTTCACGCTCAAAGTGGTAAATATATCATGAGTGTTCCCCATTCTAATGTTTGGTCGAAAAACAACTGAACTTCTTGACCATGTCTGCATACTTTATATATATTGAGTTACAGCCGCATGATTCGCTATTTGCGTTAAAGAGCAGGTGTACCTAATAATAATTATGAAATAATGCACTTGAAAATTACAGTGCCTTGGAAAAGCATTTACCATTCAGCCATTTTCCACATATTGTTGTCGACTGAAGTTATTTACAATCACAAAATTTTCAATTGAAACTTTACATTTAGGATCTACACAATCTACTTCAAACCGAGAAAGCTAAAAACAAAAAACGTTGATATTACGTACGTTATTTAGTTTTTTCAAAGAAAATTGGAAATATTTTCAATTGGAGAAATATTCAACTATTTTGCTATAGCACCCTAAATCAGTTCAGGTGCTGTTTGTTTGTTTGTTTTTGAATTTCGCACAAAGCTACACGAGGGCTATCTGTGCTAACCGTCCCTAATTTAGCAGTGTAAGACTAGAGGGAAGGGAGCTAGTCATCACCACCCACCGCCAACTCTTGGACTACTCTTTTACCAACGAATAGTGGGATTGACCGTCACATTATAACGCCCCCTTGGCTGAAAGGGCGAGCATGTTTGGCGCGACGGGGATGCGAACCCGCGACCCTCAGATTACGACGCTTGGCCATGCCGGGCCTCAGTTCAGGCGCAAAAGATTAGTTTCAAAGGTCACAAAATTAATGTAATGGTCTCTGTCTGTGAGGAATAAAAGTGGTTTAACGTGATTTCAAAATTAATGCATCTTTTCAAGCCACAACTCACAGAGTGATGCGACAAACTAATCATGAAACAAAGGGGTTTCCCGAACAAGTCAGGAATAAAGTGGTAATAGAGAAGCACAAATCAGGAGTTTACGATAACTTTTAAAAGTCGCTGATTATCCCTTTGAGTACGATGAACTCCATCATCAAGAAGTTGAATGTGCTTCATACCACCCAGATTAAACAGCCATTTTAAACTATGCAGATGGGCAAACATGAAAGTGGTTAGGGATATCATTGTGAATATAATAGCTATTTTGAAAGATTTGCAAAGTTCCACGTCTGAAGTGGGAGTCAGTGTTCATACATTGATAATATTCCAGTCCCTATACAAAACTAACATGTATGGGCGAATGACAAAAAAGATGTCATTACTGAAAAATAATCATCTTAAATTTCATACAGCGACAAAACACGTAAATGTTACTACAGACACGCAGTAAAAGTTTTTATATTGCAGGTTTTGCCAATATTCAACCTCCTTCACACAGAATAGTGTTTAGTTTTATCGTTAGAATTTTGGATAAAAAGGTGTTCTTGAAAAAAATTATTTTCATTATTTGTATTTTATCAAACATGTGACATTATTGGTATGGGGGGTGAATATATATATTGATCAGGTAACAAAAACTGGCTCATTAAATGAAAGTAACGTATTCTCTCTCATCTTAAAAGTCAACCAACATGTATAAACATTTTATACCTGCTCTCCCTTTATAAAAGTAAAAATGTATATCTTGAAATATAGGCAGATAACTATCAATACATTATTTATTTAAAACCAACACTTTATTACTGATTTGTATTTTACATATAGAAAGTTTCAAGTTAATAGACATGCAAAATTTGGTTGTTAATAACTTTTGCATTGTGATTATCTTACTATGTTGGGTATTAGAAAACCAACGTAAAACATACAAGATTTTCTTTAAAATTGAAAAGTAATAAAATCTTCCTTTTGTTTCCTTGAAGTATAACTTATTACAAAGTTTTAATTGCTACATCTATAACTTGTCTCACGTAGCTCAAAAAATTAAATAAGCCTCATGCAACAACTCAAGCCCAAAATAAATCAATACAAAGGAACACCTTTATATCTGTATTAAAAAATATAATCAAACATCTAAGCACGCCCTCTACGTTCCTACAATCAATTACACAACACCCTTCAATCATGTGGTCAGCTATCAGTCACGTATGTTTTTTTGTTTTTTTTTTGTGAACCTGACAGTGACAGAAGAGGGTCGAAACGGTGTTCGCTCCTCTATATAAAAAATTTCTCTATCCATACCAGTCGTTTTTACGTGTATATCTTTCTCTACAAGTGGGCTTTCTTGTTATTATGGAATGTTATAGATATGCATATACATTATATTATCATTTGGAAATTTTAAGAATCCATAGAAGTATTAATGTCAAAATTTACCTATTAAGTCTTTTATTAACTTTTGACATATCTTAAAATAAATCCCTGGTAGCATAAAGCACATATTAAAAAAGCCCAACACTATTATTTTTGACAGTTAGACTTCTTTTTATTCTGTCTTTCTGTGATAAAAATAGACAGTCTGTTTAAAAAACTACTTTTTATAAGATTCTTCTAGTAAACCAGATTATTGTGGTATTATACTTTATATCCTCTGCTGGTACAGCGGTAAGTCTATGGATTTACAAATTTAAAATCAGTGTTTTGACTACCCTCTGTGGCCTCAGCAGATAGCCCAATGTGACTTTGCTATAATAAAACACACACACATTATACCTAATACAGGATATATTTCAGTCTTACTTTTGTTAAAGGAGAAGGAATGATGTATATATTTTGTTTTGTGCTTTCTTTGGAGATGTTTTAGAGTGACATAAAAGTTCTTTTAGAGAACATGGTCTGTAACTCCAACTGGAGAGTGTGTCACTCCATTTCTGATCTTTTTATGCTATGGAAGTAAAACATTCAATGATGGAATTACAGAAGGCTGAATATATTATATTAAAACAATTTTGAATATTCCACTTACATGAAAACCTCAGCTGATATAAAATCACAATCAAATGGCTCCTTCAGAATTACATTTTGATATTGTTTTGTGTTTGGTAGATAGTGTAGTGTCATTGAAAATTGATCACTTTTTGGAAATATTTGTGATAACCCTTTCCAATACAAAATGTTCTTACATTCATATCTTAAAGATGTGTTCAGAACAGAGACTTTTTATTTCCAAGGATATCCATTTTATTCATGCTGCTGAAAAAAACAATAACAGAGGAATATGGATCAACTTGTTACACCAGGACCACCCCGAAAAATACCTCTAACAAAATATATCCAAGCTACAGTAAGCAATGTGTAACATCCTATAATGTGAAAATCTATGAATATAAAGGTCAGTGGCAGAAGCTGTCTACATACCTCGGACAACAGTACACAACATAATCAAGAAGGATCTCCATCTGGAATCGATACTTCAATTCTTACATTCAACCATCTCAAACCTCAAACAGATACAGAATGAAAGTGTTGTTTGTCTTGTTCTATATACAAACATAATGGGTTTCAAATCACAAGATTAAGTGCCTATGGGTATTTGTGTGATCTGACTGTTGAAATAGTTCCTGGGAATCCATTGTGCTTGTACACCAGTTGGATTGTGGAAACCAAGTAGAAATATGATATTTCCCTCCTATCACAATATTAACGTTTCCTGTTTTATGCTACTTTCTATATGTGAGCTTTTTTATAATGTATGCCACAAACTCTCTGTACCTCTTTTCATCATGCAGATTAATCAATAGGAAACTGCTGCAATCATAAGATGCATGTGACTCCTTCTGTGCACTACTATTGAACCATCATTCTCATTTGGCAGTGCTTAAGTTCAGGTGTCTTTGTTTTATTTCAGTGCTGCTACAGAGTGGTTTACCTTAATTTAACCTACACTTTAAATCATTTATTTTCAAGAATTTTTCAATTTCATATTGAAAGCATTAACTTTGGAATTTATGCTTGATACTAAACAAGCAAGCAAGAGATTTGGTGGCAAAACATTAGTTAATAAATGCTTTCAATATGCTTTCCTCTTCAAGTTCATCTCATTCATCTGATGCCATACTTCAGGTCACAGGTCATTGGAGGATTTATCAGCATTTATTCACAGAGAGATTGTCCATTATACTTGGTTGTTTTTGAAAAAAGCAAATGTTTTCAAGTATTTTCAAGTTGGTCATAAATTTGTATTTATAATTTTTTTGTTTTAATTTATAAAATTTGTGGCTTTAGTTGTGAAGTTTTTATGATTAAGTGATGTGCTGTTAAACAGAAAAGGCTTCAAAGTGTACTGATTCAATTTTCTTCTTATATCAATAAAAATATATACACTTGTACATGTAAATTATGTCGAGTGCCACATATACAGTAACCGTGAACATATAATTTGTTCAGTATACCATATATTAACTTTGCATTTATTGTTTCATGTACAGAAACTTTTGATTACAAAGCTAAGGTGGTTGAAGTTAAAGATGAAAGTTTAGAAAATTCTAGCTCTGATGATGGTGGTGGTGGTATCTTCTTGACTGTAAGTTTGTTTATAAGTGGATGAATTGCTTAAAAACCACCGAAACAATGCTTGAGAATAATTATATAAGTTTGTGGTAACATTGTGCTCTTGAATTTTAATGTCTTGAGGAAACAGGCTGGTTAGTAATGTAGTTATGATTATATTTGTTTCATTAATAAATGTTAATTTGTGGAAAAGATTTAAGTTCTGAAACACAGAATAAATGGCTTTAATGACATTTTTTGTTTTTAATTCTGGAAGTATATATTGATGTTTTTAGCACTGGATATTCAATATAAGTTTTGATAAACAGTAGATGTATACTTTTTATAAACTAATTAGAAACTGCAACTTAAACCCCTGTTATTGTGTGGTGAGGGAGTAAGCAAAATGCATTGTGTTTTGATCAGCCATGTTTTTAATAAAATGTTAGATGCATTTAATGACAGTATACATTATGTAGGCTTATGGATTGCAAGAAAAAGTTGAAATACAAGTTAAGAAGTAAAGCATCTCAGAGATAAACCTGTATCTGGAAATATTAAGTTTTAAGATGTTTAAGTTTTTCTGTGAACCTCTTGCATTAGTGTATTGCTACACTATAGAGCATTATAATGTGATGACCAATTTCACTATTTATTGGTAAAAGAGTAGCCCAATAGCTGGTGGTGAGTGGTGATGAATAGCTACCTTCTCTCTGATCTGACACTGCTAAATTAGGGATGGCTAGCAGAGATAGCCTTTGTGTAGATTTGCACTTGGACAGAAAAAAAAAATGTAAAGTTTATATAGATCATCAAAAGTGTATATATAATATATATAGGCCTGCGATGTTTCTTAATTAATTCAACTTTTTCAAGAACCATTTCAAGTGAAAGTTATGAGGTTCTCTTATTTTACAATTAACTTAGAAGGGAGACAAAACTTGCCACTTTTTGTTAACAACTTGTAAGTTATAGCTATTCTAAAAAATAAAATATTTCATAAGATTTTTTTTTCACTGGATGTTTAAGTAGAACACAAAAAAATGGCTATGGACTTGCATTGAACCACAGATCAGACAGTAAGGAACATTAGGCCTAGACTTACTATTTCATGAAATTAATAGTTAGATTAACTCCTGACTTTGTAGAATTCTTTATTTCTTGTGTCTGTCCAGAATGTCTTTTAAGTCTATCATTTATCAGCTCTACATCTTTTTTGTTTTTTTAGTAATGATTTTAAGAGTTTATTTTAGTGAAAGTGATTATATTTTTCCTGTTTTTTGTTGCACCTTTTTAAAAATAATTTTAAGAAGTAGCATACATAGAATTGTGTGTGCACAACATTATTATAAATATTAAAGTATACAGTATTATTTTTAGTATGTGATTTCAAAGAGTGTTATATATTACCTTTAATCTAGGATGCTCAGTTGGTCCTATCAAACTGTTCTGTCCTGTTACATTGAGGGAGAAGTTTGTTCTATGTCAAGGAGAGTCAGAGTTGAGAGCTACATATCAAGATTTCCTGTATTTTTTTAACTCTAAGGAACAGGAAGACAAGTTTTTGGAAAACCCTGAGGAATATTGCTGGCTAAATGAGGGTCCTAAGGTGAGAAGTGGTTTGTCATTACTCCCATCATTCTTTGAATGTACTTATATTCATGCATGTAATTGTATTTAATTATGATTTTTGAAAATCCTTTAGAAGCAGTTATTTCTCTAAAAAGTATTTAAAACTGATAAAGAATATGATAGAAATTGAAATTGAATACTAGATCTGAAACTTTGATGTTTTTTTTTTTATTTAGTCTACCATGACAGTAGCAATTCTATATGCAAGTAACTGTTAGAGTATTCTTGTTCATAAGAATGCAATGTTCAGAAAAGCTACACATTTCTCTGTATCACACAATTACTTTGCACACACAACCTGGTAAATTCCTTTGCATGCTACAAGTATTGAACGAAGTTGCTGTCTCTACATGTATTTTGGCACTCTATGATATAATAATTATTAGACTACAGTCTTCCATAGTAGTAAGGTTGAAACATCTTCCATGCACAGTAATTCCCATGAGTACAGACTCATTTCTGTCTTCTGCACTGCTTGTCTTTAAAGATGTTTTTTTTTCCCCATAAAATTTATTGGAATTTATGTACTTATTGTTTTAACCTTTTATTGGTATTAATTACGTGGTCTTTTTTTTCTTAATTTTTTTTTTATTATGTGAAAGAACAATATTAAATTTCAAACTTATCAGTTAGAACTTTCATCTAAATTATCTTTGATTTTTATTTAAATAACCTTGTAGTTTTTGGGACACATCTTATTGTCTGTTCCATTATTTAATCCGACATATTGGTTTTGTCCAGTATTCTTCAAGTTCATCAATTGGCCTATGCACAGTTGGCATACCCAGCTCATTTTCTGTCTGACTACATTGGGCAGCTCAGACAAGGTTCCCTCTGCTCTGACGCTTACTGGAGATACAGCCTCTACCCTTCTCTCTATCCTGATCACTCCTCTTATAACTACAGTTGGACATTTTTTATATCAACATCACTGTACTTCAGCTTCATGTGTGATTTGTGTCTGGTTCCTTATCTCAGCTCTGGGACTCAACTCTTGTGTACTACCTTTCCCTGTCTGTGCCATTTGCAGGCCTCCTTGTATACATGTCAGAATCATACTTCTGATTTTGTTCTGTTGACTATGGTTTCTGTCTATACCTTCCTTCTGTTCCTCATCTACTCCAGGTCTTCAACTGGGTGTTTGTTCAGGGTTTGTCTCTTTCAACTGTTGCTCTTTTTTTTAGTCACCCTGTTAAACCCCTCCCTTTCTCCCACTTCTAGAATGCCTTCTTTCCTTTATTTATTTTTCTTCTTTTTTGAGTCATGCCCTGTCCAGTTCTCCCTTTGAACCATCTGCAATGTGTTTCTTATACCATTTCCTTTAAGACTTATTTCCTCCCCTCTCTTGGCAGGTGGTTTATTGTCATTCAGATATTTGTGCCTTTATTGTTTACCACATCCTTTACGATTCTTTTTGTGTTATCTGCTATCTGGATCAATCCTTTTTTCCCAGGTAATTGGCTGCCTTGGAAGGTTGTTAAGCCTCCTCTCTCATTCCTTTATTTCCCTTTTCTTCCATTTGGATCCAAATTGTCTTTGTCCAGTTTGTTATCTGCTATATTCATACTGCATCCTTATGTGGTTTTCATTCCTGTCTCTTTGTTTTATGGAATTCTTCTGTTTCCTGTGAATTTTTTCACCTATTATGCTCACTGGTTGGCTTGGTAAACTTGGACAAATGACATATTTTGACATGTTCATGGACAGTTGCTGTCTGAATCATGTTTTTTTTTAAACATACATTTGTCTTTAGCTCTTTGCAACCTTCATCTTTTGGAGGAGATCATTCAGACTGGTATGTGTACAACTCCCAATATATCTGTCATTCTTTATTTGCACAACATAGCTGTGTATTTCTTAAGTGGGTATTGTCTTCCTCCTGTGGCAGTTCTACACATACTTGTTTACTTTTGCCTGGTGTAAGTCAATATGTTGTTCTTTTTTACTTTAATTAATTGATATACATGATATGTCAGGATCCCACCTGGTAACAGGTGTTGTCTGTTCAGGTATGCAGAATATTATATCTTTGCAATGAATCTATATACTTCTAAAGTGCTCATTATGGAGATGGAATGTTTCTGTAAGACCACCAGCCACTTATTCAGTGGCCCCTTCATCTTTGCAACATGGGATTCTTGCTTTGTGTGAGAAGATGTTGTGCTGTTTTGGAAGTTAACATTTTATAACTCCGAAAATGTATTTCTGGTAGGTACGTATTTCTACTCACCCACTTCCCACTCTTCCTCACCACTGATTTCTGGTGTTTCTTGCTTTATCTGCTAATTCTCAAAAGTGATGATTGTGCTACAGTGTTGGAGGGAGCTACCTTTGCTAGTATAGTGGTGCAGTATAATTGGTGGAGGGTTGTCTCATCTTGCTGCAATGGTACAAAAGACTGGTCAAAATAGCTTTGGGTGAGAGTGCCATTTTAAAACTGTACCCCAGAAACAAAGAAACCAACGTAAACGGTAGAAATTGTAAGAAAACCAATGGAAAGTTAGAAAACAGACATTGATAAGCTAGAATATAAAATAAGAACCTTCCATATTTTTAATTTGTTAAGATATCAATATACTTAGCAAACCAGAGTAACTTCTCTCACTGCTACATTATTTTAAAGCCTTTTGTTTACTCATGCTTAGAACAAACATATTCCAAACTGTTTAAATTTGACAGGTGTTTGTAATTGGCTTAAAGGATAAAGCCAAAGTTTTATTGGAAATGTTGAAGTGTGTTGACTGATTCAATATTAGAGTTTTTAAACTCACATAAAGTGATTTTGTGTAAACAATTAAAGTAACTTGAATGTTTTATGAATTTCTAAAATGTATCTCTAAAGTTGAGTAAAATAATTTGTTTTGCTCCTCGGTTTGAGAGTATAAACAAGACTGAGCAAATATAATGTACAGATGCAAATCAATCAGTTTTGTAACAAATGACATAAAATATATTTTTGCACTTTTATTGCTTTAGACTATTCTCCTTGCAACAACTGTACTGTAAAGCAAGCCAATAAACTTTATTCCACTATGTTCTTGGAATGAGAATTATGATAAATTCTGTGGGAATCTTGGCTTATTGCAGCCACATGTGCATGTTTGGTATCGATGGAGTCGTGTTACAGTGTTATGTAACCATCTAATGGTAGGTGTGGTGATTCATCACCTTATGTTTAGCAGGTTTTTATTTCAGCTGCTAACAGTAAAATGAACACAAAATATAGATGTGAAAAGGTTAGGAGAAGAAACTTTCAGGAGAAGTATCTTGGAACTTTGTGGCTAGTATTCATATTGATTTAATACATACATATTTAATGTAGGTGGAAGAATAAGAAACAAATATGTAGTTTTTTCTGAAAAAGAATATCTGATATATATGAGGTTTTGGAGTTTCTTCAAATGAAACTTTAACTTTTGGATGAAGAAATGTATTTTTAATCTTAAATTGAAAAATCACTCTGTGCTTGGAGCAGTCAGTACTGACTCCTTGTCAACTCTCTAACTCCCTGTATTCCCTAACAAGTTTTTCTGATATGTTAGTTTACAAAAAGACTTGTAATGTTTTATAAAAACTTAAATATTCATGAAGAAAAACCAAACATGTTATAACTTAGAGTATGGAAATTCTAATGGTTACTTTGTAGTCATGTGTTCAGTGTAGTCCACCAAGAATGTAGTAAAAGGACTAATGCTTCCAGTTTTGTGTTCTGTACATTATGTGATAACTAGAATGATAGTCAAAATAACTATTGTTTCCTGTTATAAATTAATGTATCCAGTTTTGTGGACTGTACATTTAATTGTAACTAGCATGATTGTCAAAATAATTGTTGTAGGCTTTTTGTTACATATTCTGACATCCAGTTTTGTGTGTTGTATGTTATGTAATAGCTGGTGTGATGATAGTGGTGACACATCAGAATAGGACACCTTAATGTACAACTTTATATTATACCATGGTATAAAAATGTTTAGCCACTGGTGCCTCTAATATAATATTTATTTACCATAAATAAAATCACATGATTAATTGAAACATAATGCAAAGACAAGTTTATGGTAATGCTTCCAAATTATACAGTTATGAGTTTATATGTTGTACAAATCCAAGTGATAGCAAGTAATTTTAGGAAATAGGATTATTATTATTATTTTTCTCTTTGGTGGGAATTAACTTTCAAACTGTCTTTATTCTTAGACAAAACACTTCAATATTTTAATACAATATCATGATAAATCATGTTTCATTTTTAGAGATTAGAAGTCCTGAAAGGCTAAGTAAAAAGTAAGCTTGTTTACGATATTATACATTACCTTTTCTCACATAAATAGCTATTCTCATTCAGTGCTGCCCTCTATATGCATGGTACAAGCCTTGAAGCTCCTATCCATTTAGAATTGACTGATTTCAGTATGTCTTTTGTGCAAATCATCATGCGATAACTCTCCACCGATAAGTGTGTGACATAATCTCTTGATGCACGTGTATTCATCTATCCAATTTTACTGAACTATCACTTATCATTTAACAGTACTCATGTCAAGACACTTTTTTAGTGATCTTCATACTGTACAAGTTTGTGAGTTTAATTAGTTTAACTTCTGAAATGGAATTTCTACATTGTCAACTATGAAAATATAAAAAAATAAATAAAATTATCAGTTAATTTCCCAGTCTTTTTTTCTCACTTTAGATCATTTTTCTCTTCCAAACATTTGTTTAATTTTATATTTCTAATATGAAATCTAGGGTTCACATTATCACTTTGGGTATCATACTTCCTACTAGCACAGTTTCACAGACTGCAAATTATTAAGACATGTTGCTGATTTATCTGCTGTTAGATAGTATTAGATTGATCATTACACAGGTGAACCTTCTCCTGAACAAGCAGAACGTGTTTGAGCTGATGAGGATTTTGATAGCTTTTTTCTATCACCATATTTTTCGATTTTTCCTATGCCCCTCTTGTGGGATCAGCTTGGTCTATTATTGGCAATTTTAGACATGATTTCTGAGGTATGTGATGTTTTGTCCATTTCCGTGATTTCTTATCATTCCTGTCATTTATTGTATGATACTTCTTCCACTCAGTACTTTATTCCCCCTCCTCAGATATTAGAGTTCACTCTTAGCATTTCATAGGCTACTGGTCAGTTTGCATTAGCTTACCATCAGGCTGATTGTTTGTTTCTCAGCTCTCAGCAGTTGAGGTTGATTTTAGTCATGTGGAGGGGCAGTCCCTGATTTTCCCATTGGTTTATCCTCTGCATAGTTTTTGTACCTTCATCTTACCCTAACATCCCTTCTGCAGTATTTATCTATTATCTATCTCTTTTCTGAGGCAAACTACAGAGATCCTGAGGTATTTTCTTCAAGAGCCTTTCCCTGACTATATCCACATTTGTTGTCTTTGACTCTCATTTTTCCCATGTGGTTTCTCTTTTGTTGTAATTTCTTTGGTAGAGATACAGCCTGGTCCTTTTTCTTAGGAATTTATGTATGGTAACTGTTTGTTGGTGGTGTGTTTATGGTGATGTACCTGACACTTTGGAATCATATGTGGAGTCAGTGCACCAGTACTCTACCTTTTTCTCTTTAGCTACACTTTGTCAGAGTTGAGATAACTCAACAGGCCATCTGACCTGTCTGTCATCTTTCTTCAGGCTGTTTGTCTTTTCAAGAAAATTGGAAACTGAGATATGTTTGTACTGCCTCAAACATTTACTGGTTCTACCCCACTTTACCATGGAGTTGTTTCTCACCTTCAGAGGAGCTATTTCTCCAGGTTTGTGGATGAACCAAGATGGATGTTGTGAATGCTTACATGCATATTTTGATATTTTGTCTGTCTCAATGTTGTCTTTGGTTTGTTCCTCAAGGGGTAGTTTATGGGTTTTGCACACTGCCCTTAGGGCTTGTTTGGCACTATATGTTTGTTATTGGGTGGTCAAAACATTTGTCTGTTACATATATGTTCAAGGTTTGTTATTCTTTCATTGTAAGGTCAACTGGCTACTATTAGCTCATTCCAAAAGGAATCCACTCATTACACTTGTTGGCTGCTCCTGGAGATGTCTTATATGGGCTGGTTAATCAAATTGAAGAATGCTGCCTTTGTGCCTACCAAATATGTTCTCTATTTGGGTGCATTTTCCCAACACCCATCTCTGTTGGGTCCAACCTTTTCCTCTTTGACTTCATAGAGTGATGCTTTCAAGTTCTCAGTGCCTTTATTGCTCCCTCTATTACAGTTTGTGAGGTTCTATCACTTTTGAAGATGTGGTCTTCCATGGCAGCTCTTACCCCTTAGATTTTACACATATGCAGTCTCTTCACAACTAGTGAAATTTTACATAAGATCCTCCTGTATCTCTTCTTTCTTCCTTTGCTGCAACCTGCATTGGTGATTGGACAAAACTCGTACATTGGTGGATGTCCTGCTTTCTCCTCCTCATTCAGGTTTACACGTTTTTATGCACATGTTCCTTCATAGCTAGGGGGCATAGGTTGATCAACAGGACACCTTAGATCATTGATATGTGGTTGAGTTGTCTCATTATATAAAACTACTGGAGCTTCTGGCTGTATATTGTGTGTTGGTTAATTTTCTTCATCTAGCCAGGAATCATCTGGTAATGATCTATTCTGACAGTTCTACAATTCCTTTTTTTTCATATTTTGAATCTTTTTTTTGGGGGGTGGGGGCATGCTTGATGTTCATATCATTCCATGTCATATTCTGATGTTTTCAATCTTATTGTGGATTGGCTTTCCCTTCCAGAAAAAGTCTATTTGACTGAATGGTCTCTTAATCCTACTGTTTTCCGGTTACCTTTTGCCTTCGTTGGGGAACATCTCATGTTGGTGCAGTTACCATGTTCTTGAACATAAAATTACCTAAGTTTTGGTCTTCAGTTACTTATCCTCTTACTCTGGCTTTAGATGCTTTCAGTCAGGATTGAACCAGAAAATATTGGTATGCCTATTTTCCTTCTTCACATGGTGATTTGATCATCTATGCCAGCCACTTTGTGTCAGATCCTTCTGATTACTTCTTACTGGCTGGCTCTACCATGGTTTTCATGATTACTCCAGCTCCATATCACTCCTCTGTTACCTCTTTCTCTTACTTCATTCATTCATCACTCTCAGTCACTTATCTTCCATATTCATGTCTGGTTTTTATCCAGTCCTCTTCTTTTCTAGCTAGGTCCATTCATCCTTCCTCCAGGGAGTTTATCAATGTAAATCAAACATTTACTGTCATTGGTCTTTGGATCATGGGTTTCCACCTGCTTGACTTGCTGTTTCTAATATTAAAAATTTAGTCGTTTTTTTTTTTTTATTAGAGGTCCTGTGTCTTCTGAATCAGGATTTATCAGGCTACCTAATCTCAGAATTTTTGTTTTTCCCAGTACCGTAGAATGTTTACCTTTCCTACTCTTTCCACACTGATGTGTTTCTTACAGCTTTTTTTTCCACCTCAGTGGACTGTCTTTCCAGTAGATGAGTTCTTTCCATGGTATCCATTTGCACCTCATTATTTTTTGGCATTCTCTTATCATGATTTTTTTTTCTTCCACTCTCACTAGTAGTGTTTGTCTTACTTTGCTTAGCTTATTCTTTTCTGTTGTCTTCTTCCTGTACTTTGTTCCAAGTGTCTTCTTGATTTTTCATTGGCATTTCATATTTGTCTTTTAGAAGAAATTTTTCAGTTAGGTGTGTGGACTACTACTTGTATGTTCATCTCTTATTACTTGCATCAGATTGCAGTATTTTCACCTTTGGGTTAACGTCTTCTGCCTGTAACTATTCTTCAGACTTCATTGCTAACATTGTTATCATGTGCCTCACTCATGGGTGAGTGGGGCTATGAGATATTCTCCAGTTTCATGAACTTGAAGTGAAGACGGTATGATCCTCTTTCCTACTCCTGTCATATGGCTGGATTTTGAATAGCAGTGGACTTGCTGCCAGTATGATCTTCTTTCCTATCCCCATATGGATGTTGGTTACTAGTGGCTGGGGTTTTGGATTGCACAGCGAATCTGTGTGATTGGAACTGAAGGGTCTAGAAAACAAGACCATTGTAAAAGAATTTCAAAAAACCTTGTAACTTTGTATGTTAACTTTATTGAATTCTTGTAGGTCACTTTTCCTTGTAATTGTTTTCAATTTGTTGTACAAATCTTCCTATCAGCTTCTTACCTATAAATGTTTCATATTTAAACATTGTCAGAGTTTGTTGCTTTGAATTAGAAATAGGAACTGTTATGTTTATTTTTAATTGATGTGGAACTACTTATACAAGATATGACATTAAATCTCAAGAATTTTGTCCCACATTTGAACCAAGTTTGTTGTGGAAATTATCCCACTTAAAATTAGAAGATCTCTAATCAAACATAGGGTTCATATGTATAATATACTTGATGCACTTGTATTTTGATTCAGTTTAATTCTCATTTTCTTGATAGATAGGCTTTCTTTGTTGTGGGGTTGTTTTTCATTGTTCCTATTGTGCTGAGGTTGCATTTTTCCTGTATACTTTCAAGACATGAGATGTGATTGAACTAGTAAGGTTTTTGGTATCAATGTGTTATTTTATGTATTTTTAAGGTGATGGTCACTGACTAAGTTTTTTGCAGACAAATTGCTAATCATAAATAATCATTAAGCTTTTCATTGTATCAACCTTGCCATTGAAAATAAAATACTTTTTATCCTCATAGTTATTTTAAATAAAATCTAAAGTTTTGTTTGTAGGAAGACCTTTTTAACTAGTGGTATTACATATAATCTGGTATTTTAGTTTGCACATACTTTTGAAGGTGTTAGCATTTTGTCACAAGTTTCACTTTATGGCTATGGCAGGGAAAGAAATTTTTATCACTTTTTTGTGTTTAAATTATTCTAAAAACAAGCCTGCATACTGGAAACTGAAATGGGCTGTGTAATCAAATAATTGTGATCAAGCTTTATTAGTATTTTAGCAGGGTAGATCTGTTAGGATTTATATATAATCCTGAGAGCCTTGGACATGGGATAAGTTTCAGTGCAAAGAGTTTTGCCCTTGTTTACTAACAAGGTATCTAGAAATGACAAACGGGAGTTTTATTCCATTTTAACGGTAAATGATTTATGTTTTTAAGCTTGCTGTTTAGGCATTTTAATTTAGGAAGATATTCATTTTTAATCTAAATTGTACCTACATACACTATCAGTATGGTCTTGCAAACATATTGTTGTTTCATTTATACATTCACAGATGTTTAATATTGTCTTTTCACATGCAGAACACACAATATTCATAATTCTCTAGGTAGTTTTTATAACTTTTATTTTCTTATAAAATGTCACAAATTTCAGGAGGCTGTAAAGAAAGTCACAAGTAGGACTGTTCATTGCCAGGCACGTTTCTTAGGGATGTGTGTAAACTAATTAATAACCTAATGTATACTGCAACGACCCCTACAAATCCCGTACCTCTCGTCCCTAAAACTTGTGCCCACAATGTTCAGTTGCAAACTCCCTTTTTTGACCTGAAGATTGAAATGTTGGTCCCTACTTTATTTTATTAAAAGTTATAGTATCCATACCTGCTGTTTTGAGATATGTTTGTATGCTGTAATATTAATGCTCATATTCTAGCCAGTGATACATTTGTAGTACTAGGCTGTTGGTGCTATAAAAAAAATCACCCTTACCAGAAGCCTGTTTTTGTACATTATTTTAACCTATTAGGCTGAGAGAAAAATTCTATATAATTTTTGAAAAAATGTCTTTTATTGCAGAGTTATAAGCTATTGAACTGTCACTAATATTACTATCAACTTGTGGTTAACACAATTTGTGAATCCTTGAACTCCAGTCTAATTTATGAGATGAAAGAAATTTTTTGAGATGCCATTGGAAAATCTTATTGTAATGCTTTATCAAGATATGTACCTTATGAAAGTGCTTAATAAATTCTTTGTTTTTTCAAAATGAAATTTGTGTTTCAGTCAACAATTGAGTTTTTTTTTTACTTTTTGAAGGGTTTATTTCCTCCTGCTTTTTATTGTAACTTAATTTCAGGTATTAAACCATCACAATAATATGTGGAAACATTGCAGCATTTTGTAACTTTACAGTTCTTTTCATAATCTATAGCAGTGGTTCCCAACCTTTATGCCCCACACCCCTAAAAAATTTTAATGTTTTGCACCCTCACAGTAATTATTTATTTAAGAATAAAGGTGAAGGTGGCCAAAACAGATTTTTATAATTAGTTTTTAATGATATATAAACAAAAACGAAACATTTGAAAAAGAAAAAATATTACAACAAACTAAAAGTTGCATAAACCCTACATGGCCAACAAAAAAATAAATTTTCATCCATGCATGAAATGAAATTTCTTTGAATTTAAAATGTGCAAATGTTCATAAGCCAATTTAAATTTAATGACTTTTGTTTCTGTTTATTTCTTATGAATTTTTCAAAGCGTGGCACTTTGTTGCCTGTGCACACAAGCGATTTCTAGATTTTGTCTTGATTGACAAAAGGGCACTAAATCCATACTTGCATAAGTATGTCGTCGAGAATGGGATGATCACATTTAGTACTTTTTCACAAAGTCTTGGAAACATGTTCATTGCCGAACACCAATATTGTTCCAAAGTTTTACTTTCAAACTGCATTTCAAGAACTCGATTTGTGTGCAGTTCAATAAGATCTTCCTTCAGTTCTTCATCATATGACATATCCAAATTGAAGAGTATGGATTCATAATCCATTCTTCACAAGTTTCCAGTTCTCCTCCAAAATATCCAAATGACTGATAGTATTTCCAAATGATCCACAATTTCTTCACATACACACATGGAATTAGAGGATCATCCTCACCTACCATTTCTTTGAGTGATGGAAAATTTGAAAGGTTCCCTCTTAACTCATTGACACCAAAGATGTAACTTTTCTTTGAAAGCATTCAACTTTTTGCAGCATTTCAATATGTTTATGCTTTTCCCTTGAAGAGATACACTCAGGTCATTCATACGAGTGAAAATATCACTCAAATAGGCTAGCATTTGGTTGAGTTCTTGTGATTCTATTTCTGTAACAAGAAAAATAAGAAATAAAAATCAAACATAATTTTGAATATATAGGACAGTACCCTTAAAAAAAACTGAAATGTTATCTCGCACCCTGGTTGGGAACCACTGTTCTATAGTAAATGTGCACAAAACTTTCATTGATTGCTTGGTACTTATGTAGTCAACAGTTTTGTCAATAGCATTTTTTTGGTGGGCTGAAAACAGTGGCTTGTTTTAATTGGCTGAAAATAAAAAGCTGGAATAAGTTTAAAATAAAAAAGAAAAACTAATGAAAAACTGTAACCCTGTCTGACAGTGTCAATGTTAGACAACCTGTTAGGATATACATTCTGATGGGCAGCTGGATTTAACACTGAATTCATCATGTGTAGCTTTGCATAAATAAAAAAATCAACAAGTAACTTCTAAAGTTTGTGAATGATAGTTTTTATAGATTTGTATTTTAGTTAAATTTATTGATGATTAAGTGAATATGTCACTGAATTCATCATGATTCAATAATATACCTTTATGTTTTGTATTTAAATTAAATTGTCTGATGTTCAAGTATTTTTCTCATCCAATTTATTATGATACTATTGTTACATTTGATATTTACATGTAAAAAAAAAAAAGTTCTCGTGTACTTTTTTCATAAATTCTATTGAAATAATCTTGATCACTTTATTAATCTTTGCTTCATCAGGGAATTTATGATAACTAAGTTTCAGTTGCATATTTTGTTTGACAGTTGTAAGAACTATATAATGTCCATTTTAGATGGAATAAAATTGGGAATTTTTTTGTAATATTATATAAAATGTAATAATGTTATAAAAATATTTCTTAGATTGCATGAAAGTTTTTTAACTTTATCACTCAAATTATATTAGTGACTAATCAGTTGCACACAGATAAATATTTTATTAAAATTTGAAACAGAATTTGTTTCGTTGAAACTAAGAACAAAGCTACACAATGAACTATCTGTGCTATACTCACCACATGTATCAAAACTCAGTTTTTAGTGTTTTAAGTCTGCAGCCACTGATGTGCCATAACTTAATTCCACAACTTAGCTTAAAATGAAGTAAAATAGATGTAAGAGTTACCCTATTAATGTTAGTAAAACAATAAACAAAATAACTAAAGTAAAATAAAACCATGCTTCTCCTTGTTTCACGTGATATTACATGATATGTTTGGAGGATGATTAGCTGCTAGGTTGTCTCTTCAAGAGCTGTAACTATATGGATCCCAAATATCAGTGATGTCGAGAAACCCACTTGTTGAGAAATTTATATGCAAAAACGGCTCGTTTGGGTTGAGAAAATATTTTACATAGAAGAGCGAACAACGTTTCGACCTTCTTCGGTCATCGTCAGGTTCACAAAGAAAGAGGTAACTGACCGGAAGCTGACCACATGTTTGAAAGGGGTTGTGTAACTGTGTGTCGAAATGTAGAGGGCGGTATTAGATGTTTGAATATATAATTTTATTTATATTAATATAGGTATAAAGGCGTTCCTTTATATTGGTTTATTTTGGGTTTAAGTTGTTGTATAAGTAAGGCTTCTTTAATTTTGCGTTTGTTTATGTTTGTTTCTTTATTTAGTATTTGAGTGTTTTCTATGGTTATGTTGTGTTTATTTGACTTGCAGTGTTCGAAAACGTGTGAAGGTGACTTTTTATGTTCTTTGAATCTGGTTTCCATTTTTCTACTTGTTTCTCCAATATAGAAGTCGTTGCAGTTATCACATTGTATTTTATAAATAATGTTGGTGTGGTGTTTGTCAGTGTAGTTTTTACATAGTATAGACCTTAGTTTTGTGCCGGGTTTTTGAATAAATTTGGTATTAACTGGAATGTCATATTTTGTTACTAATTTTGCCAAATGTTGGTTATTTGTTTGCTGATGTCAGGAATATATGGTATACAGCAGTATATGGTTTCGTGGTTTTTTGATTCGTGAGCTGTATTTACTTTAGTTGGTTGATTTTGCTTTCTGTCTGGGTGTGTGCGTATAATGTTTTCTACGGTTTGTGGAGGAAACTTATTGATGTTGATGAAGTATTGTTTTATTTTGTCTAATTCATCGTTAATTTTATCTGGTGAGCATAGTTTTATGGCTGTGTTTATTTGGTTTCTTAGTATATTGAGTTTTTGTTTTTCATGTGCTGAGTCTCAAGGAATGTATAATCCAGTATGGGTGATTTTTCGGTGTATTTCTGTTTTGAATTGTGTATCGGTTCTTGTAATTTTGAGGTTAAGAAATGATATTTGATTGCTTGCTTCTTAGTCACGTGTGAAGTTGATGTTGGGATGTATAGAGTTAATGTGATTGAAAAAATTAAGTATGTGTTCTGTAGATTTGAATCCCGCAACCGTGTCATCTACATATCTGTACCAGTATAGTGGTGGATGTAATGCTGTGTTAATTGCTTGTGTTTCAACTTGTGTCATAAAAATATTGGCTAGAACTGGTGATACTGGGTTGCCCATGCTTAGGCCATTTGTTTGTATATAGTTTTGGTTGTTGAACATGAAGTTTGTCTTTATCGTGGTGAATTCTATGAGGGTTGCTAACTGGTTACTGGGAATTTCTATAGTTGGGTTAGGGTCTCGGATATATAGTTCTAAGGCTATCTTGCAGGCTTCAGTGGTTGGAACTTCTGTAAAGAGGGATATGACATCGAAACTGGCCATTAAGGCTTTATGATTAAGTTGATTTAGATTAGACTTGAAATTAAAAGAGTCTTTGATGAATGAGCTGGCTGATGTTACATATTTGGAGAATGCCCATGCTATGTATTTACCAAGATTGTAATTAAACGATTCATATGTGGACATTATTGGTCGTAAATGGACAATCTGGTTTATGAGGTTTGGGGATGCCGTATATTTGCGGTGTGCGTGAGTCGGTTTTACGTAGGTAGGAATAAAGTGTTTGTGAAATTGTGTTGGCTTTTTTCATTTGTAGTAGTAATTTGTTCAGTTGTGTCTCGTGTGTCTTTGTTGGATTTGTGTTTATTTGTTTAAATTTGTTCGTGTCTGATAGGATGTTATTCATTTTTTGGATGTATTCATTCGTGTTCATTATGACTATAGCGTTACCTTTATCTGCTTTTAGAATTTTATGTTTTTGTCTTGTTTTAGGTTTTTAATGGAATTAATGTCTCTTTTTGTAAGGTTGTTTTTTAGTTTTCTGTTTTGTGAAATTATGTTGATGGTTTTGTGAGAAAATTCTTTGAAAAAATCGTTTAAGATGTTGTTTTTAGGTGTTTCTGGAGAATATAAATTTGTAAGTGTTAGTTTTGTACATCTTATAAATGATTGTATATGAGCTTGGCCAGAATATCATTAAGTGAGGTTCTGGACATAAAACAGATTTAGAGTCCCCCACTGGTACTGCATAAGTCTACTGATTTACAATGTTAAAATCAGGGGTTCAATTCCCCTCTGTGGACACAGCAGATAGACTGATGTGGCTTTGCTATAGGAAAACACACACACACAGATTTATAGAATTTTAAATAATTGTTTAGGAAATAATACTACTGAAAAATCTTACTTTACTTTTGGCCAGACTTTGGAAGATAACCTGAATGGTAGTATAGAAGATGTTCAACAATTCTCAAAGGAGCTGATGTTAGTCGTCCTTATAGCACCCTACAGATTGTGAAAAAATAGTGGATGAATGAGCGTTTTAAGTAAGTATAAACTGTTGTTTGTTTTGCAGTTTCATAATTTCAATATTATATGTTACTTATATTTTTGAGTGCATAACAAATCATCTTTTCGTGGATGCGTTTACGTTAAAACTAACTTGGTTAAAGAAACTTGGAAACCATATTTTTCATCTTTTACCATTTTCATAGCTTCTTTAGAATTTCTGTGGGAATTAAACTGCTGTTACTGTTCATGTTTAAAGTTTTTCAGTTTGAAAATGCTTTGGGTATGAAAAAATTGTTTTCAAACTTGAAATAAGGTTTTTGTACAAATTATTTTATCTTGTATATAAAGTAACACATTCATATACACAAAATAAAACTCAAACTTTTGCAAATTGATAAGAAGGAAAGATTTATTTACATGTAAGGAAGAATAGGATTGAAGTCTCGTGCACATTCCTTTAGTTGTAATTCAGCATATTTGAGGTTATCATTCACGTAGCTGTATGAAGCTTCTGTCTGTAAAGTGATAGGCCAATGAAAATTATTTAAACTTATAATGATAAAATCCAAGGTTTGGTTGTGCAGCTTTGTATAAATAAAAAAATCAACAAGTATCTTCTAAAGTTTGTGAATGATAGGTTTTTATAGATTTGGATTGAGAACAAAGTCCCCAAGTTTTGTTTCATAAAATTTTATTTTATAATGTCTGATATTTATTTTCTCATTATCTTTGGGCTCATTCAGGACCCAAGGTTTTGTTCTACAATCCTTTCCTAATGACATCAGTGAAGTGGAGTACATGTTTCAAGAAGCCTGGTATCCAGACTTGATCTTGTATCTGAAAACTGATTTAAAACTTATTGCTAGACAGAGACTGCCAAATCGTCTTGAAGAATGGAAAAATAGAAGAGATAAAAAAAAAGTGAACAGGATCAAGAAAGAAAGGTTACAAAACATTCTTGTTTCTCTTCACAGCTCACTTAGATAATATTAGTTTATTCTTTCAGGGTGTGTGATAAACTATAGAATATTTACAAAATATACATAGACAGGATAGGATTAAATACATGATATTTCAGCTCATTGGAGTTTTGAACTGATGAAGAACTTTTATATTTTAAAAAGCCGCTTGATAAATGTTCACTATTGCTCATCACTAAAAATTTAACTGTATAATTTTTTATAAAAGAAATAAGAAAAGAGTATTTTAATAGTATTTCTGGTTTCATTAGGACACAACCTGTTGATCTTTATGCTGATGTTATAATACATAGTTTCTCAGGTCATTCTTTTAATGGATCTTTATAATGTCTCATCTTTTTTGAAGTTACAGAAATAAAAATAATCCTTACCTTTTTATCCTTTTCTTTTTAAATGCCTCTATAATCACTCTGGTAAAAGAGGTTGTAGTTTGCTTTTATCAATTAAATTTTTTCTTTGTTTGTGATGGTAACATTTTTTTTTACTTTATACCTTCTTTCATTATTATCTTTGCTGGCCTAAAGCAGCAAATTCTTTGAGTCTTGTAAACTGTCATTAGGTATTTATTTATCTACTGATCTGAATCATCTGTTATGGTTTTAAAGTCTGTAAAATGTAATGAGACAGAAGCTAATCATTCCTAGACCTACAATCTTTGTCCACCACTGGTTTCTAGCAAAGAAATACATCATTTACATTTTAATTATATTTTGTTGTACACTTCTGCCAGCTGGACTTTCTCCCCAATACTAGAACTCATTGGACCACATGCAGGTTTGTTTAAAGTATTATTAATAGCAGATTTTTTATACAAGAACTGAATTGGATAACTTAATTTCCAGCTAAAATAATTGGTTGTGTTATTTGGGTGATTTGTAATAATTTACGGTTTAAAACACAACTTCTGGTTAATGTCTTGGAGCAAACTCATTAACTCTCATATTTCTTATGTCACTGGTTTTGTTTAAGTTTCTGAAATCTAATTATTAGGCTCATTTTAGTGAATTGAAAACAAGATGCTATTAATTATCTCATGTTTTTATAAGTTGTGATTATGACTATACAGTTTATTTTAAAAGAATCCTGATAAAATAATACTTTTATATATTGTAAGTGCTCAACTTCTTATAGAGAATTATAAGTTATATAAGGTAACCCCCAAAATATTAATTTTTCATGTTATTTATATTCAGACATAACATTTCTATCAGAAAGAGCTAAAAAGTATGAATAGATATATGAAATAAAAAATAAAACTTACTGAAATGTTTATTTCACATGTTTTATTCTAAAGTAGTATGTATAATTTGATGACCCTCTGTGTGTTATCCAGTGCATGGTTATGTGGGGAAGAAAAAAAGTCAAACTGTGTATCTGCTACTGGTTTATTATGTTTTTTATAATGTTGAACCAGTATTTTATGAACAATATATAGCATTGCTCGTAGATGGTGATTAAAATGAGAGCTCATTATTTAAAATGATGTATCTTATTTTTATGGAACAGAGTTTTGTCATTTGTTCATTTAAAACTATAAATTTTATTCAGGAAAGTTTTAATATGGTATTCAGTGTTTCAAAACCATGCTATACCACATTAATTCATACCAGAATTACTTTTCTCACATTGATTTTATTTTTCTTCTTTTTCACTCTGAAAAATAAAAGATTAAACTTAATCAAACATATGTTAGTATGCAGAGCATGGTAGAGGACTTCATCTAAAAGTAGGCGTAACGTGCTCATTGAGTATACATGGAAAATATGTTGAACACTTTGTCTTCTTCAGACCTTATTTAATAAGGCTGTATATACTTCTGATGAAAGTTAGTTTCTCTAGGACAAGTATTTTGTAAGGTGTAATCATTTTAGGTACAGGTTTTTTTTCTGTAATCTTTCTGTATTTATCTGAATGTCAGTCTGTGTGGCATCAGCAATTCTAAAATGTAAAACTGTATATTAGGGTTTGCAATGTATCTCTAACTTGTTCATCCAAACTCATCAAGAATCTATTTGTGTGTCAGTCCAATAAATTAAGATAAAACCTTTGCTACATGCTACATTTGTTCTTTTGTAAAGCCTTTAATAGAGATTGCTAAAAGACAGAAAGGAACCACTATATCTTACAAAACACTTGAATATTTTTTTACAGATATAAAATAGCATTTGGTGATGTATGTTCACTAAGATTGGAGTAAGTTTTTATAAAACACTTGAATGTTTTCTACAAGTACAAAATAATCATCTGGTGTTGTATACTCATTAAGAGTAGAGTAAGATGTTTTATATAAATTGTATCTTATTTTCTCAATTTTGTTTTCTGAAATTCATTGGACTTTCGCATATGTTATAGTTTATTAAACTATTCTATAGATTACACAATTCATTGAAAGTTTCAATCATTTTCTCAGTTGGATATATCCTGTAAAAGTTACTTGTAGAAAAATTAATTTATTTGCTGGCAAAATGGTTCATCTCTAAAATCTTGCATACATGTGTAGCAATTAAAGATATGACATACTGCACTGCTACATAAAATAGAAATTAACAATTTATTTTTAGTAACTGAACAGCAATTAAATATTTACATATTTAAATTACTTAAGAACTGTATGAAGCCAATCTTTAACCAACAGAATTTAGTGCTACATTGACTGCTACAACTTATCTTCAAGGTAAAAAGTCTTATCTTAAGCCACATAGTGCACATGGCTTCAGCTATATTTTAAAGAATGTTTGATTGGATTTTCAAGGATTTTACCTCAAGAATTTTCTTTTTTCAGAAAATAATATAAACTATGCTGAAAATATATTTTTTTAATTTGGCAATCAAGCTTCCACTTTACCATTCAAATGCATTTAATGGAATTGAATATCTTTGCTTTATCAACCATTCAAGCAGGAGATAGAAGTGAATTAGAAGAAGAAATTGGAACTGAAGATGAGGAAGAAACAACGGAAATAGCTGAAGAGATTTTCAGAAAAAATAACTGAAATTCATAAAGTAGAAACAAGAAAATTAGAAAACATAAAAGTATATTTTATTAGCTAATGAATTTTAATAATTTTAATTACATTTTTTTCATGGAATTTACATGTGTTATAGTTAGTAAGCATAGCAACCATTCTTTCATAATATGTGTAATGTTTCATCTTAATAACGTGTATGAACAATAACGATATATTATCTCCAAGTTTAATAACAAGCAGTGGCTTAGTGGCAAGTCTTTGGACTCGTACTGCTGAAAACCAGGCTTTAATACTGATGGTGGGCATAGCACAGATAGCTCGTTGTGTTTAATAACAAAAAGAATAATATGCATGTAATATTTATATTATCTCAAAGTTGACAAATTGGTATTTGATGCTTATATAATCTCAAAGTTTTAATAATATGTATGTGATGTTAATACTATTTCAAACTTTAAAAACGTGGTGTTTCTGTTATCTCAAAGTTTTGATAACTTCTCTTTAATGTTTATTATGTCAAAACTACAATAATATTTATGTGATGTTTATATTATTTCAGACTTTTAGAAATTTTGAGATGTAAACATTATAACAGATGTTATGTTCTTTCTCTCTGTAGACTAATTTATAAAATATATTTATTTTATTACTGTAATAATTACATCACAGAATAATAATTACAAATATTTTATCTGCTAATGATAAAATATCTGATTGTGAGATTTCATAATACTCTAAATCAGTGTATTAATAAATTCTTTGATTTAAACATTTTCATTTATCTTTTGTTTATTTCAAGCAGTCTTAATTGATTGTTTTTGTTTGATGTCACAAGTCATATTAAAAAATAAATATAATTTTTTCTAAAGAAACATTGTGTTAAATATAACTGGTCATTGTACTTTATACTTTAATATTTAGGGGTTGAAGTAATAACTTTGGTTTTTAGGTACTTTTAAAGAACAAAAAAATTCCTTTTATTGAGATTCACAATGGCCTTAATTTAAGGAAAACTATCAAAGAAATAAATGGAAGAATTAATCAGAAGCAAACTAATATTTTCACAAATGTATACAGAATTTCATTGGAAAGAGCCAAGTCTTTGCTTCGTGTTGGGTACAAAACACTGAGCTACCTTCACTGCTGGTGCTCTGTCCAGGTAAGGCATTATTACCAGTCACAATTCATGTCAAACAACAACAATGTAACATTTTTGAAATACATTGTTTTGATTGATTGTTTAGGTATTCCTGTTGATTTTCAAGTTAATCTCTTTAGCTGATCCTGAGATCCACTATACTCTTTGATCTCTCACATTTAAGAGCATCAGTATGAACATTTTACAAATCTTAATATTTGTTTTGAATATTTAGAGAAACGACTTTGTGATAATGGCTAGAATTTTGTTTAAAGGTTAGGAAACAATGTGGGTGAAATTGTCATTAAAGGTTCTTGAAATTAATGAAACTATAGTTACATATAATGATACCTAGAACTACTGTGTTTGTGAGTTCCTATTTTTTCCAAATATTCCTATGGTTTCCAAAAACTGCAGAATAATGAATCATGAGTTTTTAATACTAAATAAATTTCATACGTGATCTTAGTCTATTTTATTGTTCATTCAATGCTTACATTTTATATCTTCCATTATGGCTGGGAATATTTTTTAACAAAACTTTCGTAACTTCCATAATAAGGACAAAATATATATAATGATAATTTTACTCTAGTATTGGTTGCAATGATTTCCTTACTGCAGCAATATGTAAATATGGTGTGCCATCATAATTTCTCTGAGTCCTGTCATAGCAGCTATTTGAAACGTCTATAATCAGTATTATAACAGAATTACTTTGTATTCTCCCAGCCATATGAAGTGACAAAATAAACAACACAGTTAATAAAATATAGTTATGAACTAAAAGAAAAAACACTTGCAGGAAGGCTAGAACTTAAAAGGAATATGCTAGTGCACAACCTATACATCCTGTATATCTTTCTTTCTGGGTAAATCATATTTAACAAGTAACTTTAATGAAAAAAAGTGTTCAAAAATATTTTCAGTCATAATGTAATATTTCATCATACTCAACATCCTAATAGGTAAAGTAGGTAATATAAAGTCTATAAATTATGAGTGGCAACAACTGTAACATTTCATCAATTAATAAAATATAAAAGTTAGAGACCAGTAAGCTGAGATCTGCTTGAGTCGATGTTACAACCAAAGTAGCATGTTAACGATTATGATCAATAGCATTCAATTGATAAGTAGATTTACATTTAAGTTTGCAGAATATGTTAATGTGAACAGATTATTAATTTGGCTACTTATTTAACCAGTTTGTTTCTGTAATGTACTGCTTTAAAGTAGGTGCTTTAATTTTAAAATTTGTAGTGTTGTTTACCCATAGGGAGTTGATGTCACATGATGTGCACACAAAACCTAATGATTAAAATATTGTTACAAGTTTATGAAACAATATAATATACTAACTAGAGCTGATTGGTTATTGGTGGTTGAGTCTACTGCTATGATTAGTTACTTTGGTGCTGTAAATTTTAGTTTGTATTTCCAATGAACTACTGCAGATATAGGAAAATTTGCAAATGAGTGACTGTTTGGCATTATTTGTGAAGTTTGCTCTATTGTTAATTACATGGAACTTTTATAAAATGTACTCAATTAGTAGGAGAGATAAAATATTTTTGTTCTTATTAAGTTGACTGAATATCTTATTCCTTTTACAGAATAACGTAAAGAGAAAAATAACCTGCCAATCAGTGAAAACCATTGAAAAATACACAACAGTGTATTTCATCTATCCACACTAGTGCATGTATGCTTATTAAAATGTCATTATAAAATGTGTTTTGTTTTTTATTGAGAGATTTAATATGAATGCCATTACTTTTACTCACTTACAGGTTTTTGTTGGAAATCCAGTTATTCCATTCCAAAACATCATACATGTAAAATCTAAACAAACATCAAAGACCTATTCTGTAGTACTAGGAAAACACATCTTTTTTTCTATCAAACTTAGAGGCAATTAGTGAGTTTATGGCAAATCCTTAGAAATATCTGTCAGAACCAGTGGGGATCCACCTGTAAGCATTTGTGTAGCTATTGCTGGACCTCACAAATCTGGGTAAACAACATGTGAGTATATTTCTTATGTTTATGACAGACAAAAAAAAAAGAGAGCATGCTTACTTTGGAACTTATGGACATTTTTTTCTTTAAACAGTTTGATATGATATCAATTTGGAAATAAAAATGTGCTTTTCTTTAATAAATTATGACCATGTAAAATAATGAAAATTTACTTATCTTAGCCCTGAAAGTTAAGACACTAGTTAAGGTTAACATGTGCATCAGTGCTTGAAAGTATGAGTTTTAAGGTGGATCATGTAATGTGACTTTACTTTGACAATAATGCACTTTAAAAAGAAGTTACAAAATACAACTCTGTTGGTTATTTGATATTTTAAACCAATCTTTACCACACATTATGTACATAAAGATGGATAGATATTGCAAACTATGGTGTCTGTCTGAATGTTTGTCTGTCTCCCATTTCAAAATCTTTGCATGCAGTCAAAGCTTAACATTCATTTTAGAAGTAATGGGAAAACAAGCATGAATAATGCTAATGCTAACTATTCTTTTGCAAGCAGGATATTCTATGCTAACTTGCTAGAAATTAATCGTAGTATCATTCATGTTATAAAATGTGACATAATTTAAGGAAAAAGATGTAGATTTCCTTATGTTATTGTTAAGCGGCTTTTAACACGACTGAAATACATAATTACTTTTTCTGTTTGCTAGTATAAGTAGCTCAGAACTTTTGAACACAATTAACCCTTTTAAAGCCATAAAGTAATTTAAATATATTAACTTAAATTTTACCATTATTGGGGACACACAATTTTGCTTGTGTGTCATAAAAAGAGTAAAAAAAAATTCAATGAATTGTGTTATTTCCTTGTTTATTTCCACTGTAATTTAGATTTTATTATTTAACTGTTTTTATTTGTACTGTAAAGTTTTTCTGTACAGTTACATTCAAACCTGGAGTGATTATTTTAAGTTACATGAATACTGTCCATTCATAGAGAGAGGTAAAAAAGAAATGATGTAAGAAAGTAAACATTTCATCTATATATGTGATTTCAAAAGTATTTTATGACACATTTCATAGTAAGTTAAACATGTTTTTTTAATCCAGATACGAAACAAATTTGTGTGCCTAAATTACAAAGTTGGAATTTGTAAAAAGAATTTCGCATTTTTGATACATTATAAATTTACTGTGTTAAAAAGTTTCTAAATTCTGTGACTAACAACTCACCATTTGCTATAGTGTTTGTAGGGTCTAGAAATTATTTGTTAAATGGCTGTTTTGATATAGGTTTATATTAAGTAACAACACTTGAATCTTTGAAAGGTGAGAACATCAATTAATGGTAACATGACTATAAGATGATCTTATTGCCAGTTATTAAATAAGCTTGTTAGTTTTGTGCTCTTGAGATTGAAACAAACATAGTTTTTAAATACATTTTTTACAACAGAGGCACAGAAGTTTGAGAAAATTGACAAAACATCTAGTTTGTCACTTGGCAATTGTGTTGAATATATTTTAAACCATCGTCCTAACACTTATCTTGCATTCCAACTGAAAGAGCATCTATGGAAAGGATTGACTGTTTCAGATGATCTAGCTGTCATGGCTTTAGAGGAAACACTGATGGGACAGCACAGCACTGTTCTAAGGTAAGTTGTCATTTGATATGTAAGTATGTGATATTTTGCAAACTTACAGCTTTTGAAATGTTTATCTGTAATGGTCAGAATTTGTTCAACTGAATTGGTGTTTTTGGTAATATCAAATAACACTGAAATTCTTTAGTAGTTTTTATATGGTTTTAATTTAGAATGTTTACGGTGTTAAGGTTGATCTTATTCACTTATTTGTATACATGAATAGTACCATCAGTATCAGGTTATGGCAGGGGAGAATTCACTAAAAAACTGCCTCCTACCATTTTGTCACTCCCCCATATAGCTTATTCTGCTGTATTATTGTATTATATGTCTGTTATTCTGTAGTAATTTGATTCAACTGCCTTGCTGTTTGGCCTGTAGCAACAAGAGATGTAGCAATACTTTCCACTTGTGAGCATTCATTTTAAGTTCCTTGTTAAGTGAATTTTATTGACTCTCCTATACAGAGGAGTACTGTTTGTAATATGTGTACTAAACTGTATTTAATGTGTCTGCTTTACTATTATTAAACATGATCACTTTTTACTCTATATAAGCCTCTATGCTTAACAATTATGGACTTGCAATGGTATTTCAATATTTGTTAGTGTGAAATGAAGTTTGTGTTTTTATGATTATTTCAGAGAATTCATTTGTAATTCAAATAGATGTTTTCATTTATTAATAGATTGTTACATCAATTGCAAAATTACTCATTCTGATATGGTGTATTGTTCAATGCATGTAAAAATGTTTTTGCATGCCGCAACGCTTGAATTTTCACATACCTCACAATCGATTGATTCTAATGCATCTCACATGCAAATCATCATGCCATATCACCCCTCCAATAAGAATATGACACTTTCTGATTATCGTGATTCCTATCCAGTTGTATCGAACTGTCACTTCTAATTTGGCAGTACTTGTGTCAAGATGGTTTCTTATGTGATATTTGAATTTATTCATCTTTGTTATTATTCCAAAGTGGATTTTTATTTTTATTCTTCAACAGTTAATTCCTATTCACAATGACAAGAAACCCACTTGAAGTAAAAATGTATTCTTAAGATGGTATGGGTATAGAAATAAAGTACAGAATAAATTTTTGACCTTCTTAGACCATCTTCAGGCTAACAAAGAGAGTTTGTAACTGACTGTTGCCAGACACACGTCATAGGGACGAGAGTGTAAATGGATAAGGGATTGTTGGGGGCATTGCAGGTGGATGTTAGGTTATAAATTAGTATAGGTGTAAAGGTGTTCCTTTATATTGGTTTAATTTTGATTTGAGTTGTTGTATAAGTAGGGCTTCTTTGACTTTGCATTTGTTTATATTTGTTTTCCCACTTAGTGTCAGGGTGTTTTCTATGGTTATGTTGTGTTTATTTGATTTGCAGTGTTCAAAAATGTGTGAAGGTGATTTTTGTGTTCTTTGAATCTGGTTTTCATTTTTCTGCTTGTTTCTGAAATATAGAAGTCATGGCAGTTGTTGCATTGTATTTTATAAATAATATTGGTGTTGTCTTTGTCAGTGTAGTTTTTACATAGTATATACCTTAGTTTTGTACCTGGTTTTTTAATAAATTTGGTGTTTACTGGAATGTTGTTTTGTTGTCATCACAAATTACTTCATCATGGCAATTATACAAGAAATGTAATTCTGTAGTGTTTTTGTTAACTGTGTTATCTGTTTATACCCCATTATGCATGAACTTACCTACATTATGCCATTGTTAACCATACACACTTATGTGATCTTATTGAAACTGAGAAACTTTATCCAAAAAATAATTTAGTAGAAAAAATGACATTTATTTCATTCAACAGTTCTGAAAGGAAAAACTAATCTTTAATTTTGTGAAAATAAAACTATCCAAGAATTTTATTCAGTGTACAGACATTATTTATAATTTACAGAAAAAAACTGCTAAAAGCCCTGTTAAATTCAAAATACAAAAAACTAAATGGCTTGCAGAAACAAAGTTAATGTAGACCATAAAGTTGCCTGCTGTTTTCAACCAGACATTTATGGACTCATACAAAGCAACATCAATCAAGTCAATAGTGAGAATGACCAGGAAAAGAAGATTTACCACAACAAAAAAACTAGATAAACTAAGATGTCAACAACAAAATAGACTTCAACGTGATGAACCATCAATTAATATCATAATTTACAAATCCTTCCAACAATTAAGCAATGAAAAGATAAATCTGCTCAACAAAGGACTCAACTTTGCATTAACACCTAGAAATATCCCATCCATTGAAATGAAAGCCTGTCTTGAATACACAGGTAGAAGATTAGTGATCCATTCTACACAAACCAAAAATACCAACAACACAACGGAAAACAACCACCAAAAAGAAGACACTTTTGACAACTAATAACCTGTCATACCAGGTAGAACTTGAAACATCTATTTCCCCCAAACACCTCAAAACAGTATCTCAAATAACTTCTTCAAAAAATTTCATACAATAACATCAACATAATTTCACAGAAAACTAAAAAACAACTTCACACAGAAGGATATTAATCTTATTAACAACCTAAAACAAGACATCATCATCAAAATACTAAAATCAGATAAAAGCAATGTTATAGTTATAATTAACACAAATGAATACATTCAAAAAAATGAATAACATTTAATCATATAGAAGCAAATTTAAACCAATACTCACAAGTCTAACAAAAATACATGAAAACCAACTAAACAAAAGACTATTACAAATGAAATAAAACAACAACAACAACAACAACAACACAATCTTGGAAAACCTTTATTCTCACCTACACAAGACTGATTCACATGCATCACAACTTTTGGCACCCCCAAACCTCACATACCTGATTGTTCACTATGATACACAATGTTGACCTATGAATTATTCAACTACAACTTTAGTAAATACATAGCATTGGCATTTTCTAAATATATAACATCAATTAGCTTCTTTTACAGAAACTCTTGTAACTTTAAATCTATTCTTGATCATCTAAACCAGTTCTGATGTAATCTTCCACTTCACAGAAGTCCTAAATATGGAAGCATGCAACATAGATTTAGAGCTTTACGTCCAAGACCTTGACCCCGACCCACTGATACATATCCCCAGCAACCAATTAGCAAGCTATATAAATTCACTACCACCAAAACTAGCGAGAAGTAAATGGCTTAAGTATGGGAAATTGTGTGTCACCAGTTCTAGCCAACATTTTCATGACACAGATTGAATCTCAGGCAATCAATTTAGCCTTACATTCACCACTATACTGGTACAGGCATGTTGATGATAGCTGCTGGATTCACTTTTACAGAACACACATTTAGTTTCTTTCAACCATGTTAACTCCATACAACCCAACATTAAGTTCACCTGTGAACGAAAAAAAAACAACTAACCAGATAACATTTTTCTAACTCAAGATCACAAGAACCGATACACAATTCAAAACAGAAATCCACAGAAAAATCACCCATACTGGACTAAACATTCCCTAGGACTTAGCCCAGGAAGTACTCAACACATTAAGAAACCAAATAAACACAGCCACAAACTATGCTCACCCAATAAAATTAATGATGAAATAAAATGCCACCAACAAATGTTCTCCAAAAACCATTCAAAAAATTATATACACACACACAGGTCAACAACAAACAAACAAACAAACAATAATAAATTCCAAGAAACAACAAACTACAAAACTTTACACTTTTGCATACCATATATTCCCAATATCAGTGAAAATATAAGCAACATTTGGAAAAAACTCAACAAAACACAACATTCCAATGAGCACCAAATTTATTCAGAAACCAGGTTCAAAACTAAAGTCCATACTGTGTAAAAGCTGCACTAACAAACACAACACTAACATCATTTATGAAATACAATGCAACAACTGCCATGACTTCTTTATTGGAGAAACAAGCAGAAAAATGGAAACCAGATTAAAAAAACAAAAAAAAACACCTTTATATCTTTTTGAACACTGCAAATCAAATAAATGTAGCATAATCATAGAAAACACCGAGATACTAAGTAGAGAAACAAATATAAACAAATGCAAAATCAAAGAAGTCCTACTTATATAACAACTCAAACCAAAATTAAGCCAATATAAAGGAACATCTTTATACCTATACTAATTAGTTATGTAAAATCTAACTGCAAAGCCTCCTACAGTTTCATTACCTGTTTACACTCTTGTCTAAGAGGTACCTGACAAAAGTCAGTTACAAACTCAATTTGTTAATCTGAAGATGACCTAAAAAGGTCGAAATGTTGTTCTGTACTTTATTTTAATTAAAGTTCTAATACCCATACCAGCTATCTTGGGAATAATTAATGCCTTTTCAGATAACTTACTTTCCAGTTTTTAATTTATTTTTTTTTCAAACACACATGCTTGATTCAAAATTTTGTACAATGAATTCTGAAGTTCAAGTTACCACTTTGGATATCATAACTTCTACTATCACACACACACTGACTATAGGTAAGGGAGACTCGTCTTTGGATTTATCCACTATCATCTGCCATGAGATTGTTCATTATATGAGTCAACCTGCTTCTCTTGGTCTTGCACATATTCCTCCTAAACATGCCAAATCTGGTTGGGTCGATGAGGATTTTTACAGCCTTTCTCCACAACATGCTTTTGCCTTGTTTCTCTATCTCCTATTGCAGAATCAGCTAGGCTTAGCACGACTTCTTTAAACATAATTTCTGATGTATGTTATATTTTTATCCACTTCCCCAATTTCATGTTCCCTGTCTTTGTTACACAGTACCTCATTCTCTCAGTATTTGGTTGTCCGCACTTCCCAGATAGTAAGGTTCATGGTAAACATTTTGTTTCTCAGATTGGTGAGGGTTACAGCAAGGTTTCAGTGCATGTTTACACAATAAAAGCTATCTGAATCTTAAACATTACACTCTACCTTCTTGAACACTAACTAGTTATTCTTGAATGTGCTTCACTATACTGAATATGAAATATTGAGCATCATGCCACACTTGCTACATTGAGAAATTTACATTGAGCGTCACCCAGTTATGGTACTGAACATCAAACCACTAATACATTTTTTTCTCTGGTCATAATACATAGATAATATGCGAGACTCAAGAAGTGCAGGCAATTTGAGGCTGAAAATATAAAGCAAAACTAAATTAAAACATGTGAAAAATATTTGCATAGAATATTGTTGTGAGTTGTTATTTACTTATTTGAAAATAATTGACATTTTGAAAGCTGCAACAAAGTTTTAAACTCTTTTCTAGAGCTAATTTAGACAGAACAGACAAAAATAAATCACAAAGTTATGGAAGATTAAAAATGGGTACTGTGAACTTGTCATTATGTTTGAGCCAAAAATCTTGTGAATTATGAAAAAAAACATCTGAGAGTAACTAATGATTAATACCATTCTTTTTGAAATGTTACGAAACAAGAGAGTAACAGATAATTAAATCATACAAAATAAATTGAATATTTTCATTTCAAGCTCAGGTGACATTAAAAGGAACTAATAAGTATTCGGACAAGAACCTATGACACACACTTTGAAGTTCACACCTTATTAAATCTGATAAAGCTATCAAACATTGTAAAGCTGTCCTAAATTTATCAGTTTCAATAGTTTAAAAAAATTGGTGGTATAGTAATGGAAACAGAATAGAAATCTGAACAATTAAATTAAGTGAAAATTCAGAAGTGCAGCTATGCTCACCCATAAAAGCACAAGTTTTTCATTGTGTGGAATTCTTAATCAAGATGCACGATTCTTATAATATTTACACTGTATTGTGTGATAGTGTTAGTGATTAAACTGACTTAAACAACATGGAAATGATGCACTGAAAGGGTGGCAGCTTCTCCATATGATTATAGTGTTTCATAGCTCAAAGTTTAAAGCTCATTTCTTCATTAAAAAAAATATTTGTTTTCAAGTTCACGAAGGTGACAGACCATATGAGAAGAGAGAGTGAGAGTGCAGTTGAGATGAGTTAAAATAGGGATGTCTAGTTTGATTAAATATTGTCTCCAGCATCTGCAGCTTTGTTTCCTTACTTTTTTATGATCCCTATTTACAGCTTTGTAAATTTCCAATTTTTTATTTATTTTTGCTGACTTTTTTATGCTCAAGTGTAGACAAAGGATTACTTGACGTGATAGTTAACCTTATACCTTGTAATGATAGTAAAGATAGCTAGTTGCTAACTAATACAGTTCATGATTTATTTATTTACTGTTTAATTGAATCAGTTTGAGATGTAAAATGTTAAGCTGCTGTTTGTGATTTTCATGGAAATTTGTTTACAAATATAGTGAGCATTTGTAACTAAATTCTCCATATATAATACATAGTAATTGGCAAATATGTGCTTTTGATTTAATTTTTTTGCTTTTTCACTTCATAGATTGAGTATCTACAGGTTAGTCATTGGTTGGTAATTCCTGTTTCACCCTGTACTTAAACATGTTAAAAGAGCATCAGGTTTCTGTCAGAAAGCTAGCTTCAAGGGGTAATGATAACATAGTTTACACTAGAATTATGATGTTTTTTTTTAACTTATGCAAAATATAGAAGAAACAAATTGACTTTTCAATACCCTACAACCTTCATTTAGTATTTTGCAAAAGGTTTTTGTGCAATATACCAATCTATTTTCATTGTAGGCTGGCAAGAGAATAATAATAACAATGAGAAGAATAATCACAAATGAGCCATTGTGAATGGATTTTCCTTTCCTTGTCAGTCTAGTGAGCATACTTACTTTGTGCATTTTTATACATGGACAGCGTTAGTAGTCAACATTAAAAGTTTTAGTGTTTATTTTAAACTGAATTTTTACTGTTTAAAGTGATTTTTGCCCATACCTTCTGTTATGGTTTTGTGTAATTCCCTGCAATAACTTATGAACCACAATCATGATTCAGAATGTGTTTATCATTCCACTTGTGTATGCTGTCAACAGTCTTTTTCATTAATTCTAAAGCAAGATGTCTATTTCAACTCTACATTACTTGCTATCTTAATCTTTTAATGTTTGCAATTCCAATCACATAACTAGTATCAATTTACAAACCATACACAATTTAATTCATCCAATATATTTGTGAGAAATATTCTAAACTCATTTGAAAAGGTTTAAATTGAAAGTGATCTATTACAATGTGCAATTATGAAACAATTCTCCACATTCAATAACATCAATGTCATAGTACATAAAAATTAGTGCTCTTACAACTTACAATTATTAGATTTATAAAAGTAGAATAAAACTTCATTCTAGAAAAAATGAGAAATGAAAAATATATTATATTTGACAAAAAATAGCTCAATTGAAATACTTTAACCTCACTTTACAAGTTTATTTGCTTCACAGTCCATTCTGTACATAGCTATATTTCTAGAAAGTTGAAGCTCTTATTACAATAAATGGAATAATCTGTCGACCTGACATTAACTGAGCTTGTTTTACAGTCATAGGAAATCCATCAAACACATACCTGTTTAAGAAAATAAAACAATAACATGGGATTGCAGGTGCAATGCTATTGAGAAAGACCCAGAAATCAGAAGGCAATATTCTGAAACATTGTGACAAATATCTACAATAAGTTCACACACAAACATGTTTAATTTTCAGGCAAAATGCTTTTAACCTTCTTTGTATCTACAAACAGTTAAAATAATTTTGAAGGCTGGATCATTTTAAAATAAATAAAAACTTTATAAACATTGTTTCATTTAGTTTGAAAGGAATGATGTTACAAAGCTCAGTTTTGGATAAATTTAAGGTATTGTAATAAGGTTCCATACAAGCAGCCAATTCTTTTACATAGAGAGTTTGAAGTCATATACTAGCAGAGAAGTTACCAGTGTATTGCAGATGCAATATGTGAACCAGCTAAAATATACAAGAATTAAGATCTCTGGAAAAAATAATGTTACAAGATATTTGGTGATATTTCAATATGTTGGGGAAAAAATAAAATAAACTGTAACTAAGGTTAAAATATTAGAATGATAGAAAGAGCACAGGTTGAAAACATTATCTCTACACTGGAACAGGTTTGTGAAACTTGATACTCTTACATTAATTTAACTGAATCTTCACCTATCAATGCCTAAATTGTTTCCATGTTTTTTCGTAGATAGTCAATTCCTTGAATAATATTCTAACACGATTGAAATAAAGGCTTTAAGAATATGTTTAAATATATAAACTTCAAATATAATAAATTTTATAGATAATTGCATTTTAAAATGGCAGCATTAAATTATGAGTTACATATTTTATAAATACTTAGTTTCTCTTTCTCTATAATACTATAAGCTTTAGATAATTCTCTTGTCAATGAAACCACATCTCTATTGAAGTCATATTATCACATCCAGTCAGTTTGGATTTAAAAAAAACGAACTCCCATTAGTATATATTACAGGGTATATTAGATGCTTACTGTAAATCAGAAGTAGATAACAACATTATATGAAAGAAAATGATAGTAGGATTCCTTCTAATCATTATTTTAGAAGTAGAGAACCCATTACAAGAAAAATAAATATTTATCATTACTTACCCTTCATGTTGATTTACTATTTATTACTAAGCACAGTAGTGCTGGATAAGGATTGGTAGAGAAAAAAACGGCTACTGCATTCAGTCTATTACTCTATGATGTTTACAAATAACTGGTAAAATTAAGTTACGGTCTAAATTTGAGCACCTAATTGCTATCATCATGTATTTCAGAGTTGAGACTCACAATCTCCCCAATAAGTACTTACCTCCTATCATATAAATAGCTATTCTCATTCATTTTTGGTGAGGATAGGAAAGAAGATCATACTGTCTTCACCTCAAGTCATCAGACCAGAAGTAATTTCACACTTCCCTGTATGTGAAAAAAACATGACAGCAATGTGAGAAACTGATTAACTAATCTGGAAACCCAACTTCTGGTATCATAAAGATGTCTATGTAATGTAAACCATCTCACTCAAAACCAAACTGATGGGAACTGCCATAGCACAGTTACATCCTTGGTGTAATAAAGTCATCAAGGAAAGCATAAGAGGAAGAACCAAATTAATCTGCAAGTAACCCACAACATGGATGGAAAAACAAGAGTACAACTGAGTGAAGAAATAGACACCTGTAATACATGTGTGAGGACTTGTGCTGATTGCTTCAGCTCTAAATCCAAAACCTAGCCACTAGGAACTGACTGGTAGAGGTTGAGAGATTCCTATCAAAGTGGTGAACGACAGTTTTGGCAGTTCACTCCAATTACACACAGTTAAAGATATTTCATCATCTACACCAGTAGAACACCACTGCCCTATTCTGAACAGAATGGTTTTATTATTATATGTATATTTTATCATTATCACATTTAGTGGGATACCACCAGCAGCTTGCAATTGGGAAATGATAAAGATTCCCATACTCCATTAGAAGTAAAAGTGGAAAATCCAGAGCAGTGACAACACCAGAGACAGTGCACTTAGTGACCATGAAAACCCTATTTTGAAAAGAAGAGTAGTCCTAATTTGTTCAGTCTAAGGAAAGACAGGGATAGGCAGTTATCCCCCTTTTGCTTTATCCATCAAGCCCATTGCATAGTAATCTATAACAGGCATATTAATAAAGCAAATATATCATGAGGATAAAGCTACAAGTGATTTTGTAAAATAACCCATCTCAGCAGTGTGCATTTAGTAGCCATGGAAATTATAAATGTCAAGTCATCATGGCCTTAAAGTGTTGATTTGACTGTATATAAGTATTTCTAGTCAGGCAACACTCAATTAGATAAACTTTGCCTAGATTGTAATGCTCATCCAGAACAAGATTGAATGCACCTGAAACATTACATGCAACAGTACAAACACTACATATATGAACTCAAAGATGAAGAAGAGAACAGGTACTATACTGGTTATTGAGATAAATAACCACTGTAGATTTATTGGAAATGATCATGACCAAATATTTCCTGGCAAGATAAATAAAATTATCCAAGACATAATATACAGCCAGAAGCTCCAGGATGTTGATATGGTAAGGTTTCTCAGTCGGAGACCAGCAATCTGAAGCTTCATGCTGACTGATCTATGCTCCCAGCCCTGAAGGGAAGCAATCGTGAAGTTGTATTAATCTGGACAAGGGAGATAAGTAGAATACCCACTAACATGTGAGTTTTGTCCAACCCCCAATACAGATTATCTACAAGGGAAGCAGAAGGAAAAATAGGAGCCTCCAATGGTCATGCAGAGTCAAATAAATAGAACACATATTTGCTTGACTCAAGGGAATAATGACTTTTATCAAAGACAACATCCCCAAAAGAGAGAACTTCATGAGCTGTAAGAGATAAAACAGTAAGAAAATGGGGAACTGAAAACTCCATTGAACAAATCAAAGAGAAGTTTGGGCTTGAATGAAATGAGTATTGAAACAAGATATTTGGTAGGTATAAATAATGACCCCTTCAAGTTGATTAACCTGCACACATAAGCTGTCTCCAGGAGTAGACATTGGGTGTCATGGGTAAATTCCCATTTGGAACAAGCTAACTGAAGCCAGTCATCTATGTAATGATGAAAGTATAACTGTTGAGTATGTAAATGTTGAGTAAATGCCTTGCCCACCTGACAAAAGACATACAGAATTTAACCAAGCCTGAATAGCAGGGCTAAAATACCTACCCTGCAGTTAACAAACCAACTGATTAGATATCAAGATATGCATGTAAATATTCACAATATATACTCTGGTCATCCAGACACACAGAGAAAAATCCCACATGAGGATGAAAAAAGGCTTCATTGTAAATCAGGGCAGAACCAAAAATTGGTTGAAGCAAGGCAAATTGATCATAGTCTGCCAGTCTCCAGTTTTATTTGGTACTACAAATAGCCTGGAATAACATTCTGAAGAAGGATGATTGACAGGTTCAACAGCCTGATGGAAGAAATGATCTTGTACAGCCTCAGACAGATGCTGACTAGTAGCAGGATCCCCAAGGCAATGGAAAATAAATAGGTATCTGAGATAACAGATAAAGGAAAAAGAGAGTGTATGACAAGTCATTCAAATAAAACCCAAATAAGCCACAGACATATAGTGAAAGGTCACCAAAGAGGAACATAATTGAACAAGTGAGCCCCCATTGGACTGGAACCCAGCAAGTAGTCACTGGTACTGTTGGTGATGTGCCCATTTATGTCAAATAAAATGATGAGATTAGGAATGCCTGGAGGGAGGAACAGGTGAAAGCTGAGAAGATGAATGAGAAAGATTAATAAGAACATGTCTACAATCAGAATATGACAAATGATCCACTAAAGAAAAAATGTATTGTGATATTTGCAATGACTCCATGCAGGACTTCAAGGTTTAAGGAATATTACTAAAAATATACTACTTGAGAAAAGTGGTCATTTGTAAGTCCCAGAGATAAGTAGTCTGTAAAAAACTTAGAATAGGGCTATGTCCCTTCCAAGGAGATCCCAACCACAGAGAAATTACATGTGTAAGGGTAGAGTTAAAGAAGATAAGTGTGTCACCATGAGAGTGATCAATAAGAGGCAATCCCTCTTAAAACCCTCAGGGTCTCTGTGGATTGCTTTGGAAAGGAAGTGCCACAGGAGAGATGATAAGAAAAAGGCAGGAAAATTGAATATAGGATAAACAAACAGGCTGATCAGAGTTTGTCCTTCACATGGTCAAAATCTATCCTAAACCATTAAGATTCAAGAAATCCCCAGATGAGAAAAACATTTCTGGACCTGTTTTTAAAAGTTGTGGTTTAATATTAAACTTTTGTCTTCTAAATAATACTTCTCTGATATTTAGAATTGTGTTTTGTAGTTCCAGTTCAACTGTTCTTAATAGTAGTTGAGGTAATTTAGAAATTGAACTAATGAAGATGAAATAAAAAACATTGAAATATATTAAAACTGTTGCAGGCAGTCTTGCTTCATGCAGCACTTATTTAATAGTTTAATAGATGTGGTTGGACAGCATGTATGTGTGTCATTTACATTGCATATCAACTGAGTTACTCTCTTCATGTAGTAAAAATTGAAATGGCTGTCAGTCTCTAAGTGCTCAGTCAATTTAAACCCAGTTTTTGAAGCATGTTCCTGAGTTCATCTGGCAAATTTACACACAACAACTTGTGACACTAGACAAAAGGAATGCTCTCTTTTATATATAGAATTAGGGTAAAGGTCTAAAAGAATGGTTTAATTCAAAACGCACCTTTATTGGCACTTACAGCTTCTACTCAACATCAAGAATTTCATCCTTTGCCCATATTAACATAAGTTAGATTTTTTTTGTTTGCCCCAGTCTTTTACACCTCGCTCAAATGCACTTGGTGGTACTTTTCTCATTATACTCTTTACCTACATCAATGTGCTTTGTTCTGGTACTGTATATATACCTCATTCAGACAAGGTTATTATGTTTTCTCAACAAAGCATTCACTAACAGACTTCTCTGTGCTAGTACTGCAATCATTGGAGCTGCTTTGAGTCTTCTTAGTGGTATCTAGTTGAATTTTATAAACAAACAAGCAAAAAAATTGCTTGTTTTTTGTCATTGGCAAGTTAAAACATGGTATAAATTCTTAGATTGTTATTTTCTCCACAGAGGTAACTTATGTCTCTCCTATCTTACCTCTGATACCTAGCGTTGCCTAATGTTAGGGAGGGGTGTCACTCTTAGTTGAGACTCAGTGAGGTAGAGGCAAGTATTTGGCTCAGTGGTGTTTCTCTAGGGAGCTTTGAGGTTGTAATGGTGGGTGATCTCCAACATTTTGCTGGGAATTTCAATTAGATTTTTCCTGGTTATTCTGTTAGCTTCTCATTTCCTGTGAAACAGTGGTAAGCTTAGATTTTCAATACTGAAGTCTAGGGCTCAGTATCCCTATCAGAGTCACAGCCAACATTGTTTTGCTCTGACAAAACAAACTTACTTAACAACAAGTTTTTCCTAACATATATAATTAGAAAAGTCTTGTACATTAAAAATAAGGCCACTTTGAAATTAACTGTTTCTGAGTTGTTTTATTCAGTTGGGATGTTGAGCATGTGTTTTTGGTCTTTCCCCAGATACTTTTGAGCTTGCATTTATTTGATGGCTGTAAGGTCTGATTGTGAATATTTAGTTCTTTCTCCATCCACACTGTCTTTCATGCAGGAAGGTTAACTGTTCATTTATAAGACAGGACAGCTAAGTCCTATTACACCAAACATGCTCACCTTTTCAGCCGTGGGGGTATTATAATGTGACAGTCAATCACACTATTCATTGGTAAAAGAGTGACCCAAGAGTTGGCAGTCGGTGGTGATGACTAGCTGCCGTCCTTCTAGTCTTACTTTGTTAAATTAAAGATGGCTAGTTTAGATGTTCATCATGTAGCTTTGTGCAAAATTCAAAACAAAACAAACCATTCATTTCTAGAGTTGACATTTATCTCTTTAGTGATGGATGTTTTTAAATAGAAATGTTACATGCTCTTTCTTAACACTCACTTGTGACTTTGGCATCATTTGTTATGTATCAGTTTTACTTGAAAGTTTGTTTTTCATGAATGCTAACTTACTGACATGCTGAGCAGAGAGGTTTGTGCCGATTGTTCACAGGGCACTTTATCATGGTAGTTATGTCCTCACACCAGTTCTTCTTCCCAGTGACACTTTTATGTACAGCAAGGGATAAATTATTTTCTGCAGTTTGTCTGATTGCTACTTTTTATTTCTATAAATGTCCAGGTTTTGATAATTTGTTCTCTTCAGTGAGAGTAGTGAAGCTTTTCTTGCCTACTGTAATAGTGGCTTGATAATGATTTTGTCTTCATTGATAAGGGAGGTACAACATTTTTCCACAGTTCTTATTCTGGGCTCTCTTTGAAGGTAATAAGTATTCCACCAGCTATGTCTAATCACATTATTTACATGATTTGGCATTATCTCTATCTGAAGGTGTTTGGCTATCCCCTGTAGCTAACTTAATCTCTTCTGCTAAATTGTATAGAGGGATGACTATTTTCATTCTTTCTCTTTACCTTTCAGGGTCCCTAATCTCATTTTCACAGGATCACACTTTATGATGAGTGTTGGCCAACCAGGTGTGCTTTTATCAAACCAATTTTGCATTAGCAACTACTATTTCATTATACTTATTACAAATTGTAACAGGTTCTGTAGAAATAAGGTGTTTCATAATACCACATGATGAGCTTCTAGGTGGTCTTACCATACAATTCAGATTGATATATATGGACTATCATGGGTAAATGTAAAAGGGATTCTGCTTGTCATTGCTGAATATTGGATAAAATAAATTGAAGTTGGTTTGCTTTTAAAAGTTTAGGGAACTAGGTTCATCTATTGCTCTGTTTTCAGAGCACTGTTCCTCTGGACTCCCCAATGCACATTCTACTAATGGAGCTGAGGAGTCCTTACCACACCTGATTTTCAGTTGCTGGGATAGTGGACATCGATTTTTCTCTCTAGTGTTATGTAGATTTTTCCACTCTTGAGGGTGAAGATGGGGTCTTTTATAACCTGGTCCCTGGATGTTTTTTCATAGATGTCAGTTGCTGGGGAACCAGCCTGTTGGGGAGTTTACTTGTTATACTGACTCAAATTTGAAACTTAGCTAACCAGTTGGGGTTTGCATGACTCTTCTTTTTAATCAGTATCAATTTAGTATATTATTCATGAAAGGGGGTTCACTGTCTTCTTGCATTTCCAAATGCAGAATAATCTCATTTTGGCTGAATACAGTTGTTCCACATCCTTCCTCTAATTTTGGGGGCAAGTGGAAGGCTCCTTGCAAACTTGGTTGGGGAGTGAAGATGAATGTTCATGATTCCAAACCAGATGAGTTCTGTTCCCTTGGTTGAGTAAGAAATAAAAAATTTTGTTTTGAGCCTTGGATGTTGCCTTTTGGGCTTCTTCAGATGAAGGAGAAGGTTTGTCTGCTTTGTTTTTGCATACTTGTCATGATTGTGGTGATTAGGATCCAATCAAAATCTATTCACATTTTCTGGATTTTGTTTTTGTAATATTGTTTGTATTTCTCTGTGGATTCCCATATTAACATACAATGAAAAACAGTAGATAAGTATGCTCTAATGACTCTGTCTATACTTATAACATGCTATAATGCTATGATGTTGTATAGATGATGTGTTTTGATTGTTTTTAGATACATTTCTGAAATAATTGAAAGTAGTGTAGTTTTTAAGCAATTTAGTGGTCATAATTTTTATAATATTATTCTGTTACTGCTACTTTTGGTTTCTCTTATATGAATTATATACTCTATCGTGTAGAAGTTAGTCAAATATGACACTTCTTGAATTTAATGAGGGAGCAAGAGTGGTTTATGTATTTCACAGCATTAATGGTCTTCTGTTGCATATGTTGCAGTAACTAATGTTAACTTCCAATGAAAACAAGCCACCTACTGAGATCTAAACTAAACATATATACATATATTTTTTAGTGAAATTAAATAATTACATTTAAATGAAGATGTAACTATAAATTTTAAGTAAAAAAACACATTAAAATAAAATAAAAATACACTGAATTTTTTTAAAAAGAGCTTAGAGTGCAAGCTACAACGAGGGATTATAAAATGATCCTTGGTTTTGAAGGTGACTGAAGGAGTAGGACCTACATTGCAGTGGGGATACACCATCTATCAGTCTTAACCTCCAATTTGCCAGTCTCACATAAGAAGATTATGAATTAAGAGAGTGAGATATGGGTGCTCAATCCTACAACATCCACATCTATATCACCGTTCACTGCCTGCAGGTAGTTACGGGAAGGTTACTGCTCTTCTAAGTTAAAATAAGAAAAAGATAAACATAAAGAGATGAAAAAAAATGAAAATAAAGGTAAAATAAAAAATAAGGTACTACCATTTGGGGCTAAGTAAAATGAAACTTACCTCTTGAAGTTAGCATTCCTGCTCCCAATATGGTAGAGGCACTGATTGACATGACATTGAACTGTATCAGTATACTAAGTTTACTGTGACTGTTGTGCTTTTATGTGTGACTTAAAATGTACATCTGCATAAAGTAGTGCCACTACCCTAACTGTTAATGATATTTTTGGCTCTTAAAACTGTATTACTTCTAATGACCTAGAGTTTAGAAATAGCTAACAATATTCCATTTGTTGGCATACTAAATATCCCTAAATTTAATACCACATAGTCTAGTGTCAAAGCATATTTAGAGAAGACTTCTAAACACAGTTTTTTAATGAGTAATAGCAAATAGTTCTAATATGTGAAAAAAGTTTTGTAATTAATACAAAAAATGTAAACCAGGACATACTAATTAGAATTTATTTGAACTTAAGAATAATTAACTTTGTTAAAAGGCCAATTACTACTGTGGATTTTGTTACTATCTTATGTGCTTGTAATCTTTTATTTGCTTTCCTAAACACTTTTTAATTATCCCCATGAGTATCTTTTATTGCACATGCCATAAGGTTTTAGTGTCTTACATTCAAAATTTTATTAAACTACTTTTTGTTTATAGTATACTAATTAGAATAGAATAAAATATTAGCTAGTAATCCATATTTTAATAGTACATATGTTTTAAATTTTTAATTCTACAAGGGAATATTAAAAAAGTCCTGAATTTCTCTTAGTATGATACATGTGATACATTTTCTCTTGTCGTGTCATCATTCCTGTTTTATCCACCACCCCTTAAAAAAGTACAAAGTTAAATGTAAATTACTGTCTGTAAAATCATCATAGCTCAGACAAACCATAGTTTGTATAGTCTTCAATTTTATTTAGTAATAGAGCTATTGAATAAAAAACCAGACCCCTCCTGCTACACCTACCTGTGGCATCTTCTCTTTCATAATTTGTTAATAAATCTTATGTTTAATTATATAAGTAACTGATATGTAAAAATAGGAATCCTTTTAGGTTAGTTAAAATTAGATTAGGTAAAATAACATTAATAATGTATCATGAGGTGCACATGTGAGCAGCCTGTGATATAAATTGAGGTATACGTTACAAACTTATAGATGCTCAGGATAAATGAATTAGAAATCATTTTGAAAGAAAAAAAGTAATTTAGATTTATTTTGATTTGTTTTTGGTAGTTATAAGGTTGATCAAATTGACTGATTCTGTTTTGAGATATTTTATAGAAAATAACAGATAAACTATGAAGTTTTACTGGAAAAAAAATCAAATGCATTTAGGAGGTTTTAGGTATCACACAAAGGAAATGTGAATTTTTTGAGAGTGTTAAAGTATTACTTTTTTAAACATTATTTTTTTAGGACTTGCTACATCAATTTTTCACTTGTGTGTGACTCCAACTCAATTAGATGAATGTTTTGAAGAGAGCAGACACTATTGTCTGATTTCACTATGCAAAGATGAACTTTTGGATTGTTCTGGAGATGAAGAACAGAAGTACGTAACAGAGTACAAGCAGAAGTATTATAGACTTTCTTCAGAAGAGACACTTAAACAATTTTTAGATACTCCAGAAATATTTGTTTCTAAGTTACATGCCAAGATAGTTTCTCTTCCAGATGAGCTTCCACATTGCTGTTGCTTATATGGAGTGGAAGAATTACACACATAAATAGTTCTTAGGGGAGCTTGCCCAGTGACATATGTTATTGGAGATAATAGGTATCATCATACTTTTTTGGAATGATTGTTTAGTGGATTTTTATAAAACTTTTTTTTACACAAATAACAAACTAATGCAAGTACAGTCTAAAAATTTTAAAATACAAAGAAATGATTTAAAATATTGCAAGGAAAACAGAAATATATTATGAATGTTATTTAACCTGTGACAGTTATTGAATATTTGTTTTTCACTTTGTTAGATATAAAACACTGTTTAGCAAAGTGTTATTAATTTTATGGTTACGAGCTATTGATGCTAAGGCTATAGAGCTTCTAGAAGGTCCAAGTGATAGATATATAAATAGTTGAGAGCAGACAAGCAAAAACAAAGTAAAAGTGAAGTCAAGTGGGAGTGAATGCCCTAATGGTTGATATGGTAGAGTGGGATTAATAGTTTGAAAGAAATAAGGAGAATAATTTGTCTTGCAAAAAAGTACTTAAACTTACAGAACTCCTTTGTGTGGATTTTAACAAAAGGCAGATCATTATTGGAAGTATGAAGAGCAGATGATTACTCAGGTGTGAAATAGTTTCATTTTCTTGAAATGTTTACATTTTCCACAATAATTCCTGTATGTTGAGTCTGAAAATGATATCCATTTTTCTCCATTCTGTACAGGTTTTTTACGAAATGTCATATGTACTTTTATATAAGTGAATAATTAAAAAAATATATGGTTGAAAGAATTGAATATTATTTTCATCATCTGCATTGTTGAACTATGGAAAATCAGTCATTAAAATAAAAACAACTTTTATTAAGTTTCAATTAACAGGCCTGTGTTATTGGAAGTGTGCAAAGCAGATAGTTATTGGAAGATCAAGATAAAACTGCAGTAACTCACATGACAGTATAAGTGACATACATGGACACTATTGTGATAAAATTAGAGAACAATGGTTTGGCTTGTCAATTGCATTAGTCTAAGTGGATGTTTGACAGGAAGAAGAGAACTGTATAGTGTTTAAGACACAGCTATGATTTCAATAGTGTAAATAATTTTTTGTAGATACATTTAACTCACTTTAAATATAAATGTATATTCACCATTTTAAAAACAAGTGGAGTGCATGCTGTTTATTTACTGTTGAACTTATCAATATGTCACAGACACCTACTGTAGAAGAATCCTTAGCTCACTATACCCATATATTTATTTTACTGTATATGTCACTAAAAAGTAGTTTCTGACTTTTTAGTTTTTGACAATAAAATTGTAGTTATTGTTGCTTGTTAAAGAATTTCTTTATGTTTCAGTTCTTTAGTAAAACTAACCTGTAAAGTTAGTAAACAGTATAAATTATTCTCATAGAGGATTGCTGTGATTGAATAGATGGATGGGTTTTTATTTGAATTGTTACCATGGCTTTTGATGGCTTTTTGATGGTCAAAGACCAAAGTTTCATTTGAAAGCCAATTTTTTCTCACTGAACACACTACTGCATTCTGCTGTTACTCAGAGGCTTATACTTAATGAATTAAAGAAATGAATTTGCAAGAATACTGTCTCTACATTTCTACATTTTCACCCTAGAGGTCATTCTAAATGTATATCATTTAAATTTCTTTCTGTGGTATAGGGATGAAGCTTTAGTGAAAGGTAGCATAAGATTTGTTGCAAAATATATTGGGAAGATATGCCTAATTGATTCAGAGAGTAAACTTCAGGAATTTCTCAGGTCATTATTATAAACTAGCTGAACTGACTATACTAACTTTTTAAAAATATTACCAAATTATAAGGATTTAATGGTGCAGTTATTTTTCAAAACGTCTGATTTTAAATTGGTGCACATGTGTATATGTTGATTTTGAATTAATAGTCACTCAAATTTGTAAATTCTTTGTATAAATCTGAGAATTTTTACCCTAATGTGAAACTTGAATATTATTTTGTTAATTTTGGTGTAGATGTTTGAACTTTTCAAATTTAAGATGTTTATAATAACTAACTTTAAGCTGTTGTTTTAACAGATGTTATCTGATCAAATGTATGTTTACCCTGTTTAGTCTTCATGATTGTCATCTAGATTTCTTCATGTCATTAGTGTGTTTTATACTTGGTAGTATTTTATATTTTAGCTAGTCATTATTGTAATAAGTACACACATGTTACAGAAAAGTCAACAATCTGCATCTTCTATTCTCTTGTAACCAGTTGGATTTGGTTTTAGTTTCAAAGAGTTATTTAAATGAAATGAACATTGACATTAATTTTCAAGCATGCATTTTCAAATACATTAATAAGAATAATTATAAAATGAATTGCTGGTCTATTATTTCTTCTGAGAAATAAGAGACCAACAGTTGTTTCATTCTAAACATTCTATTTATTCTAAACTAGAATGTAAAACTTTTGTATACTTAGTACATACCCTATATTAATATATTAGAAACTGCTGTAACCTTTTTGTTATAATTCTAGGAATGGAAATTTTTAGTGGTATAAGATAAAAACGATTTCCTTTTTTGTGTGATCATTGCTAATTTTACTTATGCTTCAATAATCTTTAGGGTGGTGTTTCATAAAATCTTTATTTGAATCATGTAAAGTTTTATAGTACTTGAGAGTGTTTAACCTTGAATTCACATATGCTGATGGTGAAATTGAATTAGCACATTTGTGTAAATATATCTTAAGGGTTTCCAAGCTTGTATGGGATACCAATGCTTTCCAGTGAATTTTCTTTCCCCTCAAGAACCATTGGATCCAAACTCACTGCCAACTGTGGACTATCTGAAACAGAAATTTTCTGATATATTGGTAAAGACAATGACTTCTCTTACCAGCTCAAAACCATTTTTTTCTTATTTGGGAGCCAAAGCTTCAGCACTTGTTTATCTTTCTTGGAGTCTGAAAAGTAAATATATGTAGAATGTTGTTTTGTTCTCTTAACTTAAATGGTCAACAAAATAAGAATTTATGAAACATACATTATAAAACTTCACGTGTTCTGTCTAAACTTTAAAGCCACTACCATTTAAAAAAATTTATCTGTAAAAAAAACTTACAAAGGTCAACATATGCAATAAAAACAAAATATTTTTTCCACATTCACCTAATTTGAAAAGATTTTCAGAATGGTAGAAAGATGCACTGAAATGTGACAGATTATGACTCTAATATGTAGAATAGTCCATTTTAGCATTAATAGATTCATTCATAATAAACACTTTATAGGCAATTTTCTGGTGAATAAAATCTTATTCTATGATATGGTATATGTAGTTTTAGGCATGTGAGTCAAGACACTTAGCATTTTTTCACATTTAAATTTAAAGAAAGAAACAAGTCTCAGCTCTGTCTGATTTAATCTGATTAGGTTATTGCAAGGCATATTATGCCAAGTCTCATTTGGATTGATGGAAATATAAGGAAACTACAGGTCAAAATATGTGTTTTTGTTATCTTTAGTATATTACCCCTAAAATTGGAATTGGAGCCTAAAACAAAAAGTGTGGTATATAGGAGCAAGGTACATGCTTTTAAAGTTTCACCTTTGGCCTAGAACTAATGGAGTAGTACACAGTTGTAAGTGCTGGAGAAAATAAAGAGTGTAAGAAATATTATATCTCTTCCTTCCCATGGGGGAGAAATAAACTACATGAGTGTGTACACATAGATTATAAATGCTTTAGAAAGTAAAATCCAAGAGAATGATAATAAATACTGCTTTTATATGTTAATCTCTCTTTAAACTATCAGTTCCAGTTTTGTTAGTATTATCTGACTTATAATGTAGTTCAAATATTTCTGTCAGTCTTAAACTGGTATGTCTGCAGTTTACAACACTAGAAAGTGAGTTTTGATACCCTCAATGGACAGAGCACAGATAGCCGATTGTGCAACTTTGTGCTTAACTTTAAACAAACAAATAATTGATCATAAAACAAGTTAGGAATGTTATCCAATCATTGTTAGACACTGGAAGTAAATTTCTCGCAAGGAAATAACCAAACAAATAAGTAGTTAGGCACATAAATCAGATTTTCTCCTATTTAAAACTAACACTGATAGTAAGTTTTCAGTCCCATTCATAGAACAATATTTTATCAACTGAACAGTTTATAATGTTCCAATGATCTGAGGGTAATTTGTAGAGTAGGTGTTTAAGATAACTCTTCAAATTAACATTTACATGGTGTAACTCCATGACTTGTACATCAGTGTACATTTGGCTATATTTAAATATTGTTTAAATTTTACTAATCTGGATTTGAAACATATTCTTGAAGAAAATTAACTTGTCATATCAGTATTGTCTTTTCTTGTCAAACATATATTTTAGCCATAGTTCAGCTGTTATGCAAATACAGTGTTTGCTGTTTTGGTGAATGAACTTAATTCTTTTGAGAGGCTTCAAGTAGAAAAACTTTTATATATGCAGTAGTACTCAAATGAAGACATATTTTAGGTGGGTCTTCTAATAAATATGCAGATTTTTGTCCAATAATTAGTTTTTGTGTTCTATAGTGACCATACTTTCATGGATGAAACTGATTTTCATTGTTGTTGTTTTTGAATTCACTTTCAGCTTCTAATCTCAAACATTCATAACTTTCCAGACAGAAGTACAGAAAGAAATTACAAGAGTTTTGTGATATCAGCAAGCTAATTCCTACAATCTCGGATAAAATGAACACTGAGCCTCCAATGCTCTGGGAAATACCAGCAGACTTTGAATACAAGTTGAAAACTTTCCTTAAGTTGAGAAATTCAAACTATCATTATAAATTGTTTGAGCTTGACAAAACTGTAACTGCTGATTAAATGTTCTTTTTCTTATGTTATACATGTAGATGATCTTAAAAGGCAAAGGTTTATTTATGTTTGGGAATTTCAAAATTCTCAGTCAAATAATATTTTCAGTATTAGGTTTATGAATTGTAGTTGTTGAATGGCATAGTTGTACAATATATTTATACACACACACACACACACACACACACATGTATATATAATTATCTAAATTTCAAAGCAAAACTTCTGTTATTAATGTTTTAAAATATTCTCTCTGTAATTCGTTATTTTGTTTCATAGGAATATAAGATCACATTTATTGCCTTATTTCATTGTTAGTTCAAAGTAATACTCTTATTTTTTTCTTATATGCTCTAGTGTTTACAAATATCTGTTGACAGCTGTTTCATTCTTGAAAGATTTAAGTCACAGAATATAGATAAACATTTTTAGAAGTGAAATGTTGGATTTAGCAGTCTAGTTGTGAAAAATGCCAACACTTTTTAAGACTATAAAGTAAAAAGAAAAGTAACAAGCTGTATAAGGAGCAAAGGAAAAAAAAAGAGAAAAACTCAAGTCGACTTATCAGAAAGAAAAACAAGAATAAAAAATAAATATGTAAAGATAAAAAAAAGTATGTAAAAATATAAAGATGGAAGCTAGGGAAAATATGTATATAAAAATAGAAGCTAGGGAAAGTGTTATATATAAGATGGAAGCTATATACACAGGGTGTTCGGAAAGTCACTGTGCAGTTTTGTAATAATATTTTATTCAGTCAATTTCAAGCCAGCAACTGATAGCAGTGTTTAGAAACAAAATAAGAAGGATCCAAGCCTGTATTGATGCCAACAGGGGTTACTCATATTTACCTCCTGTATTCTATATTGAAACGTGTGTGAATAAATATATAAATGCACAGTGACTTTCCGAACACCCTGTAGATAAAGATGGAAGCTTGGGAAAATGTTATATATATATATATATATAAAGATGGAAGCTTGGGAAAACTATATATATATATAACAAAATTATATTTCAATGCCATGGCAAAATGTTTCTTTTGTAATCTGTTTTGTAATATTCAGTTTATAATTGATTGTCATTTTTTGTGATGCCCTCCAGTGGCTCAGCAGTATGTCTGTAGATTTACAATGCTAAAAACCGGGTTTCAATATCGGTGGTAGGCTGAGCACAGATAGTCCATTGTGTAGCTTTGTTCTTAATTCAAAACAACCACCTTTTATGATTAAATATCTTATCATCAGACAATATAATACTTATATTTATATAAAGAGTTTTTTTGCTTTCATTCACTAATAATTCAAACATAGAATACTCTTGTTTTTTCCTATGTGTTATGGTATTTATGATTCCTATTTCCAGAAACTGTTTTTTACTAACAGTAGATAATTTCATTGATGTTATTATTTTAAGACAGTTTTGTTATTTAAAGTAAAATTTATGGAATAAAGACTTGAAGATAAATAGTATTTTCCAATAACTTGTGTGATTTTACCAACTGATTTTATTCTGTTTTTGTTCTCAATCATACCGTTTAGAATGTTCATATTGCATTAACTCTTTAAAACCGTAATTTCAGTATGCCTTATAAAACTTCAGGTTTCTTAATTTTGTGGATAATAACCTGGTTTGGATTAGTTTTTAACAGAAGATACATAAATGTTATTGGATGCTGCTATTGCCTGATGGGTAAATCATAATTTTTGGCTGGATGGTGGCAGTGTCTGTTTGAGTTTAAGGACTTGTATGTAGTATGAACTGTAAGGTATAAGAATTTATAGTATTTTCAGTTTGGTTTTGTCTAAGCATAAATTCCATTTCTATCATATGTATTGTAATGAAAGTATGTGGCATCAGTTCCTCCATCAAGCAATTTTGACTTGAATGTTCTATAAAGGATACTTGCACATTATTACTTATACAGAAGTGAAGGATATTAAAACGAATTTGGAAATGCATCATGTTTTTATAGTCCATGTTGCCATGTCCATTCGTATTATACCTGATGGCTGTGTATCTTGACAACAGCCTTGCAGTGTAGTATCCATTGTAATACTGCCATGTTGTTCATTGCATACCTCTCATTATTTTTTTCATAATCCATCTGATATATGAGGACAAGAATTTTTCAAAGCTTGTTTCAACAGTATGATTGTACAAAAATGTTAAGTGTTTCATCCAGCAGTCTGATTTCTGTGCCATTCTCTAGTTATTTGAGGTAGTAAACATTTTAACTAATATGTTATAGAAGCAATTTGTGTACACAACACAGAGATCATTCTTGTTTATGTTGTGTGCTTTTGCCCGAGTCCCGTGGATGGTTTTGTCACTAACCTTTGTGTTTGTGGGTTCCCACCCATTACTAAGATGCTATGCTTTTCTTTTCACAGTTGAGGTATGACTTGCAGCAAGTTCTTTTTTTATTCTTTTAAATAGTTACCACTTCCCCAGTTGATCCATATTGCTTTTGGTTTTTAAAGCCATTAAATATAAGGAGTATTCTAGTCTTTAAATTCAAATTCAGGATCTCGATGCATCTTTATGTCCTGAATGGGTATTTATTTTGCATTAGAAAAGGATACTACACACCTTTCTGAAAGTGATCAATTTTTAGTGGCATCACACTGATTCACGCTATCTACAATATGTAGTTCTGACATGTTATTCTACCTCAACTTTATATTGTTTGTAGTGGTAGTGTGGACTACTGATTTGTGTATTTAAAGTATTTTTCATACAACATACTTAATACTGTACTATATCAGTAACTTTGCTTTAAAAATATTGAAATTTGTACAAATGTAAAGTATAGGAATATTTAATGTATTAAAGATATCAGAATTTGTAATGACAGGTGATACCTTTGATTGAACCTGGAATAGGTCATATATTTTAATTGTTGTTTTATCATTTGCGTAAAGCCCTGTGAAATCAGAGCATTGACTACAAATTGGTTTCATTTCTGTACAGCTAGCTGATATTTTTGGAAGTTATTTGTGGTAAAAAAACAATCTGAAGGTTTCACAAGTTCAGAAACATAATTTAAAAGATGTTAATTATGAGCTTGTTGCAATTTATCATGAAGTATAAAACATACAAAATAGACTCTCTGCATATCTTTGCTGTTTCCATAGTGGGATCAAAACCCATTTTTAGTGTCATAAGCCCTCATGCTGCTGAGTCACAGTGGATCCTGTGGGATTTGACAGTATGTTCTGCCAAACTTGTGTGTCATGTGGTCAATGTAATTATAGTTTATGTTTTAGAATTTTGTGCAAAGCTGCACAAAGACTACAGCACAATGCCATTCCCAAGTCTTCAGATTTACAATGCCAAAATCAGGGGTTCAGTTCCTCTCAGTGAACACAGAAGATAGTCTGATGTGGCTTTGCTATATGAAAGACACACACACACATTCTTTTACTAAAAAATAGTGAAACTAATTGTCATATTATGTTTCCACTGGTGACAAGGAACAAGATAGGTCTTGAGCTTTCTTGCCAGAAGAACAGCCAGAGTGAAAATCAAAAACTCTATATCTAGCACAGTAACACCAACAGATCCCAACTCTACATCATGTTTGTTAATGACATACCATTCCCGAAGCTAATATATATAAACACCTGACAATATGCAGAAAACATTGCCATCTGAAGCACTTCTCAAAAACCCACGCTTGCAGCTTCCAAAGTCCATATTTCCCTCAACTGTATAATAATCTTGTGCAATACTTGAAAAGTGGCACTTAATGTGTCAAAAACCCAAGCAATAATTTTCAAAAGAAGGATATCTCACAAAAGAAAATTGCTCTCCAAAGTCAATCTCAAAATGCACAATACAGAACTAAAATTAACCCCACCATAAAATTTATAGGCATCACGTACAACAGTAAACTAACATAGCCTGGCCACTTTAAAACAGTTCTAATCAAAGTCTATAGATGGATCTATTACTCCTCAAGGTGGGTTCCTGTACCTGGTGAGGAGACCTCCCAGAGAAGGTTTTATTACTTTCGGTTTACCTCTGGGATCTGAACATGCACCCACGTGTTTGCTGTACATGGCGATCCATAAAAGGGAGGAGAGGATCCTGGTGGTTGAGGGGTTTAACTCCAACACGTTATTTTGGTCTTGAAATCCTGTAGACGGGCAGCCTTGGTGTGAACCCAAGAATCAATCTGCTGGTCCTCTTGGTCTTGGGTCAACTGAGTACCAGTGTTGGATGTTCTCAACAAGCAGCGTTGTGGACATTGTGTCTGATGCTAGTGTTTGGCATAGTGCTCACGAAACCCTAGCATTGCTACAATGTCCTTATTACCCCAATCCATGAAAAAAATAATATTAAAACTGAAAAAAACAACAAAACAGATTATCGAAAAACCACCACACATGGTGACTCTGTTTAACAGTCACAGTCCAATCGCACGCCTTGATTTATCATCCTTCATTTCTGGTCTGAGGAAGTAAATAAGGAATTTGCACTCTGGAGACATATTATTGGAAACATCACAACACCCCAAACTCCTGTTGAATTCAAAGGCCATTGAGGTTACTCCCCATGCTACTTTGAATTCCTCAAGAGGTGTTAAAGTTGAGAGAGGTATAAAGAACGTTCCTGAGTTGGAGATTCTCGCTGGTTTCTCCAGCCAAGGTGTTTCTGCAGTGTGCCTTATCTCCACTCATAAGGACGGAATAATGCTGCCTATCAGTGTTCTAATACTGACGTTTACAAAATCACGGCCACCTGCCACCTTCAAGGCAGTACAGCCATATATTTCCAACCATCTTCGATCTTTCCAATATCAGTGATAAGGTCATTCAAAGGCTTGTTGTCATGTGCTCGTTGTGGTGGCAAAGAGTGCCTCGCTGTGTTAACTGTAGTGGTTCACACCTCTCGGACTTTCTTTATAAGATTAAAATGTGACAGTGTGGAATAGAAGTAATTTAAATTTCAATAAATATTTTACGTATTCTTTGAAGTAGTGAAAATATTGTTTCCAATTTCGACTTTTCTCCTTTGATTGCCGATGCAGAAATGGCTATGAAAATATTCCCAAGAATGAAGTAGACTTGAATTTACTACCCTTTCTGTTGTACATGTTTTATTTGTTATTGTTTGAAGACTACTAAAAATGATTTAGGAAATGCTTAGCTCTGAGTTTTATATCAATCAAATGTCTCAAATCGCAAGTCGTAAATGGGTAATGTTTTACGCAGGTTATATGAATATCTCTAACTGTTACGTTTCGATAGTCAGCGAAATATGAAATCATATAGAAGTAATATTGGTGAAAAGAGAATATTAAACTGTTAGTTTTGTTTCAGATGACATTTTTCATAACTCGCTCGTTAGGAATTTCAAACCATAAGCATGTAAATGTAACGTCAACTTGAAGTCCATAATAAAAGAAAGAAGAATAACGTAAAAGTACAAAACATTTGAAATCTAAGTTATTTTCTTTCGTGAGAAAACAATGATTTTAATAAAGAGTCAGAAAGCAAATTCGAAATAAAGAATAGCGGGTACTAATTGAACGACAGTAGTTAACAAGAGACTTACGAGCTAGCGATGTAAATGTTTTTGACATTAACAGTAAAAGATTCTTCTAATGCTTGTAAAATATAGTACAAGGAGTCATAATAATTAGTATTTGTAGATATAAGAAGTGAATTGGTACCGTAAAACAGTTTCATGAGTTTTCCTGTCAATCGCTATCACTAGAACAGTAATGTAAAGTAGAAAAAGTAATATGTGTTCTAGTTGTGATAATACGGATATCGATCTAATAAAATATGCAATTCCGGTAAAAAGTGCACCAGTATTGAAATAAATATTGATAAAAAATATAACTTGTCGCGTGGCTTGTTCATTCACTTGGCTAGAGCGTCGTGCTAATAAGACGAAGGGGGTGGGTCCGATCCCCTTACAGGCCATATATAGAAGATTAATTTTATTGAATACTCTAAATTTCGTTTGGTTTTGTTTACTTGATATAATGATAGTTACATTGAGATTCCTTATTCTAAAGTCGGTGCGTATTTCGTTTGGAAAGAAGCAATGACAGGTTGGCTGACGACCATATTTCAAATTGTGCGAGACAAGCTATTACCTGCACGTTAAATTGTGAGTGCATTCTATAAGAGTGACAGTCAGTCCTCTAGCGTGGATGGTAGGATGCTAGTCAGGAAACGCGGCATGTAACCGTAATGGCTTTGCCATCAGTGTAAACAAAAAATATTTAACGCCTGATAGGTTACGTGGTTTGTACTCAATAAGAATAATAGGTTCAAATCCCGTTAGGCTTCGAGTTTCTTTTCTTTAGATTTTGTAGATGATTTTTCTTTCAAAGCATTATGCACTTCAGGCTGATTATGCAGTGAACTTAGTATAAAGCTACCAAATATGGAAAGAAACAAATAAAGGAGTGGTAAAATAACATATATATAAATAATTTTTTATTTGCATTGTAACATTGTTTGCGGGGAAATTTTTTTTATAAAATTGAAGAAAATAAACCAGTCGACAGGGAAAAACTTCATGTATTTGTTTTTTGAATTTCGCACAAAGATACTCGAGGGCTATGTGTCCCTTATTTAGCAGTGTAAGACTAGAGGGAAGGCAGCAAGTCATCACCACCCACCGCCAACTCTTGTGCTACTCTTTTACCAACGAATAGTTAGATTGACCGTCACATTATAATGCCTTCACGGCTAAAAGGACGAGCATGTTTGGTGTGACCGGGATTCGAACCCACGACCTTCAGATTACGAGTCGAACGCCTTAACCCACCTGGCCATGCTGGGCCAACTTCATGTGTTTTTTGTAAATTCTACGAGAAATGCAGTTAGTGGTTTCTATGTATAGAATAGTCGGTTGTTTAATTTGTATACAAAGAAATTAAAAAGCTCTTACTGTTATGTTTATTGTGTTATAATTTCGAATTTTAACTTGATGGATTTACTATTATACGTTTATTTTAATATCGATTTTTGTTTCAATTAAACATTTTTAGAAATGCATGTTACTTATACTAATAAATGTGTATTGCGAAATTCCCGCCTATTTACTAAAGTTCTAGAAAATTGTCGAGTGTAAAAATCATCATTATACTATATGTGTGTGTAAATACTAGTAGTTACCAGTATTGTTGTCTTAGTTAAAATTTCTAAAAAAAATTTCTCAGGCTTATAAAATATAACCAACGCAACGCAGAGAGACAGTGTGTATTGTTGGTTTGCTATAATTAGTATTCTATAAACCTCGAAAGCTATAACTGTGATTAACGCTTTTTAATCGGGAAACTACATACATTTGACCTAGAATATTTGTAGATCACGAACGTTACAAAATATTCAATTTCAGTGAATTCGCATTGGACATCAATATTTTAACGAATACGTTACATAACTCCAGTAGTGAAAAATCTGCTTGTAAATGGCGTGAGTCCAATGAAGAATACAAGCTAGCTCCCTATTAAGTGAATTGTATTTACGTTACCTCGGAATTCATTTACTCATCGTGAACCCTCGATAAGATATAAAGGATGTTCCATACCGGAAAGAAGACTCAATATTATTTGTAAGTTTGTATACCCTTTGTATATAAATCGTTATTTGTATTAATTACTTATAATAACCATCATTATAAATTGTGTTATTGTTTGAATATTAAAATATTGAGAAAGACAACTGTACGTATCAATCTTATTGGGAAATATCGTACATTTGGTACATCTCTACATTTAATTAACCTCTAAATTCTAATTTTAATTTAACTCAATTTTAGGCTATTTGAAATGGTTATACGTAACCTAATAAATTGGAAGCTGAAGTGACATAAATCATAATACGTAACAAAACACTAACAATATAGTTGAGGTCTACTTTACGTGGATAGACTACATATTGGATAAGTGTAACAAAACTTAACTAACATTTTTCACTTTGTCTGGGAAGAAAATAAACCAGTCGACAGGGAAGAACTTCATGTGTTTGCTTGTTTTTGAATTTCACACAAAGTTACTCGAGGGCTATCTGCGCTAGCCGTCCTTAATTTTGCAGTGTAAGACTACAGGAAAGGCAGCTAGTCATCACCACCCACTGCCAACTGTTGTGCTACCCTTTTACAAACGAATAGTGGGATTGACCGTCCCATTATAATGCCCCCACGGCTGAAAGGGCGAGCATATTTGGCGCGACGGGGATGCGAACCCGCGACCCTCAGATTACGAGTCGCACGCCTTAACACGCTTGGCATTGCTTGGCCCTTTGAATCAAATACGGCGATTGATTGTCTCTGATATAAAGCGCTCTTAGCTTAAATGGCGGAGATTTTTTTTTGCGATGAAGTGTGGAACTCGTGTCATTTCCCGAAGCTCTCTACTCTAACTGCTAGAAACCGTGCCGCAACAAGTAATTTAAAAAGAATATTAGATGAAAATGTAGAATCTCATAATTGTTAAAGAAAAAATTACTCTTTGTACTGTAGAAAATGGAAGCATAAAACTATGTTTAAATTATTTTCATACTTATGTGATAGCTTTTTTTCTTTATTTATGGAACGAAGTAAAAACCTTTCGAGTTTAAAGACGAAGGGGAATCGGAGAAGGTTAGGACTTGTTAGAAATTTTGATGCGTGGTCTTTCGTAATGTCGTTTGAGATTAACATTCTTAAGAAAGTTTTTTATCAAGAGCATTTTATTTCACAAAATCATGTTTGAGGATATTTTGTTTGAGATATCGGTAGGAAAAACGGTTTGTCAATTATCCGTCAATTTACTGGACTCGCTAAGTTTAAAATGTGACAGTGGGCTATAGAAGTAATTTAAATTTCAATAAATATTCTACGTATTCTTTGAAGTAGTGAAGATATCGTTTCCAATTTTGACTTGTCTTCTTTTGTTGTCCATGTAGAAATAGGTGTGAAAATATTTCCAAGAATCAAGTAGACTTGAATTCATTACCTTTCTCTTGCTTATTTTAATATTGTTTGAAGAGTACTGAAAATGATGTAGAAAATGCTTGGTTTTTTATTGTATACCAATCAAATATCTAAAATAGCAGGTTGTATTTGAGTAATGTTCTTCGTATGTTCTTATAATAACTATAATAGCTATATTTTACTAGCTAATTGAATGTACACATGAACGTAACAAATATATCACGATTAATGTTTCGTGGTTCGCAAATTTCAGTAACTGAAGGAGTGTAGACAGAGTATTAGAAGAACTTAGTTATTAAACTTGAATCGAGTAACGGGATTCGCTGTCACTGATGTGATGTGCTCTTTTGTTAAATGGCTGAAGCCCACATGACAAGGTGGTTAGTAGGCTCTACTAGCGAACTGAGGTTCGCGGGTTTGAATACTTATTTCAGCAATCATCCTCTCCCTTTACTCTGTTAGTGCGTTATAACGTTTCGGCCAACCCTACTGTTCGTTGGTGATTTGTGTGCGTGTGTTTATAATTAGTTGCTCTTCGTCTAGTCGTTCTCTGTCAAGGTATGAACTGGCGTCACAGATAACCCTCCTGTAGCTTTGCACGAAATTCGAAACAAAGCATATATACCTTAAATAACCAGCTTTTATTCGGGTATTCGTAGTTGTAGCTCTCACGTTGAGAGTCAAGTGCCCAGATCTCCAAAATTTCAACTCTTTTCAAGACATGTTAAGTTTCCTAATAAGAAATCTTACAACGTTAAAGTCAGGGGTTCTAATCCATTCGGTGGTTACAGCAGATAGCCCGATGTGACTTTGGTATATGAAAACATACACACAATAGGAGGTCAAAAGTGAAATCCACATATTTAATTATTTTGGTCTAAAATAATTTTAGACTTAAACTAGTTATTTTAATGTTCGTAATACTGAAAATTTATGAATCTGAAAAGATATAATATATCTTACCTCAGAACGTATATTTTGACTCAAAATGTTATATGTTCTCAATTAGAAACAAAATTATCTTTATAGGTTATAGAATCAAAATTTTGATATAAGTTTCAAATATTTGTTTCGGTACGACACTGCACTAAAATGTTGTTAAAATGTATTTATTTCTTTAAAAGATGCTAATTTAAAAAAGTTTTACTGTTAATTGACGTTTATCTTATCTCTGTTATCGTATTTTCATAATTGCGTCATTATATTTTGTTTTCCTTTTACAGTTTATTGTGATAACCTTTTACTCAAGATAATTTCAAAGGAATAAAAATATCTTGGTAAACCAAATTATAAAATATACAATAAAGGTCTAAGTTAGTTTATTTTTTAGTTACTTAAAAAAATTCAAATTTTGTTTCTAAAAGTAATACGTTTAGGTTTTTTTTTTTTTTTTGCAAAGCCACATCGGACTATTTGCTGAGCCCACCGAGGGGAGTCCAACTCCTTATTTTAGCGTTGTAAGTCCGTAGACTTACCGCTCTACCAGCGGGAAAGAAAAATAATATGAAATATTTAATTACAGACTTCTATTATATAATACACACATATATATGTAAACATATGGCTTTATAATTGAATAGACTTGAATTTGTTCACAAGTAATTTTCAAGATTACATTAGCAAATTACTTCAGAGTTTGGAATAACGATTTGGAATGTGAGAGGCAACTCTAGTACTTTCAATAAACAATTGAATTCATCTCCTATCTCGTCGCATTATGCGGAAGTTCAATGTCGCCAAAGTTTAAGAGTATGTTTAATTAGGCAAGGCGCCAAATTTAACTCCTAATGCAATGCACAATTAAAATGGGGTAATATAACAAGCGAAAATATAGGTCACTTCAATTTAATTAGACTTAGATAAAGTTTAAGAATTCGGGAGTTGAATAATTCCAGTCTGGTTTCTAAATTAAAGACTAACATATTGAAAGAGTTTAAGAGTATTTCTGTGTATCCAATTTTATTCCCGTCTTCAGAATGGCCGTCCATTCGATGTTGAAATAAATAAGCTCAACACATTTATTGAAAGTCTGTACTGATGTTTTAACTAATTTCTCTCGGGTACAATTTACACAGACATCATTTTCGTAAACGGTTGCTACTGAACACATAATAGGACATTCACGGGAAACATTTCTATGGCGAGATTGCATTTAATTCCGGGTTCGTGGTAAAACCCGCTATTTTCAATTTACTTTACTCTTAAGAAGTTTCAGTAAAGTTTCCATTAAAAGAATGTCTCAAATATGATATCTTACACTTTCATATAAAATAAAAACGTATATCTTGCAAACGATGCAGTAGATACTGCTGGTGTACTGTTCAGTAGGATATAGGTGACAGTAATTGCTGAAATCTCTCTTTAATGATCTTTCAAGCAAATATTTTAATTTGTCTATAGATTATGTGTTAATTATTTGTTCATTATGTGTTCATTTTTTAAAATATTCGTTAAAAAAACTCAACACTGAGGAAAAACAAATCACTCAAGTATTTACCAATTGTCTGAAACACCGAGAACAAATTAGTATCGTATTAAATACAAAAACTGCAAGAATATTTCAACATAAAAAAATAAACTGTTAAAATGATTATATACTACGGTACGAAGTAATAACCATCTTTAGTACCAATGTGATGTATAAAATCCGTTTTAGTTATTTATATTTGTCCCAGGAATAGAAAACGATGTAAAAGTGAGAGAGAGAAAGAGTAAAAAAAAAATCGTCAAAGGAAGTTTCAAAGTTACTTAAGTTTGTTGTTGTGTTTATTTAAGAATGGTTATGCATAGATCTTTACTTGAATGGACTTGTTTAGCTTTGAAGTTTGTTGTTGTGTTTATTTAAGAATGGTTATGCATAGATCTTAACTTGAATGGACTTGTTTAGCTTTGAAGATATAAAAAAAAATATTTTAAAATCCATTAATAAAATTATTTTTTCTTTGGAAGCCGTCAGCACAGGAAGCTGAAAGCGGTCAATGAACAATACAACTGTTTAATATTTTCATCCATTGGCTCATTAAAATGTAGATGGAGGGTTAAAGATTGTCATGAGTTCATTAGATAAAATTGACTGCAAAAACGAGTTTTGATAATTGCGATTTTTGATTCTGTTTTTTTTCATGTATAAAACTTTTTTAACCTTGTTTGTAAGTTGTTGTTGTTTTGTTCTGCAAAGAGTGGAAGGATTAAATTTCCTTCGACAGCAGTAGATGTAATGGTACATTACAGTAGATGTAATGGTACATAGAACTGATCGAACTTCAAAATTGGTTTTGTTTTACACGTCAGATTTACAATTAGAAGTTAAACCCAATCCGCAAAGCTGTCTCTGTTTGAGTTTAGATACACTGATACTTTATGTGTATGTAATGTTTGAGATTATAGTCTACATATTTGTAACTTTTAGTCGCACTGTTTAAAAGTATAGAATAGAAAAATAGAACAAAATTTTGTTAAAAACTACTGGTTTGACATTTTCTTTAGCGTAATGAATTGGGAATAGTAATAAAAGACGTTTTAAAATATAATAAATATATAAATCACATTTTTCTCTACATACGGGTGACAAAAATTTCAGATGCAGTGTCTATGGATCGAAACCTGTTTAATTGTTTATTGAACTCCGCGCAAAACTACTCGAGGACTAGCTGCCATAGCTGTCTGTAATTTATAAGCGAAATAACTAAAAAGATAGCAGCTACTCAACATTATCCATCCCCAACTCAAGAACTACTCTAATCGAATAGGAAGGGATTGATGGTCCCATTATGACGCCTTCATGGCTGAACGTATGAGCATATTAGATGATGGGATTCGAACCCACCACCCATATCTTATATGTCAAACCCCTTATCATCAGATCATAGAAGACCTTCAAAACACTGTAACATTTTGTACATGGATTGCTTTAACGGATGACCTTTAATAAATGTCTTAAGATTCGTATCAGAAAACATGACATTCGTTTCAAGGACTGAACCATTATTATTTTTTCTTTATTAGTTTATCAAATTTTCTTTTTCACATGAAAAACAAATTTTTGTAAGTTCAGGTAATTAGTGTGCCTCAAGCAGGTTTTCATGACGAGGAACCAGCTGTCTGGATAACATTAGGGCCTCCTGCTGAAGTCTTCTTACGGATATTACGAAATTACATCTCTAGAAATCGGGTTTCGATACCCGTGGTGGGAAGAGCACAGATAACTCATTGTGTAGACTGGTGCTTAACTAGAAACAAATAATCATAAATATTTAACTTTGACAGAACCATGAAATTCAAACATTTAAGTACTTTTCTACCTCATGATTGGTTGGTTCAAACACTTTTAACGCTTACTTAAAAATATGATGCTATTTATTGGTGTAAAACTAATGCCATCATTTTTGTTATACAATCAATTTTGTGTACTTGGAAAACAATATCTCCTCGACTTGGTTTAACAGTTTCCTCAACATTTATTGAAGGTAAACTACTAGTTTTTAAGTGTTTTAATAAATCATTGAGAAGTAGGATATTAAATTAGTTAACTTAGGAAAATGCTTTGTACTTGTTGTGATAGAGCATACTTAGTGTCTTGTATACCCTTATCTAACATTGTTCAAGCTTCTGATAAATAAAGTTATATCGCTATATAACGTCGGCCGAGGAAGCAATTAAATTTATTTTGTATTGGTTCATCCACCAGTGCCATAACGTACACTTTTTGTGACGATTTGTTTGTTTGTTTTAAATTTCGCGCAAAGCTACTCGAGGGCTATCTGCGCTAGCTGTCCCTAATTTAGCAGTGTAAGACTTGAGGGAAATCAGCTAGTCATCACCACCCACCGCCAACTCTTGGGCTACTCTTTTACCAACGAATAGTGGGATTGACCGTAACATTATAACGCCCCCACGGCTGAAAGGGCGAGCATGTTTGGTGCGACGGGGATGCGAACCCGCGACCCTCGGATTACGAATCGCGCGCCTTAACACGCTTGGCCATGCCGGGCCGAATGAATTTATATAGACGAATGTTGTGTTTATTAGTTCCCAAGTAGGGAAGTGGTAAAGTTACGGACTTACAACGCTAAAATTCAGGGTTCGATTTCCCGCGTAGACTGCTCTTTGTGTAGCTTTGAGCTGAAACAACAACCTATGGCACTAATTAATTAAGCATTTTGAATAATACCTTAGGTCGTTGTCGACAGGTGTCTAAAACCCAATGTATAGAAAATACAGGATTTATCACACTGTCTGTTGAACATTAAGTAACAAACTACAAATTGCTAAGAACATCTTAAATAATTTCGGGATCGAACAATAATTGGTTTATTTAATTGCCGGTTTCTCAAAGCTTGGTGGATAAACATCTTCCAGAAGGACTACTAGATACAAATGATTTTGTTTTATGTTTGAAATCAGACTTCTTGTCAGTTTGCTATAGTAATTACGAAAACTTTAGAAGCAGAAAAGATGTTATTTTATAACGTATTTAATTTTATTAGCGTCATCTTCGGCGTCATCACTAAAAACATTGTTAAATTTATTCTGTTTTGTGAATACATATAGAATTGTTTTTGCAAACAAACTTAAAGTTTAGGAATGGATGCACCAAAAAAGTGAGGAAACAAAGTAGAGATGGGCAAATAAAATATCCTTTGTACAATCTCACACGGTTCAACATCCGGTTCATGCCTACTTTGTTTATTCTTTCTGTCCTGTATACAATAAGTCGGATGGACTAAATTTATCAAACTTAGCTAGGCTTATCAAATAATGACTAAAAATTTCTGTGAATTGAATTATTGGAGGTAATACATGAACTGTAAAGTCTGTTTATACGGTATCACAAGAATACAATATTCATGTAGACCCATAACTTGTACGTATTGTTTTCTTTACAAATTGTCCCTTCTATTGCAATTGCATAAGAAGGCAACAAGATTCCATACATTAGCTATAAAAAAATCTTAAGAGGTTTCTGTGTATCGGTATCGCTGATTCGTTACTGTCAATACAAAAATAGAGGAATTATAGACACACTTCTGTATGTACTTATAAGTTGTATGATATCATGGACAGAGAAAAATAAAGTAGATCTGGACCTCACGTCCGCTTCTGAGGTTCTGTAGAGGAAGCTTTATTACACTATGCCTATTCCTACCTTGTTTCTTCACTTTTTAATACATTCGTGGCTACACTTTCAGTGTGTTCACAAATATTTTTCCACTTGTTCATGCAGTTTTTTCACACAAGGTTACATGATCTCATGTATCATCCATTCATTTGTGATTTCCTGTATTTATATCATCAGTGTGAGTGTGCATCATAATATTACACTATGTATTAAATATTTCAAGAATGCAAACTTGATTTAATTTACAATACGTATTATATATTCCTTACATGGCCCACTCTATGATGACATACCCCACATTACTCATAATTTCCAGATCTTGTGACACAGAACTGTGCATCGAGAAGTCCGCACCACTCTTCACTGTTTTATGATTACGCTTACTCAGTCTACAGAGTGAGCGAGCGGACGTATGCATTTTAAAATGGCATCTCTTTTCTAGGTATTACCTGATGCACCTGAAACAGCTTTCTATTGATGTTTAGTATAGAAAAACGTTAATACTAGCACATGGTCCCTGTCCTATTGTTCTACTGAGCGCACTGATAACTATGTAAGCGTGTTTGTTACACAGCTACAAGCATTAAATAATGTCAGCCAGAGAGTATTATTAGAAATTTATGGCTTTGTGAATGTTTTGTATCTAATCTACTAACTTTCTCAGGTGTTGATATGACTTGTAATTTTGTATATGATTTGTTTATCACTAAAGGGTGTCTCTCAGATATTTTTAAAAAATTATGATTTTGTTGCAAAAAGTGTATACGAGGAAATATTTTGTATAGCATGTATTGTGTTTCTTCTCCTGTTATAACATCCTTATGATAATACTTGTTTTCCGGACGAAAGAGTACAAAAAGTTATATTTCGGGGAATTTTTCTCAAGATATGTTTACCTTAGGTTAACTAGAGGGAACAATATAGACAATATTGGTATATTCTCAAACAAATTGAGCAATATGAAACATATGAAACATATCATATCATCTTTAATGATCAAACATTTATAGAAATTAGCCTACCTTTTAGAGAGAATAATTGAATTTCGCTTACAAATACCTGTAGAAATTTAATTTAAAAATCAAAATACGTTAAAATAATACAAAATTCTAAGAAAAAAATCAATAAAATACCAAATAAAGATGACGAGGAAAACTACTAATCACGAACTTTAATCTCTGACAGTCGTAAATAAAAACATAACAGCGAAATACCAGGAACGACACAATAATAGAAAGGTTTAAAAATCTTAAGTACTATTAATATGGAAGGAAAATGAAATAACAGTTTACGGTGAGCGTTTTTATTACATAGGATTTACCTATAACGACAATTTGTTTTTAGATAACAGCTCAATAAAAATTCAGAAAGAAAAGCACACGTTCGTAGAATATGCTGCCAAGAGGATTTAGAGAGAGTGAGAGGTTTCAGATGTTTGAGTTTCGTTGTGATACTCATAAAATCCTTCAATTGAACAGAGATTATATGTATCAGTTTTTTTTTTTTTATGATTTCTTCGTATATGAGATTTCAGATACGTTTTGTTACAGAACTGTTAAGATGAAAGAAGGAAAAAATGGATACGTACGTTCGGATTATTTAAACGCCCGTAGAAGATAACAATTAACTGTTTCTCTACAATAGCATGAATATTTTATCTTATTCGATATATTTGTACATGGTACAATTCCATCATAAGAAACAGAAATACGAATATATTCTATTAATTATAGGACATAAAATGAAATAAGATGTCAGGAAACTTGTTATAGATTTTATTTTTGGTGTAAACGCATTTTTTTTGTAAGCTAGCGAAAATGATTATAATAAGTTATATTTGTCACAAAATAATTATAGTAGGCTTACTATGTTGTTAAATATTATACTTAACTCATGGATCACTTTGAGTGTCATATAGTACAAAGAACAATTAAAAATTAAAAACATTTTCTCATCAGTATGGATTTGTTTACTATTATATATTTTTTATTCAGCACAAAACAGACGATAAAAAGTGAAAGAAAATAAAGAAAACAGGTCCACCTTTTGAAGTGCTAAGGATTTAACAGATCTCTTTGAATGCCTGTAGGCTTATAACGCTGAAAAAATTGTTTGTAATACTCGTTGTAGGCATAGCATAGATGTCTCATCGTGTAGCTTTGTTATTAATAACAAACAAACACTTCAAATATGATGTATTTCATATATGAATTTCTGGAAACATCCATATAGTTTGGAAGTAAATAAGGTGTAAAAGGGATAAAAGAGGATGTTAACCTCTTGGACAAGTAGCTCGAAATAACTCGAGCGCCTTCTATGCTTCAAAATACTTACAATAATTCTGAATTAAGCACCATAAGAGCTAGAGGTTGTTTGTTTGTAATTTCTCGCAAAGCTACGCGACGGCTATTTACGCCAGCCGTTCGTAATTTAGCAATTATCATCATCCACCTCCAACCATTGAGCTACTATTTTACTAACTAATAGTGGGATTGAGTGAACCTTATACCGTCCTCAAAGCTGAAAGTGGTGAACCCACGACCCTCAGAGCACGAGTCGAACGCCCGAACTTCATGACCACTCCAGATCAAACATTAGAGAAAAGAGTTCCTATTCTTTATTGTAGTTTCATTGAAATACGATATATCACGTGTAAATCCAGACATGTAACATTTATTAAACAAGTATATTTTGTGTATAAATGTAGTAACAGATCCTAAATGAACTTTTGTTTCATTAATGTATATGCATATGTTATCAAAAAAGTGAAATTAAAATACCGGATTTTTTCAGCCCATTTCGTAAATAAGCCTTACACAGAGAAGGTTAAAAGAAAATAAGTTATAGTGTTGAGTTAACGTAGGTGGAACTTCGACACTTACTTTCCCTTGTGTATATTGGTTTTAGTTGTTTCATACTTTATTTCCAACTGAATCATAAGTTTTACTTATTCTTGTCTAACATGTGCAACCGTGGTTTGCTTAAACGCCCTCGTTCGCCTTTTCACCAAGCGAACACTAAATTAATTTAACATTTCTACCTTTAGGCTGAACACGTCCAGTAGAGTGCAAGTATCTATCTATCTATATAAAGAGAGCCGTCTTAACTTCACAGATTATTCTGAAAAACTTGCTGAACCCATTTCGGTGAAATTTGATAGAGGTATTCAGGTGGAATCCTCTCACCTTCCAAAGATCGAGTTTAAATGATTAAACAACCGGAGAAATTCGAATTTGGTATCTATTTGAATTTTGCTTATTGAACGGGTACTTGGGATGGTACTTGCCCTCTTGTCTTTTCAACTTCTTTTTTTGTTGCTTTTGTCTAACAACTTCTTTTCAGTGACTCAGCAAATAGCCCTTTGCCTACGTACAAACACACATACATACGTATATACATATGTACCAATCTCTATTCGTTTATATTGGACGACTATTATCTTAATGGATATACTTTATTGATCTTACAAATATGCTATGTTGTAGATATAAAATATTATATGACGTTTTTAACATAGAACTCTCACGACATCAGTAAAACCAATCACATACAAATAAGACAATGAAAAATGAAGTAACAAAACAGAGTTATTTCAAACAGCGAAGTAGCAACAGTGGTAAAAATGCTTTTGTTTTTATTGAATTTCACGCAAAGCTACATAAAGGCTTTCTGCGCTAGTGGGCCCTCATTTTGAAGCAATAGACTACCTATCTCATAAATCCTTGGCCCATTTTTGTTAGAGTGAATAATTAGATTTCATCGTCATTTTTATAACGCATCCACGGCTCCAAAGTTCGGAAGGTAATTTTTTTTAGCGGAAACGGAATGGAAACCAAGAAACCTTATAGCTACAGTCTGAAAAGTTAACTAATGAGCCACACTATTCTCTGTATTAGAAAAAGGGTGCAGCAAAAAATAGGCAAATTCAACAGAAAGATAGTAGAAAGGAGGTGGGAACAAAGGCAGAGATAAGTCAAATAGTGAGGCAGTGAAAAAAAAAGTGATTCGTTTGAACACATACTCGTCCTTTGACTGAATCACTCAGTTTGTGTCAAGATATACTAAACATATAAACAATTATTCTGTGGGCATGAGCAAACCAAAAACTCTGATCAAATTATTACGTTATATAGATCAGGAACAAAATGTTAGTTTAGAAACTGATGAAGCCAATAATTTGACTGATTAGAAGTACTTAAAGTTACTACACGATAAAGCTAAAGCATTTACTGGTGCGTTCAACCGATATTTCTATTTGCAATTTCAATAATACCTCATAAGCTCCAGCCAGTTGAGAAGGTTTAGCTTAATTCTAAATCCATATTGTTAATTAAAAGCTGCAAAAATAATTTTAAGTGTAATATACATATTAATTTGCTATAACCTAAAAACAAGCGATAACAAAAATAAATTAATAAATAATAAACAAAAAAGCTGCATTAATTAAAAAGGTCCCAGGGTATCAGCTATAATGTTGGATATAAAATGTACCCTAGGTTTTGGAGGTGACTGAGAGAGTAGGACCCACGTTGCCGTGAGGATACACCTTCTATTAATTAGTCTTAACCTCCTTTCGCCAGTCTCACATAAAGAAATAACATATAGGAGTGAAAAAGATATAGAAATAGAAATTAGGAGAGCGAGATGTGGGTGATCAAGTCAACAACGTCCCACATCTATATCATTCTTCACTGTCTGGAGGCAGTTGTGGGAAGGTGACTGCTCTCCATAGTAAAAAAAGAAAACATTAGTTGAAAAATAATATTAAGAATAATTCGTTTACTAGGCTATCAATTAGTACCTTTCTACCATAATGGGGGCTGGAATGCTAACTTCAAGAGATAAGTTTTTAATTTACTTACCCTCAGATGGTAGTACCTTATTTTTCTTATTTTTAATTAAATTTTCCCTTGCAAACGAATAGTGACATTGACCGTTACATTATAACGTCCCCACGCATAAAGGGCGAGCAAAGGAATTCGAACCTACGACCATTAGATTGCGAGTCAAGTACCACTACCATGTAGCCTGGAATCGCCTGGTTGTTGGAGCGCTCAACTTTCAACCAGAGGGTCTGGGGTCGAAACTCTCTCATTGAAGATTCTCACACTATTCGTTCGTTAAAAAGTAGTTCAAGAGTTGACAGTAGGTTGTATTGACTAGCTGTCTTTCTTCTAGTCTATTGCTACTAAATTATAGACAGCTAGTGCATTATAGCTTTGCGCAAAATTCAAAACAATCAATTTTAAGGCAAGAATGAAACATTCTTTCCTCTACAAGATAGTTAAAAATTGTTAAAATAAAAAAATTAGTTGAATAAAAATGCAAAGATTATATTTTCACGCATAAAATTAGGGATTCTAAAAAAAGTAAACAGATTAGGCTGTTTGATAGTGTATACATTATTATCACAAGCTACAAATTTCTATTTTGACTCTACTTCTACAATACTTATCAATTTTACTAATAAGCAGTTTGACGTTCCTTTTCACCTCTTTTTAAAACAATATTTAATTATTTTGTTCGTTACGTTTTTAGATGAAAAACTGATAAATCTTCCAAGAATAAACATAAACTTAGTTATATGGCCTGCGGAGAAGTTTTTTTTATTCGGTTTATCTAGGTTTAAATAAAATATTCATAGTCATTTCTTCTATAGGCTTGTATAACAAAAATATGGATAATAACAATATGAATAAGAAATCGATGGATTTTGAACTTTGTCTAACAATCGGAAAGTCGTCTTGTTTTTGTTTTTTTCTATTATCAGTAGGCCTCCCAGTGGCTCAGCGGTATGTCTGCGGACTTATGACGCTAACAACCGGGTTTCGATTGTGTAGCTTTGTGCTTAATTCAAAGTAACAACAACAACTATTATCAGCCTTAACAATTTGGATAGCAGGTCTCGAGTGTTGTTTGAAGAAAAAGTCTGATTTTAATATATGTTTTGCCCGAATATTCTTTGTGAAATTCCAGGGCGATGGGCATAGCATGACCAGATAGTTAGGGCGCTGGATTAGTAATCTGGGGATCGCGGGTTTGATTCCCCGTTATAACAAATATGTTCGGCCTTCCAGCCGTGAGGGCGTTATTATATTCGATCAATCTTACTATTGGTTGATCAAAGAGTAGCTCAAGAGTTGGCGGTGGGTGATGATGACAATCTGCCTTCCCTCTAGTCTTATACTGCTAAATTAGGGACGACTAGTGCAGACTAGACTCTTGTAGCTTTGTGCGAAATTCAAAAACAAACAAACAATTATGGGCGATCCTTATTATGAGCTACTATCTTGGTTCATGTTTGAAATCATGTTTAGGAAAGTCTTAGAAAACTGGTAAAAAATTTACTTTAAACTAATGGTCCGACATGGCCAGGTGGGTTAAAACGTTCGACTCGTAATCTGAGGGTCGCGGGTTCGAATCTCAGTCGCACCAAACATGCTCGCCCTTTCAGCCGTGAGGGCGTTATGATGTGACAGTCAATCTTACTATTCGTTGGTAAAAGAGCAGCCCAAGAGTTGGCGGTGGGTGGTGATGACTGGCTGCCTTCCCTCTAGTCTTATCCTACTAAATTAGGGACGGTTAGCGCAAATAGCCCTCATGTAGTTTGTGCGAAATTCAAAAACAAACATACAAACTTTCTACTAAGTGATAAGTGAAACAAAAAATAAATTTGTAATTTATAGGTAACGTTACACAAAATTAATTTGTTTCGACACATAACTTTAGTTTTGGGAAAAAGTGTGCGTCATATAAACAATAATTGTACAAGAACTAGTTTTGCCTTTGTCATCGTAAATATTTGCCATCGCTTGCGAATAAGAGCAGAGGTTTAGGTATCTAAACTGTTTCAAGTTTTTAGCCTACCGAATGTTCACTACAAAAACCCAAGGAATAGGACATGAAGTGGATTTTTAATTTCTAAACAGTCGTGACGACGGTGGTGTTTTATACATCATAATATTAGCGTAAAATTATACTTTTCTTACATGTTTTCAATAGTTTAATAATTAAAGATGAAAGAAATACTGGCTAGCGTATATGTCCTTGACAGCGGCGCAGGAAGTAGAAGGCCTGCCCTATACCAGACATTTGATTCCCAGTAAAAATGCATAAAAATTTAATCAGAACTAAAGGGTTTCTAGGGCCTTAAAGCAACCACTGAACACCGATTGTTATGGGTGCGCCTGTGTAGCTTTGCTTCCCTCACATCCCACCCACTTTTAATTTCCATCCTACACATCTGCTGGACTTACATTGTGATAAATGTTTATTTTATGCACTGGCGCGATGCAAATCTATAAACTTATTAACTAATGATTGTTGGAATGAGACGCAATCTTGTTGAAAGGAATACGCTTTCAGTGACCTAAAGCTATTTATCAAACTGTTCGAATTTTTAACGTTCGCTTATACAAAGTCAAGTAAAGAATAAATCTGTAGTTATCAAGGAGGATTAATAGAATTGTCATAATTCTGTTTTGATTAATTGCACTTTTGATAATGAAAACTTCAGAGAAATGAGTAGGTTAGTTTTGTTGTATACCAACTTAAAGTGTAAAGCGTTGAGTAATTTGAGGTGTATTGCTATGAAAATAGATATTAAATATAAGGTTATAGAATAGCTCAGTGAATTTTAATTTTTGGTATTATATTGTTAACACATGTAGTTGGAGTTTCGAGCAATTTTGATGGGAATAACCTTTACAGTTTAATGAAAGAAAAATATATTTGAGTTCCGGTTGATCAGTCTCTTAAGCCATCCAAACAAAATGTTGTTGCTAGTCGCAAGAAAAGTAGTATGTTAGATTGTTTCACTAGAAATACTAATAGCAAAGCTAAAGAAGTTATATTTCATTGTATACACCATTCGTTAGTTTACATTTGAGTATTGTGTTCAGTCTTGGGCTACGTACATTAGATAGAACATTAAATTGCTGAACAGGGCTATCATTAGGACGTATCTGGAATGGAAATGTTATCATATAAAAACAGATGAAAATCTCTGAACTTTTTTCTTTGGTTAAAAAAGAAGAATTGGGGAGGATCTGGTTGGTGTTTGAGATTATTAAGTAAATAGTAATGTTGATACATCATCTTTTCTAGAACATAATTATGAGATTTATAGGACTAAGGAACACAAATATAAATTTTGGCAGGTTAGGAGTCATCTTCAGCTACGATAACTTCAGTTTTCTAACAAAGTAGTTGATGTTTGAAATATGTTTCTTTCGGCTGTAATTTAACGGAGTTTAAGAGTTGACTATGAATATTTTAGTTTAATTTTAAAGTTCATGTTAGTAGAATGGACAGGCTAGATGTTGAACAATGACTGTACTACAGCGTAATGCTTATAAACGCCAGTACAGGAAAGAAGTATGCGAGTAATATTAAGGATATCGTGTATCACACACTTATAGCAAACACCATGGTGCTAAAGACCAAAATAACGGCCGTCATCGCCACTGTAACTGTGGACATGTTAAAGCGAATGTAGACTGAAGTCGAATATCGATTAGATGTACTGAGAACCATTAATTGTGCACACATATAAATTTGATGACAAGTCAATGAAAACTATTTTTAATTTGGCAACAAGATCTTGAAACCTTCATGGTTGCATTTCCTTAGTTAGTAAATTATTAAATTTGAAATAGGAGAGATAATTCTGAGCTACCCTAAGTTTTATAATACTTAATGTGTCTCAGACTTTTTCTCACGAATATAAGAAGTATCTTAAGTATGAGAAACCCGGAAGTGCACTGATTTCAAAAGGGGTTAACTAACAATAAAAAATATCACGTTCTATGGCTTTCAGACGTTTTCTGATAAATGAATGAACAAATTTTCATAAAATACATACCAAAGAATACTGAAGACTACCATTTTGCTTAAAATAAGCGATAAAGTTTGTACCTACTAACAGATGATGCATCCTTAATAAAATGTTTTCATGAGCAAAGTATGCTAATTTTGAATGATAACATCACATCTCTTGGTAGTAAAACAGCCAATAAACAGCAAATAACGTTGATAATTCTTTAAACTGAAAGTACATATACGTTACATGAGGAAGCTAATTTCTAAAAGGTATTGAAAGGTTGTTGCATTATTTATCAAAATACGATTTTTTTAAAATTTCAGAACAGTTTATGAATTGTTTACCGACTATTTACTTGCAAGCAAGCATTTTTTTACTTAACATATATGCTCTCGTTTCTTACGCCAGTAGGTCTGAGTGCCTGAAAGGCTACAATTTGGGGTTTTATACCCACAATGAGCAGAAAGTAGTTAACCCATCTTATACTTTTACGCTTAACAACAAACAAACAAAATTAAGTTATCTTCGAAGCATTATGTGTTTCTTTACCGTAAATTTTGGTTATTCATAATTTAATCGATAGGAGATAACAAACACATAGCAAGACTGAATTAGGATTCTAGGGGAACGAAGTCTATTCAACAACAAACATAAAATAAACAAATGCGAGAACATTGCCTAGGAAACTAACAAGAAATTGTTCAGAGGATTATATCTTAAATAAGCTTGTTAATCAGTTTTAGTGAGTGGAAATTAGTTAGGAGATTGCAGTAAGCCATTAGCTGACGGCTTTACCCTTCTTTAAACTGACTTACAATCCTTAAATCGAAGCAGGCTCATTGACTCTTATTCGCTTACAGCATTGACTGTAAAAAAGTGTGACTGGCGTTTGGTAATATGACGAGATTATTTCTTTATCGAATGCATACTAATAACTATGTCGTTTCAACTGGCAATATCTCAATATATTAGAATGACGTTAGTCAATGTCTTCATTCAGTTATCCCAACAGGACGTTTCTGAAACGTTAATCATTGTCATTATTCTATCATCCTAACAGTAGGTTTCTGTAACATTAATAAGTGTCTGTTTTGTTATCTTTACAGGACGTTTATGAAACGTTTACGTGTCATTATAATGTTAACCTTCATAACAAAAGGTGTATTACGACAGGAGTAGATCTAAATTTGTTATTTGCGCAGTTTTCACACAACATATTGGTTAAAGAGGGCGTTAAATTTCTTTCGCTCTACCTACCTATTATTATGTATCATTCACCTGGAGTAATACACCTTTTGTTTTCCTGTGATAAAGATAGCAGCAAAATCACTTGTTGTATGTGAAATTAGACCTTTTATACTGGTGGAATTTTAACTTAACGACTTCTTTTGTGTTTCATTGGGAATGACCAGTTAAAAAAGTAGCCTGAGATTTATTCCATGTGGAATAGAATATCAACAGGGTTAATCTTGCAAATGACCTCATCCGAATAAGTTGAACGACTTCAAACGTAACTCTTCAGTACAGGCGAATGTCCGTTATGGCAAAGAAAAATAAGTTTTCAATATCTGTTTGAATAAAAATTATTTATTGTGTTTACACATTTGTTTCTAGCGAACTCTCCAACTGAGTTCCAAATATAATGTTATTCCGCGTACCTATCTTGTTGCTCATAGAGGAAATCGGTGCTATCTGAGGTCTGCATGCCCAGATGGTTAGGACGCTCGACTCCTAATATGAGGGACTCGAGTTCAGATCTCGGTCACACCAAACGTGCTAGCCCTTTCAGCCGTTAGCGCATTATTATGTGGCGGTCAATTCCACTATTCGATAGTATAAAAGTAGTCCAAGAGTTGGCGATGGGTGGTGATTATTAGTTGTCTTTCCTTTAGTCTAAATCAAGGACGGATAGCGCAAATAGCCTTCGTGTAGTTTTACGCGAAATTTTAATAAAACGAATAGTCAAACGGTGCTATCTGAAAAATACCACAACGCTAATCAACATTCTTACATTAATCTGTAAGCACTGCAATTCTGAGATCCGTAACTGAAACACTTACTAGAATTGACAGCATTTTCATCATTTTAACGTAATTACTTAATACCCAAAATATTTTATCACAAAATAAAATCCAGTAAACAGAATAAAATGTAATAGCTTCGAATAATGCAACAGAATTATAAAAAAATCTAATTTTTGACGAATTTGCGATAATATTTTCAATGATATAAATATAGTGAAAATGTTCTGATTTATTTTAATATTTATGTGGTCATTACTTTTCTTTGTTTATTTTTGAATTTCGCGCAAAACTACACGAGAGCTATCTGCTTTAGCCGTCCCAAATTTAGAAGTGTAAGACTAAAGGAAAGGCAACTAGTCATCACAACCAACTGCCAACTTCTAAGCTACTCTTTTTACCAAAGATTTGACGGTCATATTATAATGCCTCTATTACCTTAAGGTCGAGCATATCTGGTGTGACGGTGATTCGATCCTTCGACCCTCAGATTGTTAGTCGAGCACTCTAACCACCTGCACATGCCGAGTTGTGGTTCATACACTAATGTTATCAAAAATTACAAACTCGCATTCAATTGCAATCACAAGAATGAACGCCAGAATTTTTATTCCAGCATTACTGTAGTTTATAAAATAATGTGGTATCTATGGAAACATTACTTCGGTTGTTTCGGATATTGCCCAAAGCTAGCTGTCTCTAACTTTGAAATGATAGTTTAGAGAGAAAGCAGCTAGTCAAAAGCACTCTCCGCCATTTTTGAGCTGTTGTAATCAAACAGTAGAATTTGACGAGCGCTCTTATAATGTATCCATGGCTCTAAAGTGCTGATCAGGGACCCTCGGAACTACATCCGGACAGGTCATCACTATACCACTTCAGATCATTAGTGCTTTTGGATAAAGTAAACGACGAGCTGCTTACAGTTTATCAGAATCACCAATAACACACAAGAAACATAATTTATGAACACTGAGAGATTTCATGTTGTAAAACGTACGTATCTTTATCGAATTTCTTCAGTAGAGTTTCTTATATACAACTAAATTTCGATCCTCTCGAGCAAAAGAGTACTTTTATTATTCAAAGCAAGACTCCTAATATTTACATAAGTTTTTCCATTATGTGCAGTTTTTCATTAATGAAATAATGTTAACGTTAGCCTAATTAATGTCAATTGCATTCTCTCATTAAAAAACAACAACAAACATTCTGAAATATAAATATATAGTATAAAAGGAGCTTATGATAACACTATGTAACAAATTTTTTACTTTTTCTTATTCCTCCGCAGAAAGTGTTATTTTCCAATTGCTTATGTCTAAAGTAAATGGAAAAAAAAACCTATTTTCCTCTTCAAACTTTGCTTTTGTGACCTGGGGGTATAACGAAAACATGATAGGAGACTATATTTGGGGGCTGATACGTGAAAGTGATTTACATTAAACTCGCAAATCTCGAAAAACTACTCACTTCTGAACATTTTTGTGTAACTTTAGTATAAATACATGTTTTATTCAGACCATATGTAAATGAAAATGTGCACATTTGCCTGTTTTTACATAGAAAATAGGTTAATTTCTAATTTCATTATCCAGGTCATTAAAAGCAAAGTTTAAAGAGAATAATGGTCATTTTCTGTACTTTTGCAACATAGTTACATAGTGTAATCAGTTTCTTCATATTCGTGAAACATTTCTGTAATGTTTTTCCAGTTATTCGTGTTTTGTTTTTTTAACGTAGCATCAAAAACTCTCTCTGTTTTGCTGCTCTGAGGGTAACAATAAATCAGTTTAGCGGATGAAACAGTAGCGATGAATTTCAGAGTATGGTTTGAAGGTATACATATTTTCTCGCACATTAGTTGTCTTAGAGATACAAAGAAAATAGATTAATCCTATTGTGCTTATCTGGAGAAGATAATGGTATGGTCTAGTAGAAACGCATTACTGTGAAATATACGTTTTCGTTGAGACTCAAATAAAATGCAGTTTCTGACAATACGTCTTTGATACTGTATTTATCACATACGCTATAACTCTTAAGCAAACAATATTTTTCAAACATTAATGGAAAAACCTGATTTATTACGGAGAAATTTGGAAAACTTAAACGTTAATAGATACGTTTGAGGTTATTTTTCTACCACATGTGTATTAAATGATAATTCTATGTTAACACAACCTTATAAATATGCATTATGTTAAAGCTATCCTGGTGTAGTAGCTTCAGTTCAATATTTTAACCATGTAGAACTATCCAGTTATTGAAAAATCATAAGAATTTTTTTTCATGAAAAGAAATTATATAACTGCTTGCAGGTGTTTTTTTGAGCAACTACCTACATAAGAAAAATTACATATTTGAGAATAAATATCGTTAGTTGTTACGTATTACAATTTATCACGTATAATTTATGTTACTTAACTTATGTATTACGATTTCAAACAATTGAAAATCTGTATTTAGAATTTAATTATCAATATGTATCAAATTCATGATAGTTGCCAAAGAGCTTGATACATACAATTTTCTTTCTTAACACAAATATATTTTAATATATAATTATACAACTGATAAAAACTACTATTACAAATAATTATTTATATACAAAAATGTTACAAATTTATAAACAATATTCAGTCTTCTATCTGGTCTGAAACTGTTTATCAGCAATCCAGGTCATGAGATAAAAATCACTTTTATGTTGATATACAGATACACTTCACTTGACAGCTTGAAGCACATGTGTTTCACCGACGATAATATCTAATATCATCGTAGAAATACTAACGTATTTTAATACCTATGTTTGTTACAGTTCGATGCATGTAACGTATAAATGTATACCAGTAAATCCGTTACAACTGTTATAGATTTATTTTAATATACACGTTTGCTTCAGTTTGATGCATGTGACGTATATTGTTGGATGTGTATTGCGCAAGTCCCTCCTGTTCTCTAAATTGGTTGAAGATTCTCTTGAATAAAAATGAACAATATATGTCTTACAAAAACACGCGTATTTTCGAATATTGTTGAAGTACGAAAATCTCCCTTTAAAGTATATAAATCGACACACTGAGAGACCGTTAATAGAATGTTGTTTGGTCCCTGTAGTCAGTTTACTTTAAATCTCGGAAGCTATAATTGTGATAAACGCTTATTTTTCAACTACAAATATTTGACCAGGAAATTTTATAGATTTCGAACATTTCAAACCGTTTAACTTCGGAGATTAGTATTTCTAGAAGGACATTTGATATTGTCGTCGGTGAAAAACTTACGTCAAGAGAAGTGTATCTATGTATCAACATAGTATTACTTCGCTCTCCGTGAACGTTGTTAAAAGAATAGAGGATTAAATCCCTGAACAGATTGAAGATTCAATATTGTTTGTAAGTTTGTAAAACTCTTGTATATAAACCATTATTTGTAATAACTGTTACTATAAATTGTATTGTTATTTGTTTATTAAAATATATTTTTGTTAAGTAAGAAAATTTGTGTGTATCGATCTTGTTGGCAAATAAAAATTTAATACATACTGACAATTAATTAAATTCTAAATTAAAATTAACATTTCCGGCTAGTTGAATTCGTATTAAGTAACGTACGTAACATATTAAATTTGTTACATATTTTAAAAATCATTTTATTGTTTTTGATGCCATTGTTAATTAACACTTTACTATAAATAAGATCCATTACGGGTGTATGTGTTAGCATCCATCAGCCTGACTTGGCTGGCTTAGTTACACTACTATTTTGTATGATAATTGGAAACTGCCTGAGGGGTTACGTGGGTTATTATGCTTAAGAATTTTTATTTTTTCGCTTGGAATTTAAAGAAACAGTTCTTAACAAGTTAGGTTAGAAAATTATTACCTTTTACAAAGCTACTTATACAATTATCATCTAATGGGTTTATTAGGAATTTATTAAAAAGGAAGGGGAACATATCAACAATGTATAGTTTTTTGTGCACTTTTTGCTACCTTGACATGTACTTTCAGCTAGTTGTTGAATAAAACAAGAGAGGTAGCTTGATATTACAATTCTAGCGTAAGCCATACATGTTGAATATCGTGTGAATTTGTTACTGTTCTAGATAGTGAGATCAGTCCACTGTTCACTCTCAAACGATATTCGCTTTTATGGCTTCGTGCAGTAAAGAATTTTGAAAAGTCCAACATTCATACAAATTTGGGTTCATCTCAAATGCAGTGTTTTCCTGAAAACGTACTATTTAAGACAAGCTGAAATATGTTTTTTTACAAGCAAAGGTAGTAACAAGTGTATGCTGAAACAACGGATTTTCCAGACCGAAAATAATAGAAAGGGGAGAAATTCTTTATGATAGAGGAAATATTTATACTTTGCAACATTTTAAACGTTCGTTTTTGATCGAGTGTGGGACGAAGATAATTATATTTGTAGTTGGACTTTAACATCAGAAACAAGTATATAATATTAAAGTGAGATAAATAGTTGATATTTACCCACGTGAATAAATGTTTTTGTATTTTTTATATTTAGCATTTCTTTAATTTTTTTTATTAGATTAGGTTTTTTTGTTTGAATTTCGCACAAAGCTGCTCGAGAGCTATCTGTGCTAGCCTTCCCTACTTTAGCAGTGCAAGACTAGAGGGAAGGCAGCTAGTCATCACCACCCATCGCCAAATCTTGGACAACTCTTTACCAACGAATAGTGGAATTGACCGTAACATTATAACGCCCCCACGGCTGAAAGGGCGAGCATGTTTGGCGCGACGGGGATGCGAACCCGCGACCCTCTGATTACGAGTCGCACGCCATAACACGCTTGGCCATGCCGGGCCCTATTAGATTAGGCCTTCTGTAAAATTGGTGTGGTGTAGAAAGAAACTAACTTACGTTTATTTTATTTAAGTTCTGTTTATTAGCAGAAAACGTTTTATCTTTCATGAGATTTCTTTTATCTGATATATTCTATAATGTTCTCCATTTTCCGGTAGAACAGCTATTATTTGTTCTCACGTAACGTGTTTACGTTGTATTTCCATGCTTGTTTTCTTTTTGTTCATTTCTTTATTCACATCTTGAAAACGATGTTTGTGGAAATTATGAAAGTATTACGTATTTTATCACTATATTTTCACTATATATATGTTTTCATCATTCGTTTTAATGATGTAATAAAATTATTATTAATTTGTGAAAACGATTTTGTTTGTGCGAATTATTAGTTTTACTATTTCATCACCATATTTTAATTATATCTATGTTTTTCTTGTTATTTTCTAGCAGTGTTATAAAATTATTATTTACTTGTATTGTATAGACAAAAGCTTGCTTTTCTCGGTTAGATGATGAAAACTATGCTTTTCTTAGCTACTTTTATCAAAATACTAGTTTTCCACGCCCGGCTTTTGTGGTAAAGAGTGTCAGCCTCATTTTTATTTTTGGCTTGCTTTTCACTTATGCCAATGATTTTAAATCGTTTTAGTGTCCAGATATACCTACCAGGTATACTTAACTTGTGTATTGGTTCATCAGTCACACTTAACTTCAATAGTATGCAGGCTTTCCGGATAATCGCGCAAACTACACGAGCGAGGACTATTTAACACTAGCTGTCCCTAATTTTTAACTTATTGACAAGATGATAGGCAACTAGACAATAACACCTAATGTGGCAGGAATTGGGAGAGTAACTGCTTTCTCGATATCTATTTAAATGAAGCAAGTAGAAGAGGCAGCAGTCACTCATAAATACAGAAATTCTTATCAGGAACAAAACAATATATTGTCTATTTAGAAATTCCAAATTTTCTTTTGTATAAAAATATACTCTTAAAAAAAGAAACGCAAAAGGCAAAATATGAGACAAATTGTTAACAAGTTTATTCCGGATAGTTCTGTATGACATGTGTGAAACTTTGCACATTCACTACTGAACATCCAAAGTCTGCAAAGGCGAAGAACACGCTCACCAGGTGAAGTTTAACGTCACTCAACGTCAATAACGAGTATGCACCCCGTGAGCATCAATAACTGCTTGGCATCTCCTGCCCATGGAAGCGATGAGATGACGAATCACATCCTGTGGAATGGCTGTCCACTCAGCCTGCAAAGCTGCTGCAAGCTGAGGTAGAGTCTGCGGTTGAGGTTGTCGCAGACGTCGGTCCAACTCGTCCCAAAGGTGTTCGATGGGGTTTAAATCTGGTGATCTGGAGGGTCAGGGAAGAACGTTGATGTTGTGGTTTCTCAAGAAGACAGTGGTGAGTTGGGCTGTGTGAGGACGGGCGTTGTCATGTTGAAAAACGTCGTTGACGTTCACCATGATGGGTTGCACAGGGGGGCCTAAGAATCTCGTAGACGGTTGCGTACGGTCTGATCGGAAATCCTACGCAGCCCTGGTATGGTTGAGGCAGTAGACGTCGCAGTGGTGGTCCTATCTCGAAGGTGACGTAACCGGATGTTGCGATCTTGTGCGGGCGTGGTCACACGAGGTCTGCCAGATCGTGGACGGTCACGAGTTGATCCATGTTGTTGGTGACGATTCCATTGCCTTGTGATGGTGCTTGGGTGGACATTCACAGCTCTGGCAACATCTGATCGAGATTCGCCTGCTTCTAAGCGACCAATGACGTTGTTGCGTTGTGTTTCAGTCAGTCTTGGCGTAACTGTATTGCGTGTCGGTGGCTTAACACTGAGCTATGGAAACCGAGAACCCGTCACTTTTATAGGGATTTTGCACATGTTGCACTTGCAGATCTCTCAAACAAATTTATTGAACACGCATGCGTTTTGGCGAAAAATCCGATGTTTTCCTCCGTTTTCAAAGTGCACAACTTTTATTGTCATTTTGGTCTGACAATCAGTGCTTTAACGCGTGTAACATCACATACTCTGAGCTTGTAACGTTATTACATATATTTCTCTTTAAAATAACAAAAATATTGAAAATAGTGAAACTCCATTAAGAAGGACTGTGTCCATTTCGTTAGAGGGGGAGACAGTTAATCTTGTTGAGAATAGTGAGCTTGATTTAAATATGGGGGGAGGCAGATATGAAGTGGCTTAAGACAAAAGTTACTGAAATTTTGTCAAGACTTGATGACTTTCACTTAATTAAAGTAAAGGTCGAAGAATTAGTGACTTCCTTTCAATATTATTCAGAGAAGGTAGAAACTATGAGTGAGGATATCACAACTTTGAGAGCTGAAGTTAAGGAGTGTAAACAGGAAAATAAAACATTAAAGCATGAAAATGAAGAATTGTGGAAGGAGATGGCAAGTTTTCGGAGGAAGATGTGTGAAGCGGAACAATATTCTTATAACTATAATGTTTTGATTGGAGGTATTCCAGAGAAGCCTGATGAGAATTTGCAAGAAGTTGTTGAGAAGATTACAACTACTTTTGGGGTTGACTGTGCTCCTACAGATATTGACATTGTTCATCGTATAGGAAAGAAAACAACTGAAAATAAGAGTCCGAGACAGATTGTTGTTAAGTTTTGTCGTAAGCAAATTAAATTTGATCTGCTTAAACTTAAGAAAACTAAATTTCGCTCTCTTAATACTAATGATATTAAGGTCTGTAATGAATCTTATCCAGTTTATGTTAACGAACATCTCTCCCCATATTATCGTGATATTTTCATGCAAGCAAAACGAAAACAGAAAGATCTTGGCTATAAATTTCTTTGGGTATCGAATGGTAATATTCTTATTAGGAAATCAGAAACTACTCAGCCCATTGTTTTACGTTGCTTGATTGATCTTAATAATTTATAAATACTGCAATGGCTGATGATTTTGATGATATTGTTGGTGTTACACCAACTTTGTATTCTCTTTCTGATTTACCAAATGTTTTTCTGTTGGTCATTTAAATTTAATACATGTTAATATTCGAAGTCTTACTCAAAATTTTGACCAATTTCTTGTTTTTTTACAATCAAGCATTGTTAAATTTCATATAATAGCTTTTCTGAAACTTGGTTTGTTGAGGATGGATTTGTTTCCTTTTCGATTCCAGGTTACTCCTTTTATTCTTCATCTTCTGGTCTAAATAAGGCTAGTGGAGTGGCAGTTTTGTTAAATTTGAGATACTGACTATGATAAAAGAAGTGCAGTACATTAAGTCTGATGCTTTAATTTTATTTTGTATGATTCAAAATAAGAAATTTAATCTCTTTGTTGTTTATCGATCTCCTAGATTGCCTGTATTGAAATTTATTGATGAGCTTTCATTAGAATTGAATTTATACAAATATGATATTAATATACTTGTTGGTGATTTTAATATAGATGTTTTGGCATTTGATGATGTTTGTTATAAAATGCATATTTTAAGTTTTTGTCTGAGAACAATCTTCGTATTATTATTTCTTCTCCTACACGGATAACCAATGTTACTAATTCTTGTATTGATCATTTTTTAATTAGTGGAAATACTATTAAAATTGTTATTCTTATATTGTTGAGAGTTTTTTGACCGATCATTTTCCAATTGTTTTATGTATAGACATTTTATCGGATCTAGAACATGTCTCAAATGTTCAAAAGATTAAGTTTAATGAATTGAGTTCTTGTTTGAATTTTTCAGATTGGTCCTGTGTTATGAATTGTTCTGATGTTAATGTTGCTTATGATAATTTTGCTGAAGTGTTAACTGATTGTATTCAAAGTTGTACTACTACTGTTTCTGTGTCACGAAAGTTTAGAAAAATTAAGCCATGGATTACCAGTGAATTGGTTTTGTTAATGATTAAAAGAGATAAGTTAAAAAGAAAGTACATCAATTTCCTGATGATATTTATCTAAAGATTAGATTTAAGTGTTTAAGGAATTATGTTGTTAGCTTGACCCGTAAGACTAAATGGACTTATTATCATAACCTGTTTAAGAATGCTAAAACTATTAAACAGAATTGGAATATTGTTAACTCTATTATTGATGTTAAAAAAAAAAAAAGAAATTTTGTAATTTTGGTACTACTGATTTATCTGATTTGAATTATTTTTTTGTTAATGTTGCTAAATCTACTTGCTCCAATCCTAAATTTTGTTCTCAGGGCATGCCTCCTGCTCCTTCTTCTTCTTGTTACCTATATCCTGTTACTGTATCTGAAACTATGAATAATATTTTCTCCTTATCAAATTCAGCTTCTAATGGTGTAGATGGTGTTTCGGTTAAGATTTTGAAAGCTAATGCTAATCTTTTTTGCACCAATTTTGACTTTTTTAATTAATTTATCTTTTACTCAAGGGAAGTTTCCTAATGCTTTAAAGTTATCATTGGTCATTCCTATTTATAAATCTGGTAATATTTCTGATTTTACGAATTATAGACCTATTTCCTTATTAATACATTTCTCTAAACTATTTGAAAAATCTATGAAGATTAGAATTTTATCATTTCTTGATAGACATTCAGTTTTGTCTCCTTCTCAATTTGGCTTTCGGCCTGGGCTTGGAACGGAGGTTGCTGTTGCTAAACTTGTGGGAAGTATTACAGAAGCTTTAGATTCTGATCTTCATCAATTGCTGTTTTTCTTGACTTAGCCAAAGCTTTTGATTCTGTTAATCATAAAATATTGTTAAATAAATTATCTTATTATGGTTTTAGAGGCATTGTTTTGATTGGTTTTTTTCTTACTTTCACAATAGAAAGCAATCAGTTTGTATCCATAATAATTATAGTGATTGGCTTACAATTAATGTTGGAGTACCACAAGGTTCTGTTCTGGGTCCTTTATTATTTCTCATTTATATAAATGATATTCTTTACCAACAGTTTTTGGAGATATCCAAGCCTATGCCGATGATATTGCTGTTGTTTATAGTAAGCCAAATCTAATTAATGAAGCCATTATTTCTAGTGATCTTATTAAAATTAAAATTGGCTTTTCTGTAATGACTTATCCTTAAATATATCTAAATCTTTTCTTCTTCAGTTTAACCTTTATGGTGTCATTCCAGCTTTTCCTTCTATTTTTTATCATTCTAGTGATTGTTATACTTACCCTAATTGTAAGTGTCCCAAATTGACTCAAGTTTCCTCTGTTAAATATTTAGGAATTATTTTAGATCGAAAATTAAATTGGCAATTTCATATTAATTCTTTAGTTAATAAATTAAAATATAGTTCTATGCTAATTTTTGAACTTAGTCATTGTGCTCCTTATCATATTTTGTTAAGTGTATATTATGCTCTCTTTCAATCTTTCTTACAATATTGTATTTCAATTTGGGGTGGCACATATAAGACTTTTTAATTCCTATTCACAAGTTGCAAAAAAGTGTTTTCTCTCTTATTTTTACTCATAGGCTTGATACTGATTTCAGTAAATTTAACTCCCTCTTTCATATGATAAACTTTATTTATATTTTTAGCTTTATCTACATTGCATGTTTCTTTTAATAGGCCTTTTAAAGTCACTTCATATTTTACACGACTTCAATCTTTTTCCAATTAATGTACCCACACCACGTAAAACAGTTACACTTCATCAATATCTTTATTTGGCACCTCGTATTCATAATTTTATTCCTTATAGTATAAGATCTTCTATTAATCGTGTTAATCAAAAGAAATACTTAAAACAATGGATCTTAAATACTGATGATAATATTCTGGGAACTTTATATTGATTTTGTAAGTTTTGATTTTACATTATTATGTGTTTAACCATCACAGGACGAGTTAACTCTTTGTTGATGGTTTTATATTGATATTTGATTTTTTGTGTCTAATTTATTGCTTAATAAATTTATTATTATTATTATTATTATTGCGTTTCTTGTTTTGAAGAGTATATTAAAAAATGTTCATAGTGTGTGGTATTTGTTTGAGCTATCACTGTTATGCCTACCGCGGATATTGAAATTTTACCTTTAGCTTTATAAAACCCCTCAGACTTACTTTTGAGCCAACGACGGTCAGATGGGCTTGTGTAGTGTCACTAGTTTTCCACTCTTATTTCGAATAAACAATAATACATTTAAGTAATACCTTACATTATCAGATTCGTTAAAAGTCGCTCTCTACCACAAGGAAGTTCCTACGCTATTGAAAGCATCTACCGACGGCTCTTTAGGTACTTTTGTCTCACTGAATAGTGTGATTTGAGTGACACCTTTATAATACCCCCATTGCTCTAACATTCCCATCATAATTAACACTGCTGTTTATGTATAATATTTAGGTAAATAAACTGGTTCTCATCTTCTTTAAACTTTCTACATGTGTTAATTATCATACTTCATAACGTTACTATTTCCTTTCACCATTTTGTTTATTCTTTAGGGTTCCATTTGTGTATCTCTCGCCTTCTTACTATTAATATTCTCACCTGATATTTCACTCATTTATCTTATAACTCACTATATCCATACACGCTCGTGATCTTCATTTATACGTGTCTTTCTTTCACGTGTTGTTATTAACGTTCTATCACCCCTACCCAACAAAAACCTAATATGTGAAAGTTCTTGAGTTTCAGCTAGCTGTATTTTCACATGATTGTCTAGTTATATGTACATTAATCATCCACAGAAGAAAAGCACCAGCAATAACTTTTAATGTTTATGGTGGTAAAAAGAGAAATATTACGTGTTTGTGTGAATCATAAACTGAATAATATCGAATAAGTTCAAGCCAACACTTGTGCTTCGTATGACGAAAAGGTATAATAATATAATATAATAATATATTAATAATATTTTGAATATTCTTGGTCAGTTTCAGTTACCGGTAATTTTTACATCTTATACTAAATATTTCTGGTCAGTTCCTAGTGTTTCACTTATACAGATTACCTGATAATTTTAAGGAAGATAGGACAAATATACATAAATATTTAAAATTAAGGTGTGTTTTTTATTTAGAAAGAAGTCATGTTATAAAGCAGAATTTGATCTTTGCATTAACTTGAATGGGTTAATAACAAACAAATTATCAAAAAAATTGATATATTATTTAACACTAACTGTTTTAAACTGATAAAAAACTCATTTTATTTTCTTAAAAGAAAGTATTTTTGGTTTCTTAAACTTACAAAATGACTTTATAATTTAAGTAGCCTGCTGACGTTTTATATTTGAGTTAGAAGTGAACATATTTATTCTGAAAATATTAAGATGTGACTAATAAATATTTCTAACGGCTAGTTACAGTTTCACAAGGATATGCCAGAACTGGACATATAATTTCAGCTTAAGACTAAATTATGTTTAGAAAATATTTTTGATGAAAATTATTTTAGCTTGCAGAAAACATTGATGGAAATTAGTCAATTTTAAGATGAATATTTTTCTGTTTTATGTCTGATCTACCAGACCCAGCATGTTTTATGTCTGATCGACCAGACCCAGCATGTAAAGGTGGTTACAGCTCGACTTGCAATCTGAGGGTCGCGAGCTCGAATCTCCGTCACACCAAACATATCTGCCCTTTCAGCTGTGTGGGCGTTATAAAGTTATGGGAAATCTCACTATTTTTTGGTAAAAGAGTAGCTCAAGAGTTTGTGGTGGGTGGTGATGACTAGCTGCCTTGCCTATAGTTCCTACAAGCTTAAATTAGGGACGGCAAGTACAGATAGCCCTCATGTAACTACGCACGAAACTGATCGAATATTGAGATTTGTCCTTCGTTGTTATATTGCGCCTAGTGCCTATAAATCTAAATGCATAGTGCATTTTTATGGCAACGGGTTACGAACCTGGAACACTTATATTCATATTGTTGCCACACTATCAGTAAACTATGGAACACGAATGTGTAATGTAAGTCAAATCACTTTCGAAACACAACTATTAGCACTGAGTAATTGATATAAATCAGTACCATTTTCCAAATGCAAGATTGTTTTGTTTTTTGAATTTCGCACAAAGCTATTCGAGGACTATCTGTACTAGCCGTCCCTAATTTAGCAGTGTAAGGCTAGAGGGAAGGAAGCTAGTCATCACCACCCACCGCCAACTCATGGGCTACTCTTTTACCAACGAATAGTGGGATTGACCGTCACATTATAACGCCCCCACGGCTGAAATGGCGAGCATGTTTGGTGCGACGGGGATGCGAACCCGCGACCCTCGGATAACGAGTCGCACGCCTTAATGCGCTTGGCCATGCCGGGCCAGTTCAAATGCAAGAACCTATGCTAGCTCAGTCAGTTTCAAACACAGTGATCAAATCAAAACCTGTGGTTAGTTAAGAAATATAGCAAAATAAAATAGACTAGTTTCAGAGTGTTTTCTTCAACATTAAACCCGTTTCAAAAATCTATCGTGATTATGACATCTGTCACGTGGTAACGCTTATTGATTCATTTTTCTCTTTTTTGATATTTGAAACTATTTTTATTTCAAAGCCTTAAAATGGAATAAAAATGGTGTTTTTCTGCAAGTAAACCTATCAAACTTTGTAAGAGTGAAGTCCAAACATTTTCAAACTCTTGGTAAAGTATGAAAACAATTGATAACATCTAACAAAAAAATTGATGGTTTACATTGTAGTATGAACTGTGGTTATTTTCAAAACTGCTGCAAAAAATATAGTCGAAAAACAGTGGCATACGTGTAAATAAAACAAATTTCTGTTTTATTTTGTCATTTACGTTGTGATTCTGATCGTAAATTTTCTATTCCAACGAACATCAAATATCGCAAAGAAAAATGATCACAACTAAATGAAATAATAATTTAATTATCTTTAGATCTAATAGAATTATAGACACAAAGTTTCGCGTTGTTTCAGACATTTGCTTGATACGTAGCTTCATCTCAGTCCATGTTTATTATTATGAAATTGTTTATTAAATCATAATCAAGCTGCTACATGACTAAACAACTAAAACCAGCAGTGATTTGCTTTTATAGAATAAAGAATGGTTCTTTCGTCTACATCTAACAATGCCTCCCAGCCCACGGACGTAATCCATCGGCTGGTACTCCCAAGACAGTTATTATTAATTGGAACTGTTTATTAGACCAGATTAACAGATAATTAACAGATTAATGTTAATATTAAATAATAATTACGTTACACTGTGGGCTTGTAGCGGTTCGGAATATCCAAGGTTCGCGCTACACAGTCTACACCTTTAGTTGTATACGAGTTATAAGAGGGACATTCAATATCGTTATTATTCGGTTAAAAATAAAATGAAGATATTGTAGCAGCTACTGATTGGCTGTCTGGTCATTATTCCAAAATTAGGAACTGTTGTTAAGAGCTCTTGAACATTTATCCCACGTGTGCATAAATTGCCGATCAGGTTGAAAATACCAGTGCTTTCAAACTAGAGTCTTAAGACTTTGCTGTACATTTTCTTCATAGAGTAGTATAAAAGATTTTAGCTTTTTCTTTAACATTAAATGTCTGTATATATTTCCTGTGTTCGCCTAGAGGAATTAAATTCCTGATTTTAGCGTTGTAAATCCAAAGACTTAACACTCTCACACGAGGAAATGAACCTTACCCAATTGGCGTGTTCAGTAGTATCCTTGTTACTTTTCATCCCCCACAGGAAGATGGATATTTTTATTTACTTTACAAATTCATCAGATTTTTTCATCTTTTATTTCTTTACTTTTGTTTCTGAATATGAACACAGAAAAATTTGGGAAAGAAAATTTATCTAAAAGAAGAAAAAGAAATAAATCTATCCTGATAATAAAAGTTGTGTGGTATAGCTTTTGTCTGCAAAACATTTTTGTCGACCTTTGAATTTTGGTTTAGACTTAACCACCGTATGTAACAATTTTGCTCCGAAGATAACAGAGACCCAGCATGGCGAGGTGATTAAGGCACTCGCATCCTAATCCAAGCGTGCCGAGTTCGAATCCCCGTCGCACCAAACATACTCGCTCTTTCTGCTCTGGGGATGCTATAATGTAACAATCAATTCCACTATTCGTTGGTAAAAGAGTCGCCCAAGAGTTGGAGGTGGGTAGTGATGACTAGCTGCCTTTCCTCTAGTATTACATTTCTAAATTAGGGACGGCTAGCGCAGATAGTCCTCGTGCAGCTTTTCTCCAAATTCAAAAGGAAACAAACCTTGATCTCAGACTAACGAGGATTGATTTTTGACAAAATAAATGATAAGTTAGCACAAATTGTGAGAGTGCTATTTTTTATCAACATTAGAGTTTAAATCTTACCGAACTTTTCAGTGCATTCTTGTAATATTTGAAACTTAATATAACAAGATTTGAATCTTGCTTTTTTAATATATGTATATATATTTACATTAAAACGTAGTTAGTCTCTTAATATATTTCTATCCACAGGAATGCCATATACAATGTAAAGATTATCGGGACTTTGACTTAAGTTAGTAAATTTGCAGAATTTTTTTTCCGACATTACCTGCTATAGGAAAATGCTGGTAATAAAAACATAAGTTTTTGTATGTGATCCGTTTACGGAGAAATCCGATAGTGAAGACTTACAAACATACAAGCCTAGAACAAAGTATTTAAAAATTATTTTTAGCCGTTTTAATTACCATGTTTCTAAGCGTATTTTCTAAACAACACGTGATATTAAAAAATGAAAACAACAATTTTATCAAATGATTATGCATAACCTTTTCATGTTGTACTTTACTTAAGTTTATGTAATGGAATTCATTTATTTTGTTCCTAGTGAATGCATATGGAAATGTTACATCAATATATGTCTATGAGGGTTCATTGCTTTCAGATTATTCTTCAACTGACTGACTTCAATTGACTTCAGCTAGAGCTGAAGAGGTCCATGTGTGTAAGCTGTTTTGGAGAAATATTATTTTAATCTACGACATCTTTTTGTTTGAGCTCTGCTACTTTTTATGGAATCTGGAATAACAGGTTTAGTGTGCAGTTTATCTCTATGTAATTATCGACTCATTTATATAAAGAAAGACAACATTAATTTAGAAGCTTTTTTCTCACCAAATATTTCAGTTTTCTTAGGTTGTGAAACATTTTCTACTTCACTAGTTTTTACAATGTCTTTCGGTAAGCTCTAGGTTTGGAGAAACCTTTTTTCATCTACAAATTTGAGAAACGAGCGATCATATGACCTGGATTTAGTTTTTGTAGTGATACATATGAAGTCCAACGTTCTTTTCAGGTCACTATTCTCCAAGCTTACAGTAAACCAAATAAAGAACATAAGATGAACAAGGGATCAAAATTTAATTTCTACAAATTCCTTTCTGTTCTAAGAAGAATCATCTTAAGGAATAATTCTGAAGCACCTCGTGTCTTAAGGAATCATTCTGAAGTACTTCGTGTCTTAAGGAATCATTCTGAAGTACCTCGTGTCCGAATTCCTTATGATTGTTCAATATCTGAATCCCACACCAACGTCACCTATAAAATTTAACCGTATTGCAATGCGAACGTTCTTGAAAATATGAACTGAATGTATTTAAAGTAAGGAGTTATTATTTAAGCATTGTTTGTCATACCCTGGCTTATTACATGTTCTTCAATGGCTAATTACATTAAATATTTTAATTAATTTGCCAGATTAAATTTAAAAACTATAAAGAATATTTTGCATTATTAGCAGAATATCTGAATTTAGGACTAAACTAAATTTTCTAACTTGTCCGAACTTCGTGAAATATTAATGAGTTCATGGCCGAAAATATCGTTTGTAATTTAGTAATTATAGGCTTTACTTTTTGTTCAGTGATTTCTGAGATTATGTGGCCTGAAATAGCCAGGTGCTAAAGGTGTCCGACTCACACTCAAATCTCCATCCTGTCAAACATGCTCAGCCTATGTTCAGGCGTTATAATGTTACGATCAGTCCTACTATTCATTGCTAAAAGAGTAGCCCAAGAGTTGGAGGTGGGTGTTGGTGTTGACCAGCTGCCTTTCCTCTAGTCTTTCACTACTAAATTAGGGACGGCTAGTGCAAATAGTTTAACTTTCAGCAACATTAAAAAAAAACTGAGATTATACGATTCTATACAAATGATAATTCAACGTTATGCTACTCGAGGGCTGTTTGCGTTAGCACTCCCTAATTTGTTTGTTTTTTTTTTAATTTCGCGCAAAGCTATACGAGGACTTAATTTTGCAGTGTAAGTCTAGTGGGAAGGCAGCTAGTCATTACCATCCACGGCTGATAGGGCGAGCATGTATGGTGTGTCAGGGATTCGAACTTGCGACCCTCAGATTACGAGTCGATTGCCTTAACCACCTGGCCATGCCGGGTTCTCCACAATTTAAAATTCATAAATTTGAGGGAAGGCAGCTCGTTAACACTATCTACCACCAAATCTTGGGCTATTCATTTACCAATCATCACAATATAAACACTCTCACGGTTAACAGAGTCAACATATTCGATGACGGGATTCATACTCGTGACCCGCAGATTGCGAGTCGAGTAACCCTAACAACGAGGCCATAACAGTCCATTTTATGTTTCTATTCCATAATATTTAGATGTATGATTTTGAACAAATTAAAATAATTTAAAGTCGGTTAATAATGTTCATTTATTGGCCTATGTAACCGCTTTGTGGAATAACTCTAAAACATATGCATTAATTAAGATGACTTCGTAAAGTTAACAGAGCTATACTGATATTTCGTGTATGAATTGGAAGTGGCAAATGAACTACGTCGTGTTATATTTCACACCGCGTTTCTTAGCGGAGTATTTATACCAATGTAAGAGGAACTATTTTTACGATGAAGAACTTCTAACTCAGCTTGTGTCGACGATGTGAAAGTAAGCTAATATATAAATATCACAAAAAAGATCGCAGTATAAATGATATTGTGCACCAGTTCCTTTTATAAACAAATCATGCAGGCTCGAAATGGCCAGGTGATTAAGGCGCTCGACTCGTAATCCGAGAGACGTGGGTTCGAATCGCCATCACACTAAACATGTTCCCCCTTTATAATGTGGTGGCAAATCCCATTAGTCGTTGGTAAAAAAGTAGCCCAAGAGTTGGCGGTGGATTGTGATGACTAGCTGCCTTCCCTCTAGTCTTACACTGCATAATTAGAGACGGCTAGCACAGATAGCCCTCGAGTAGCTTTGCGCGAAATTCAAAACAAACCAAGAGTTTGTTACAGAGTTTGACAATCCTGTCTGTAACTTGTTATCTATATTACTAACAATACCTCATTTACAATGTTATTTCAGATTCTTAGGTTTGATAAACTAAACGGCAGCTGGCAAGAGAAGCAAGATAAAAAACGTTAATATCTATTTATTTTGTTATTGTTATGTTACATTACATATAATGTTTTTGATAAAATAAATGAAGACATCATGTAGTACTCAATACTCATATTCTTTATAAAATCAATGTATTTTAGTATAAAAAAAATCAGATTATTTCCGTACAAGACTTATAATGTTTAGTGAAAGCTTACTAAGTTTTGTGAAGAAACAGAAATCGTATCGGACGATGTATTAATTCCATCCTTTCATGGTTTCACAATAAGGTACTTGTATTGTATTGCTGTATCGCCACACATCTAATAACTGTGTAGATTAAATGAAAAAGAGATATCGATGCTAAATTTGTAACAGTTCTAGAATAAATAGATTTGTAACGTAAGATTAATAATGTAAATACTGTCGTATCTGTTTTGATATTTCTGTTGTATCTACCGTTGGGTATCGGACCCTGGATTTTAGCATTGTAAGTCCGGAAACTTACTGCTGTCCTACCGGAAGATGGGCCAAAGTGGAAAAGATCGTTACCAAGACTATAATGATTGTAGAAACAATAGAATACTTGATGCCAAGTACAAAGTCATGATTGTAGTAATCCTAAAATCAACAAATTTCACGCATTTAAACATGTATTTATATTTGGAAAAAACACACGGATATCAAGGCTGCGATAATTCCGGTCTCCTGAGATATGGATATAGAAACTACAACATTTCTAGAATGAATAGAGATCTCGTAGATATTAAGATTGTTACTGTACAGCATGATGTAAGAGGCAAAATAACAACAGATAAAAGGCATTCAATGACATCCCTGTTCGTCAGAATACTATTATCATCTTCCACTAGAAATACGAATTATATGTTAAGGGATCTGGAATAACAAAAACGCACGTGTAATAATTGTAAAATGAATTATTTTTGAGTTTATTATAACACAATTCAAATAACATTGAATATTTAAACCTATAAAGGAATAAATCAAGAATTAAGAGCGATTAAAGTTTTTACTGCACATTGGAAAGCTGTTACTTATTACGTTGGTTTAAGTAAAAGAAAACTTCTACTGCTCTACACATTAATTTATATTTCTTTTGTCATTTAAGCTGTTTCTATGATGGTTATATAAACGAAAGAAGAGCTTCAGTAGGAAAGACATAAGATGTTTACTATTTCGACTCATCTTCTGTTATGCTCTTTGTTAAAGCAATATAAAAACTATTAAGTGTTGTAAGAGAGACACCACGCAGATGTTTTCAAACATAGCTTCTTCTGATGTATATAAGAAAACATAAAAACAATAAGCAGCACTTTTATCAACTTAAAGATCTACTCGATGGATGTTTTTCCAAAAGAAAGCGCCAGTGTTAAAGGTACCAAAAGTCATTCTAAAGCCTTTTTTGGTACGTTGGAATTAGGTACGTCTATCTTACTAGTCAGTACTTGGAATTAGGTACGTCTATCTTACTAGTCAGTACTTGGAATTAGGTAAGTTTATCTTACTAGTCAGTACTTGGAATTAGGTACGTCTATCTTACTAGTCAGTACTTGGAATTAGGTATGTCTATCTTACTAGTCAGTACTTGGAATTAGGTACGTCTATCTTACTATTCAGTACTTGGAATTAGGTACGTCTAACTTACTAGTCAGTACTTCGAATTAGGCACGTCTATCTTACTAGTCAGTACGTGGAATTAGGTACGTCTATCATAATATTCAGTACTTGGAATTAGGTACGTCTATCTTACTATTCAGTACTTGGAATTAGGTACGGATATATTACTCTTCAGTACTTGGAATTAGGTACGTTTATCTTATTAGTCAGTACTTGGAATTAGGTAGGTCTATCTTACTAGTCAGTACTTGGAATTAGGTAAGTTTATCTAACTAGTCAGTACTTGGAATTAGGTACGTCTATCTTACTAGTCAGTCCGTGGAATTAGGCACGTCTATCATACTAGTCAGTACTTGGAATTAGGTACGTCTATCTTACTAGTCAGTACTTGGAATTAGGTACGTCTATCTTACTATTCAGTACTTGAAATTAGGTACGTCTATCTTACTATTCAGTCCTTGTAATTAGGTACGTCTATCTTAGTATTCAGTACTTGGAATTAGGTACGTTTATCTTATTAGTCAGTACTTGGAATTAGGTATGTCTATCTTACTAGTCAGTACTTGGATTAGGTACGTCAATCTTACTAGTCAGTACTTGGAATTAAGTGCGTCTATGTTACTATTCAGTACTTTGAATTAGGTACGTCTATCTTACTGGTCAGTACTTGGAATTAGGTACGTCTATCTTACGATTCAGTACTTGGAATTAGGTACGTCTATCTTATTAGTCAGTACTTGGAATTAGGTATGTCTATCTTACTAGTCAGAACTTGGAATTAGGTACGTCTATCTTACTACTCAGATAATTTAATGGAAAGTGTAGTACTGTAATCTTTTTATCAAACAACGGTAAACATATATATAATGCTACAGAATTGATTATTTTGTTGAATGAACCATTAAACAGTGGAAAGTGTAGAGCTGTAATATATTTTATTAAACGAAAACACTAATAAATGATAGTGAAATACAGAGAAATATTAAATATTAGTTCAGTCAAAACTTGCCATTGTATCATATAAACCCTTATTTGTCATTCACGTGAACATCTATCCTGTCAGCTTTCTCAAATATCATTCCTTAACTGACAGTTGCCACTTAATATTTTGAAATAATTTGTTGCACCGACAATTATATATTTTTTTTCAAAATGTAATTTCGTTAAAATTGTGTCTCGGCATTATTTAGGGTAAACAATAAGCTATATTTAAGATCCAAGTCGGTTAGGAATGACGTTATCTACAGTAGCATGTATCAGGATATTTGGTGATAATAATATATCTATTAATATCTTAATGCATATTATTATCATAAATATATTTCGTTATTTGAGACTTTTCACTTAAAATAATTCACGAAAATAATTGTTTTTTTAATTTCGCATAAAGCTACTGGAGGGCTATCTGTGCTAGCCGTCCCTAATTTAGCAGTGTAAGACTAGAGGGAAGGCAGCTAGTCATTACCATCCACTGCCAACTCTTCTTTTACCAACGAATAGTGGGATTGACCATCACATTATAACACCCCCATGGATGAAAGGGCGAGCATGTTTGGCACGACGGGGATGCGAACTCGCGACCCTCAGATTACGAGTCGCACGCCTTAACACGCTTGGTCATGCCGGGCCATTACGAAAATAATTTATTTGCCGTATTAGTTTGTATCACCTCGAAATGATCAAAGCCAATGGTGGGAGAACTTTCTAATTATTTCTAGTTAAAAGAAACAAATACTTATTAATCAGAATGTGAAAGAATTGTGGAAGTGGAAATAAGAAACGTTTTCGTAACTTTTGTAAAAAGTCCAACACTGTTTTCTCACTATTTATGTTTCGTGTGTAGTTTAGAGGTTTTATTTAATAAAAGAAGTTTTCCGAAGTTCCAGGTAATTGGGATTTAAAATGTGCTGAAAGTATGAAGTTATAAGGTTTGCTTCTTTAAAATAATAATATAATATGAATAAATCTTAAAAACTAACAAAAAATCAGAGAAGAGAAATATTAACTACAACAAACTATATTTTGGTTAGTTTCAAGAAAGGGTTTGAGTTGTTAGAATGGCTTTGTTTTTCGTAGTAAGACAGGTTAACTTTCTGACTTAGGTCACAGGTTGGCTGACGACCATATTTCAAATTGTGCGAGACAACAACTATTACCTGCACGTCAACTTGTGAGTGCATTCTATAAGAGTGACAGTGAGTCCTCTAGCGTGGATTTTGGGTGGTAGGATGCTAGTCAGGAAACGCGGCATGTAACCGTGATGGCTTTGCCATCAATGTAAACAAAAATATTTTACGCTTGATAGGTTACCTGGTTTGTACTCAATAAGAATAATAGGTTCAAATTCCGTTAGGCTTCGAGTTTCTTTTCTTTGGATTTTGTAGGTGATTTTTTCTATCAAAGCATTATGAACTTCACGCTGATCATGCAGTGAACTGCGTCTGTACACTTAGTATAAGGCTACCAAATATGGAAAGAAAAAAATAAAGGAGTGGTAAAATAACATATATATATATATATTTGCATTGTAACATTGTTTGCGGGGAAATTTTTTACAAAATTGAAGAAAATAAACCAGTCGACAGGGAAAAACTTCATGTATTTGTTTTTGAATTTCGCACAAAACTACTCGAGGGCTATGTGTCCCTAATTTAGCAGTGTAAGACTAGAGGGAAGGCAGCAAGTCATCACCACCCACCGCCAACTCTTGTGCAACTCTTTTACCAACGAATAGTAAGATTGACCGTCACATTATAATGCCTTCACGGCTAAAAGGACGAGCATGTTTGGTGTGACCGGGATTCGAACCCACGACCTTCAGATTACGAGTCGAACGCCTTAACCCACCTGGCCATGCTGGGCCAACTTCATGTGTTTTTTGTAAATTCTACGAGAAATGCAGTTAGTGGTTTCTATGTATAGAATAGTCGGTTGTTTAATTTGTATACAAAGAAATTAAAAAAGCTCTTACTGTTATGTTTATTGTGTTATAATTTCGAATTTTAACTTGATGGATTTACTATTATACGTTTATTTTAATATCGATTTTTGTTTCAATTAAACATTTTTAGAAATGCATGTTACTTATACTAATAAATGTGTATTGCGAAATTCCCGCCTATTTACTAAAGTTCTAGAAAATTGTCGAGTGTAAAAATCATCAGTATACTATATGTGTGTGTAAATACTAGTAGTTACCAGTATTGTTGTCTTAGTTAAAATTTCTAAAAAAAAATTTCTCAGGCTTATAAAATATAACCAACGCAACGCAGAGAGACAGTGTGTATTGTTGGTTTGCTATAATTGGTATTCTATAAACCTCGAAAGCTATAACTGTGATTAACGCTTATTAATCGGGAAACTACATACATTTGACCTAGAATATTTGTAGATCACGAACGTTACAAAACATTCAATTTCAGTGAATTCGCATTGGACATCAGTATTTTAACGAATACGTTACATAACTCCAGTAGTGAAAAATCTGCTTGTAAATGGCGTGAGTCCAATGAAGAATACAAGCTAGCTCCCTATTAAGTGAATTGTATTTACGTTACCTCGGAATTCATTTACTCATCGTGAACCCTCGATAAGATATAAAGGATGTTCCATACCGGAAAGAAGACTCAATATTATTTGTAAGTTTGTATACCCTTTGTATATAAATCGTTATTTGTATTAATTACTTATAATAACCATCATTATAAATTGTGTTATTGTTTGAATATTAAAATATTGAGAAAGACAACTGTACGTATCAATCTTATTGGGAAATATCGTACATTTGGTACATCTCTACATTTAATTAACCTCTAAATTCTAATTTTAATTTAACTCAATTTTAGGCTATTTGAAATGGTTATACGTAACCTAATAAATTGGAAGCTGAAGTGACATAAATCATAATACGTAACAAAACACTAACAATATAGTTGAGGTCTACTTTACGTGGATAGACTACATATTGGATAAGTGTAACAAAACTTAACTAACATTTTTCACTTTGTCTGGGAAGTGCTGTTAAGCTTACATTGTTCTTTGGCCAACTTAATAATTAGTTTTATTTACTCAATCGTAAGAAGCTGTCATATTTTCAAAATGTAGTATTCATAAAAACGATAATGACACCATAATTTACCGAATTAAGTCTTGCTAATTAATACTTCACGTAAGCTGCGTACAGCATTTGGTAACTGGGTGAAATATAAAAATGTTTGATTTTTTTAAAAAGAAGACAGAAATGTTGCTTTTGTTTCAGGTAACCAATTAAAAAACTATTTTTTTGGTTTGATCTGTTCTTAGTATTAGATAAAATTAATATGAAATACTTCGTTCTTTCATGATACCCTTGCAATAATTTTCTTGAGTGTTATAAATTTACCCACAGCTTAAATCTAATGCATTTACTAGAGTAATTCATGAAACAATGATGGCCAAAGGTTTGATTTGTTTCGAATTTCATTTAATGTTCCACGAGGGCTATTTACCCTAGTCCTCATTTCTTTAATTTGTCTGTTCTGAATTTCGTGCAAAGCTATACAAAAGCTATCTGCGCTAGCTGTGCTTAATTTTACATCACCACCCACCGGCAACTCTTGAGCTACTCTCTTACTAACGAATAGTTGGATTGAGCGTTACATCATAGCTCCCCCACGGCTAAAAAGACGAGTATGTTTGGTGTGACAGGGATTCGAACCTGCGGCTTTCAGATTCCGAGTCGAGTGCTCTAATCAAATGCAAATTTTTGGAAGTTAGACTAAAGGAAAGATAGTTAACATAACTGACAGTCAACTCTTGCAATACTCTTTAACAAACAAACTGTGAGATGAATACCTCCAAGGCTGGAAAAACGAGTGTGTTCGGGGACGGGATTCGGGCCCGTAATCTTCAGATAGCGGGTCAAGTCCTCTAACTACCAAAGAATATCAGGCCTGTTGCATTAATAAATCATACGTTGTTAATAAACGTTTTTTTTGGTTCCTTGTAACTGCTAATTCTAATTTGAAGTGTTAAAAGACTATAGTTACCTACATCCCCCAGTGATACAGTAGTATATATGCGGACTCACACAGCTAGAAACCGGGTTTTGATACCCGTTGTAGGCAGAGCAGAGATAGCCCATTATGTTGTTTTATGTTAAATTCCAAACCATTATCCATAGTTACAGAACGCAAGTTTTCAAAAGTATAAACGCAACATTTTGATTAATTGAAAAATTATAAACGCATTTTCTTAATTAAAATGTGAGTAACAATTTTTTTATCATTTTCCATCAAATAACTATTTAAAGAAACTGCGTAGAGACATCCTCGTTATGTATACAGAATATGAGATAAACCCGCCTTATCATTTTGGAGATACCTTGTGCTAATAACAGTATCAAGAAAGAGTAAGGAAAATATGTTTAATTTTTTTCATATTAACTTCTTATTACGTATGAGCATGACAACAATTTTAGGTTGGTTATTTTTCAGCGTAAAGTTACACGATAGACAATTTATGCTCTGAACACCACGGATATCGAAACCCAATTTATAGCGTTATAAGCCTGTAGACTTACCATTGAACCACCGATGGAAGAGGACTCCTGAATATATAGCACATTACTTTATTTACAGTTTCAGTGTCATTGCTAACGATCTTAATAGCTTGTTAGTGAAATACATCTTATGCGACATAAGGCCTAAACGACTTCAAAATTCTGGCATAGTCGTCCCTTATTTTGAGCTATAGGGATAGCAACTAGTCAGAAGCACCCATGACCGCTGTCAACCAAATATCAGTAATAACAGGCACTTTTATAACACCTTCAGAACAGATGAAAACACATATAATGGACTCGAATCTTGGGCCTTTCGTTCTGCTACCTGACAACATAACCACGACCAGTTTGTGTGTTTTTGAAATCTATCTCCCTGACAGCTCATTACCTTTTAAATCAGCAATTGCTATGAAACAATGTACCGTTTGAACAGTTAGGGGGTGGAATAACAAGTATAAACTGGCAATCATATCTTTAAATAATACTTTGATGAAACCTAGTTAAGTTTCGAATAAACTCTCTCTCTTCATTTTGAAGCGAAAAATTAATATTGATTCAACGCTTTCCAATTTATATTTTAATCGTTGCTAACTAAACACCCAAATTTGAAATGACACTGTAAATTGTTTTCCTTGTTTTTTTTCTGCATTTAAAATATAAAACAAAACTGGTACACATTTCATTATCACGTCCACGAACACCATTAATGGAACGTTTATTTCGTGATGTTCTACAGAGCTTCCGTTGCAAGACGTGTCTAAAGATGTAATTAGAAGTGCAGCGTCTGGTAGTTTGTTACTCTGCATACCCAAGTGATTTTCTCTGATATAGTAGTAAACATTTATTCTCGAGCATATAGGTTTTTTGTAGTAGACACCAAAGACAGCGTGATGCCTCTAATTGCAATATAGTGTCCCAGGTTACGTGCTTATGGTAAGAATATCAACAATGGTAGTGAAATATGGCGTGAACTGATGAAATGAACAATAAAGAAATAGTGGTACACCTATTTATAATAAAGCTTAAATATTCATAAAAATAGTAATCCTTCGCAAATTTAGAAGTAAACATAACTGGTTTAATGTATGATGTTTGTTTGTTTATTGAATTTCGCGCAAAGCTACTCGAGGGCTATCTGCGCTAGCCGTCCCTAATTTAGCAGTGTAAGACTATAGGGAAGGCAGTCATCCCCACCCACCGCTAACTCTTGGGCTACTCTTTTACGAACGAATAGTGGGATTGATCGTAACATTATAACGCCCTCACGGCTGAAATGGCAAACATATTTAGTGCGACGGGGATTCCAACCCGCGACCCTCAGATTACAAGTCGAATGCCTTAACCCACTTGGCCATGCCGGGCCGTTAATGTATGATAGGTGTGTACAGTTGAAAGAAGTAGAACACTAAAATAATTACACGGTAAAGTATTTATTAAAACAGGCACAGGATGGCGATGACCAGCTGCCTTGCCTCTAGTCCCTACACTGATAAATTAGGGACGGGTAGCGCAGATAGCCCTCGTGTAGCTTTGCGCAAAATTAAAACAAACAATTTTTTGTAAAGCAAACTAACAGGATGAACATACTAAACGAATTTATTGTAATTAATAAATATGATAACATCATTGGCTACATTAATTAACTAATATGCCCTCGTCCAAGTGAATCAGCGGTACATTTGCACGGCTACAATGCTGAATATCGGGTTTCGATACCCACGGTGGACAGAGCACAGATAGCTCGTTGTGTACCTTTTGGCTTAAAACAACAAAACCGCTAAGATACTTTAAAGAAGTTTGCTATTTTCGTCATCATTGTCATGGCAATAATAAACCACTTGAGAACGCCAGTGAAATTAACCAGATTCAGAAGTTGTACAAGTTTTTCACTACTGAGTTGTTATGGAAATTTTATTTCTAAGTCAGTAACAAACTCTACACGGTCTTGTATTTTTAGCTTCTTTAAATTTATTCCAAAGTAAGTTATTTGTTTTAGTTTTAGTGGAAAACTGTGCAATTGCCCATCTGAGCTGCACACGGAATTACTGTGTCATAAATCCCCAATGTTTACTTCTGAACCACCATAGGGCAAAAAAGGTGTTAATTTTTCAAACGAATTGAGGGGAAATTATCAAAGATCAATTTCACTTGTAGAAATAGTAAATAATTCAATTGCTGATTGAACCATTTATTTTTGGAATAAAGCTATTTGCCTGTTAAAATGCATCCAAGCAAAATCGTCTCTATCTCAAGTGACGAGGCTAAATGTAATTTTGTAGTTTCTATTGCTTGAAGTACAATATAAATTGCTATAAGTACATAGAATCATGCGCATTGTGTTGATTATTTCATAATGAAAATTATTTAATGAAAAAGTTAGAACAAAGATAAAGAAATCCCTAATGTTGCCAAAGCCCACTGTGACGGTAGACTGCCTTCAGGTAGCGTGAGCCCCCAAAGTTCAGATACTGTTATGATATGTCTCATTGCCCAAGAATGTGTATTTTGTTAATAAATAATGATTCAAACTAAGTGGTATTTCCCGTTTTGTTAATAAATTATGATTCAGATCAAAGTGCTTCCATATGTTAATAACCCTTTAATATAAAATATTATTCGAAAAATTGAATTTAATCACAACCAGATTTGAAAGCTATAAAACATAATCTATCCCTCCTTCTCATAGTAACGCGTTTCCTACCTTTTAAAAGATACGTTCAACAATCAAAAACGAGATAATGAAGAAAAGATAAAACCTAATTATATTTGTTTCAGTTATATGCATCATTGTAATTATATAAACTGTTTTTCTGTGTTCTTCTATATTGCATATTTAATAGATTACTTTTCTTATGCCGAAAAATATATTCTTATTTTTTAAAAGATACGTCTAATAATCGAAAACGAGATAATGCAAAAAGGAGAAAAGTTAATTATATATTTTTTTTTCATATTATATGCATCATTATATAAACTGACTTTTTGGATTATTCTGTATTGCGTATTTAATATCTTACTTTTTCTTACGCCAATAAGAAGTATTATGGTGCATAATCTTACCGCTGACCTACTAGAAGACTGTCTATTACCTAGATTATAGTGAATCATGTAATCTAGATGTAATTATGCTCTTAAAATGGAATTATTTCAGGTAAGAAGCGATGATAGAGCTTGACACTCGTTCAGTTTCTGTACCCCATCTAGCAGCGTTGAACAAGTAAAGTGCTTCACCAATTCAAAAATATCTCTTAATAATAAGGTACGTGGTTAATACGTTTCGAAACTGTGTAAGATCCATCCAATGAATATGTCAAGTTGTGTCATCTGCCGGCACCAATTTAATCAATACACCAAACCTGAGAAAATAATTGGGAATATATAGAAAATGCAAAAATGTAAAGCTCAAATACTTGGATCGTATCTTAGGCAGCATTTTTTCATTTGCTTTACCCTCTCACTACTGTAGGGCTGCTTTCCCTTTCTCTGTTGGTTCCAAATTATTGACAGTCACGCTTGAATTCTAGTATTCTCTAACCTGGCTGATTAGTCCAAGCGCATATAACATAATGATTAGGGATAACAATAAACCTACAGGTCCACCTAGGCTGCCCCATTCTCAAAACTAAACTAAAACTATTTATAAAATGCGTCAATGCCAGTCCTCCTTCTTATTAATATACTTATCAAGCTTTCTCTTAAGCTCACTTAAATTTATTGCCTCCATAACATCCGAAGGCAACCACTTTCAAAAGATAACCATCATGTTAAAACAAACACGTTTTAGCTGGAGGTCATCTTTATTCAGCCAGATTTATATTTTTGTCTTGAAAATATTGAAGAAGATATGAGAAAAGATGATGCATCAATATTCTAAATTCCCTTAACAATCTTAAACGCCTCAATCAGATCCCTTCTAACACTTCTTTTCTCAAGAGAAAAGAATTTTAGCCCGGCATGGCCAGGTGGTTAAGATCGCAAGTTCGAGTCCCCGTCACACCAAACATGCTCGCCATTTCAGCCGTGGGAGCGTTATAATGTTATAGTCAATCCAGCTATTCTTAGATAAAAGAATAGCCCAAGAGTTGGCGGTGGGTGGTGATGACTAGTTGCTTTCCATCTAGTCTCACACTGTTAAATTAGGGACGGCTAGCACATATGGCACTCGTGTATATTTGCGCGAAATAAAAAAAACAAAACAGAACCAGGCACCACTTCAGTAACCATTCTCTAAACCAGTTCCAACAATTTAGTGCCCTCTCTAAGGTAAGAAGCCCAAGGCTAAATAGAATATTCCAAATGTAGCCTAATTAATAACTTATACTATGAAATTATAACCTCTTTATAATTCTGTTCAATATTTCTGTAGATACAACCTAAAATCCTATTTGTCCTACCACACGTGCAGTAGCACGCTGCTCGGATGACTTAAGAGAGTGATCAACCGCTTCACCAAGATCCCTTTCTCTCATAATATTGTTAAGGTTATTTCCATTCAACTTACAATTCAAATTGTGATAACCTACATGCATTGTCCTGCATTTATTATAATTGAAACCCATCTGTTATCTTATTAAATGATCGAAATTCTTTTGTAAACCAGCATCATCGTGCTCTTAGCGAACAACACCCAAGGTCTCAGTATAATTAGAAAAGTTACGTAATTTAAATGCCATTCTTTACGTATACTAAATACGTATACGCAATTCGTTCAAAACCATAGGCTTATCAGTTTGTTAATATGCATTCTGACGTTTCTGCATAATTACCTAGTCTGCCTTCCTTACAACGTTATTTTTACTTTACTTTTCAATAATTTAGCTTCCGTTCGTTTCATAGACAGCTATAAACACATTTTAGCTACTTTTTACTTTACTATGAGTTTTATTCTTTGTTTTTGGCCGTTTTTTGCCTTAACGTATAAAACTATGTCATGTACTTAACGCTCAAAAATGTTTAGCACTCTGTACACTATTATGAAAACCATTACTGTACTTTAGTGCTTACTTAGCGAGAAGTTTTATTAAATGAAGTTACGTCTACATGGGTTTGTCTGTCTGACCGCGCAAAACTGTTGTAAATGGACCAAGAAATCTTGACCTGATATATAATGCCTGCAAGAAAGCTTAGCTTAAATATCCCGCGTGAAAATGATAGAATAAGGAACGTTCAAGCGAAGGGCATGGAAAATACTGCATATGACTTGCGGTACATGGCTAATATTTCTTTATTTTGGTAAAAAATGATGCAGCGTCACATAAGATTTATTCTTTTAAGTTAAAGCTAGGTTATTTTGATGACGTTTATATTTCAGTTCCTGCTACATTTTTTTTCTGTAAAAAATCGGCCCTTTAAACTACAATATAATGATAAATAGTATTTGGTGGCATATATTTTTATTACAACTTAATGGGTTAAATACCAACAAACTAAAAGAAGCACAAAGTATTTGGCTGTGAATATTTGCCCCCCAGCCGCTCAGCGGTATGTCTGCGAACTTCCACCGCTAAAAACCGGGTTTCGATACCCGTGGTGGGCAGATCACAGATAGCCCATTGTGTAGCTTTGTGCCTAATTCTAAGTAAATGTGAATATTTACATAATTTTGTCGCAGAAACTTCGAAGCATGAATTTTCAAAACATACATAGCTCACTACATTTGTCATGATTAGAACAAAAAAATTAAGTTCTGAAAACTGTTTATTCTTATCAATGCAATTATAATTTGAGCTAAAAGAAACTAACAGTTCTCATAAAACTTTTAAATAACAAGAAGCAAAATAGTTTATATTCGATTTCATATAATTGTAAAGTGAAAACAAGAGCAATATGTTCGTAAAGTATTCGCGAAATATATAATAAAGAAGCTGAAAGTGTCTCATGCACTATGATACATAATAAACGTTTAAGAGTATCGCCACAAAGTACATAAATCAAATATCGCTCTGCCTTTAAGTTTCTGTATCAGTCCTATGGGAGAATTTTGTGACAAGAGAACTTCCCGCGGCCCGTCTGCTATAGAGAAAATCTACTTCTCGATGTAAACATGACTGTCTCCAAACAACAATAAAAAAGAAAAACAACAACAACAAAACAAGTTACTGAAGATAAAATGTCGACTTCGCAAGAACTGTAAAGATATTTGTAACAACAGAAAACCCTGGAATGGCTTAATATATTTTATCTAATATTAATTTGTTCTACATTATTCTTCTTTATTTGTTTCAACTATTTTCTGTCAACAAGAGAAAAATTATGGCTTTGAAAGTGCTTTTGGGAAATGTAAAACATACGAAAAAAAGTTTATTGGTTATTTCTTTGAAGCCTCAAGGTACCAAACTAACAAACAAATAAGTGATGTTGACAACTGCATTTAATTTAATATTTCTTCTATATAAACTTGTTGGTTCTTGTTTATCAATTTTTGCTACGGAGAAAACCTAAATAAGTATTGAATGTGACATTTTCTGTAGATGTTTTTTACCATCAAACAATAAAGGTATCTATCTTTCATTGTGTTAGTAGAAACTATTTTTTTCATCGATAAAAGCTCTTATTGATTCAATAAACTGTGTTCTTTAATATACAGGCAGAGACCAAGGATAAACTATCTCCTATCAAAATGCTTCAGTCAAAGATTTGAAACGACAGAATAAATAGTAAATTTTAAGAGCCAAACTATAAGACAGATATGTTACAAGGAGCTTTATAATCATTTATATTTCTGATCGCAGAATAAATGAATATATGGTGCAAGTTCAATGTTGGAACCTTTAAAATATAAATTATATATATTTAAATGAGCATAATTTTCGTTGTTCTTTAGAACAAGCTTTGTGAGTTGTGATGAACTTTGAACATTTTCTCTGGCAATTATTCATGAGCTACGTTAAGAGAAACCAATTCCAAAATATAAGAATGATCTTAGAACAACAAGAAGAATGATCAATATAAGCCTGAACAATCATTCACATGAGAAAAAAAACCCACCAAGAACCATCCAAATGTACTTCCAGTCCAGTATGTCATATAATATTAATTGTGATAAAATGTTTGTTTTAAAGCAAAGCCACAATGGTAGGTGGTGTTGACTGGCTGTTTCATCTTTGGTATGTCACTTCTGAGTTAAGGATAACTAAAGCAGATAGCAATCAAATAGCTTTGCGCGAAATCCTCCCCTTCCAAATAAACTCTTGCAGAAACCCAGTTCATGCAGCACAACAATCCCACTATTCGTTGATGAAAGAGTAGCCCAAGAGTTGGCGGTGGGTGGTGATGACTAGCTGCCTTCCCTCTAGTCTTACATGCTAAATTAGGGACGGCTCGCACAGATAGCCCTCGAGTAGCTTTGTGCAAAATGCAAAAACAAACAAACAAACAGTATCCTTTAAAATATGGCTGGACATTGTCAGGTAGATAAGGTGCTCAACTTGTAATCTGAGGGTCGCGAGTTCGGGATTCGACCCCGTTACACCAAACATCCTCGTCTTTTTAGCCGTGGGGACGTCATAATGTTACGCTTGATCCCACTATTCGTTGGTTAAAGAGTTGGCGGTGAGTGATGAATAGATGCCTTCCCTCTAGTCTTACACTGCTAACTTAGGGACAGCTCGAGTAGCTTTGCGCGAAATTCAAAACAAGTCAAGCCTTTAAAATACGCTCTAAAAACTGGGTTTCTATGCTATTGGTGGGCTCTCATAAGACCAGTAAAGAAATATTATTAAAAATTTCTGTATTAAGAGAGATCAACTAGTAAGTGTTTAAAAATTGTTTTCTTCTAAATACAAATAAATATGTTGATAATGATAGGAGATACAGTTTAGAACAAGGTAGTACATTATGTATTTGTCAGCTATAATAAAGTATTGAGCGGTTACGCACGTTAACTTATACAAAACCAGCATGCGGTTAAAGATTTTCGCATTATTTTTCGTTGCAAATACCATAACAAGTACAGGAAAACGTGCAATATGTCAATATTTAACTGCTATGCTTTTGCTAGTTTTGGCAGACTCGAAACGTTTCACTAACGTCGGTAAATCAACTTTCCCATACGCCTTAGAGCAATACTCGTTATACGTGTGGTCTTTATCAATAAATATTTGGCTTGCTGAAGAATTTGATAAAATGACTTTGATGACATCGATATGTTTAAATCTAAATGGAAATTCTTCGCACACTTTGTGTTCTGTTACGAGCTGCGAGTTTTTTAAAATATACCTGAAATGTGCTTGGAACCAGCGTTCTGTACAATTAACATAAGTAAGTATTTTTGTCTATGTTAAATAAAATATCAAATATCTTAGATAGCTATGGTAAGCTGGCTGCTCTGACGTCTAAACGAAAAGTACTGATAATTTTTAAACCATTATTGGTAAACGGCTTTGGTATTTTTGGTAAAAAATAAACATGGTAAATTTACTCAAAATTATTTTTCACACAAACCACTGTAGTATCAATCTCAATTTAATTAGTCACACAAACCACTGTAGTATCAGTCTCAATTTAATTAATTGGTTTTGCATAATTATTTCACAGTTAATTTTTATCCCTCAATATTGGAGTTTTAACTTACATTCCATTGTCATCAACTCGGAATATCAAGTGAAGTAAGAAACAAAACAAACAAGACAAAAATGCATATTTTACGTTCAATATCACATGTTGGAAAATAATAAAATAAATTGTGTTCATAAATATTACTAGAAACATACACGGTCAAAACTTAATTGTCGAAAATATTTAGTACTTCAGTTTGAAGGGCACCTTAGGTGACACATGGGTTAAGCGGGTAATTTGGACCTTTAAGGTTCAGCTATCGTTAATTTAGATTGTTGACCATAGTGACGGCAACCAATTAATAACACACTCTGGCTAATGCACGATATCTTCATGAAATAGCAATATTATTTGTCAGAGTTGTAACTATTTCTATAGCTAAAAAAAGATACATATTACATTTCGAACCGTGACCCTTCATATTCGCATCTCAGTCTACTAAACCCTGGGCAAAAGTAATCGATTTGAGTAAAATCGACGATTTTAACTGGGCATCACAGACAGACATTGGGATTGCATCCCCTACTCACCCTGCAGTCTCCATATATTTGGTATCCAAAGTAGCAGCCTATGTTGTATAACTTTATTGCCTACAAACAGGCTTAGGTGTTATGTGCAAAATAATAATACATCGTACTTTTTAAGATTTCATAGCTTTACGCATGGATTCAGAGGTAAAAAAGAGAAAAAAAAGAATTCAGTTGGAACTTTGTCTACGCGCACACATAGTATCTTAACAAACTGATGTATTTGTTGTTATAGTATCTTAACAAACTGATGTATTTGTTGTTATAGTATCTTAACAAACTGTTGTATTTGTTGTTATAGTATCTTAACAAACTGATGTATTTGTTGTTATAGTATCCTAACAAACTGAAGTATTTGTTGTTATAGTATCTTAACAAACTGATGTATTTGTTGTTATAGTATCCTAACAAACTGTTGTATTTGTTGTTATAGTATCTTAACAAACTGTTGTATTTGTTGTTATAGTATCTTAACAAACTGATGTATTTGTTGTTATAGTATCTTAACAAACTGTTGTATTTGTTGTTATAGTATCTTAACAAACTGATGTATTTGTTGTTATAGTATCCTAACAAACTGAAGTATTTGTTGTTATAGTATCTTAACAAACTGATGTATTTGTTGTTATAGTATCCTAACAAACTGTTGTATTTGTTGTTATAGTATCTTAACAAACTGTTGTATTTGTTGTTATAGTATCTTAACAAACTGATGTATTTGTTGTTATAGTATCTTAACAAACTGATGTATTTGTTGTTATAGTATCTTAACAAACTGATGTATTTGTTGTTATAGTATCTTAACAAACTGATGTATTTGTTGTTATAGTATCCTAACAAACTGTTGTATTTGTTGTTATAATATCCTAACAAACTGTTGTATTTGTTGTTATAGTATCCTAACAAACTGATGTATTTGTTGTTATATTATCCTAACAAACTGATGTATTTGTTGTTATATTATCCTAACAAACTGATGTATTTGTTGTTATAGTATCCTAACAAACTGATGTATTTGTTGTTATAGTATCCTAACAAACTGATGTATTTGTTGTTATAGTATCCTAACAAACTGTTGTATTTGTTGTTATAGTATCTTAACAAACTGATGCATTTGTTGTTATAGTATCTTAACAAACTGTTGTATTTGTTGTTATAATATCCTAACAAACTGTTGTATTTGTTGTTATAGTATCCTAACAAACTGTTGTATTTGTTGTTATAGTATCCTAACAAACTGATGTATTTGTTGTTATATTATCCTAGCAAACTGATGTATTTGTTGTTATAGTATCTTAACAAACTGATGTATTTGTTGTTATAGTATCTTAACAAACTGTTGTATTTGTTGTTATAGTATATTAACAAACTGATATATTTGTTGTTATAGTATCCTAACAAACTGTTGTATTTGTTGTTATAGTATCTTAACAAACTGATGTATTTGTTGTTATAGTATCTTAACAAACTGATGTATTTGTTGTTATAGTATCTTAACAAACTGATGTATTTGTTGTTATAGTATCTTAACAAACTGTTGTATTTGTTATTATAGTATCTTAACAAACTGATGTATTTGTTGTTATAGTATCTTAACAAACTGTTGTATTTGTTGTTATAGTATCCTAACAAACTGATGTATTTGTTGTTATAATATCCTAACAAACTGTTGTATTTGTTGTTATAGTATCCTAACAAACTGTTGTATTTGTTGTTATAATATCCTAACAAACTGTTGTATTTGTTGTTATAGTATCCTAACAAACTGATGTATTTGTTGTTATATTATCCTAACAAACTGATGTATTTGTTGTTATATTATCCTAACAAACTGATGTATTTGTTGTTATAGTATCCTAACAAACTGATGTATTTGTTGTTATAGTATCCTAACAAACTGTTGTATTTGTTGTTATAGTATCTTAACAAACTGATGCATTTGTTGTTATAGTATCTTAACAAACTGTTGTATTTGTTGTTATAATATCCTAACAAACTGTTGTATTTGTTGTTATAGTATCCTAACAAACTGTTGTATTTGTTGTTATAGTATCCTAACAAACTGATGTATTTGTTGTTATATTATCCTAGCAAACTGATGTATTTGTTGTTATAGTATCTTAACAAACTGATGTATTTGTTGTTATAGTATCTTAACAAACTGTTGTATTTGTTGTTATAGTATATTAACAAACTGATATATTTGTTGTTATAGTATCCTAACAAACTGTTGTATTTGTTGTTATAGTATCTTAACAAACTGATGTATTTGTTGTTATAGTATCTTAACAAACTGATGTATTTGTTGTTATAGTATCTTAACAAACTGATGTATTTGTTGTTATAGTATCTTAACAAACTGTTGTATTTGTTATTATAGTATCTTAACAAACTGATGTATTTGTTGTTATAGTATCTTAACAAACTGTTGTATTTGTTGTTATAGTATCCTAACAAACTGATGTATTTGTTGTTATAATATCCTAACAAACTGTTGTATTTGTTGTTATAGTATCCTAACAAACTGTTGTATTTGTTGTTATAATATCCTAACAAACTGTTGTATTTGTTGTTATAGTATCCTAACAAACTGTTGTATTTGTTGTTATAGTATCCTAACAAACTGATGTATTTGTTGTTATATTATCCTAACAAACTGTTGTATTTGTTGTTATAGTATCCTAACAAACTGTTGTATTTGTTGTTATAGTATCTTAACAAACTGATGTATTTGTTGTTATAGTATCCTAACAAACTGATGTATTTGTTGTTATGGTATCTTAACAAACTGATGCATTTGTTGTTATAGTATCTTAACAAAGTGTTGTATTTGTTGTTATAATATCTTAACAAACTGTTGTATTTGTTGTTATGGTATCTTAACAAACTGATGCATTTGTTGTTATAATATCTTAACAAACTGTTGTATTTGTTGTTATAGTATCCTAACAAACTGATGTATTTGTTGTTATATTATCCTAACAAACTGTTGTATTTGTTGTTATAGTATCTTAACAAACTGTTGTATTTGTTGTTATAGTATCCTAACAAACTGATGTATTTGTTGTTATAGTTTCTTAACAAACTGATGTATTTGTTGTTATAGTATCTTAACAAACTGATGTATTTGTTGTTATAATATCCTAACAAACTGATGTATTTGTTGTTATGGTATCTTAACAAACTGATGCATTTGTTGTTATAGTATCTTAACAAACTGTTGTATTTGTTGTTATAATATCCTAACAAAGTGATGTATTTGTTGTTATAATATCCTAACAAACTGATGCATTTGTTGTTATAGTATCTTAACAAACTGTTGTATTTGTTGTTATAATATCCTAACAAACTGTTGTATTTGTTGTTATAGTATCCTAACAAACTGTTGTATTTGTTGTTATAGTATCCTAACAAACTGATGTATTTGTTGTTATATTATCCTAGCAAACTGTTGTATTTGTTGTTATAGTATCCTAACAAACTGTTGTATTTGTTGTTATAGTATCTTAACAAACTGATGTATTTGTTGTTATAGTATCCTAACAAACTGATGTATTTGTTGTTATAATATCCTAACAAACTGATGTATTTGTTGTTATGGTATCTTAACAAACTGATGCATTTGTTGTTATAGTATCTTAACAAAGTGTTGTATTTGTTGTTATAATATCTTAACAAACTGTTGTATTTGTTGTTATGGTATCTTAACAAACTGATGCATTTGTTGTTATAATATCTTAACAAACTGTTGTATTTGTTGTTATAGTATCCTAACAAACTGATGTATTTGTTGTTATATTATTCTAACAAACTGTTGTATTTGTTGTTATAGTATCTTAACAAACTGTTGTATTTGTTGTTATAGTATCCTAACAAACTGATGTATTTGTTGTTATAGTATCTTAACAAACTGATGTATTTGTTGTTATAGTATCCTAACAAACTGATGTATTTGTTGTTATAATATCCTAACAAACTGATGTATATGTTGTTATGGTATTTTAACAAACTGATGCATTTGTTGTTATAGTATCTTAACAAACTGTTGTATTTGTTGTTATAATATCTTAACAAACTGTTGTATTTGTTGTTATGGTATCTTAACAAACTGATGCATTTGTTGTTATAATATCTTAACAAACTGTTGTATTTGTTGTCATAGTATCCTAACAAACTGATGTATTTGTTGTTATAGTATCCTAACAAACTGTTGTATTTGTTGTTATAGTATCCTAACAAACTGATGTATTTGTTGTTATATTATCCTAACAAACTGTTGTATTTGTTGTTATAGTATCTTAACAAACTGATGTATTTGTTGTTATAGTATCTTAACAAACTGATGTATTTGTTGTTATAGTATTCTAACAAACTGATGTATTTGTTGTTATAGTATTCTAACAAACTGTTGTATTTGTTGTTATAGTATTCTAACAAACTGATGTATTTGTTGTTATAGTATCTTAACAAACTGATGTATTTGTTGTTATAATATCCTAACAAACTGTTGTATTTGTTGTCATAGTATCCTAACAAACTGATGTATTTGTTGTTATAGTATTCTAACAAACTGATGTATTTGTTGTTATAGTATCTTAACAAACTGATGTATTTGTTGTTATAGTATCTTAACAAACTGATGTATTTGTTGTTATAGTATCTTAACAAACTGATGTATTTGTTGTTATAGTATCTTAACAAACTGATGTATTTGTTGTTATAGTATCTTAACAAACTGATGAATTAGTTGTTTAGTGCCCGAGCTGTCCGAGCTCTTCATGCTGTGGGTATGAAAATTCTATTTTGTTGCTTTTAGTTCCCTAGCTTGCCGTTGAATCATCATAAGGGGAGAGGGGACAATTTGTGATACTGCCTCATTATTTTTGATATTGCAGATATTGATTTTACAATACCTGAGACTGTTATACGTCACTGAATGTATTGTTGAGATAGTTACGACTTCGTATTCTGAAAAAATGTGTTCATATCACTGGACGTACTGTAAAAAGAAATTCATTCAAAGTAAGCATGTGTTTGTGTGTTTTATTTTTATCATAATTGTTCTTAAATACTTACGAAAGTTGTGTTCATGAAGAACGAAAATAATAAAAATTTGAGCCAATATTTCTCTTTTTATTCAAAACTTAAAGCAACGCTTCAGTGTATTTCTATGAAGGAAAATATAGTGCAAGTTTTGCGTTATCTCTTGTGGTGTTATCAAAGGCAGGGAATATCATAACTGCCGAAATTCTGAATTAGTTAATAGTTAGTTGGTATTTATGAAGCAGATAATAAAAAACACATTTTTTTATCGATAGAAACTTAATTGCGTTATAAATTTAGAAACATGAAGATGGATTTTTTTCTTTTATATACGGAATATATTTTAAATGATTTATTACGCTTATAGGATGAAACATCTTAACTCTTTCAAAATAGCCCATTCATACCAGAAAACGCCTAAAGAACGCCTGTAGACGCGCCACGTGATGTGTGTATAATATATATCTGTTCCATTCATTGTTTTAATACATAAACAATTCAACTGTTCAGTACTTAGAAGACAAAAACCAGAAGTTCACGTCCTTGTGATGAAATGAGTACAGGTAGCCCACTGTGTAGTTTTTGCAAAAAAAAGGAACAACATTCGACAGCATAAATAAAGCGTACCTTGGTAACCTTACCAAGGATTTGTGTGATGAAATATATTAAACAAAAATATAAATAGTTTGTTATATGATTTCAGGTTATATATTGTGTATATATGTCTTCACAATTATGTGAGGAAAGAAAACTCTTAATGAAACTTCAGAAATATTAGTACGGGGCAATATGCTATTACTAATGGAACCTAAATGTTGAAATATTAATGCTGAGTGACCAAATGAAATAAGTGGAATACATATATATTTAAAAGGCAATATTACGTAGGAAACAAAAATACAACTAGAAAACAAATATCTACCACCTGCGCACTCACCATAAGATATGTAGTTACGCAGTGTGTCCTGGTTTTTGAGGTACTCGCGGTTAAAACCTAAACTGCGTTGGGGATACACCATCTATCTAGTTTAATCTCAGTTTCGCAAGCCTCATATTCTTAAAAAAAATAAATAAAAGAGCAGATATGGGTGTTTTTATTTAGTTTAAACGAACACAATGGGCTATCTGTGCTCTGTCTACCACGGAAAAACAAGCTTCATATTCTATTGTTCAAACTTGGTAAACTTACCGTTTAACTAACAAATAAATCTTTTTAACTAGAAGTGAAAAATTAATCTATATGAAAAAATATGTGTTAAAATAAGCATTTTCTTGCTTTAATGAATGAAGGTCAATGCGATGCACGAATGGACATGCGTCTGTTTAATAAACATTCGAGGCAATGGTTTGTTGATTCTTGGGGAGAGACACAAATTTCAAAGAGACATCTTTCTCATGTAACAAATTGCCTGTAAGACTTGGTGTTACTAAATTCTGCTAAGCAATCATATTAACGTAGCTGTTTATAAGTCACGAAATGATCTTTTAATAAAATTATTGTCAATATTTCTCACTGAGTGGTTTTATATCAATATGTTCACAATGTTTTAAACGAAGAGGTACTTTAAAAATTATTTTTCATATTTAATCTGAAGTAAATATATAAAAAATATATCTGCCCAACAACTGGCTTTCTTCCTTCGTCATTGAAGCAGAAAAATGGTATGTATTTACTTCGTGAGTAAAGTGTGTGTTTATTATAGCAAAGCCGCATCGGGCTATCTACAGAGTCCACCAAGAGAAATCAAACACCTGATTTTGGCGTTGTAAGTACGTAGATTTACCCGTGTACCAGTAGGGGACGTTGTAGATAAAGGAAAATGATAAATGTGTAAATTATATAGAATTGTCATTAAGTTCTTAAATCAGTCCAATATCTAAGCTATCTTTTTACCTTTCTTGCACGATCAAAACAGCTTTACTTAAATGTTAATGAGTAAGATAATAAACACAAATATGGGCCAAACAACAGTCAAAATATGAATACATAATAAACAAAATACGTTTCTTCAAAACTCTGTATATATATAAAGAGAGAAGAAAGAATGATCTACTGTTCATAAATGTATGGTAATTAATCTTAGTTCAAATGTTAGAACACAACAATCTTATCATAACTTATCACTAGTAATGCCTTACGTGATTAAAAAAAACAACTTTATTGTTTGTATATACTATTTATATAATTCGACACAAATAATGTGTCTTAGCATGTATGACTTATCTTCCAGTTACACAGCTATATATAAAAATAAAGAAACCCGATAAATCAAGGGATTTTGTAACATCGTATATCGATTCAGATGTAGGTAAATCTATTTCCTGTAGGCGTTCGGATTATCAAGTTTTTTTGCTTATGATATACTTACTTTGATAATAGGTATTTATACGTGTTTATCAAGTTTACGGATAAAAAGTTATGCAAGAATATACAAAACAATTGTTCATCCTATGCTACTTAAATATTCCTAAACATATTATTGATCACTAGATTGTGCAACAAAGTACTACATAAAAATGCCTTTGTCTTAACTGGTATTCAGTGAAAAGCAATGTAGAGGCTCAAGTTGCAACGTTAATGAAGGTTAGAAAGCAATAGCGACTGATATTTATTTATATATCTCAATACATATAATTAGAAACATAAAAGAATTAAGCAAGTTAAGTAAGTGAGCTGATTATTGGTTTATTTATAAGTTAAAAATCAAGATTACATCAAGAAGAAGTAAAAGATAGCCTGAAGCTAGAGTGCATAGATACATCTTTTTTCAAAAGGTTTATTGCATTTGATAGTCCTTACACTTTACAAAACCAATAGTACTACAGTTCTTAAAAGGTTGAAAGTTTGTTTAAAAACAAACAAGAAAGGCCTAACATTACTGTATTTTCGTGTTTTACAATTAGACTCTGAAGTTTTGATTTCCAGATGTAAGAACTTGCGACACTCCTTATTTTCATAATCTTAAACCTCCCTTCTGAGTATCCATTACTAAATACGAGCTGGGGAAAGAATACATTCTTCAACCTGGCATCTAAGCATCCATTACTATTAAACATGAGCTGGTAGAAGTATAATAAGAAATGTAGTAACCGTAATTACAAATTTGATTGTTCAGTAAGAAAGTAAGAAAGAACCCCGGCCCGGCATGGCCAAGCGTGTTAAGGCGTTCGACTCGTAATCTGAGGGTCGCGGGTTCGCATCCCCGTCGCGCCAAACATGCTCGCTCTCCCAGCCGTAGGGGCGTTATAATGTTACGATCAATCCCACTATTCGTTGGTGAAAGAGTAGCCCAAGAGTTGGCGGTGGGTGGTGATGACTAGCTGCCTTCCCTCTAGTATTACACTGCTAAATTAGGGACGGCTAGCACAGATAGCCCTAGAGTAGCTTTGTGCGAAATTCAAAAACAAACAAACAAACAAACAAAATAAAGAACCACAAACTTGGTGACAAGGTGATCTCTGTTCCGTTTATCAAGTACAGAATGTTCAGAAATAATTCATTAGTAGGTAATGTTATTTATTTAATAAGAATGCCATTCTGACAAAAAAGAAATTGTTATATTAAATTTTTCTCAAATATGCAATACTATTATTCTTTATTATTTATTGAAGCAATCTAAGATATACGTTTACCATCACAGCAATGTAAATTGAACAGTATCAGGAAGAGTCGAAATGTTTATACTTCAGAGCACACAGGTCCAAAACAGGCATCATGTTATAATATGAATTGATATTTTTATAGATAATGTTTACACACTCAGACATTTTTTTAATGAAGTTGTTCCAATAACACGTGATGTTTCAGCCCTCGAAGGCGCAGATGTGATCTTACCATCTTCTGCTCATTCATCTAAGAAACAGTTTTCCTTATCATACACCAAAACTGTGGAACGTAGGTGGTCTAGACTCTTGAGAGTTATATTTCACAACGTTTCTGATTATAAACAGGAAAGAAATTAGGGTTCATTTGAACCCATTCATCTAGACCGATAGCTAACGCTTTCAATAGTTAATTAAAAAACAAAGTTTGTGACATTCATACTCTAAAGATGCGTAAAAAAAACAAAAACAACCTTAAACACTATTCTATTCGATTTTTAACGTCTTCAGTAATTATGCTGTTGAAATCCCGATGCTTTCAAACCTTACGTTTGTTAACTCCTTCTTTCAGTTTATAAATGCTTGTTTGTTTGTTTGTTTTGGAATTTCGCACAAAGCTACTCGAGGGCTATCTGTGCTAGCCGTCCCTAATTTAGCAGTGTAAGACTAGAGGGAAGGCAGCTAGTCATCACCACCCACCGCCAATTCTTGGGCTACTCTTTTACCAACGAATAGTGGGATTGACCGTCACATTATACGCCCCCCACGGCTGGGAGGGCGAGCATGTTTAGCGCGACGCGGGCGCGAACCCGCAACCCTCGGATTATGAATCGCACGCCTTACGCGCTTGGTCATGTCGGGCCCATTTATAAATGCTTCTTTAGTTTTGAAATTGGATATAACTTTTGTTTGTCAACAATAAATGGATTAGTTATACTTTATTTGAACGACAATCGTCTTTGAAGTAGTAATTTGTATATGATAAAGCTTTCGCAAATTCCAGAAGAATATTTTGGCTCATTTAGTTTCCTAACCATTCGACAATGCAATGCCTCAGTGGCTAAATAAAAAAAAAAAAACTTTGACAAAAAGGAAATCAATAACCACATAGCCACATTATTAAACAATACAGAGCCAAATAATAAAATATTTTAAAAACAGAGGAGCCTCAATATTGAGAGGTGTTAGGAAACCAGTGATAAATAAATAAGGAATAACCTCCTTATCTGAAAAGTGAAAACTATGATACAAAAGAGAAATCTGATCTAAACTTCATTTGATTAAACTAAACTAAACTGTCTAAATTTCTTCAATTACGAACTTCAAGTGAGAAGGTAATGAACAAGGATTTGAGGTTGACGAAAGGTAATAAGCAAAACGTTCACAAGCTTCCACACATCTATAAATATCAGCGGCTATTTTTATGACAAAGATGATAGTCAAAGAATGCAAAATCTCAGCTACACATTTATACCTGTTATGTTTCCTAGAGAAAGATGATAGTAAAAGAAAATTGAATCTTTACTACATATTTGACCATAAAACAACAAGAGTAATATTCCATTAGTGAACGGTATAAAAAACAAGAGGAATATATTAGTAATGGACGGTATACAACAACAAGAGGAATATACCAACTACTGTTGGTATATAACATTGACAGTATAAAAACAACAAGAAGAATATATCAGTAGTAAACGGTGTAAAACAAGAGAAAGATAGTCAAAGAAAGCAGAATCTCAGCTAAAAAATATATATATATATAACTTTGTCCTATTTTTCTGGTAAGTTTTCAAATATTGCAACAGTTAAAAAAAGGAAAATTGCACCATACGATGCAATAAGTGGAATCGACCAGTAATGGACAGTATAAAACGACAAGAGGAATATACCAGTAGTGAACGGTATAAAACAACAACAGGAATATAACAGTAGTTGATGATATAAAAAACAAGAAGAATATACTAGTAGTGGACGATATAAAACAACAAGAGGAATATACCAACAGTAGACGGTATAAAAACAAGTGAAATCTACCACTAGTGGACTATATAAAAACAACAATTGGAAAATAACAGTAGCAGCTGTTATGAAAACAACAACTAGAATCTTGCAATAGTAGACGATATGAAAACAAGTGGAATCTACCAGTAGTGGCCTGTATAAAAACAACTAGAATCTTGCAATAGTAGATGGTATGAAAACAAGTAGACTGTAGCAGTAGTGGACTGTATAAAATATAAAAACAAGTGGAATCTAGTAGTAGTGGACGATATAAAAAACAAGTGGAATCTAGTAGTAGTGGATGGTATAAAAACAAGTAGAATCTTACAATAGTAGACTGTATGAAAACAAGTAGACTGTAGCAGTAGTGAACAGTATGAAAACAAATGGAATCTAGCAGTAGTAGATGGTATAAAAACAAGTAGAATTTTGCAATAGTAGACGATATGAAAACAAGTGGAATCTACTAGTAGTGGCCTGTATAAAAACATCTAGAATCTTGCAATAGTAGACGGTATGAAAACAAGTAGACTGTAGCAGTAGTGGACGGTATAAAAAACAAGTGGAATCTATTAGTAGTTGATGGTATGAAAACAAGTGGAATCTATTAGTAGTTGATGGTATGAAAACAAGTGGAATCTAGTAGTAGTGGCAAGTATAAAAACAAGTGGAATCTTGCAATAGTAGACGGTATGAAAACAAGTAGACTGTAGCAGTAGTGGACGGTATAAAAAAACAAGTGGAATCTATTAGTAGTTGATGGTATGAAAACAAGTGGAATCTAGTAGTAGTGGCAAGTATAAAAACAAGTGGATTCTTGCAATAGTAGACGGTATGAAAACAAGTAGAATTTACCAGTAGTAACCTGTATAAAGACAACAAGAATCTTGCAATAATAGACGGTATGAAACAAGTAGACTGTAGCAGTAGTGAACGGTATGAAAACAAATGGAATCTAGTAGTAGTGGGCGGTATAAAAACAAGTGAAATTTAGTTGTAGTGGATGGTATAAAAAAATTGAATGTTTGAGAGGTCAAGCTTAATTCGTGAAGTTCACTGATATGTATATATATATACATGTATACTGTTTTGTATTATAAAGATTTTTACGTTGCATAATGTTACTGAGCATTTATTAATTACTATAAGCACAATTGTGTTGGTGTTTATTATATTTCAAATGAAATGAGAAACAGGAGTTAATGAAACTTGGACTAGATTAGGAAAGTAAAAAGGTTTGGAGTTTAATAAACAGTCTTCGAAGAATGTGTAATAAACTTCAGTACTACCTCCAACTTTCATAGTATAATTTCATAAACAATGAACATATTTGAGTGTGATATATATAAGGAAACATAAATAGCTGTAATAATGTTAAAAGCTGTTGGTGTTCAGTATATGGTTTATCGACATAAGCCTAACTGAGGTATATCACTGGTTAGAAGGTATAATAAACTTGGGAAGTAAAAGTCGAAGTTTCAAGACTGTTTAGTTTTCTAGTCTAAAAGCAATGGTTAGATGGATGGTAAAAATCACAAATGGGCCATAATTTCCACTGTAAATTAAAAATCTAATAAGGTTGAAAGAAACTGTAACTGGGAATGACCGTAAACAATGAATGTGCGTTTCTATTATGATAAACCTTAATCTGCCGTAACTCCATAACAGTTCAGAGTGAAAAGCTACTTGCGCGGTTAGCATGATGTAGGCCTTCTTTTTTTGCTTAGACACAATTTACAGAACGGGTAAATTAGCTCGAATGCAAACAAACAGTCAAATAATGTAATACAGGTAATTTGACAATGTGAACGCACGTTTCGATTAACTTAACAATGTGAATGCGCTTATCGTGTAACTTGACAACGTGTGCAGACTTTCCGTGTATCTTGATGAAGTGAAGGATTTTTTCTTGTATCTTTATAACGCCAGCGTAGTTTTTTTCGTATATCTTGACAACGTAACGTAAGCACAACGTACGTTTTATGTTTAACAACGACACTGCATTTTCTCAGTAACAGTACAAATTGATCTCGCATTTCTGGCGCCCCCCGATAGTACAGCAGTAAGTCTACGGATTTACAACGCTAAAATCAGGGGTTGGATTCCCCTCGGTGGGCTCAGCAGATGTCCCGATGAGGCTTTGCTGTACGAAAACACACACACATACGCATTTCGGGCGACATGAAAATAACACCATGTTTCCGAGTAACTTGAGCCTTGTTTTCATGCAGTCATATCATGCTTTCTGGTTAATTTGACTACAAAACACCCTCTTCTTTTCATACTCTTTTGAAATGGAAAAAAAATTACAAAGCTCCGAGGATTATCATTAGCACAGTAAGTAATTTTAGAATTTCAGTGGAAAATAAAGTAACAGTAAAGTGTTTGTTTGTTTTTTGAATTTAGCGCAAAGCTAGCCGTCCCTAATTTAGCAGTATAAGACTAGAGGCAGCTCGTCATTATCACCCATCGCCAACTCTTTGACCACTCTTTTATCATTGAATAACTGGATTGACCGTAACATTATAATGCCTCCACGTATGAAAGGGCGAATATGTTTGGTATGACGGGGATTCGAACCCGCGACCCTCGATTACGAGTCGAGCGTCAATGACTTGTACGATAAGAAACACTACGGAAATAAAAATGTTATACTTATATTCTATGAAATATTTGAAATATTGCTAATAGTACGACATCAACAACTTTGTTTTCTGCTGGAAAGAAATAATTTGTCAGTTTAAGGCAGATTATCCCAGAAATATGCAGGACATTTTTAACACAAAAGGAAAAATAAAAACATCTGTTTTTTTACAGTACTTTCTAGCTTACTTTAATTGAGTTTAAAGTTCATACCGACCAAATAATTCCTACAAAAATATTCTAATCCTGTGAACTTACCCAAGTTTTAAAAGATTGGTAATAACGCTTAACACTAAAGCTCTTATATATCGCTACCCAATCTTTTTAAAAAGAAATCTTGCCGGGTTTGCATAAATTACAAAACTAAATTCTGATGCGGGTTAATGTCCCGGGTAGTCATAGTATAGCTACACTAAAGTAAGTTACACTTGGTTATTCGGTTTTTCAAATAACTCCTCGATATAAGGTTTTGTAAAAGCCAGATAATAGCTTCAAGTGATTAATATTTCAATACTTTTCATCCTGCGAAGAGAAAGTTTGACAAAGATAACTAGAAAACAAATATATCACCATAATAAAATAATCTTAATTAACAAATAACAATGCAACGAACTTTACCCACCTGCGGTAGCCGGGAGCTGCTAAAAATGGCGCTAGACTTGGCATGCCCTGGTGGTGAGGGCATCGACTCGCCATCTGTGGTTCGCGGGGTCAAATTTCCGTTACCAAAAATGCTTGCTCTTTCAGCCGTGTGAGCATTATCATGTGACGGTCAATCCCAATATTCCTTGGCAAAAGAGTAGCCCAAGAGTTACTGATGGGTGGTGTCAACTAGCTGATTTCTCTGTAACTGGTAAGTTAGGGACAACTAGAACAAATAGTCCTCAAGTGGCTTTGCGCAAAATTCAAAACAAACAAACTTAGACCCCCAGCTTATTTTTGTAACATCTTTCGTGCGCATTTTAGCCACCATTGTTAGAAGGAATATACCATACAGATAAAGACACTCTTCTTGCAACCCAAGTTCTCTTGCCGAGTGTGGTTTTGATAGCTCCAAACTGGTAAGAAACGATTACAGACAAACAAACGAAAATTCACAATCACGCTATTTGAATTATTATTATGAAGTATCTTGTAATTTTTATGGTTGATAAGTATGAACGAAGATTTAACATTCCTACCAGCACAACACTAAATACTTTCCACCAATTATGACTGAATAATAGAAATAACTTTATGTTATCGTCTAATCAACAACAAACATCCGATACTAATTTTGGTTAATAGGTAGAAATTAAAACCTTATTTTCTTATACGCCTCCCCTTGGCAGAATGGTATGTTTGCGGACTTACAATACTAGAAACTGGGTTTTCGGTACACTTGTTGGGCAGAGCACAGAAAGCCCATTATGGGGCTTTGTATTTAATTCACAAACAAGAACTTATAATCCTCTCAGCTTAACACAAAGTAGTATTTATTTTTCTATATTTGAAAAACTGCGTGACCTTATTCTCTTTGTTACATTAGAATTAGACTGGTTATATTAATATAAGACAGCTTAGTATACGTTGACAATGTCACAGACACTGAAACTGTTTAAGCCATTCGTATTGACCATATATATCTAAAAGCTCAGTATGAGTTGACACTGTCGCTGATATAAACCATTAAAACAATTATCTTTGTTCTAGTTAAGGCGATCAAGTGGATACATACAGCATACACGGACAAATGAAAACGACGTGACAAGTATTCTATGTTGTCATAAATATAAGACTAATTTTATTGTAAATTATTTAGTGTTAATTTTAATTGGGAAATAAACCCCCCTTGTTTTTGAAGTATTATTAAAGTTCCAAATCCTTATAAATTTGTTTATATTTGAAGCCTCAAATATATCTGAGTTTGATGATGAATTAAAATAACTTTCTGTTTGATTCTTCCGTTGGCTACATTAGACCTCAAATACATAAGTAATTATTACTTTGTTTGTGTGTGTCTGCGAAATCATTTTCGTACTCGTTGAAACTATTATTGTATTTTCTTGGAAATGAACTTTTTGTGTTGTAAGTTATTCTAAAGTGTATTTGTTAATAAATATTTTACATTTATTAATTTTACTGGAAAAACTATGTTTGTTTAATTGGTGAGGCCCGGCATGGCCGAGCGCGTTAAGGCATGCGCTAGTAATCCGAGGGTCGCGGGTTCGCATCCCCGTCGCGCCAAACATGCTCGCCCTTTCAGCCGTGGGGGCGTTATAATGGGACGGTCAATCCCACTATTCGTTGGTAAAATAGTAGCCCAAGAGTTGGCGGTGGGTGGTGATGACTAGCTGCCTTCCCTCTAGTCTTACACTGCAAAATTAGGGACGGCTAGCACAGATAGCCCTCGAGTAGCTTTGTGCGAAAATTCAAAACAAACAAAAACAAATGTTCAATTGGTCTTTGAGTAAGACGTATTTATGTTATTGTAGGTGAATAAGATTTTTCACATATCAAATTTTAATTAAAATTAACTGTACCTAGTCATTCGTTTATTGAATTTAACGCAGAACTACTTTAGTAATTTCTAATTTTGAAGCGACAGAGTAAGCTGACGGCAGCTTGTTAACATCAACCATCCCCAACTTTCGGGTTTCATTTTACCAACGAAAAGTGGGATTGACCATAAAATTTTTACACCCTCACGTCACTGATTGGATGACCGTGTTCGGTGACGTAAATCAAACTAAAATCCACGAATGCCCTAACTACCAGGTCATGCCAACCCCTTTCTGTCTGTTTATCTTTCTTTGTATCAAACAATATGCTATAGAACTGACATACTTATGTTACATTACCTTATTGACGAATTGAGTTACCAAAAATATTTTCTTGAGTGGTTCAATAAGAAACTTGAGAGCTTATGACGCTTAAATTCAATCAGTCGTGGTGGAGATAGGGCAGCTAGTCCATTAGGTATCTTTGCGCTTGAGAAACAAAACCAAAACTGTAACATGCAAGAGCACGCAAAACGTAAACACGCTTATACTGCGGAGTAGTAATGACTATATCTTACTTTACGAAATTATTAGACTCCCTAAAATATGATACTTATTTATGTACAGTGTTTATAAGTCAGACAGATCAAAACTGTAGTTACACGCAGGAAATTAAGCATTTAAATTATAGTTATTATCATTGCTGAATTATATAATCAATTATATGATAACTTACTAGCGTTTATTAGCATAAGGATCACCTTTTAAGTCTATTTTTGATTAAAGCTCAAGGACACTTAACTTCATAAGATGTGGAGGTACAGTTAAAACAATCTTTGGAATCGTTGAACGTTACTTGCAAAATAATTAGATTAGTTTGACCTGGAAATATAAATGTATTTACAGTTATGTAAAGTTTAAAGATATTGTGAGATTGAGAAGTTATATTTATTAATATTCAATTTGATTATACTATAATTTCAAATGAGCCCCTTATTTTCATCTTGCTCTCAAAACACTTCTCACACTTAAAGAAACGGAAAGCATGTCGGTAGAAACTGCTTAGTCCCAGCTATGTCATCTCACATGTAGGCGTTTGAGAATGATATGAGTTGATCTAGTCAGCTTCTAAAGTTCTGGCGGGGGCGAGGTCTTAAGAAATTGTCACGGGAGAGTTCACTATATTATTGGTTGGGAAAAGATTACGCCCTCTTGTGGAATTTGTGCTTATAAAGTTGGAATTCAGAGCCATATACCGCTAGAGGAAGATAAACATCGCAAACTACCAAGAGAAAGTCAGCGAGTTCTAAAAGCGAAATCTGTAGCAACAGAATAGAAGGGTGACCGACCGCCTCCGAATCACATAAACTGGCAGCTTTTCTCGTTCTGCGAAGGCAGAACAAATCAAAGTTTACTTCCAAGTAAGTAACTGTATCAATAATTTTTACTTATTTATTTACAATAATAAAAAGAAAATCACCGTTTTTCATGGTTAGCAATAGACTGACCTTCTTATTCAATCTATTCTGATATTAACTAATTTGCAAGTGTATTTGAAAATATAAAAGAGTTTAGCTCGAACTGCCTTTCAACGTATGAACATCTAAGATCTTTAAGTTGAAGGTTAATACATAAATTCCTTCAGATTTTAGTTTTTACTTCCAGGAGGTTTTATACAACTAAAAACTTAGTTTTATGTTTTATTACCAAAATGGCATAGATTTAATACGTTTGTGTTAAAAAGAGAAACAGGCTAATGAGTAGTGAAAAACATTCCTTTACGTTGATTTTAAAATAGGAATAATTAATTCCACGACGACTTCTGCCCATAGTTACATAATATACAATGTGTAATTGCAATGCAATTACCCAAGCCTATCTTGCCTTAAAATAAAGTTTGTTTTCAATTTACTAGCCCATTTTAGTTTACTCGCTTTCTCCTGGTAGCTTAACGGTAAGCTTAAAGACTTATAACTCTAAATTCGGGGTGTAATTCTTGAAATGTATGCAACACAGATAGTTCACTGTGTAGTTTGAAGTAATAAATAGTTCCACTTATCTAGGTAAAGTAATTTCTATCGGTATTAACTATTAATCTATCGACTTGTTTTTCCCCTCTCCCCGTTGATTCAACGGTAATACACACATCTTGGCAAAGCTCAAATGTTCCATTGTGCAGCTTTTTTCTTATTAACTAATAAGTGAACAAAACCGGCTTACTTTTACGTCATTCGGTATCCGTGAGCTCCACATGTTACATCGTCTTGCGTTTTTTTCCCTGTTTTTTGCCCATTACAATACTCTGTACAAAAAAATGACAAAAACAAAATAAATTAACCACGGTTGTGATTATATCTCAAAGCGTTCTAAAGATGAAGTTATGAGCTAAAAGTCTGTAGTTTAAAGAAAAGACAACTCAGAGCTATTCTACGAACCACTATGCCGCGGCTAAAAAATAGGGTTAAGTAACTTACTTTTTATGTAAAATACAGATGAAAATATAGCAGTAATTAACGAGCTTAATTGAATATCAGTGGAAGTTTCATTTAACTTTTTTTGTGGAGCTTGTATGTTAATAGGATAATAACAAAGTTTCGAAAACTTTGTTGCAAAACTTAAAGAGGGTATAGGCCTTACCAAAAATTCTAGGATTAAGCCTCTAACTGATATCATGTATAGTGATATTTCTTATTAAATGTGAAGATATTAGTGACTAAATCTTGTAATTATTAAAGAAACGTTACTTTTGCTAATGAAATGAAATTTGAACTTTAAGGTTACAAATACAATATATTTTACCAGAATGTGATTGAATGACAAATTAAGATAACTGTAGAGCTTCGGAGTACAAAAACATATACGCTGTAAAATAGAAACAAACGTTTCTCGTGGAACATTCTTTTCCGGGACATCAAAAACTAGAATCAAAAAACTAGATTCCTTTGTACTATGTAATAATATAATATATATATATTAGTATACAGGATCTGGAGAAAATATAGTAAAGATTGTTTAGAACAATGAAGAAGAGAATAGTTTAAAATGATTCATTAGAAACTCATAAACATAGAATTTTATTCATGATAGAATTCAGTTATGACTGATTAGCCTTAATATAACAATGTATGGGGCAACGTGTTCTACTGGTTCGTGACTGGCTTCTTTGAAACTGAATATACCCTATGGAGCCATGTGTATGCTATAATATTGACGTTTAAGACTCACTATTTGATTATTATGAGTAGTCCAAGTGTTAGCGGTGGGTGCTGTTGATTATATTTTTTACCTCTAGTTTATTACTTCAAAATTAGGAACGGCCCTTCTGTATCGTTGCATGAAATTCTGAAATAAGCAAGCAATACAAGTTACAATATCAATAACATATTTACAGTTGCCTTCAGACAACCTTTGATGGTGTGCTAGGAACTTAAGAAAAATAAACTATAGTAAACGGCATAAAATAATATGACAAGCTATGACAATGGACAGGTATTGTTAATATGACGTGTCGTACATTATGTTATTTTATACCGAGCTTTATCTCAAGCTGTATGAATAATATTAATGTTCCATTTTAAATAAAATAGTATGAAAAGTTATTGGGGAGGGGGCGAGATATTGTCAATAGGAAATGTCATGTATATTATGTTATTTTATAATACAGTCTTGTTTTAAGTTGTATTATTCCGTACTAAATAAAATAATATGACAAATTATTAGAGCATGGCCAGGTAGTTAAAACCATCGACTTGTAATCTGAGGGTCACGGGTTCAAATCCCGTCGTACTATACATGTTTGCTCTTTTAGCCGAATGGGCGTTATAGTTATAATATGATGGGCAATCCCACTATTCGGCTAACTGCCTTGCACTGCTAAATTAGGGACGGCTAGCGCAGATAGTCCTCTTAAAGCTTTGCGAGAAATTCAAAAACAAACAAGTTATTAGGGGAAAAAACGTATTGATAATACGACGTCCCATATATACTATATTATTTTATAGCATAGCCTTTGTTAAAGTTGTAGGAATGAAATTATTGTTCTGTGTTAAATTTTTAAAGTCAGTTTTATTTCGTTTCACTACATTCATTTTGTTTTCAAATGTGAAGATAAAAGGGAACATCGGTGTTTTTTCCATGCTTTCTGCATGGAAAGACTAAGTCTAGAGAGTTATAAAATTGAATATTATCTTATAGGTTCAGTATACTTGAATTCAATGTTTATTTTGTACCTAAATAATTACAACGAAGTATCATATTGTTTTATTTCACTACAAAACAAATCAGTTGCAGTATTCCATAATCAGTATCTTGGTCTGTCAGTTAAAGGTTGTGTTTGTATTTTAGCACGGTATTAAGTTAACTAACGTAAGGGTTCGAAATATTTTTTTCGGGACTACAGTAAGAATAATTGTTATCATATTATATTAATATCTTTTTTTCACTGGACACAGTTTGAATGTTTAATTTCTTCAAACAGTCACTGGAGTTACTTCATTGGCATCAATTTCTACAACCTGACTTGTATTTTTTGATCTAATATAACGACTGACGAAAAATATGTTAAAGTTATAAAATTAGTCTGTAGGTTGTAGATATAGTTGACAATGTAAAGAAAACAAAATATTAAAGTATACAAATGAGATGGTCATGCAAACGCTTACTTTCAAATTAATTATCTTCGTGAACAATTTTTCATGATTTCGAATCATGCCTTAGCTTCAGTGCGTCGTAATAGGTCAGTATTGCCATTTTATTTATTAAAGCTTCCAGGGAAGCACGTCCCCGAACTACTCTGTTTCATACACTTTCTTCTTTATTGTGCTATTCTTAACAATATGTGGGGACTTCATCCAGCACTGCAGTGAGACGAAACAACTCACTTATCACGATTTTCGCAACAAAACCCCAGGTTCAATCTTGCTTTTTTATATTATTCATATTTCACACTCATTGACGTACTTTACTTTTCTTGTTTCTTTGCTTCAAGAAGAATACATTAATATAATTTGCATAGTTTTCTAGTACCATTAAGGCTAGCCCTGTATCATTTTGTGTACTTAATAAAACAGGTTAAAAGTGTACAGGGTTTATTGAAATAGCTAATTTTAAATCTGAATTTAGTTTCCTTTTGTACCTCTGTGCACAAAAGTATATTTTCCTCATGGGGTCAGTTGTTAACACGAACAAAAGAAGACTAGGTTCGGGCAGTGTAGGCGATGAAAAGCTATAGAATACTTTCCGTTTTGTATTTGTGAACAAATATATTCACATCATCTTAGGTAAACATTGTCGTCATATTAGCTACTTACAATAGACGCATATTAATTATATCCACAAGAAGTTTAGAAAACCTGATCCACTGACGTATCTGCGTCTGTCGACTTTCAGTATGCGAATCATTTTTTGTGTGTTATATAGACTTGATCCATAATAATTACTACTGGGTGTAATCAAACATGTTTTATACTTTTAAAACGGCTGGTATGGGTAGAGATGAGCCGTTTTTAAATATATAATTTTTTCTACAGGTGGATTTTCTCGTCATCACGAAACATATTTCATAATATTATATAAACATGTATATTTTAACAGGTTTCATGGTGTATCTGAATATTTATATACTGCATTAATTTTCACTCACGCCTGAAAATGAGTCCACCGCGTGGTTGGAGTGTCGAAGTGTAAATCCAAGAGTTTGGGGTTCAAGACTTTTACACCCACGCTAAAAATTGCGTTCTGTATTTAGGAACCGTTATTATGTTTTCAGAGTGATGGTCAATACGACTATTCGGCAGTGACTGGCTGCTTTTCTTTTATGTTTAGGATAGGCTAGAGCAGATAGCAGATAGAGCAGTAAGATGTTTTAAAACTATAGCAGTATTAAAAATAAGAAAAAACATGCAATATTGATTATTAAAATATAACTATCTTCTCATATAACTTTCTGGTGGATTTCTTTTCTTAGTATTCCCATTTTATTACTATGGCCGAACGAAAAGTTTTTTTCAATAATAATTACATAAAAATTATGAACTATTAAGCTTATCACCCCGAAATGAAAACTTCAAATCGTCAAACTTAGATATTTTGGGAAGTATTCGTTTCATATTGGTCTTTTAATTTCACTTTCATGTTAACAAACTCAATGTAAAAAGTAATTTAACAGTATAGAAGTTTATTTCCCTTTAATTAATGTAATTAGAAAATAAACAGTGAAATAATATACAAGTTCAATGGTTCTCCTACGTCTTAATCAAATTATGAAATCTCATCTGTTCATAAGCAGCCTAGAACAATAAGGAATGTACAACAGCAGTAAGTAGAACAATATGTTCTAGTTTTCTTTGATTTTTTTATTGTCACAGCTTTACGATTGTAGCAGTTGGAAAGAAAGCACGATCCCTCTGTATTTTTTAAAACATTATTTTAATGCTACGACTTTTTACATTAATATAATGTTAGTTTTGTTTCGTGGCTGTCTGACATCAAAACGTCAATTGTAATGCTACGACTTTGAACATTAACATAATATTAGTCTTGTCTCGTGGCTGTTTGATATTAAGATGCATTTCAGTTGTTTCAAATTACGCTAGATAATCTCTTTTTACCAATTTGTAACGGAATGTGGAAACTTTCGAAGGAAGACTCTTCCTGGGTTCTAAGGAGAGGGGGTGGACACCACTATTTTAAGTCCGATCTGTAGCCTGGAAGGTGAGGGTTGTGCAAACGAACCTCCCACCAAAGTTCTGCTTGCCAATTAAAATTTAGTTTTTCATACTTTGATTATGGTATCTTATTATATCATTGCCTTTGTGATGCTAAGAATAATGTGGAAATAACATTTGCACACTTATCATAGGAAATTTACTGGAAATATTTATTTGCAGAAATAATAAATAAACTACAAAATATTTCGTAATATTTTTTCGTTTCATGCCACCAAAATTACACGGAAAACGAGTTTCACTTTAGATAAAAAAAAGAACGACCACTTCCAAACCTGGCTATAGGCTTGTTTAGGTTGATCAATACAGTAACATAATATTTTTGTTTTCAGATCAACTTATACTAGCAAGTTTGAAAGTATCGCTTAATATTTCTTTAGATTAGCCCATTAAATCTATTAGACTTTTTTACAAAAGTTGTCTCCAACCAGACGCTGATACGACCTGTAAAACTAAACTAAGCTTTTTAGTTTTAAATTTAGGTCACAACTGGTTCACGTTCATTTGAGGCTGCGATAAGTCAATTTAAACTTGTAAATTTAGAATGGTAGCGGATCTATGGAAATATAACCAATACATCTTGCTCAAAATAGCTTACATTAGCTAGATAATCAGTGAGGTAAAGAGTTTCTAATTTCCGGTTAAATACACATCTTGCAGTAAATATATATTTTATTTTTGAAGTAAATTAGGGGTAATCATTTTGGCATATTTAGGTGAAACACGTTACAATTGTAAATGTTTGTTCGAAAGTTGCTAACATTAAGGCATGTTAAGCTACGGCTAAGACTTTTTTGAATTCCGAACTTTTTTTTTTAATTTTTAAATTTATGAAAATAATTACCTTCGGTTTCAGACTATAATACTTAAAATAAAAACTTCTGCAAAACTTATGATTACTTTTGGAAATTATTATAGGGGAGTCTATAGTAGTCTGTAGTAAAGAACAAAGTCACACAATGGGTTTTCTGTTTTGCCCACCGCAAGTATCGAAACTTGGTTTATAGAAGTAGACATACCGCTAGGGGGCTATATAGAACAGTCACCAGATGAACTGCTTGTTTATTTGAAATTAAGCACAAAGCTACACAATGGACTATTTGTGTTCTGCCCACCACGGGTATCGAAATCTGATTTATAGCATTGTAAGTCCACAAACATACAGCTATACCAGATGGAGAGTGAAAAGCACATAACTTTCAACCAGTTTATGAATATATACATATGTTGAAAAGCAAATGTGAAATCAAATTCACTCATATCTAAATATCCTCACATGTTTTAATTTATAACATATTTGTAAAAGAAATTAGTTCAATTTTGATCTGATCGTTGATTTGTTCGAAAACTGAAAAAATGCGAGTTCACGGGATCGTCCCTTTAACTTCAACAAATTCTTTCCACATCTGAAAAAAAAATTGCAGTTTTGGTTCTTCACTGATCACGAATTCCGAATTCGCCGATTATTAACATGTTTTAATGAAACATTCTACTTAAATAAGATTAACATCCTATTTAAATTTAAATTTAAAAAATGGGATTTAAATTTCTTAAAAATTGTATAAGTAAAAGTGTTTACCTGCCCAGTTTTATTCTATGATCAGCAGATTTTAGTCAGAGCAAAAAGTTGATTTTATTCAAGTTTGTGAACAACTAAACTTCCAAAAAATGATATCAGTAAATTTTCTGTGCCAATCGTAATGTTTTCTCTTTCGATTCACTAGTTTTTATTTGGATTCAAAATTTCGTAAGTACTTGTTTTGTTAATACTACAAACTACTTCGTTCATAGAATGTAAGTTTATGGACTGAAACTAAGTTAACTAAAACGTAACATCGGTGCACAACGAGAACAAAATAATGCATAAGTTTGTGTGCGTTAGGAAATCTTTGAAGTTACCACGGAGATTGCAGTAACAGAACAATGTAATGAATAAAAGAAAAACAATATCGAATAGATTACTTTTCATCGTAGTGCGACTGACTGTCACGAAATTTGATAAACGCTCCAGTTTATCCAGTGTTCTCTGAGCAAACAAAAAATCAAAGCGAGTAAGATTAAAAAGAAACACACACTAAAATACATCTGTCGTCATTAACCGTAAAGACGAACCTATGAAAAATTAACTACTGATACCCTATTATAGTCAGTTCTGACTCTAATGTACAATGTTTTACAGTAACTAAAAATATAAATTGTGACAAAAGAAATTTTGGATATATTTGGTAACAAGTTTCACGGCCTTGCTCAAGAAGATGAAAAGAGTTTTATAGTTTTGTTTTTGACATCAGTTTACATTAAATAAACATGAAATTCTACACTGACGTCTGTTTATAATTAATTACTTTTAAAAACTAAGGAGTTTTTCAGAATTTAAAATTTATGTTTAATAGCGTTGTTTGTAAACACAGGAAGGCTCTCGTAATGATTGAAGACCTAAACGTTACTATCACAGAAATATATCAGACCATTTCAGTTCTGAAATACTTTCAGTGTTTAAATGTTTTAAAGATAATTTATTCAGTGCTTGAGCAGAACAAATGCAAAAGAGACCAAAATACCCTTTCAAAAATCAGGACACCCTTGATGTATTTTCACTGCCTTAATAATTTCTAAAACATTACACTAGGTAGTGAGGTATTTTACACAAGGCCCAGCATGGCCAGGTGGTTAAGGCACTCGACTCATAATCCTAGGGTCGCGGGTTCGAATCCTAGTCACACCAAATATGCTTGCCCTTTCAGCCGTGGGGGCGTTATAATGTGACGGTCAATCCCACTATTTGTTGGTAAAAAAGTATCCCAAGAATGCTGCCATCCCTCTAGTCTTACACTGCTAAATTAGGGACGGCTAGTACAGATATCCCTCGAGTAGCTTTGGGTCAACTTCAAACCAATTTTACACTAAACTTAGGAGTCTTTAGCAATGCAGAGAAAAACGTAAATGAAGAACCGTCCAGGAAAGAAATATAATCAAAAACATTTCTATGAACACATCAACTGACACACAAATGCTGTCATCATGGAAATCCCTAAAGTCGTTACAGTTCATGATTATTAAAACTATGTATTTGGTACAAACGAGAAATACCACAAAATTCTGTGTTTTGCAGGATTAAACAAATTAAATCCATATAATATAAAATAAATATTCTGTACAACGTTTCTTTGGGTAATGAAGAAAGAGAAAGGTGTTCTAATTATTGAATTTTTATCATTTGTTGTTGTTTTTTTACCTTGTAAAGAAACACAAGTATATTAATAAAAATATTATAGAGATATCATGACTTGAAAATAAGTTTGGAGTCGTAATTGTTTATTGCTTTAGTATAAAAATAATGACCATGGAATTAGTAAATACTATACATTTAAAGTAAATGCAAAGGTTTCGAAAAGTTTTGATACACGTCACAATAAGAAAATATTTTCTTAAAACTAGGGTTAATAAGGAGTTCTCTACCTTTAACATTCTGTGTTTAAAGCAAATGTAGTGGAAACACTTAACATGGATTTCACTGTCCTTTTTGTAAACCCGGTGAGCCAGCGATGAGCTTAAAGATTTACAATGTTAAAATCTGGAATCCGTTTCCCCATGGCGGACAAAGTACAAATAGCCAATTATTAGCTTTGTGCTGAAAGTACGATAACAAGAAAATTCTGTATTTCAGTGGCTCAGCGGTAAGCTTGAGGGCTTTTAAGGATAAAAATCCTTGGTGGGTACAGAACTCATAGCCCATTACGTAGCTTTGTGATTAAGGACAAACACTAAACTTTGTTAGTTGTGTGTGTCTGTGTCTGTAAGGACGAAATCTGATTTACATTTACCTGAGCAACACAAGTCGTATCAACGATTAGTGTATGAAACATAAAACACGAGCAATTAAATATTTTCGCGCAGAATGCCACTTATTAACAGAAAAAAACTAGTGGAAGAAGGTAAAATGACGTTTTAGGATTTGGAGGAAATATTCGTTTCAAAAATACATTAAGTCTGTAGCACTTAAAACAAATATTGTACTGCAAATCTGCCGCATGAATTTATTTTTATTACACTGTTTGGCTTTGATACTGGTGGCACATTCCTCCTTTTAAATAAAATTTGAAGCTTCAAGATGAAAACACCCCAAACGTTAAGAAAAGTAAAAGTTATATAAACTGCAAGTATGATATTAACTATATCTTCAGAATTAGATACGTTATTATTATATTTCTGCTAAATATTTATGAAAACATATTTAATATATATGTAAAAACGGCTGGTATGGATAGAGAAAACTCTATGTACAAGAGCGAGCAACGTTTGGACTTCTTCGGTCATCGTCGTTAGGCCCGGCATGGCCAAGCGTGTTAAGGCGTGCGATTCGTAATCTGAGGGACGCGGGTTCGCATCTCCGTCGTGCCAAACATGCTCGCCCTTTCATCCGTGGGGGCGTTATAATGTGCAGTCAATCCCAAGAGTTGGCGGTGGGTTGTGATGGCTAGCTGTCTTCCCTCTAGTCTTACACTGCTAAATTAGGGACGGCTAGCACAGATAGCCCTCGAGTAGCTTTGTGCGAAATTCAAAAACAAACAAACAAACAAATCGGTCATCGTCAGGTTCACAAAGAAAGAAAGAGGTAACTGACCGATAGCTGACTACATGTTTGTAGGGGGTTGAATAATTGAGTGTAGGAATGTAGAGAGCGTGATTAGGTGTTTGATTATATTTATTAATATGGGTATAAAGATGTTCCTTTATATTGGTTTATTTTGGCCTTGAGTTGTTGTATAAGTAAGGCTTCTTTAATTTTGCGTTTGTTTACGTTTGTTTCATTATTTATTATTTGGGTGTTTTCTATGGTTATGTTGTGTTTATTTGACTTGCAGTGTTCGAAAACGTGTGAAGGTGACTTTTTTATGTTCTTTGAATCTGGTTTCCATTTTTCTACTTGTTTCTCCAGTATAGAAGTCGTGGCAGTTATCACATTGTATTTTATAAATAATGTTGGTGTGGTGTTTGTCAGTGTAGTTTTTACATAGCATAGACCTCAGTTTTGTGCCTGGTTTTTGAATAAATTTGGTATTAACTGGAATGTCATATTTTGTTACTAGTTTTTTACCAAACGTTGGTTATTTTTCTGCTGATGTCGGGAATATATGGTATGCAGCAGTATATAGTTTCGTGATGTTTTGATTCCTGAGATATATTTACTGTTGTTGGTTGATTTTGCTTTCTGTCTAGGTGTGTGTGTATAATGTTTTCTACGGTTTGTGGAGGAAATTTATTGATGTTGATGAAGTATTGTTTTATTTTGTCTAATTCATCGTTAATTTTATCTGGTGAGCATAGTTTTATGGCTGTGTTTATTTGGTTTCTTAGTATGTTGAGTTTTTGTTTTGTTTCATGTGCTGAGTCCCAAGATATGTATAGTCCAGTATGGGTGATTTTTCGGTGGATTTCTGTTTTAAATTGTGTATCATTTCTTGTAATTTTGAGGTTAATAAATAATATTTGATTGCTTTCTTCCAGTTCACATGTGAAGTTAATGTTGGGATGTATAGAGCTAATGTGATTGAAAAAAATAAGTGTGTGTTCTGTAGATGTGAACCCCGCAATCGTGCCATCTACATATTTAAATTTATATGTCTAAATAGTTTCATTGACTTAAAAGTGTGATGGTTAGTACTTGTGGCTCTAAACAATTCTTACAACAATTGCTTTTGGTTAAAATAAAACTATCTTTGTTCTAAGAACTCTCTGAAAACTTTGATTTAAACTTTAGGTTGATTTTGTTTTGAGTTAAGCTTGTCTAGGGAAAGATTTGTGACTCAAAGCAAACTCTTTTATACTAAATTTATAATCAAAAGAAGCTAATGACACGTTTGATTCAACGTAAGCCATTTAGGGCGTTAGTTCCTGTGATTTACTCCAGTCATTTTAACACAATATAATGAGATCAAAACAAAACTGCTTTCTTTCAGATTTTAAGTTGTTTGAATGCACACAGTAGAGTGGTACATATTCATACTTCACTCTGAAGAGTTTGTGTAACCGGTGTAACGCTTTTTAAAAATCTTTACTTCAATTATTCATACTGAGAAATATAGCCTGTTATAGATTTCTTGTATCGATTAAGCCACACCCGTGTCTTATTAAAATAGTGTGGTACTACTTTATGAAATAAGTAGAAAATTGTCTACGCTTCTAAAGATGTCTTTTCTTTTTTCGATTATTCAGCATCATCTGTCATTTTATTCTGTTATGTTTGTTCTTAAACATGAAGCTACACAATTGGTTATCTGTGGTATATTCACCACGGGTATCAAAACCTGGTTTTGAGCTGTATAAGTTTTCAAACCTGCCGCTCTGTCAATGAGAACATTATTTTATTATTCTTTTTAATACGATATGATATTTGTTAAAAATGAATACTTAAAACTGATGCATTTAAAGCACTTAGAAAAAAAGGTTCGAATAAGCATTTTGAAAGCTAAAACTTTAAAATGAAATATGTTTTTATAGTACATGGAACAAAAAATTGTAAATATTATTTTTATTAAAATGTTAAACATTTTTCCACAAAGCAACACAAGGTATATCTGATGGATTAGAGGGAAGGAAGCAGGTTAATAGCTCTCAGTGAGCTTCACTTGTATGACCGAAAACTTAATAAATAAATGCAATAGTATTCATTCAAGTGTTTCATATTTGTTCTTGAATTAAAATAACTTACAAAATCGATGTATAAAATAATACTTTTTTGCGTTATTTATAATCCTCAAAGATCAAGATTTTAAATCTGCTATATACAAACCTTTTTATATCATAGGGTTAACATAGGTGTTATGTTCGACCGGCTTAGGAGAACTATCTTCTCAATATTGTTCAGTATATCCGAAACTGTAGTCTCAAGAGCTTTTTAGTTTCGAAATATATCACATCTAACAAACTGTAGTCTCAAGAGCTTTTTAGTTCCGAAATATATCACATCTAATAAACTGGTTACCTTTAAGACAGATCCAGAATCATCAAGAGTGACAATCGATTTAAAGTTACAGTAAACGTTATCGTTTTTAAGTTGGGTTTGATCTGCACGGTGAATATAAGGCCCAATGTGTATTTTTGCGTTCATAAAACAAACGCACTTTTTGTGAAACATTTTCCAACTCAGAACTATGTAGTTATGAAAACAGTCTTTGAAAAAATGTTCAACAGATCGTGATTACCTGACTTCTTGAATATTACTAAAAATCTTAACTTCAAAGCCGATAAAATTTTAAGATGTTAACAATATTCTCTAACCTTTCTTAGTGTTGCATATGAAAGCTGTCGAATAGATTTCCAATAATTTATTATTTTGTTCATACATTTAGCATCTTGGGTTTAATAAACGCCTGGAAAAGAAAAATAAAGATAAAAAGAATATTTTTAATTCTATCATTGAAGATTGCATAGTTTATATAACTATCAGTTCAGTTCATGTATAGAACCTTGTATGACGTGGAAGACATTCGTCACTTTTTTGTAAACTCGTTAGAAACCTAAAGAACGAATGCTGACCGGTGTTATTTTTCTATTATAATCGACTGTGCAAATCTAAACGCTTTTGAAGTGATATTTTTTATGAATACATTCGGTTGGTTCTCTTCACAGAGAAAATTGATTTCATAAATAGAAAAACGTTCTTCTGTATCAACCGTTTGCTTTCACACAAATTTTCAAAGCTTTCAAAAAATAAACTCAGATAACAGAAGGAAAGACAATCAAAGCTAGATTTTATCAAAGTTAAAGTGTACAAAATAGTTCCATGGTACAAGAATCTCAGTTCCTATTGTTCATATTGTTCCTTTAAGAACTGGAAAGGTGTGTGAAGATGAGTTTACAGATCCTTTAAGATTTCACTAACTGATAATTTAGACAATGATTTGTAAATTTTTTCTTGTTGCGACATTAAAACTGTGAGATATAGTAATGAAGACTGCTCCTAGTGTTAAAAAATCTAACAACCCAAAACTACTGATTGGATAGCGTTAGTTGATGGATAATATATCATTTTGTGATATTTGATCTTCAAAGTGGTAGGCACAATTTTTTAAATACGATATAAGAAAGTTTTTTTTTTTAAATGAGCTTTCTTGTACACTGATGTATTATTGTTGCTTGTTACATGCGAAATCGGTTTCATTTCTAGGGTTGGTAAAAACGCACGAAATTCGCATTCATCTGTACACGGCTTTAGTTATATGCCCAATGTTATGAGCAGGAAACAATAAAATATACCTCGCGTGTAGCAATGTTCAAGATAATGCTCATAGAATATCATACTGCTACTCGAGTTTTATCGCTCTGTTCTTGTGTGTATAGCATAACGAGACATTGTAAATGAAACTTACAAATTCGTTGTTTCCAAATAACTGAATTCAGGATCCACTTTCATCTTCTAAGAATCTGATAGAAACAAACACCATCCCATCTCTGTAATCTCTCGGCTCCGTACTTTTCTGTACACTCTGTAACGTACTGACTCCATACTTTTCTGCACACTGTAACATGTTAGCTTCATATTTTTCTGCACGCTGTAAAATTTTGTTTCTACTTTTCTGAACATTGTAGCATATTGCACACTGCGTGTACAGTTTCAACTATTATGCTACTAAGTAAGAAAAATGGTACATTCGTATTCCTGACCAGGTCATTAGCCTTCTAGAGGGAAAGATATTCAGAATAAGTGTAAAGTTGACAACATATTTAGTATGGATATACGTGGCAACAAATAGATGATTGCGACAGATAATTGCAAAATATTTATATAATAATAATTATCATTGAAAAACGTGACATTAAAGGATTATATTTGTTCTCTTGCACCAGTCATAATATCAAGAAGAACAATCTGATCGATCCTCTTGTGAGAAAAACTATTCATTTTGCGTAGGAAAACTAAAACAATAACATTAAAAGTGGCTCATTTCCAGCCACTTGTTGGGTAATGTAGAGAAACGAAAATATATTTTAAAAATTAGTAACATCAAAACAGATATAGCTTAAAATTACATTACTTTGAACTTAATGTTCGATCAACTTATTGTCATTACCATTACATTACAATAAACTTAATTAGGCTGAAAGACAACACAAATGATGACACTATTGGTTAATATAAAATATTAGACTTTTTGTTTGTTTTAAATGTATATGAATAAACATACAATATACGTTACATGAATTTACGATCTTATCTCTTATTTTTGCGCCCTCTAGTTACAACTATATGAGTAAAGTGTTATTTTTTTCCACGTGTTCTGTCAAATGTTTCAAACAATATAGATTTGATAATTTCAGGTTTTACATTTTATTAGATGGCTTAATAAAAGTTTTACCAGCAAATATTCAATTATTTATGTATTTCTAACTGCCATAATTAATTGGATAACTGAATCTTAAGGTTCATAATTCGCAGATTCTTACCGCAAAGATCATTCCGAACCTCATGGTTGTGGATGCATTGTGAAAGCGATTGTCAGCCAAGAATAGCCTATACGTTGACGGTGGGAGCTATTGACTAACTGCTTTCCTTCTACTCTATCAGCTCAAAAACAAGGTTCGTGTCGCTTTACGCGAAATTCAAAACAAACTAACAATCAAAAACAAGGAAGGTTAAGCACATAGCTTTTATTTTTATTTTTTTTAATTTCGCGCAAAGCTACTCGAGGGTATCTGCGCTAATTTATTAGTGTAAGACTAGAGGAAAAGCAGCTAGTTATCACCACCCACCGCCAACTCTTGGGCTACTCTTTTACCAACGAATAGTAACATTATAACGCCCCGACGGCTGAAAGGGCGAGCATGTTTGGTGTGACGAGGATACGAACCCGCGACCCTCGGATTAAGAATCGCACGCCTTAACCCACCTGGCCATGCCGGGTCAGTATTTATGTAATTATGAAAAAAACAAACTAAGGTTGTAAGAATTGAAATAACTATGAACAGAACTAAGGTTTTAACGCATGATATAAATATGACAAAAAAATGGTTAGATTTGTTTATAGTTAAGCACATAGCTACACAAGGGGCTATCTGTGCTCTGCTCACTACAGGTACTGAAACCAGCTTTTGAGTGTTGAAAGTCCAAATGTCTGCTGTGCCACTAGAGGAATTTTGCTTTATCTAAGAAGGGAATCAAATCTTTAATTGTAGCGTGTAAATTCGTCAACTTCTGCTGTCCTAGAGGTTAATGTATGAAAAGAATCAAAACTGTAGCACTTAGTATATTACAAGGTGTTCTTACATTGGGTCCCCGAAGGTGTTCTGTTTCAAGATTAACAAATATTTTTATTTCTTGCTTTTGAAGCTCATATGTCATGCGTGTTTTAGCTTATAGAGTGCATAATTCTTCTTCTAATTAATGGATGCACACGTTTTACTGACGTCACGACAGTAAAAATTGCAAAGGTAAGAGTCCCTTATTTGAAGTATTTTACTGTCTATTGAATGACTGATAGACAACACATTACTGTGCGAGTGGTTAAAACAGGTTTAGTGCCCTTTTGAGGAAAATTACCTATAAAATTACCATAGTTCATGGTAATAGTTTGGATGCTTACTGTTTCAGATGTCTCTAAACTCGTACCGAAACCATCTTTCAGTAGAAGAAACATGTGATTTCACATAGTTCATGGTAATAGTTTGGATGCTATAAGGTAATTTTCAAATATTTAGAAATTGAATCAAATGCTTCTTTATAGCCGATCAGAATCTGTAAATGAGTACAAGGTTTATTTCAACATCCTGTTCACATGATATAGGCAATACGAGAACATCCTCTGTTGTAAAATGTTAATTGTCAAAGCCTGTAACGTTTTAAAAGTAAATAGTTTCGTACCCATAACCTTCAAGGAAAGCTATCTTTTTATCATCTAATTTCACTTCTCATCACCAGAATAAGCTCTGCTATTATGTACTCTTTTAAGATGTTACAGAATATTTATTAATCTGTCAATATTTTCTTGTTTGCAACACTGATGTTTGGCTGTAAAGATAACGTGTTGTTAGCGATGTTGTTTAGTGCATTCTACATTTTTTTCTTTTTGGACAGTGGAGACATTTTTAATGAGTGACAAATAAAAATGACAATCTGAAACGTTTCAGGCGTTATCGAGTATTAAACAGAGAATATTTCGTGTTGTTACCATGGAGATATTTTCTTCCTCACCAGTGGTTACAGTTTTAGTAGACTACCAAAAGTTTAATCCCGTGTTCATGTTGTCAAGTCAACGTCATGCATGATGAACCATGAATGATTTGATCTATGACTGATGAGAGAATAAAGTCCGATCTCGGTGAACTTCAGTTAAAGTTTTCTAATCCGTCACGGCAAAATAATTGTTTTCAATAATTACGTTTTCAGTAGAAGAAACATGTGATTTCACATAGTTCATGGTAATAGTTTGGATGCTTACTGTTTCAGATGTCTCTAAACTCGTACCGAAACCATCTTTCAGTAGAAGAAACATGTGATTTCACATAGTTCATGGTAATAGTTTGGATGCTTACTGTTTCAGATGTCTCTAAACTCGTACCGAAACCATCTTTCATTAGATAAAACAGGAACTGCTTTAATTAATCAAATATGATTGATTTAATTTCGAAAAACTGCACGAGAGATACCTGCATTAGCCGACCCTAATCCTGACCTGCTAAATTAGAGGGAAGACAGCTAGCCAATGACACCCATTTTAAACTCTTGAGATGCCCTTATTACATGGTGAGTGGTGTTTGAATGCTTTTCTTTTAATTCAGCTTTAATGTGCGAAGCACATTTTTTGTTTCTTGGCGGAACGGGTCTCTAATAATGGATTCTCGAATTCAATATCTGGCATGTTAATTCCTACGCTACACCAGACACAAAGATTTTCAAATAAACTGTGATGCAATTCACATAAGGACTAAACTATTTGTTTACTTGGTTATGAATTTCGCGCAAAGCTACACGAGGGCTATATGGGCTATCCGCCCCTGATTTAACAGTATAAGATTAGACGAAAGGCATCTAGTTATCATCACTACTCACCGTCAACGCTTGGGCTACTCTTTTACCAACGAATAGTAGGATTTACCGTAAAATTATAACGCCCTCTCGGATGGTAGGGCAAGCATGTTTGGTGCAACGGGATTTGAACCCTCGACCCTTAGATTGTGAGTCGAGCGCCTCAACCACCTGGCCATGCCGGTCCAGCGGTGAAACATTAAGGGGTTCAGAAATGAGTATATCTTTTTGTGATACGTTAAGTTATACTTGTACTAAGAATGGTTTTTGTATTTTAATTAAGTTCACTGAATGGGCAAATATCTTATAAAGCTAGCATATCTTAGCAAACTTTTTTTCTCTTTTGTAAGTTATATGTTTTGATTACTAGTGGCACAATAGCTTTGCTGCGCCAGTTAGAATCACGTATCATCTTGTGCTGATTGAAAATCAAATAATGAAATATCCTCTGTCATAAGTGACGCTTATTGTCTAGAGATACAGTGCTAGAACAAACTAAAAATGTCAGAACGTGATCTGGATATTGTGGGATTAAATCACAATTATAAAGATGGTGTATTTATTTAGAGAAAATATAATTAAACAGTGGTATATTAAAACAAAAATAATTTTAAAATTGTGAAAATGAAAATAATATTTTAAAAACAGAGGTACAGAACTTTGTTTGTTTGTTAAATTTCTCGCACAGCTACTGGAGGTCTATTTGCACTAGCCTATTCTAATCCAGTAACTATAATAAATTAAGAAAAAGGTAGCTAGAGAACACTATCCGCCACCAACTATGAGGCTATGCTAATTAAATAGTAAGATTGATCATACCTTTATAATACGCACATGGATAAAGGGGTAAACATGTTTGATGATGAAAGCCAAACGCTTAAGTGGCAGATTGGGAGTCCAGTACCTTAACTAACAGGACATGTCAGGCCTAACTCATTCTTCAGATTCTGATAAACCCTGAGATACACAGAGTACATTAACAGGTTTATTCACTTACTGCCAGGCCACAAGACTTGTTATTTAAGGACTTTAGTATATATTTACATACATCTGTCCAGAATTGGTAAAAATATTATATCATCATTTACCTTTTGGTATTTTAGTTTTATCCACGGTTACTAATTATTAACATATCTCCAAAGATAAGGCAAGAAATGTTTTTTTTTATTTTCTTTTATGTAACTTTAGCTCATTTAGACGTTCATTATTTCGGTAAGATAATAGATAAAAACTTTGCTTTTGTTATTTAATAATTTTTCTCTCTGTTGGTATTTAATTTCATTTAAAACGCCCGTGTGGTAATATATGCTGTACGTATCGTTAAGCCCAGGCGACACATAAAACACTACAAAGGTTAAGAATACCAGGTACTACAAGAATACCAGGTACTACAAGTTTTACCAAGCACCTTTTTTAAAAAAAAACAAGTACAATATATTTTACTAAGTACAGCACGTTTTTTCATACATTCACAACTAACATACATTAAGTATTCACTACAATAAAACACACATTTAATGTTTATTATACTATGTATCTATACATAAAGACAACCTTTACCACAGTTAAAAAACGAACTATTTTTAGAAGGCTGTATTTTGATACATGAAAGTATTACTCTTTCACTTCGTCAAAGCAAATGTTCCAAATGGTATAGCATATGGGCATGAACTGATCATAATCGTCAATAATCCAATCTCAGATATTAATAGCAGAAGCATTCTTTACCATACATCTCTATTTATCATAAGTTCTTTGGAAGTCACAAAGACAAGTTTTTGTGTGTTTTTTTTTTTTGGCCTTATTACAGTGATATCAAATTCGGGTTAATCTTCTAATGGCTAAAACGTTCCCAGTTTCATATGTATGAATCTCATTGGTATTACATTTATATTCAATTCTGGTTAATCTTCTTCTATTGGTTAGAACGTTCTCAGTTTCATTTGTATGGATCCCACTTGTCTAATAAAGTTGCCCTTTTTTTCACGTCTCAAAACTGTTGATTGAGAACATTTCGCGTTATAATGTGGAAAGAAAACCAGTTTAAAATAAAACCCATAAGTTAAATGTTTAAAACACTGCTAGCAAAGCAAGATTGTAAAATATTACGATACATGGACATTTGTCACAAACTTAAACAACCTGCCACTACACATAAAACTATTCCAGTTAGTTTTATATTTATGTTTAAAATAGCAAAGAAATAAGTAAGCATTGACTGCCGTAGAGTTATTTCTGTAAATACTTTATTTTGAAATTCATAAAAATATTGGAACACATTTACAGCTTGATATGTTACACTCTGATAGTTTTCACTGACGTCTCTTCTCTGTTTGCTTATAAAACTAATGTCACAAAGGAATAAATTTTCTTCGAAAACTAAATTTATTTTGCTCTGAAGCTAATTGTTTAATCGTATTTAGTCTCCCCCTTTAAAAGAACGGTATTGTTGTTTAATCTCTACATCAGAACCATCTTATACAGCCCGTAAAGTTAGTTTAAGTTAGTTTGAAAACAATCGTATTGATTTGAATTCATCAGTCGCAAAATACAAAGGCAAAACTTATTTCTTTATTCCTGATATTCGCGCTGAGCTACTCAAGGGATATTTGCACCAATTTGTTACTAATTTTGAACTGATATTTTGAAATTTGTTAGAAAAAACATCCCTCGCCTATTCTTGGGCTGCTGAAATTATATACTTGGATTTGACTTTCACTCTTATAACACGTCCATGGTTCCAAATGTTGCGGTAACAGAACTCGAACCATTATTAATGTAGTTGTAAACGGCTGACAGATACTTATAGAATGATTAGTTCGAGCTATAGACGAACAGTTAATGATATAGATATATATAGAGTATAACAAGAATTTTCTCATTTATATATATTACCTGAAAAAATTTAGAACTCTGTTTACAGGATACAAAAGAGCTGTTTTACACGTTTCATAATTAAAATTAAACATGAAATAAACAGTAATATAACAGAAAGATAAATATAAAATATAAATTTAAGTTATAAAAGATACAATTTTACATGAAAATACTACACAGCTGAATTATAATATGACAATATGGAAAAAATAAACCTTTCATAAACAAGCTACGTCTTGTACAACTAAGTAAGGGCTATATGAACAATTAGTTTCTGTAAACTGTACGTCAAGAATAAAAACAAACAAAGCTATATGTAAGGTTAAATTCTATTGTCACTTGAATATAGTGTAAAATATACGCACAAAAACAGAATAATTATATAGATCTAGCTGAAGTACAAGATAAGTAATGAGTTTAAGAAATTTGCATATACAAGAACAAATTACTTCTGAATTACAAGAACTCTGAAAATATCGTTAGAGCTTTGAGAAAAAGAGAAGAAACAGAAACATGCCAATATGTATAGTTTTTACTGTGACATTAATAAAATCGAGAAATACCAGAACTACATCAGCATGAAACTTTCTATTAAACTGTTTTACAAGCTTATCAAGAAAAATAAATCACATGCGCAGACTAGTAATAGAATATGTTCGTTTCATAATTTCGTGTAAAGCTAAATAAAGGCTATCTGTACATATCCGTTTTTAATGGTGAATTACTCTACTAGAAGGAAGGCAGTGAGCCAATAGCAACCCTAGCCAACTCTTTAGTTTCTCTTGTTTAATCAACAGATTGAATTTAATGTTTCTTTCATGGCGCAAACATGACTCAAACCATGAATCTATGAATTAAAGACCCATTTATCCATTGTGCCAAGTTCAATTAAATTGGAGTTTAATGTGTACTGCACTCAAATTTTAAAGTGAAGAACGTGTTCCGTGGTATGAGAACTTGAACCTTGGACCCTTCTATCAGAAGTTTGGCACTCCAACATTAATCTGTAGCAGACTTGAGTGAGTTCAATGGGTTCAGAAATTAAATCTATACTATCGTACAAATTTATCGTTTTGTGTTTCCAACTCTTTTGTTCGTTTCATTGACTCTACATGTTGACTACTGGGGTATTTGGTTCTCTCTCAGCGGGTTTAAATTTTCAGAAGGATGAAAATATTTCCACCATTCCCCCACTGCAACAAAATGGTGCTTATCATAGGATTTCGATTCCGTCTATATCATAAATAAAGCCACAATGTAAGCCTTTTCTTTCTTTGGACTTAATATTACTTGACTATCTTGTATTGCCAACGACTTGTCGGCGTTTTTCTTTCCTTACATTATACGCTCTTAATTCTCCAAATTCCGTGCCAAATTCGTATTGTAACGAATTTCATTCCGTAAAAAAAGTAGTATTATTCAAGCCAGGTTCAGAAACTTTTCATTCATCGTGTGAAAGAAAAAAATCAGTTTCAGATTCGTTCTATTAACCACTTTCGTTTTTCTAAACTTGGTACTTGTTTAGAACTCTGTACTTTATTTTAATTAAAGTTTTAAAATCCATTCCAGCCGTTTTTAGAATATATTTTTACTTCAAGTGATTATACTAAGCACATAATATAAATTAACGAAAGCCTAACTTAGAACAAACTTTATTAAAAGTAAACTCTACGCTTCACTGTTGGCCTTTTTCTTTCTTTCATGTACTTCAATTAATTTCAAGTTAATTTACCAATTTAAACTATTGGTTTTGATGTATGTAAATATACTTACTAATCAGTGATGACGAGAAAACCCACTTGTAGAGAAAAATATATATGTAAAAACGGCTGGTTTGGTTTGAGAACATTTTTATGTAGAGAACCGAACAACATTTCGACCTTCTTCGGTCATCGTCAGGTTCACAAAGAAAGAAAGAGGTAACTGACCGATAGCTGACCAGATGTTTAAAGGAGGTTGTGTAAATGAGTGTAGAAATGTAGAGGGCGGGCTTAGATGTTTGATTATATTTATTAATACAGGTATAAAGGTGTTTGTTTGTATTGGTTTATTTTGGGCTTGAGTTGTTGTATAAGTAAGGCTTTAATTTTGCGTTTATTTATGTTTGTTTCTTTATTTAGTATTTGGGTGTTTATTTGATTTGCAGTGTTCAGAAACGTGTGAAGGTGACTTTTTATGTTCTTTGAATCTGGTTTCCATTTTCCTACTCGTTTCTCCAATATAGAAGTCGTGGCAGTTATCACATTGTATTTTATAAATAATGTTGGTGTGGTGTTTGTCAGTGTAGTTTTTACATAGTATAGACCTCAGTTTTGTGCCTGGTTTTTGAATAAATTTGGTATTAACTGGAATGTCATATTTTGTTATTAGTTTTGCCAAATGTTGGTTATTTGTCTGCTGATGTCGGGAATATATGGTATGCAGCAGTATATGGTTTCGTGATTTTTTAATTCCTGGGATATATTTACTTTTGTTAGTTGATTTTGCTTTTTGTCTAGGTGTGTGTGTATAATGTTTTCTACGGTTTGTGGAGGAAATTTATTGATGTTGAAGAAGTATTGTTTTATTTTGTCTAAATCGTCATTAATTTTATCTGGTGAGCATAGTGTTATGGCTGTGTTTATTTGGTTTCTTAGTATGTTGAGTTTTTGTTTTGTTTTACAAAAAATTTCTCAACCCAAACCAGCCGTTTTTACATATAAATATATTTACTATGACTACAACGCTTATTATGCTTTCATCTAGTATTTATTTAGATGTTCAACTTGGGTTGAGAAAGAAAAAAGAACTTAATACTGTAATTTCTAATTTTTTCTCCCTAAAATCTAGAAAACAAATCCACAGAATGATGACCCGAAATCTGACTCTCGTTCTCATTGCGTGCATTTTGATGACTTCTGTTGACTGTCTGTCTACTGCTGCCATCTCTCGACAAGAAAGGGGATTTCGCAATGCTGCTCTCTCGACCGCTAGGGGATTTGGAAAACGAATATTCAAAGATTTTGAGAACATGGGCGTTGTTAGCAGGTTAGCTCTAGATTTGTTTAAATTTGAAAACAAAAAATCTCTGACCTAAGTTAGGAGCTATATAAACTTTTAAATAAACTTGAGCGTCGTATTATCTGGGCAGAGGCCTCGCTCATAATCGCACTAAATTTGATTCTTAAAATTGTATATTAGATAAATTTTATTCTATATTACCAGGAATAGTGGCATCATGCGTGTGCAACATATGTATATATCTGCGTATCCATCTGTTATAGGACTAACAGAAGTTGAAAAATTTATAAAATGATTTACATTTATTGTTCAAAATTAGATGCTTATTTTAAATATATATATACTCGTACTTTAACATTTGAACACCCAAAACGATAATGCTTAAAATAATGTCTTTGTTTGATCAGAAGATCTAACGTTCTTCAGTAGCGATGAAAGGTTTTAACGAATAAAATACAAGTGTTACCTCCCTATTAGTGGTTTGATATGGTTGTTTATGAAATGCATTTTTGATAATTTACTACTGTTGTGGGTTTGTTTTCTTTTCAGAGCAATGTCCCGCTAAGCTAACTGCTATGTCTACAACACGGAAACAAACGCCGAATTTTAAATTACAGTTGTTCCACCGATAGACATTCTTATGGGATACATATATGTACAGGGTGTTCGGAAAGTTACTGTACACTTATATATTTATTAACAGACATGTTTCAATATAGAATACAGGAGATAAATATGAATGACAATTAGAAACAATGTTGAAAGTAATCCCCGTTAGCATCAATACAGGTCTGGATCCTTCTTATTTTGTTTCTAAGCACCGCTATCAGTTGCTAGCTTGAAATAGACTGAATAAAATATGATTACAAAACTGCACAATGACTTTTCGAACACCCTGTATAATGTTTATGTTTGCTTATTATTTTCCCTAATTCTATAAATGACATTTTATGGCAGTCTTTTACCTTCTTCTCTCTCTAACTTTATCTTTTTAGACTGGACCCCCTTCCCCCAAGTGGTGTAACGATAAATTTGCCTTTTAACTTTACAATTCGGGGTTCGATCTTTGCGCGGATAGTCCAATTTTCTAGTTTTTTTACTTGCAGAGACAAAATAAATAAACGTTCTGGTTACAAAATACGTGGCACGTTACACACCATTTTTGTAGTTTTTACATGCAAACATTGGGATATTTCGATTAATTAGAACAATATATTGTAACTCGAATATCAAACCAACACGAGTATCTCTGGCTTACTTAATTAAACTGTGCTTGCGTAACTTTCTAAGCCAATTTTCAAGTTTGTGAGTGTTTAAAGTATTATTTGAATGACTAAGTTTTAACGTGGCTTCAAATACTTTCAAATTTGGTGCTGTTGATTTTCATAGTTCTCCAATTTGACGTATTTCATAAGATACTGAGTTTAATTACAGGTCGATTCCTTTGGAATGGTTTGCTGATCAGTTGACTAAAAACCCAACTCTGGCTAAACTGGTGGCAGAAAAAACTATGGATCTAAACGGTAGATATTTTCATCATGTTGTGAATTTCCACTGATCATTAAGTTACTAGTGTCTTATGCAAGTGTTTCTAACTTACTAATTAAGTTTTTAACTTGCCAGTTTCTAATATCATTAACCCTTTACGTGCTAATTTCCTAAAGTGAGCGTCCTTAAAGCAATTAAGATTCCAAATTGAATGTTCTTTAAGTTACCTTTTTACATTAGAAGTACTCTTAAAGATACTAATTTATGAGAAAATGAAACTGTTTATCAGAATTATTTAGTTTTAGATACAAAATGACAAAAGTTAAATCTAGCATAATGGAAACTAATAAATATAACAAAAATATTAAAAATTCTCAACATATTCAATAGATGAAGAGCATTAAAATGAAACCTAAGCTTTAAAAACAACAATATATTGTATAAAGCATTATAACATGTCTGTAAATACATTTATAGCAATGGATTATATATTTGTATATTTGAATCATTTTACTTTATAAGCTCGGCCAGTAAGATGTCTAACTCGACTCGACTTAATGATAGATCAGTATTAAATCCATGATCTAATGATTAACATATTTTGACTACGAATTTAAAAGTTCACAGTTCGAAGACTATTGTTGTAATAACGCCTTCCACAGCTTAAAGCATTCAATGCGCTCACTATAAGAGCGAAAGTCAAATCGGTCAGGCAAGAGTAGCCCATGAGATAATGGTGTGCATTTTTGACTAATAGCCTTTATTCTAGTTTTCCGTTGCACATTAGCGACGGTTACGTGCAGATAGATAATTTATAGCTATGAATGAAATGTTTGAGAAAATAAACAGTAAATTGACAACTACTACTTTAACATAGTCGAAACAAGTTAGAACTTTGGTTGAACAAACTTACAACTTTCAAATATGTTAAGCAAAACGGGTCAAATATGTTAAGCAAAACGGGTATATCAATTTCTTGTTAATATTATATGTTCATATTACTGTCGAATTTAATAATAATGTGTCCGGTGTATGGCAAGTGTAGGAAAAGGGTTGTATTTTCCTTGCTTTACCTTTGTTAAACGTTTTTGTTTAACTACATTGCTTATTCTTTTTAGGTGATGGATTTATCTCCCAAGACGAGCTCTATCAAGTACTCTGATGAAGTCTCGCCGAATCGTGGCTGATGCTTACGTGTTCTATTACACGGGTAATTACAGCCAATTAAATGACTCACCTGTGTTCGTTTATTAACTTAAATAACAATTTCGCTCATCTCTATGAGGAAATTAACAAAAAAATCTATGTACATAAGTATAACAACACACCTTACTTTGATATCCCTCTAGAACCTCACTTGACTTGATAAGTTGCGTTATGTTCATATTAAAGATTATGTTAATTTAGAGCCATACGCTTCTTGTGTGTTTCATTGATTTGAAAAGAAGATTTATTGTATACAAACATCTTCTGTTACTTTGCAACTGTTACAAACAACAGTAAAACTTGGGAACAACAATTCAACACTCCTTAATTGTTGCAAAGTACAATAAAACTCGGGAACAACTACATCCTCCTTTCGTTCACATTGTTACTTTATAATTGTTACAAGTGCAATAAAACTCGGGAAAAGTTCAACGTTCCTTTTGTTTAGATGGTTACAAAACTGGGTAATAATTTAACATTCTTTTTGTTCTCATTGTTATCAATGAATGTCTACCATAAAAATCAGTAAACTGCTTAAACGCTCAAGAAAAATGGTAAGAAATGAGTCTCACTTCGAATTTGTAATAGGATTTCAGAAAAATGTATCATAACAGGAAAATGTATTTAAAATTGTTTTGTTGATATACGAAAGAACGTTTATGGCAAACAAAATGTATGTGTAACTCTTTTTGAATGTTAAAAACACTATATAAAATCGTGATGTATTATAAAAGTAACTAGTAATGATTAATTTCTAACTTATTATTATAATGTTCTGGAAAACAGCAACAGCTTTATCCATGATTTAATGAAAAAAAAGAAAGATAAAAAAGATATGGGTACATAATGTGGCGTGTTGATGATCGAAGGTTAAATGTGCGCCTGAGATCTCTGATTTCAACGAATAATATACATAATTTCAGCAAACAGAACATTATATCTAACCTCAAGTTTGTAAGCGGTAAACATAAAGATTTATACCATTAAATTTACAGGTCCGATTCTTGAAATAAAGTACAGTTCGGATAGTTTTGAGCTTAAAAAAGAAACTAACAAACCTATATGACTGTTCACATTTGTCTCTATCACTAACTGACGTCGCGATACCAGAACTAAAACAATATCCTGATTAATGATATAAGGCAATGACAATAAAAAAAGTTTTATATTAGTTTTTGGGAATAGCATGAGTTGAGCTCAGGTATCAAATTTCCATAGCTCACAACTCGGTTATGTTACCATTAATGTCCACATATGAATCGTATAATTACAATCTTAGTAAATACATAGCATGGGCATTCTCCAAATATGTAACATCAGCCAGCTCATTCATCAAAGACTCTTTTAATTTCAAGTCTAATCTTAATCAACTTAACTGGCGTTGAGGCTTTATGATTTCGATGTTATATCCCTCTTTACAAAGTTCCAACCGCTGAAGCCTGCAAGATAGCCTTAGAACTCTATATCCGAGATCCTAACCCATCTATAGACATTCCCAGCAACCAATTAGCAACCCTCATAGAATTCACCACGATGAAGACAAACTTCATGTTCAACAACCACAACAATATACAAACAAATGGCCTAAGCATGGGCAACCCAGTATCACCAGTTCTAGCCAATATTTTTATGACACAAGTTGAAACACAAGCAAGTAACACAGCATAACATCCACCATTATACTGGTACAGATATGTAGATGACACGGTTGCGGGATTCAGATCTACACAACACATACTTAATATTTTCAATCACATTAACGCTATACATCCCAACATCAACTTCACACGTGACTAAGAAGCAAGCAATCAAATATCATTTCTTGACCTCAAAATTACAAGAACCGATACACAATTTAACACAGAAATCCACCGACAAATCATCCATACTGGACTATACATATCTTGGGACTCAGCACATGAAACAAAACAAAAACTCAACATATTAAGAAACCAAATAAACACTGCCATAAAACTATGCTCACCAGTTAAAATTAACGATGAAGTAGACAAAATAAAACAATACTTCATCAACATCAATAAGTTTCCTCCACAAACCATAGAAAATATTATACGCACACACCTAGACAGAAAGCAAAATCAACCAACAACAGTAAATATATCTCAGGAATCAAAACATCACGAAACTATATACTGCTGTATACCATATATTCCCGACATCAGCAGAAAAATAACCAACGTTTGGTAAAAACTAGTAACAAAATATGACATTCCAGTTAATACCAAATTTATTCAAAAACCAGGCACAAAACTGAGGTCTATACTATGTAAAAACTACATTGACAAACACCATACCAACATTATTTATAAAATACAATGTGATAACTGCCACGACTTCTATATTGGAGAAATAAGTAGAAAAATGGAAACCAGATTTAAAGAACGTAAAAAGTCACTTTCACACGTTTTCGAACACTGCAAGTCAAATAAACACAACATAACCATAGAAAACACCCAAATACTAAATAAAGAAACAAACATAAACAAACGCAAAATTAAAGAAGCCTTACTTATATAACAACTTAAGCCCGAAATAAACCAATACAAAGGAACATTTGTATACCTATATTAAAAATAATATAATAAATAATAATAATAAAATAAATAACATAAAATTATATATTCAAACATCTAAGCCCGCCCTCTACATTCCGACACTCAGTTACACAACTCCTTTCAAACATGTGATCAGCTTTCGGTCAATTACCTCTTTCTTTGTGAACCTGAAGATGACCGAAGAAGGTCTAAACGTTGTTCGCTCCTCTACATAAAAAATTTTCTCAACCCAAACGAGCCGTTTTTACATATATATTTCTCTACAAGTGGGTTTTCTCGACATCACTGATTAAAAATGTTAATGTTTAAACAAAAGAATTTAACTGTTTTATGGTATTTAAAATTTTAAATATTTTTGGAATTAATTTGCCAAATTGTGATTTTGTTACAAATCCTGTAAAATACCGAGGGGGCTCATTCTCCCCCCCCCTCGGTAAACAGAACGCTGATAACCCACTGTGTAATTTTGTGCTAAACAAACAACAGTTATTCTGGCTTACACGTAGCAATTTACATCGCCATTAGCATTTGTATTAGTAGTTTTCCCTTATTCTAAATTTACTGTGGATGATAAACCAAAGTCACATAAATGAACCAACGACATATTAACTTTTAAAGGAAATTACTAAATGGGAGAAAGTAAACAAGGTCCAACTAAGTTAGGACTCTTGAAGTTCGGTGCGACATTAAATTATGGACGTTTGACTGTAGTATTGCAAATATTAATTTAAAAGGAAAAAAATCACAAAGTAAAAATTGAATTAAAATTCAAATAAAAGCTCTCATACAAGTCATTTACAAAACATACAAATTGTTCTATGAAATGAATAACTGTGCATATCTCACTAACAACTGTGTAATTACTGGCATGCATACAAAAATATTACAAAATTTAACCACTTTTCTAACAATAAGCTAAGTCCGGACCATTGATGCTAAGAAGTCAGTGGTAAAAGTTTTTACTATTTAGCATATTTTGTGGAGTTATCAATGTTTAGTTTGTATACGTATTACGTTTAAAAAGTTAGTGACCTGTTTAATTTATTATGAGGAGGAAACATGTGAATTGAGTATCATTCAGATATTTCAGTAGGTCATTAAATGTAATTTACAATAGTAACTTATCAGATACACTCCTTAACTTTCAAACAAAAGAAATGCTTATTATGGCATATCTGGATTTTGTACCAAGCCTAAATTACACGGAAAATTTAAGAATCAGCATTGCAAGTTCAACTGGAAACATTGATAAGTTCATCTGAAAATATAGGCACAGCAAAACGGAAGCAATCGCAAGTAGTTCATAGATTTGTAAACAAAATTTCCTAAACACTGTGTATGTGATTATACATTTATGGAATTGAACAGTTTTATATGTTATAGTCACATTTTAGTCGTAGAAATAATAAATATTAAATCTAAATTCAGAAAGAAAAATGGAGGTAAAAATATACCTTAAAATAACAAACACAATTATGAGACAACCTAATTATAGCATAAGTAATACACTATGGATGACAGAAACAATAATCAGACAACAAAATTATAGCATAAAGGGCACACAACGTAATAAGAGAAACATTGATGAGAAAACAATGTCGTGACAAAAGGAATACATAATGAAATAACAGACACTTAATTATGATGCAACTTAATTAAGGCATAACTAATACACTTTGGGATAACATACACATTAATCAGGCAACAATGTTATAGCATAAGGAATATGCAATGGCAAAAGAGAAACACTGACGAGAAAAAAAGCACATTATAGCATAAAGAATACACAATGCAATAAGAGGAACATTGATGAGGCAACAATGTTACAGAATAAGGAAAACACCATGAGGTAACAAACACATTAATACAGTAAAGTTCTGACGTAATGAATACGTCATATGATAACAGATATTTTGATTATACACAAAGTTATATTATAAGGAATACGCCGAAGAACCGCAGTAACAGCACAAAGTTCTCGACTTCGCAGTCGTCAGAATGTTGTATCTGTTTGTGTATAGTTCACTAACTGGAAGATAAAAAAATATTAATGTTCAGAGATACACATGTAAGCAATACAGTTGGATATAATTTAAAAAATTGTATGATCTATTATATGGAATTTCGTATTTCAGTAATAATATTTGTTCGTAGAAACCGCAGTGTTAACTCTATCTTCTTGTTACACAATCATAAGATATGTTTACAGACAATGCCGGTGTTGTTGTGGGTGTTTGTTCAGTATTACCGTAAACAGACAAGTTGTTTTCCGATGATTATCAGAGGTTGTAACATCGCTTAGAAGTTGATTGTGTAAGAAGCGTCTTGTAAGAAATATCACTTGAAATATAATAATAAAGAAATCTGCAACTAGGAATGGATATCACTTATATCAGCCGCAACATTGTAAAGTATAACTACAAGAAATTGAGTGATTTAAGATGAAACGTAAATACACATAACACGTTTCTCCATAACTACAGTAGATTGAGTGATTTAATAGGAAGCGTACGTTTCTATCCATGATGACAAGAAATTGAATAATGTAAGAGGACAGATACAAGTAAATATTTTTGATATGTTTACTTTTATATTGTTCTCCGCTAGTACAGCGGTAAGTCTTCGTATTTACACCGCTAAAACCAGGGGTTCGATTACCCTTGGTGGACTGTGCAGACAGCCCAATGTGGCTTTGCTGCAAAAACACACACACCCTTTATACTTGCTCTTTTAAGTTAAAAACAAAGTGACTCTGTCATCGCCAATGTTGTCAGCTTTTGCCAACATGCTAATGAGCTATAGGAATTATAATAAGTTATCTGGTGGTTCAAGCTGCAGAATAGATTCTAACATTGTAATTCAGAATTTCTGCAGCAGAAACAGCAGAGATGTATCATTTTACATATTTGCACTACGATAATGTGGAAATAACAACCATTACCAAACACAATAAATTCCATTTTGAAAAAAGACCAACATAGATTATAACTCTAAAAGTAACTAACACGTTAAGCGTATTTGGTCAATTTTCGCCTCAGTTTATGTATGAACGAATGCTCTGTTCTTTATCATTCTTTGCTAAGATCTTAAATAAATTGTAAAGATGACAAATTCAATGGAAAACGTAAATGTGTCTAATTGAAAAATTTCTACGACATTATTGAATTTTCATATTTAATGGAACATCGTTTGTTGATCGACGTTCATTAAAGATTCTGTTAATTCGTTTTGATGGAAATAAATAAATAAAACACCTTAGTTAACTATTTTTGAAGGAAACCATTTATAATATTTCTATATGCAAGGAAACACTTGAGAAGAAATTCTACGTTCATCTAGCATGTTTTAGTTTTGTACCAATCTGGTTTAATCTGGAAACAAACACAAAGTTGGACCTAAACCACTATAATAATGTAAAACAATAGTTCAGTACAAGCTGTTTAATAAGAATTCAGTACAAGCTGTTTAATAAGATATTTTAAACAGATATTTCTAAACTATATTATACTTCTTACATAATTCGCCTTTCTTCCAAACCAACTTTGTTTTTACTTGTCTTTTCTCAAACATAAGATTGATGATACTGAAAAGATACGTCACAGTGAGAGTTTGCGAGGACCAGTCAACACTTTCCTTAAATCATACTTATTGTAGCTTCATAAATTTTATATAATGATTGAGAATGTTGGAGAAACATATTAAACTCATTCTGTGGTAATTTGAGAAACAATCTTTAACAGGGTCAGACATTCCTGATTATATATAATGATTTTGAATACACTTCTGATGAAATTTAGTTTCCATAAAACAAATTATTTGACTATATATATATATATTTTGAATACTAGGGTTTTTTTACCACAACTTTCTACTGCATCTCTAAGCCAAAAATAAAAATAGAGGCATAGTTTCCTGTTTTGGAATATAAAAGATCTAGAAGTATTGGAAACTCACTACGTTTAGCCTGGTTTTTGTTTGTTTTTTGAATTTCACGCAAAGCTACTCGAGGACTATCTGCGCTAGCCGTTCCTAATTTAGCAGTGTAAGACTAGAGGGAAAGCAGCTAGTCATCACCACCCACCGCCAACTCTTAGGCTACTCTTTTACCAACGAATAGTGCGACCGGGATTCGAACGTTTAGTATGGAAACCACACCAAGCCATGCACTTAATTCCTATACAGATAAAAGAAATGCGCCAATTTTAAATGAATGTATGTTTTCCATAAGTAGTAGTACCTTGGAAAATCTTGGATCAGGTCACTCTCTGATGCAGGAACAGATTACAATATATACCCAACAAAAAGACTAACCAGATAATTTATTGTTATTTGCATCCAGTAAAAGTAGTATTATTATAATCTAAAAAATAAGCTACTTTCCTAAAATACTGGAATTTGAAATAATGATTTTATTTTGGATAAAAATGTAGTGTAAAATTTTAAGTTTGTCAATGTTTAGAAAATGTTCAATGTAGGTTATTTCTTTTCGTTGTAAGTGATAATTTTGTTACCTATGTTTACTCCAAATACTTAAGTTATATTGTTCATTTGTTGTTAAAAACAATTTCAAAACTAAGTTATCTGTGCCCACCGCGGGTATCAAGATCCGAATTTAGCGTAATAAGCTTACAACTTAGCCACTGAAAAAGTTTAAGTACTATTTTCTTCATCTTTGATGAATTATCCTGAATAAGATACCATTCAATCATATCAAGATTAATGAGAAGTCTCAAATATTATGATTTTATTCGTAGTTTCTCAAACGCGATTGTCAAGTTTGCTTTAAAATGAAAACATTTTGACTTTAGTGAATTATGGGCAAAAAGGAACACATATTTTATTTTTATAGAATTCCAGCTGAATTTAAAATGAGTATAACATAGAAAAGAAACATATCAAACACTTATAATTTCTATTTTTAATAGTTAATTTTGAAATTAGTTCTATTTATTGGATTCTAATTTTACATTTTATTATGTTTTATTAGTTTGGGCCTCCCAGTGGCTCATCGGTATGCCTGTGGACTTACAACGCTAAAAATCGGGTTTCGATACTCGTGGTGGGCAGAACACAGATAGCCCCTTGTGTGGCTTTGTGCTTATTTCAAAACAATATTATTAGTTTGATTTCTACACAAAAATGTTCTTGAGATTTAAAGTTAAAGGTATGCTGTACATGTACGTAACTTTAAACCGATAGATATTATAAGAATCTGTACTTTAATAACACATTTGATAAAAAGAAAATTATTGGAATCAGTATTCTCGACAGATCATAACAACAACGTTTTCTTGCTGCCATCTCGTAGAAAAAAGTATAATTATAAAATGACTTCCAATCATTATCAAGCGACAAAACCAGCAAGGCAAATACTTAAATATTAATTTGTTGCGCATCTTTCTAAACTTGATTCCATATTTCAAAATACAAAACTCCTTTAATAGTTTAGCAATAAAAATAAGTTCATTGATTTGTTTAATTATTTCTAACATTTTAAAATACGTGCTTTTTTCTGTTAAATATATTTTAAACTTTATCTTCATAATATGGATTTATAAATTGAACCTCACAGATAACTTTAATTGTACTAGTTCGCATTGGTTACAATGAGATAAATACACCTAATTGCTTGTTTGATGTAAAAATCCTTTAGTATGACATTTTATTTCACAAATTAAGTAAAAGTACTGATTCATATCAATGCATTATATACAACTTGTTCAAACATGTAGCCCAGCAAGGCCACGTAGTTAATATAACTTGTTCAAACATGTAGCACAGCATGGCAGAGTGGTTAAAGTGTTCGATTTGTAATCCAAATCTCGCGAGTTCGAATCCCTGTCGCACTAAACATGCTTGCTCTTTCAGCCGTAGGGGCATTCAAATGTTACAGTCAATCCCACAATTCGTTGGTAAGACAGTAGCCCAAGAATTGTAGGTTGGTGGTGATGACTAGCTGCCTTCCCTCTAGTCTTACACTTCTAAATTAGGGACAATTTTAGCGTTATAAGCCCCCAGACTTGCCGCTGAGTCACTGATTGGAGGTTGAGTCTCCCAGATTGAGGTGTAGCACCAGGGCCGAATTAAGGGCAACTGATACCCTAGGCACAGCCCAACAATGGTGCGTCCCTCGGCCCCTTTATTATTTAACTGACAAGTCATTAAGACTCAATAAGTGCTGAAAGTGAAATAAAAGTTTGAATATTTTTAACCTTTCTTCAGTTTTCTTTCAGGTCAGATCCCACAACTAGATTAAATAAAAACTTTTTTATCTTATTTATTTAAGAGACTGGGCATGGATCAAAATCAAGCAACGACTGAGACCTTTTATTTAGAAATGAGGGAAATCACTTTGATTAATGATAATTAAAAATTATTTTTACTGCATATTTATTTTCACTTTGAGTTAACAATTCTCACTTTGATGTTGACAAAATGAAAAAAATTTACTCAAAATCTTTTATTCAAAAAATCTCATTTGGATGTTAACAATTTCTCACTTTGAACTTAAAACCCTGTAAACAAATTATTTACTTATACCTTAATATTTACATTTTAAAAAGTTTTATTCTTGATTTTTAATTGCAAAGTCTTTGATCAAGTCTTCAAAACTAATTTGGCGTGACAAATCTGCTTCTATACTTAGCAGAGACAAGACATTCAGCCTGTCTTGTCGCATAATTGTTCTGTTGGGATTTTTAATATGCTTGAGTTGAGAAAATGAGCGCTCATCTGTGTAATTTGTCATCATTAATGTTAAAAATATACGCAATGCAATGTCTACATTTGAAAACGCACACTTAATTTTATCTTCTAAAATTACTTTATAAAGTTCAGTATAATTGAATCTGATTTTTATAGTTTTTGTTGCACTGAACTTATTGAGCACATATGAGTGAAACTACTGAAGCTCGGCAGAGAGATTAGTGTCCAAATCCTCTGGGTAAGCATCAATTAGCTTTTGCGAACACAGAGTACCTTTCAGTTTCAGCAGATGAAGTGACATCATTTGTCACATCACTAAGAAAAGAAAATCTGTTTGCTATTTCTTTATACACCTCTCCTCTCCTTCTCATCTGGGTTTCTAGTTTGTCAGCAATTGTGTAGAAGGAGGTGATACGAAATTTATCTTTGGCATTCAGTCATTGAGTTTCTTCTTTCTGACACGTTTGCAAGTTTGAGCTGCATTGTAATCAACATCTGGTCATATTTCCTTTGCAACTGCTTCAAATTTTTAAAAGTCATCCCTTACAGTATGTAGTTGGTCGGCTAATGACCCGTACAAATCTGCATGTGTTTTTAAATTCACATCCTCATTTTGCAGTCCTTGACTTGCTTTATGAAACTTTTGCAAAATTTTATCCCACATGATCAACATAAAAACAAATTATAGATCTTGCATCTTATTTTTAATATTGTCTGCTTCTCTTCTAGTGTCTCCCTTTTGTGACTGGTCTTCAACTAGACATTCTAAAGCTTCCAAAATCTTAAAAAAAGACTTCAAAATTGTTGCCATGGCATGTGCCTCCCATCTAGTACCAGAGAGGGATTTTAACACACTTTCATATCCAAGACAAGCTTTAAGAATTTTCCACCGGTTGGTCGAGGCTGAAAAAAAAAAGTGCAACACTTAACTGATCTATATAGGATAGATATGGTGTCAAGTCAACTGACAAGCTAAAATAACCAGAACAAGTTACTTCTTCAACAATGAACGCGTGGTCCTTCTAAGCCATTGGTTCAATAGGTTCTTCACAGGTGGTTCTGAACAAGCAAGAAGGATTTCCTTTTCCAGAATTTCCATATTTCGAAATATGCCCTGTTAAAAATGGATCAAACTGACTTATGAGTTCAAGCTCAAGCAGCCCTAAAAAATTCCTATTCTGCAGTGAACCAAATTTTTCATCTGTTACTCGAAAATTCAGGCCACATTCAGCTAACGTACGAATAACAGTTATTACACGCTCCAATACATGTTCCCAATAATTGCACTCTTCTTTAATTTGTTTTACCAACTCTTGTCGCAAGCCTAAACCTTGTCTGCGAGTTAAATATGTTAGCATAGAGCCTCAGTGAGTAGTGCTTCCTTCATGATGATCAATTACGATAGCATTTCGCCAGTCACTGAACCCTTTTCTTTCAACAAAACGCAAGGGAAATTTAGGGGCAAAAAGTTTACAAACAAAGCAGTAAACTTACCCTGTTGATGGTGAATACAATACCTACTCTCTCTTGTATTGCTTACCATTGGTTTTTACCCCAAAGAAATGTTTTTGCAAACAGCATCTAGTTGGTTTGCCGTTATTGAAAGTCCGACAAGTGGGTCCACAAGCAATCCAATAAACCACATCATCAGCAGAGAAATCGAGCCACAATCCTGGATTTTTTGCTTTAGTTTCTTCATCTTTTGTAGACTGAAGCAGTAGAATTTCATTTTCAGCAATTATTTCAACTTCAGACTGTCTTGTAGAGCAACTTGCATCAACACTGACACTATAGATATCGGGAGAATTTACAAGCAAAATGAGATCAATTGTGAAACTTGCGCCAGTTGAGTCCGCCTGTGACATTTCAACGTCATCATGATGTTCTGACCTTAAAGTGGACAAAGTGGTACTTGTATATGTGAAGCTTGGTTCAACTTCAATCTTGTTAGAGTCAGATGCAGCATAAGTGACTTCTGATGGCGGAGATGGGTTTTGGTTTCGAAGATCATGTTGTGCAAGTTGAGTGAAAAAAAATTAGTCAGCTTTCCAGTCTTGGCCACTAAATCCTAAACCTTTTGTTGGTTCTCTTTTTGCCAGTTTTCTCTTTTGTGCAGCACTTAATTGAATACGTTTCATCTTGAAACCTGAAAAATACAGAAACAAAAATATAAAAACCACAAAAGAATATGGATTATATATAGTTATCACGATTAGAAAAAAACACTGAAATTCATAAAGAAAAACGTTGGTAAGACAGTGAATTATACTAAACTCTAGGTCTACATTTAGACAAAGATTGTCAGAAAGTTATCCTAGAACCTAGGTCCATCAGCACATAAACATGAATTCATAAATACCTTTATTGATTTGCTGCATTCCGATTGGTTGAAAACTATTCGAAATTAGCTTCGATCCATTTCCGGAGAATTAGTTTTCAGTCATTGTAAAAGTTTCATTAAGGTTATTGCTATGGTAGCTGTATACAAGAAGTAATGTCAGTGGTAATATGCAAGTCCATTGTGAGCCAAAATGTATTCCAAAACAATTTGTGATTAACAACAAATACTATAGTAGCCTATATACACAGTGATCATTCTGTACAGGAACACATACATAACTAATAATCAATTGTAAACTGTAGTGCACGTTGAACTACTAAATACTGGGTTAGGCCTAGACTAGAGTACCTTAAGCCTAATCAAATACCTTAAGAATGAGTTGTCACATCAACTCTGAGCTCAGTTTTGACTTGGGGACTTTGGATGAGCCAACAAATCATACATCAACAAATGAGACATATTTCTGTAACTTTATCGGCATGCCTGTATACGAAGGCAAATTCAAAACGATGGCTTTAAATTGGGAACAATCCACTTCATTATTCCAGGCTACAGTAGCGTTTCTAGTGTACTAGTTACAATATTTAGGCCTAACGTTATTGTCACTCAGTTCTCAGATAACAACACTAACGTTAGACCTAATGCTTTTATATCGCAACTGAGGCCACTAACGTTAAGCCTAGTACTCAGTACTAACCTTGCTCACATAAACTTGTTCAATTCATGCACTTTTTAAGACAATCTTAAATTGATTTTATTGATTTGTCGTTTCTTTGTAATTTCTTTGTATGACCACGGTGCCACAGTACTGTAGTATAGCGTATACATAACAACGTTAAAAATCACGTTGTCCAAGTCTTACGCAATTAGACCTACAAGGTCGAATTATCGCCTTTAGACTGCTCCGATAAGCCAGTTGTTTTCCAAGCTTTTCAGAAATGTAAGAGAACACAGTTTCACATCTGTTTATATTATTACATAATTACAAGGGAATACATACATACCCAAATACTCTTATAGGTTATTATATGTAATCTACGAACGGTGGCATTTCTTTCTAAATGTTTTCATGGTATGATAAATTTCAAAACACAAAGGAGGTTTTTTATAGCAAGTTCTTAGAAGCCAAAAAAAATTACGGCTCATTAGAGCTTCAGTGAGAAACACACTTATAAAAATATTACAAAACACATATGAATAATGCAATACTAACGCAAATAAAACTAAAACAAACGAGACAATAATCTAAATATAAAGTATGAAAACAGAAGCCGAAAAACAAAACTAGCCATGGCTCTGCACACAACTGTCACCATTTAAGTTAACTTTTGTTTCTATGGTACTATACTCTTATTTTTCTGTAGATGTGACTGAATAAAGCAGTAAAAGGTAAAACAAAACAGTTCCACTGCCTATAATTTTTTTTTATAAAAAGCCACAACAAAAGGAATGATTGAGAAAAATATTTCACCTGCAAGGTCAGTCATTATAACGTTTTATTAACAATATAGAGTAAAGTCGAACACGGCAGATAAGGACAACTACAAAAAATCGACTAAAGTTGAATGTGGCAGTGAAAGATTTAAGGACATGATTGCTAGGGGAAAAACTCTGTGGTTCCCCCCTTCCTTTGGTGCCCTAAGCACGTAATTATTTTGTTTAATGATTAATCCAGGGCTGTGTAGCACCTATTTGAAGAAATATTTTGCCTATTAAAAACTAATTTGTGTGTAGAGACTATTTGAAGATATATTTTGGTCATTCAAAATTAATTTGAGTGTAGTGACTATTTGAAAATATCTTTGGGCTATTGAAAACTGATTTCAGCATAGAAGATTGTTCGAAGAAATCATTGGGCTATTAAAACTAACTGGGTGCTGCTTTTACCTAAATTCGGAGCTATATGACACCAAATATAAAATTATACGATTTATGCAAAAGCTAGGATATCTGTACTTTAAATACACACAATATGAAACAAACAAATCAACTCATATTACGAAGGTGCACATTACTTTAATTTGCACTTCGATTATGCTTTACTTGCTTTGACATTTAGAAGTAAGAAAACTTTAAAATTTAATGATATACTTATATTTTTCTAAAGCTTTTCTCTTGTGTCTTTACAAAAATGAGCTTACTATTAATTAAAATGAAAGCAATTAACAATAGCCAAAGCAAAGCAAAGTCTTAATTTAACTAGTGATTGTGCAGTTACTCATTAAAAAAATGTAGTTTACGAAGTGTAACGTAGTTAAATTGTCGAATTAAAAATGCGTTACGTATAATTTATGTTTGTCAAAAATAATTTTATAAGAAAATTTGTATCGACACTGTTAGATGGGGCTCTTTCTTAAAGACTATGTTGGCTCAACTGCTAACAACGTTTGCTTTAAATTCAGTTTATATTTTGTTGTTGTCAAGAGTAAAACCAACTACGGGTATCAAAGCTTAAGGTTTAGCGTCGTAGCTGTTTCAAAAATATATTCACAGCCTTAACAGCTATTACTAGATAATGAAAGTGTATTTTCTTCCTCAATAATATGATGAATATTATGTATTTGTGGCAACATAAAATTAAAGAAATATATTTAATAAAGTACAAATAAATACAAAAAATTAAATTAGATGTAGGGATGATTGGGGGGAAAATAACAGAAACGATAGAGACATGCTAACGTTAAACTGTGCAAAACCGCGCCTCACTTCACGATCTTCCCTAACTTGTACATTCACAATACAGAACTGTTGACGATATATAGGAAGCGGATGTTATTCTGATGGTATATAAAGAATGGATGCATTCTAAAAGTTTGTATAAAGCGGATGTTATTCTGATGGTATATAAAGAATGGATGCATTCTAAAAGTGTGTATAGAGCGGATGTCATTCTGATGATGTATGGAGAGTGGATGCCATTTTGAAGGTGTGTAGGGAGCGGATGTTATCATGATGACACCAGTGAGAAAGTATACAGACAATCAATAGAACAGTCGTAACGTCAGTAACAATCGCAACAAGCAATATGTTGGCTCATAGAATAAAGTACAGTGAGACTTATCATACTTTAAACGTTTTTTGAAATATAAGTAACAAGAGAAATGGAAAATGTAACGCAGGAAGGTCTGATAAAAAGAAGAAGAAATAAGAAGAGAATGAAACTCTGCTTACTTGTGAGACTTCAATCAAATTTAAAAACCAAACAGTAACTATGCTTTTTTATTTTAAATTTACTTACGGATAAAGTAAGCAAAATAGTTTTTTGGAATAGGTACAACGTTTTGATCACTAAGCTATTTGTGCTGCCTATCAAGGTAATAGAAACCCGATTTTTATCATTATAAACCCACTAACTCATCTTCACACCACCTGGAAGATGATAATATGAAAGTGAAGAATAAATAAAGCTCAAAATATTTTTTTTCTTTTCTTTTAAAAATATGTTTAAAAGAAGATAAAGAAGTAAAGCAATACAGTCATGTGAAAAAGTTAGGACACCCTATGAAAGTCTGTGTATTTTTGTAACGTTTTTGGATATATTTAATCTCTATTTTAACAATACTGAGAGATTATAGAAATATAACTAAACAATTAAAACTAAAGAAAAGACTAAGATTTTCTGTAAATGTAATTCTACAAAAATGCATATTCTAACTGAGGAAAAGTTAGGACACCCTATCCTCTAATAGCTAGTGTACCCAATTTGAAATAACTGCAGTGAGACACTTTTTGTAGCCATCTACCAGTCTCTGACATCGGTCTGAAGAAAGTTTGTCCCACTCCTTAATGCAAAATTCTTTCAGTTGCGAAATGTTTGAGGGGTTTCTTGCATGTACAGCCCATTTCAACTCACCTTACAGCATCTCAATGGAATTAAGATCTGGGCTTTAACTCGACCATTCCAGAACTCTCCATTTCTTAGTTTTCAGCAAGTCCTTGGTGGATTTACTGGTATGTTTTGGGTCATTGTCGTGTTGCAGGGTCCAGTTCCGCTTCAACTTTAATTTTCGTACAGATGGTTTCACATAATTCTCAAGCACCCTCCGATACACAGTAGAATTAATGGTGGATTCTACGATTGTGAGTTGTCCAGGTCCTGGTGCAATAAAGCAGCCCCAAACCATGACACTTCTACCTCCATGCTTCAAAGTTGGTATGAGGTTCTCTTCCTGGAATGCTGTATTTGGTTTACGCCAAACATGTCTTCTGTTCTAGTGTCCAAATAATTCAATTTTGGACTCATCTGTCCAAAGAACATTATTCCAAAAGTCCTGGTCTTTGTCTACATTCTCTCTGGCAAACTTCAGTCCAGCCTTGATGTTTCTCTTAGAGAGCAAAGGTTTCCTCCTTGCACACCATGCAAGTTAAACTTGTGCAGTCTCTTTCTGATTGTAGAGGCATGCACTTTCACATCAACAGTAGCCAGAGCCTGCTGTAGGTCCCGTGATGACATGTTAGGGTGTTTGGAGACCTCTTTTAGCATCTTGCGGTCTGCTATCGGGATGAACTTGCTTGGACGACCAGACCTGGGCATATTGGCAGTTGTTTTGAAAGCCCTCCTCTTGTTGGCTATTTTCCAGACAGTGAAATGGCTGATTTCAAAATCTTTTGGGATCTTTTTAAATCCCTTACCAGACTCATAAGCTGTTACAATTTTCTTTTTGAAGGCCTCAGACAGCTCTTTTGCTCTCATTTTGAATTGATTGGCAAAGAAAACAGGACAAAAATGCACGACGTGAAATATAAACAAGCAAAAAACACGAATATTTACAAATGAAACAAACAACAAATATATACAAACATGAATATTTACAAATGAAACACAAAAAACACAAGAAGCGAGAGTGGAGGCAGGGCAGCTCAGAAGCAGACCTCCACCCAACCCCCCACCAATGCACAAAGGGACGAGACGTCCGGCAGCCAGAGATGGTAAAACGTCCCGGAACCCAGGCGCTGGTAGTTAGCCTCGAGGTGAAGTAACAGTACCCGGCCCGTCCCAGTATCGAAAAGTACGACACCGGAGCCTGCTCGAAGACCAATTTGTTTCGAGCAAGCCAGATGTGGTACTTAAAGATGATAAGTGTATACTGAAAGGAAAAGGCCAGGTGGCTGGAAACAGGGACCCGCACGTGATACAGGATGGTGTCTGCCAAGAGTGGCGGGACCCGGAAAAGGCCCGCAACCTTTTCCAGATCTCTGCCGACGTCGGACAGAGATCCAACCTGTGCAAGACAGACTCCATCTAGGTGGGACACACGGGACACAACTCTGATGTGCACGAGTTCCACAGGTAGGTATGCTCCCTCACTGACAGGATGTTATGCACCACATGCCAGTTGAAAGCCTGGAGGTAGCGATCAACATGGTGCAGTGCAACGCGGCCCCAAACCACATCTCACGGCAGAGCAGGGTGGGTACGTGCGGGGACCAGCAGGCAATAGAGAGAACGGTAGTCCATCATGACATCGGCAGACACAATACGACACCGCCGAATCGCAGCAGCAGCGCCGACGTACCAGGAAGGAGAGTCAAAACACATAAGTGTCTGCAGACTCATAGGAATATCAAATAGCCTGCGCCCCGTGCTGACAAAGAATTTCACTAGGTGGCAAATGGGGTGACCCTTCAAAGACAGACAGCAAAAGGTAACAGACAGAAAAAGGGAAAGTCACTGGGTTTGGACACATGGAATGCCCAGACCACCCCTGCGAGGCGGCAGCATCAAGGAGAGCCGAGACATCGTCTGCAGCTTGCTGCCCCACAGGAAGGCAAAGACATGGCGTTCGATGGCGCATACAGAGCAGTCATCTAGAGGTAGGACAGCCCCCAGGTACCAGACCAAGGTTGACAGGGCAGTAACGGTAATCTTGCACCACCGAATCAACACGCTAAACTCTCCCCTCCCAAGCAGCCTCAGGGCCCGCGAGAAAACGAACCCCGAAGCAGGTGATCGGAGAGGGGGTCCAATCCAGACCAAACGGGGAGTCGGCAGACGAGGTCCATTTGCCAAAGCCCCGCACACGAGACTTTGGTACATTCAGTTGGGCGGAGCTGGCCCGAGAGTAACGATGGACGATGGCCAGCGCTGAACCTAAGGATGTAAAGTTCTCAAGGAACAGGTTCACATTGTCCGCAAGCGAGACATACGTCTCACACGAACCCCCCCGGCATCTGGAAACTGTGCATCGAGACCGAGTGGTACAGATGAAAGAGCAGGAACTCGATAACAAACACGTAAAGTGTTGGGGACAACGGGCAGCCCTGGCGAACCCCCTGCAAGATGGGAAAGGAGGACATCAGGTACCCGTTAACCAAGCGCTTGCTCGTAGCGGACGCGTACAAGGCCTTCACGTAGTAAACAAAAACTGGAGGGAGTCCACACTTCCCCAGAACAAACCACAGAAAGCCATGATGAACTCGATCGAGGGACACAAAGACTGCAGGGATATCCCGATCCGTGATGTAATGGAACAGGTATCTGAGAAGCACCAGATTTTGTTGGATACTCCTGCCCCGCACGCCGCATGTCTGAGTGCAGGGAAGGCATGACCGCACCCAAACAGGCACACAGGACCTTAGAAATGATTGTTACGTTCAGGAGAGAAATGGGGCGCCACGAGAAAAGATCTTCAGACTGGTTGGGATCCTTAAAGATAAGTGTAATTAGCCCATCCAGCGTTCCCGGTGGCAGAGACCCCGCAGCCAGACAGTCGTTAAAAAGTCGGACGAAGGAGGGTCCGACGACAAGCCACACGTGGCTGTAAAATTCCACTGGCAATCCATCCGGCCCAGGACACTTACCAAGCAGCATGGACCGAATGGACGACCAACACTCACCCAAGGAGACTGGTTTCACTAGCTGTTCATGAAAGGAAGGGTCGAGGGAGGGCAAAAACTGAGTAATGGAATCCCACAACCCCTCGTCCACGGGCGAAGCCGAAAACAAACGGCGATAGTAGCCGAGGCACGCGTCCAGAATGTCGGAGATATCAGATGACGATTGACTATTCTTCAACACCAGACTGGAGATGTTTTGGGTCTTAGCCATCTCCCGTGTCTTGATGGCACTTCTGGGATCGAGCGACTCGATCAGACTAGAGACGCTCGCCGCACGGAACAGCTTGGAATAATCCAAATCTATATCCCTATGTAGTGTCTCAATGTTCGAGAGGACCCAGCGATCCGTCGGTCCACCACGAAGCAAGGCAGCCAAGATGTTCTGCTTGTCCCGCAAGGCCAGGTGGAGGGCCCACGAGAGCCGCATGTCTCATCAAAGTGGCACAAGCCTCCTTGAGACCTGCCCACCAAGACCCAGTGACAGACTCGACAGAACAGAACCCCCGAACAAGGGCATGCAAAGAGTCTCCCACCTCATCCTCGGCAAGGAGGGAGACGTTGAGCCTCCACACACCGGGGCCCCGACAAACGGGGACAAGATCCCGGAATGTGGCAAGAAACGCCCGATGGTCAGACACAGAAAATGAGACATCCCCAACCCGATGAACAGCAGCCCTGCTGAGGCTCTGCCACAGGCCAGGTGTCACATAGAACCGGTCAAGGCGAGATGAAATGCCACGACTGGACCAGGTAGCCACACAAGCAGACCCATGCAGTGTGTGCCAGACATCACAAAAAGCGAAATCCGACAGCACTGGACGCAGGAATCGCGTACTCCAATCACCAGTACTAGGATCACCCCCAATCTTGTCGAGGTGAGGATCCAAAAGACAGTTGAAGTCACCCCCAAGGACGATATCGACCTGTGTGACCATGAATCTGTCCAAGCCCGAGAAGAAGGCATTCCACTCCTCGTGCTCGACAGGCGCATAGATATTGACAAGCCGAATCTTACGACCCCCAGTGACAACATCAATGTACACCACCCGCCCCTCAGCATCACTATGTGACGCGAGGATGGTCCCAAGAAAATGCGGGTGGAAAAGGATCCCCATCCCACACGAACGTGTAGTGCCAAACGACCAGAAGGCACGGACAGGGTGTCGGGAGGAGAACGAGAAGTGGTCCCTCCGAGAGACGAAATGGGTCTCATGCAAGAAAATCACATCAACTGCAAAGCGGTTGAACAGGGAGAACGCGTAGAATTGCTTAGCAATGCTACGCATTCCCCGGATGTTCAAAGTGATGCAGGAAAAAACCATCAACCACTCAAAGGGAAGGATTTAGTGACGCTGATGCTTTGACGATGAAGACGGAGGTAGGGGAGCGCACGGCCTCTTGATGCTACCCGACCCCACCCCATCTTCGCAGTAGCGGCCGCCGACATCCGACCACCGCTGCTGCACGTGAGAAACTTTCGGATTGAAGTCCGGTTACACATCAGGGCTGCATGGCCCCCGCACCTCCCCACTATCCTTACTCAACCCTGAGAGACAGGGAAGAGCGGGGAAGTCTAAGAGACTCAGGAACGAGCCTGGTGACGGCAGCTCATCCACGGTCGGGGTTGGTGCTACAGGGGAGGGAGCTGGCACGACCGCAGACCCGAAGGCCGTTGCGGAGGGCCCCTGGAGCTCACAGCTGCAGCATCACTAGCAACGGATGCCAGTGGCTCCTTAGAGTCCCCGACTGCCCCCACTGACCCATCCCGAACAGGGGGAGGCAGGACCATCCACAGAGGGACACACCCTCACACAAACAGGGGGACACGACCTTCCTCAGAGCGCCCCTCCCCGACACTTACAGAGGCGGGTGGATCTTGGGCGCCCACACTGTCCCCAATCCCCACTCCACCCGACAGAGAGGCCTGAGCCCCCACAGAGCCTGGCGACGCTACAGGGCCATCCAGGTCGTCCTGGACCCCTACAGGGGCCCCGTCCAAACCCAGGCCCGAAGGAGAAGAGAGGCCTCCTCCACCCCAACAGGACCAGGAGCGCCACTCACACTCCCTGAGGACCCAGTCACCTCTAACTGGGCGGTCGGGACCTGGCCTTCCTCAGAAGACCCTGCCACGGCCTCCGGGACAGGCGCCCCCTCGGGGACCCCACCCATAGTCACCCACATAAAGCATGTTGTGGCTAAAAAAATAAAATACGCAAGCGTATGATCTGCAAACTTGATCAAATATCTACAGAACTTATGTCGTGAGTTATAAGAGGGACAGTAAATTCCTTAGTATGGTGGGTGGTAGGGTGCTGTTGATTGGCGGCTGTATTCATCATGGTGACTAGTTCAAAATTAGTGATGGCAGCAGATAGTTTTAGTGTCTTTGTCTTAAATAAAAAATAAACAACCTAATTATGGGTTTTTAAGCCTAATTACGGAATTGTAATTTAACTTATGGACTGTATCCTGAACATAAAGAGTTAAAGTTAATTATACAATTTTAACCTAATTATTGGTGTTCAAGTCTGATTAAGAACTTAATATGAGTATGGACTTTTTGATATAATTATAAGCGTTAAATTGTTTTTTGTGCTTAGACATAAGCGTCTTTCTATCTTCAAGTACCCTCAGATTTACAACACTAAAATCAGGCGTTCGATTCTTCTCAGTGGACTCAGCAGATAACTTAATGTGTCTTTTTTACTATAAGACACACACACTCTCTATCCTCAAGATTGCATGTATATTTAATCTTGCAACAGTTGAACATGTTACTTCCAACAGAAGTAACAAATATCAAATACTTATGATATTAAGTATATCTGATAAATTAATGTTAGACCATGAGATAGATAAAAAGATTCACTTAATAAACCAAACCATTCCTAAAATATAACGTTGTATTTTTAAAGTTGAGAGCTGATAAATATGAGGCTAATTTTTTTTAGAAGATTACAAAATTCCGAAATATTTGTTGAGTATTACAGAACTGATGTTTCACTAATGCCTAAATTTTTAGAAATAAAATATGGACAGCTTCAATCTCTCTTTTACAGTTGAAAAAAAAAGATAAAACTAGTTTTACAAAGTAACCATGTTAACAAATTATTTGTGTTATTTGTAGTTAGTCGGACAAGTTTAAAACTTCATTTAAAATGAAAGGGTTAAAAGCGGGTTTATAAACTAACCACACAATATTTACGTTCCAGTAAGTAACATTCCCATGGAATGTTCTAGTTGTGGAGGGACACACTGCTCTTCGAAACAACAATTTTCTTCTAGAATTTACAGCAGGGGACACAGCAGACAGATACAGGTAGCTTTAGTCTAAAACAAACGTGAGGTAATTACCCTAATACTGAAGCAGCAAAAACAAGTATTTGTCTAATTTCAACCATATTAAATTCATTTTTTATATGGGTCATGATTTCTTTCAAATAAATATTCTAATGCACACATAACCGACAAGACGTTTAAAGCCACAAATTTATTTTTGTTTTCTGTAGCGTGTGTTTGTGTGTGCTTTTTATAGCAAAGCCACATCAGACTATTTGCTTAGTCCACCGAGAGAAATCGAACCCCTGACTTTAGCGTTGTAAATCCGTAGACTTACCGCTGTACCAGTGGGGAACGTTTTCTGCAGTAAGGTAAAGGCAAAAAAAATGTTTCTTTATTATTTATAGTTTCTTGTTGTTTCATTCATATAATCACCTCACACATTGGTATGTCTGTGTACCTCCATTTCCGCTAGAAACCCATGTTGGGTTTTGCTCGCATAGTCTTTTATGTGGAATTGTGCTAAAAACATAAATATAAAATTAATAGTTATTAATTATTCAAAGAAACATTTACAAGATTGTGTGTCCTAAGGAAGGTTATTCATGAAATGTACATTGTATGAAATTTAAATATATTCTTTTTTCCTAGACTATAAGAATTTAAAATAGTTAAATGTAAAGTAACATTATCTTTCACTAGACGTTTTTGTTTTTCGTCGTTTTATGTTACATATTTTTTATAGATCAAATACATTAAACATTGACACTGGCCTTCATGCTGAAGTGTTCAAGTACTGCTGGTATTACAAGCATTATGCTCGACCAACGAGAAAGAGGTATTTATACTTCTAGAAATGAAGGAGTTTTGTCCAAAAATTCACGTCCTCTGGTAGATCAGCATACGTTTGCGGACTTACAACGCTAAAAATCTGGGTTTCAATTCCTACTGTAGACGCATGTAACTTATTGAATAGCTTTGAACTGAAACAAAGGAAAAAAAACGACAACAGATAAAAGTTCATGTCTAGCATGGGCTGGTGGTTAGGGTACTCAAGTCGATTTATCCAATCCCTACACCGAACATGCTTTCTCTTTTAACTGTGAAATGCAATATAACTTAAAGTCTATCCCAATTATTCGTAAAGTGTATCCCAAGAGTTGGCGGTTAGAGGTGTAAACTAGCTGGTTTCCTACAAGTCTATCAGTTCAAAGTATGGACAACTAGTACAGATTGCCCTCGAGTAGCTTTGCACGAAATTCAACAAACAAATAAACAAACTATCCAACATTTGCACACATGTATCGAACAGTACACATCTGTGTAAAGTTTTGTATAAAAGGCCCCTTCCTACATTTCAATTCGTGCTTCTCATTGTAAGTTGTTAGCACATTGTTTCTGTACAATGTTTTAAATAGATTTTAAACGTATACTTATTCTAGTGTTTGCTCATCTTAAGCTTTTAGGCCTATGATTTCAATAGACTTAAGCTTGAAGAGCTAATCTTTAATACTGTTGGCAAACAAATTAACTCAAAATTTCGCGACAAGACCCATGTTTTGTATAAAATCATGTTTAAAACTATTTATGTATCTAACAGCTTCTCGGTAAATGACCTTATTAATTAAAGGATTTCTAATTAAAATTGACTCACGAAAACATTAAACAAAAATGACAAAAACTTAAGAGCGACTTCCATTCATTACTTCCAGGGTTTCCTAAATATTTTACAAATAGAATAAATTATTTCAACAAGTTACTTTAATCAGTTCATTACTCTCGATGTTGTAATTGTTAAAATCATAACATTACTGAGGAGTACGAAGTAGTTGGATGTTATCGTTAGTGTTTGTTTTTGAATTTCGCGCAAAACTACACGAGGGTTATCTACGCCAGCCGTCCCTAAATTAGCATTGTAAGACTAGAGAAGGCTACTAGTTATTACCACCCACTGCCAACTCTTGGATTACTCTTTTACCAACGAATAGTGGGATTGACCAACACATTTTAACGCCCCCACGGCTGAAATAGCGAGCATATTTGGTGTAATAGGGATTTGAACCCGCGACCTTCAGATTACGAGTCTAGTGCCTTAACCACCATGCCGGGCCTACCATTAGTGAATAACATAAAAACATGTTGATAATTTGAATATTAACAGCTGTAAGTACTCTAATACTAAAACTGACGCAATCGTTTATATTAGATTAAAAATAAGATAAATAAAATTTAAAAGGTTTGTAACTGAACATAAACCTTTCTGTACACGAAAAGTAACGAAAAGGAAAGTTTTAAATATCCGATGATAATATTATAGGTTTTTCATATTTGGTTCTCTAACAGCTTTGGTACACCTTCAGTTCATACATTCATGAAGAATGACCAACTGTTTTGTTTTGTAAAAACAAATAATCGTTAACTTACAGATTACACATGTCCACTGCACATATACAACGCTTTATGTGCTTTAATAAACAGCTTTCTATCTCTGGTAATTGATGACAAAAGCACGTACATAGTATGCGTGTTTGTATAATACAGAATATTCAATACATTAGAAACTTGATACAAACTGTGAGAACCTGAACAAGCTGGTATTCAAACGTTATACCAGATGGTATATTATACTTTGAAATATGTAATAAGAAGCACGCAATTTATTGTTTGTTTTTTGTTTTTGAACTTTTCTAGAACTTAGTTGCCGAGTTGTGTAAATAACTAATGAGAATTATTATTATTATCATTTGTTGTACTTTATTTGTTATTAACCAAAGAGATCCAGGTTGGGGTTTGTTTCGAAAATTAATGAGAAATGCATAGTTTCACGTAACAGTCTTATACGAGGGCTGTTCAAAAAATACGCGGACTGTTTGAATTGCGCTGCTCCAGTTGGTTCCAGGGGAATCCGCTTGGTGTCGCTAGGTTCGCACAGATCAGCTGATTACGACGCCATTTCCCGATTGCAGATATCTTCATTTGTGTATTAGCTATGTGGTTTTAAGTGAAGTGCGATTTTTTCGTTTGGCGGGTTTCAGAATAAATGACCTGAAGGAGCAACGACTTGCTGTGAAATTTTGTGTTAAACTTGGAAAATCTGCGACTGAAACTTTTGCTATGCTTAACACGGCTTACGGTGATGTTGCTATGAAGCGTACGACATGTTTCAAGTGGCATGAACGTTTTAAGGATGGTCGACAGTCCATTGAAGATGATGAGCGTCCTGGACGTCCTTCCACGTCAACTGACGACCCACACGTCGACAAAATCAACACCCTGGTGCGGGCAAATCAACGTCTGACTGTCAGGGAGCTTGCTGAAGAGTGTGGGATATCAGTTGGATCTTGTTACGAGATTTTGACCGAAACATTGAAGATGCACCGCGTTGCTGCGAAATTCAGCCCTCAGAACTCGTGAGTTTTTGGCCAAACACACGATCACTGTTCTTCCCCACCTCACCTGACCTTGCTCCTTGCAATTTTTTTCTTGTTCCCCAAACTCAAAAGACCCTTGAAAGGAAGAAGATTTGAGACGATTCCCTAGATTAAGGCAAATGCGACGAAGGTGCTGGAGGACATTACAAAAGAAGCGTACCAGGACTGTTTCAACAAGTGGAAACACCGTTGGGATAAGTGTGTGCGTTGGGGAGTAGAGTACTTTGAAGGGGTCCCAAACCTGTAACTTCTAAATAAAGTACATTTTGTTTTATGACGTCAGTTCGCGTATTTTTTGAACAGACCTCGTATAGAGTACCTTGAGTTGTATTCTCCTTGAGTGATGTGCGTTTCCTTTGAGTTGCTTCAAACTTCACATGCAAGCTTAAAAATATACTTGTAGATGAACGTATATGTTTTTCATACATAAATTTAGTTGTGACAAAAATATACTGAAATGTGTACTTGTTCCTTTAATTTTTTGAGCAGTATAAAACAATTTCAGACTTTCTATGTGCAAAGCAATCCCAGAACGTTTAAACAGGTTTTGTTTCTGTAAAGTTGACTTCCTCAAGTATCTTGTGGACCAGGGACATCATACGCACCCTCTAAATGATGCAGTGTCGATTTTGTTGTTTATTGGGCCCATAAATATACCACGCCAGTCACCTTAGTGACATTGTTTGAGTTTTATATTGAACGTTCGCGGCATGTTTGCCTGTTTTCTTGTCTTCCGTTTAATAGTATTTCGATGCAAATTGTACTCGTAGGATCGTATATTTGAACTGAATGGCGGAAAACAGTCAATCATATGCTAAATGGTTTAGCTGCTGTTCTGTTCTTGCTAAGCGTCATGAGATTTTTTACAGGAAAATGAATAGGTTGCAGAAATGCCTTTTGTTATTCAGTCTTTAACATGTTTCTAAGTTGTGTAGAAAATACCTGTGATTGTTTCCTTTTGTGATTTTTACGTAATATTTTTCTAACTCGGTAATTTCTTCGAGTGTTTATCGGGATTTTCGTTTTTGATTGATGTGTTACACAGGTTTTAACTGTTGCAAGAGAATTATTGTTATTATACTTCCAACTTCTGAAAGTAAATAAAAAATTATATACCTTAATACCCACATTATGTCGAGTGATTTTAATACTATAGCCAACCTTTAATATTTTAGAAATGAGTTATATTTTTAGTGAATTATTTACAAAAAAAATTAACAATGGTACTATGTCGTCATTTCAATTTTTATTTCCACTAACTTGAGTTTTCGTGTGATTTTTGTCTCTGGAAATAACATTAAACATAAAACTTTAATTCGTTGTGGGATGGATGGTCGGTATTATCTTTGAAAATAGTTTTATATAAATGTTAGAAGTAACTGCACATTGTGATTAAAGTACCTTACCCACTTTGCTGTATGAGGCAAATTCATGACCTAGTCTTTGACGCTTTTTCGCCTGTTATATGAACTACGTAATTTAAACTAAAACTGGTTTGTAGATTTATTAATTAGAGTATGCTCATGACTGTGATACTCAAGCTCATGTAGGTATTTTTACTCTTGTTACGTTTTGAGTATCATAAATTATTGATTATCATAATTGTTCAACATTCTAAAGTATTACATCATCATTGCCACTTGTTCGATACTTCTCTCTCTTTTTGGTGGTGATGATTATTTGCCTTCCCTCTAGTATTATCTGTCTTCCTTCTAGTATTACCCTCCGTAAATTAAGGTCGGCTAACACAGATAGCCCTCGTATAGCTTTGCGCGAAATTGAAAACAAACAAACGAGTATCCTATATGATACTGAAACGTGTCTGTAAAAAGGGTTAAGCAATTTGAAATTCATTACACAAATTATAATTAAATATCAGATTAACAAAATATAAAATTAATTTTAAAATTAGTGCTTCTGCAGCACTTCATAAATACACACTTTTTTCCATATTTGTTTCACCTTTACTTCACATAAAGTTAAGAGAACAAAATGAAGACGTTTTATATGTTTTTATACGGAAACGAAGTAAAAACTTTCCATTGAGATATAGTACATATTATAAATTTCAAATGTTTTATAACAAATATTAGATTTATAGATGTCATTGAAGTAAAATCAGTTCCTCAAATATATTTAATGAAATAAACTTATATTGATGAAATTGCGATTATCTGCTGTATTTATACTTGAATTATTCATTTCATGATTACCAGGTTGAAACTAGTAAGAATGAATCCATATAGCTAAGAGTTTATGTTGTTTGTAAGTAGTCACGGTTTTGAATAACTGTTATTATTTGCATAGCATAACGAGGTGGTGAGGGTTCTCAATTCGTAATTTGATGTTCGCGGGTTCGAATCTCCGTCACACCAAATATATTAGCTCTTTTAGCCGTTGTGACGTTATAATGTGACGTCACTCTCACTATTCGTTGGTAGTGGAGTAGCCCAAGAGTTGCGGGATGAGGGGTGATGACTATCTAATTTACCTGTACTCTTACTCCTAAATTAGTGACGACTAACGCAGATAGCCTTCACGTAGCTTGAGCAAAATTCAAAGCATACAAAGGTAATTTACACAGACATTATGGGTCCTTTCAGAACATGATAACCTCATGAAGTGACGTTCTGAGAGAAAGGTATAGGTTGTAGTAGCCACGGTTTAAAACATTGATGTTGGGAAAAAAAAAATGTCCATCACGTTTTCTTGTAGATATAAATATTCAAAATTATTTGACTGAATATGATATATTATTATTTTTTTCAGTTTGTAAAACAAATCTTAAAATAAGAAAAAAACAGAAACAAACTTGGAATCTTACAGAAACAATCGTTATGAGAGGTAGAAACTAATACAATTAAATTCTATTCTGACTTTCAGTATATCGTTCTATTATAAATGTAGAATTTAAACGTGTTTATATTCCTTTTCTTGTTGATATAAAAGTAAACTTCCAGAGAAATGAAAAGGTAGGAAGTTTAACGTATTGGAAAATATTAAGCAAATCTTAATGCTTAAATCTTTAAACTTATATATGTAGTTTCAAATTATAAATAATATTCTGTGAAGAAATAACTAGTTGGTTTAAGTCAAATGGCTGTATTGTTTTCATCCTTTTACATTTATCAGAAATAACGTATTTACAATTTATGTTTCTCTCACAAGATGGCAGTAAAATTGCAAATTATTTTATTGTTGCTATACTTCGTCTAGACAGTTGATATCAATCAAAAATATTTTTTATGAAATGTTAAAGCACAGATACAGATAATTTTAGCTTTGATATTAAGAATTATTTTAAGCCAAAAGCAAAATAATAGTATAATAATAAAATATATAATTATAAGTCAATAAGTACAAAGAATTAGGCATAAATATTTTGCTTATTTATTTGCATGTAAGTTCAAAGTTATATTATGGACAATCTGTGTTTTTAGTGATATAAGGCTTCAAACTTAACGCTAAGCTACTAGGGGACGTATAAATGTCAAATACTTGTTTCAAACATTCCAGATTATAAAAACAATTTAAGTTTCTGTTTCCCGAAAAGTTCACTGAGCTCAAAAGTTCAGTGTAGAGAAAACAAGACAATACTGGATAAAATCACATTTTTGGAGTGTTCATTATAGCTAGGTATTTGGAATTCTATTGCAAAAGCTACTTTGATTATTACATTATTACCAAAACAGCTCACAGAAAACTTATAGAATCTTGTTGGAAAATTGTACTTTAAGATTTTTCAACAAAGCCAAAGAAAATAGGACTGCAGCACTACCTATGTAGGGATGGCTCGCATTGTCCATCGAAACGGTATTTTAAATATCTCCTCAATAGGTCATTAGAACTTTACAATACTATACAGTGATTTATTTTATAACAATATCTATGTAACGACTGAGTCACAAATTCTGGAAATGTTTGTAAACATAATGTAAACATAATGGCAGACAGTTTGAATTTCCTATTTCTCTGTTTCTTTATCATTGCATGATAACTGAAAAATCAAAACAATGGTGTCAACCAATTTTACTGAGATGTATTCGTTTTTGTAAGTAATAGTAATAACTAGTAATAATTTTTAAAAAATCATAATTCTTGTGTAAACGATGTTATCATTACCCTTTCAAGTTACCTTTCTAACAGAAAGTTGGTGTCATCAAAAAACTTAAGAACGTGATGAACATGAATTACCAGTTTGAATCTTGTTGTACTTAGAATTAGGTTATAAATATAATCTTCCTATGTCTATTGAAACACTGCATTGAAAGAACAAGCAAATAATTAAAGAAACACTTTTCAAAAAAAGGGGAAAAAATATAGGGATGGCTAATATCAATCCATTCTAGCTGCCTTCCCTCTGGTCTTACACTACTAAATTAGGGACGGCTCGGTGCAGCGGGCTAACAGCCTACTCACTTAAATACCTGTTGAAGAATTCGCAAGCTATTGCAGCCCTATGTTCCTTGATGGAATCTAATGGTGATAACTAACTAATATCAATCCATTAGAAAGATTGCAAACAAGATGCAATATAGTTATATAACAATAATTATATAGCTATTCAATCGCACTTAAATTTAATTTATTCTATTTTTATCTGTTAACATTCTACTACGCTGTGTGCCTGTGTTATTACGTAATCAATCTTACATTTACTTCCTTTTTGCAAAGTGTTTTATTTAGTTGTAAATAATGGAGATGCGTTTGTCTGTGTGAAACTTTTCTGCTGTTAGGTTTTATGTATGGGCCGGATTCTTTACAGTAGGTGTCTGTGACTTGTTGGTGATAAATTTTAAAAAATAAGCAAACAGCACACAGTGTACTTGCTTTAAAATAATATATTAAAAAACAAGTGAAACGTATATAGAAATTTTCGCTACATTGTTGGTGATCACAGTTGTATTCAGAACTTTAAATAAATGATTCAGTTCTTTAAGGACACAATTTGACAAGATGAATTATTCGTCCTTTTCTGTTATTACAATACAGGCTGGGATAATTTCACTTTAAAACACTACTATAAATACTGGTTACCACAGTTGTATATAAACCTCTAAGTAATCGTCTATTTTACACTCTTTGTAGCTCAAGCTCACATTCATGTAATCTAGATCTATATATTGAACTAAACTTCCGACATGTATTTATTCCCTGAAAAAGGTCTAGAAAGTTCCACACATTACCAAATATTGTGATTCAATAATACTCAATTAAAACAACAAGAAAAATTTAGAAGACTCTAGTGACATAACTATTGAATTACACAATATATGATTCGAAAAGGCCCGGCATGGCCAAGCGCGTAAGGCGCGCGACTCGTAATCCGAGGGTCGCGGGTTCGCGCCCGCGTCGCGCTAAACATGCTCGCCCTCCCAGCCGTGGGGCGTTATAATGTGATGGTCAATCCCACTATTCGTTGGTAAAAGAGTAGCCCAAGAGTTGGCGGTGGGTGGTGATGACTAGCTGCCTTCCCTCTAGTCTTACACTGCTAAATTAGGGACGGCTAGCACAGATAGCCCTCGAGTAGCTTTGTGCGAAATTCCAAAACAAACAAACAAACAAGATTCGAAAACAGTTAGGTAAACAAACCTGCGATAAACTATCGCTTCTAGAAACAATTAAATGTAACAATCGCGCTTTACTTAAACTGAAGAAGTCGTGTGTACCTGACATTCACAAATTATTTTATAGAATTCTGCAAATCTAGTACTGTTAAAAATGCCTTTGTCTGAGACGTCTGGATTACATACTTACTGGCTTTTCCATTCAGAATAAACTCAACTGTATGTTGCTTAGACAAGCTTTATAATATAATGAGTATGCTACACGATGTCACATTGTCGTGGTAAGCACGTGACAATTGACCTCAACTGGTTTCGATTTCAATTTTAGGTTTTGAGTGTTGAAACAGGTAATATAAATATCACCAAACATGCTCGCCCTTTCAGCCGTGGGGGCGTTATAATGGTACAATCAATCCCACTATTCGTTGGTAAAAGAGTAGCCCAAGAGTTGGCGGTGGGTGGTGATGACTAGCTGCCTTCCCTCTAGTCTTACACTGCTAAATTAGGGACGGCTGGCACAGATAGCCCTCGAGTAGCTTTGTGCGAATTTCAAAAAACAAACAAACTAGGCGTACTATGAGTTGTATCTAACAACACCAAAACCCAATTTATATAGCTCTTTCTCACATGGTCCATTTATGGATCAGATAGCCTGAAATAAAAATATAACCTCTCAGAACTAGCCGATAAGAAATACGATGCGAGAACGATCACAGTAACAATTACAGTAAATAAGACGCAAATTATCAAGAACTAATTCCATAAAGAACTGCTACAGAGTGCAGTATTCCCATACTCCATTAGGAACTATTACATAACAAGTATTCTAATATTCCATAACAAACTGTTACAGACTTTTTCTTTAATCGTGATGCCCGTTTTTTTTATTAAGCCCATAACTAAACAATGTGTTATCCGTGTAGTGCCCATCGCAAGTATCAAACCCTATATTTAGCGTTATGAGCCTTTACTGTTAAGTCACCCAGGGGGGGTTGGGGATAACAGAGGTTAAAGTACTGGTTTCCGAGATATTATAATTGTTCATTCTCAACTTAACAGGTTTGAGAAATTCGTGATATGTTTAAAAAGAGCTTATTTAATTAGCCACAAAAACTGATAAATCTGGATCTGGAAATGAAGTTTGAGAAATCTCGTCTGTGAAAATTTAAAGTGGTTTTGTATGTTTGAATTTTGCGTGAAGCTGAACGATGGTTCTATGTACTAGAAGTTACTAACTTTGAAGTAACTAGACCGAAAACAGCTGATGAATACTGCACATTATCAGCTCTTGAACTACTGTTGTTTTACCTGTTGGCGCGATATAAACGTTGCCATTATAGTCATACATGATCCCAAAGCGCACTTCACCCGTAGTTTGTAAGACATTCTTAAGATAGATTTAAGGTTAAATTAGGACGTTATTTTCTGTTTTAAGTTACTACTTTCTGTTTTCGACCTAATATTAATATATTTTAACTTGATCTCCAATTGTTTAGACACGTAAAGAAATACCAGTATTATTTATCTTACAACTTGAGTTGTATTCTTCAAATTTATCTGAGAAACAAATTCCGTTGATATTTCTTAACCTTTGATTTTTAAAAATAACATAAATTCCAAATTATAAAGTACTAGATTTCCAAGATTATATTAACTTTCGTTAAAGGGTAGTACATGTCAGATGCAGAACAATTCTTGTATACTTTCCATTCAGATAGACTCTCCAAGTGATCTTCCTTCATTAGTCGTATGTTTGTTTGTTTGTTTGTTTGAAATTCGCACAAAGCTACTCGAGGGCTATCTGTGCTACCCGTCCCTAATTTTGCAGTGTAAGACTAGAGGGCAGGCAGCTAGTCATCACCACCTACCGCCAACTCTTGGGCTACTCTTTTACCAACGAATAGTGGGATTGACCATCACATTATAATGCCCCCACGGCTGAAAGGGCGAGCATGTTTGGCGCGACGGGGATGCGAACCCGCGACCCTCGGATTATGAGTCGCACGCCTTAACGCACTTGGCCATGCCGGGCCTCATTAGTCGTATGGCATGAGCGACTTTCAGTTGGGAATCAACCTATTGTCTTGTTGTACAATATATCAACATAATGAAAGCATGAATTAATATATTTCATATGACATAAAACACTGACTATAATTGTTGTTTTGAAGCATAAACTGTAATCATGGATTTGGGATAATTTTTGACCTATAGACGGCAAAAAACAATCATTTGGTTTAATGTCAATGGTCCGATGGGTGATTTATATAATATTCTATTCTTGCCATGCAGTATGAGATTCAGACAAAAAGTAACTGAGCTGTTTGAGAAATTACTGTTGCTATCAAATCCTCAAAATGTTTCTAAGCTGTGTAGAAAATAAACATAATTCTTTCCATTCCTTATTTGTGTGGCCTGACATGGCCAGCTGGGTTAAGGTGTTCGACTCGTAATCTGAAGGTCGCAGGTTCGAATCTCTTTCACACTAGACATGTTCGCCCCTTTTAGCCGCGGGGCGTTATAATGTGACGGTCAATACCACTTTTCGTCGATAAAAGAGTAGCCCAAGAGTTAACGGTGGGTGGTGATGACTAGCTGCCTTCCATCTAGTCTTACACTGCTAAATTAGGGACGGCTAGCGCGGATAGCCCTTGTGTAGCTTTGCGCGAAAAACAAATAAACTTTATTTGTACATAGTGTTGCACGAAGTTGTTACTTTCTTATGAAATAAATTTTCACTTAGGCTGGTCTACGCAGTTTATGGATTTTTTTACTCTCTATGTATTTGTATGCGACAGCTTGCACCTTAAATTTCTAAGAATAAATAACGATTTATCTGAATGTTTATCAGTATTCATTGGGTGTTTTGTTTCAGTTTCGTGACTAGTTGTCGGACATCTTACGTGTGATTAAGGACTTTGTTGACTGTTTTTGTATAGCTATGGTCTGGCACAGATAGCCCTCGAGTAGCTTTGTGCGAATTTCAAAAACAAACAAACAAACAAAAGCTATGGTCCTTCATGTTTGTATCTTCTTCTGACTTGAGTGTTATTTTCCTTCATTACAAACGGCTCTCATTAAACGTTACGTTAAAGTTACTCCTGAATGTAGTGGTTGGTATAACATTATTTTCCATAATGGTACTTTAAATGCTTCTCAGTTTTCATTTGATATTTAGTTTTAGTATCCTAATCATCTCTTTAATATCTTACAAATCATTAAGACTTTTTTATGACTATTTTTCTTGTATAACTATGCTTGTTTCATGTTTGTACTTTTCATTGGTTTGAGCTGTATTTTTCTTAACGATGGGCAAATGTTATTATATAAAAATACTTCTTCTACGCGTGTTTGTAATGGCTTCGATTACATAATTTTCGATAAGTAGATGTCTTTCGAGAAAAAGTAATACAAATTATCGTCCAACCTCAAACTGTTGTTGATAAAACTCCTTCCAGATATAACCTGGTTAAACATTTCTTTGGTTTGAGTGTCGTTTTTCTTTATCACAGTGAATTAACATTAGATGGAATACTTCAATTTGTCTCGAGTATTGAGGTTGAAAATACGACATTTTCAATAATGATATTATAAGCTCTGTCAGAGAACGTCAGAACATTGCTGACAAACTTACAGCAAGAGACAAACAGCACATTCAGATCATGAGCCTTGTAAACAAATTTACGAAACCAGTTGTCGGCTTAAACGTATGGTGTGATTAAAGTTAACTTATTTCAGTTTTTGATGCTTTAGTCGCTTATCTCGTCGATCTGCTTCAGATGACTACTTAATTCAGTAATTATATACTTATGTGTATACTACATTCAGTAATTATATACTTATGTGTATACTACAATATGTTATATATTGCAAATTGCTTATTTTTGTTTTTACCGGAAATCTTTGTAAGTACTAGAAATTAGTCTTTCTTGCAATACAGTTTCAATTTTTTTTTAAATTTTAAATGAAATATGTTTTTAATTTGAGCAACAATATCCACTTTAATTTGATGATAGCCAAATCTTTCTATAAATATTACTTGTGTTGAAGTTAGAGAGTAGTTTAAACTATATATATATACACATGTGAAAACGTACAGATTTTTATTTTCGTATTTTTAAAAGCATATTAACTAACAATATGCTTGAAATTATCTACTTTATTCCACTTAAATGCAGTTTAAATTCCAGTTTAAATGCATGAAACGGAATGGGTTAGCCAATGCTAAAGGAAGAAATACGTGCTCTTTTTATATAAAATCCTACAACAAAATGAATTTGTTTTGAAAATTATTCAGAATAAGTATATATGTTTCTATCCTACGTTGCATTAATGAGGAATGCTTGAAATCCTTACGTCTAACTTTTACAGAAAAAGCCATTCCGGTTTTATATTGTTAATAAAGTTATATTGGAAACTATTGACATAAGAAGTTAAATAAAGGTATTTGTGCAAACAAAAGTATTGTGACTTTTTACACAAAGTTAACGCGTAATAAAACGTTAAAATATTTCGCGAAATATTTCGAACAGCTTATGATCATTAAGTAAAAATTCAAATAGATGCTCTGACTATTGGACAAATAAAGGCAAAACTTATATTTCTATGTACGTAAACTCTCATCACATTATGATTGTATTTATTCAGAGTTAGTTATTTTATGAAATATTATAATTATAATTGTTTATGACATGGTATAAAAATTCTTAAAATAGTTCTCAAGTAAATTTAATTTTAAACGCTATTTTTATAAAAAATTTGTTTGAAATGAATAAAAGAAATATAATCTGTGAAAAATAAATGAGAAATAATTCACAAAGAAAAATGAAAATGTTTCTAGCTTACATTATGGTGACTCTTTCCCCAGTGGCATAGCGGTATGTTAGCGGGAATTACAACGCTACAAACTGGATTTTTATACTTGTGGTGGGCAGAGAACTTAAAATAAAGAAACAGCCTGGTGAGAATGCAGATAGACCATTGGTTAACTTTGTATTTAATTTCAAATAAAGAAACAGCCTGTCGGGCGTGCAGACAGCCCACTGGGTAGCTTTGTGTTTAGCTGCGAATAAAGAAATAGCCTGGCGAGAATGCAGACAATTCATTGGGTAACATTGTGTTTAACTTCAAATAAAGAAACAGTTTGGCAGAAAAAGATTTTTGAGATTCTTAGAAATACGTTCAGTTTCAAAAGATAGCTAAATATTCAATTATTTGTAAAAAAAAAAAAATCTAAAAATAAGTTACCAAAATACTTACAATATATTCAAATTGCTGTCGAAATGTTTCTTTTTTCAGCCTAAAAATAGAAAAAGTTAGTAGGATAAAGATTACTAAAATTAAAATTTCCAATTCTATTCATCTTAAATTGTTTAATTATTTCCTTTGAAATCAATAAAATTATCTTGGTAATGAATGAAATAATGTCGGCTTCTTATGCGAGGATAAGGAATTAAATTGTTTAATTATTTCCTTTGAAATCAATAAAATTATCTTGGTAATGAATGAAATAATGTCGGCTCCTTATGCGATAATATTTCAGCACTTGTTTGGATGTTTTATACAAATTCCAAACCTTTCGTATAATCTGGGTAAATCCTTATACACTGCTGGCCAAAATCTTAAGGTCAATGGACATAAAGAAAGAATACGTATTTTGCGTTGTTAGACTCAACCACTTATTTGAGTAGGGCTTCGAAATATGATAATAAGAAAAGGGAAAATAAAAATAAAAACCTTTTAGTATTTAATTGGGAAAATGTGAACACTATTAAATTAGCCTAAATACTAGCTGGTCAAAAGTTTAAGACCATACTGAAATGAAGCATTAATCGGTAAACTCGAAACGAAATTTAGTCATTTGTGTTCAAGCATTAGCGTTGTCAACATCTCCCACTGACATCTCCTGTGTTACACTGGATATAAACATGGCAAAAGCTAAAAAGTTTGAACGTGGCAGAATTGTCAAGCTGCAAAAGCAAGGTCTCTCTCAACATGCCATCGCTGGTGAGATTGGGCGTAGTAAGACTTCTGTTGCAAATTTCTTAAAAGACCCTGAGGGATACGGAACAAGAATTTCAAATGGTCGGCCCAAGAAAATTTCGCCGGCGTTGAGCAGGATGATTCGACGGATTGTCCGGCAAGACACCAGCTGATCGTCGAATCAGATTAAGGCCCTTACGGACGCAGAAGGACAATAAGACGGCATCTACGAGAAAAACTTTAAAATCCGTAACGTCTTCAAAGACTACGCCTTCTTCCACACCACGAAACAGCTCGGTTAAACTTTGCTGAGAAGCACCAAACATGGAACGTAGAAAAGTGGAAGAAGATTTTGTTCTCTGATGGGAAAAAAATTACCCTGGATGGTCCAGATGGCTTCCAACGTTACTGGCACGATAAGGATATCCCACCGGAGACATTTTTTACACGACACAGTGGAGGAGGTTCCATTATGACCTGGGGTGCTTTCTCTTTCCATGGAACAATGGAGCTTCAGGTTATACAGGGGTGTCAAACAGCAGCTGGCTACATTGGCATGTTGGAGAGAGCATCCCTATTGACTGAAGGCCCTCACTTGTATGGAAATGACTGAATCTTTCAGCAAAACAACGCTGCAATCCATAATGCCCGCAGGACAAAGGACTTTTTCATGGCGAATAACGTGATTCTTTTGAACCATCCAGCGTGTTCGCCCGAATTAAACCCCATTGAGAATGTTTGGGAGTGGATGACAAGGGAAGTTTATAGAAATGGACGTCAATTCCAAACAGTACATGATCTTCGTGAAGCCATCTTCACCACTTGGAATAACATTCCAGCTAGGCTTCTGCAAACGCTTATATCGACCATGCCAAAGCGAATGTTTGAAGTTACTCGCAATAATGGTCGTGCAACTCACTCCTGAGACATCTTGTTGCATTTCCTACACTGTTTAGGACTTCTTTTTGGTACGGTCTTTTGACTGGCTAGTTTAGGCTAATTTCATAGTATTCACATTTTCCCTATTAAATGCTAAAAAAGTTTTTTATTTTTATTTTCTATTTTCTTATTATCATCTTTCGAAGCTCTACTCAAATAAGTGGTTGAGTCTAACAACGCAAAATGCATATTTTTTCTTTACGTTCATTAGCCTTAAGATTTTGGCCAGCAGTGTATTAGTCTGGTATTGAAAAAAATTTTTCTCTGGACCCCAAAGTAACTTATCCGCAACGTTTTATTATTGATTATGCATCTTTAAAATGTACAAACAAGGCACTCTTGTGTAAATTAAAATATTCAACATGCGTATTAAAATTAGAAATACTTATACGTTTGCTCGAAATTCACTTACATAAATGAATTAGAAATTAACCTAATATTTTTAGGGTTACGTTATTTATCTTTGTTCTTAAAGTATTTGGCAGGTTCTTCGTTGCATGAATTGATTAAGGTGGCCAAAATGGCCACGACATCTTGAAATGGACAGTCTCGGGTTTTATTTCTGTCAGAACGATACTCTCTTATTTTTTATTCAAATAATATTTTGATGCTTCTTACTCTATATTATAATTAATATTATCATAAGGTAATTTAATTATAATGTTATTAAAACTTCACAGTACATATGTGCTCTGATTTAAATTTAGTTGTATTGGCCTTCTACCATGAAAAAACTTGCAAGACTATGTGTATTAAAATTTGATTGAAACAGAATTGTATATGTGACTTACTAAAGAAAATGATTTGATAAAGTATTCTTTCTGGGATAATTATTTATGGTTTTTAAGTACTTTTTGATTACCATTTTATGAGTGAAAATGAGCCTTTATCAAGTTTAGTAGCCCAACAGAGACCCCTAGTGTGTAATATTATTTTAATGGCAGTCAAATGTTTTATTAAGTTCAGTCTAAGCGCGTGCTTTATGTGGTTGAAATAACACAACAGCCACATGGGAAACTGGTAAAGCTAAGGTAATCAACGTGTCGAAAAGTTGTCACAATCTTCTCAATTTAAGAAGTCCAAAAGCTGTGAAAGATTACTGAAAGTACAGATCATGCGAGTATTCCTACAGATAGATATGAACGAAAGCAATTATAAATACAATTATAGCAAATTCAAAGCTAATGTAACTTCGATAAACATTTTAAGCCTTTGCAAAAAATGTGTAACAGGCGACCTTAAGGGATATTAATTCTGAATTCAATCTCTAAACACTAAATTTTAAGAGAAATCTTCAAAAATATTACCTAAGTACTTGAGATATTAGCATAGAAAACTTGTATTTCTTCGTTGTAGACGATCTTTGCCCATACCGCTTTAAAATTACGATTTCTTACATACTGAATCCTGCTTTGCCAATATCTAAACAAGTATGAAAAATTAGAAAAAGAATGTAATTCTCCAAGCTATTATTAAACACAATAATCTTGCTGTTCGTAACATACCTAGAGACTGTGTTATTACGCACAATGTGGCTATCATTTGATTATTTATAATGTTTTTGGGTCACTTTTGAAGAAAAAAATCTATTCTGATTTGTTTTGTTAACACCAGAAAGATATTATTTTAAAGTAGAGTGTAATAAACAAACTTGTTGCATAACACAATCTAGTATTCAAACATTACACATCGTACTTTCCTATAGTATGCATATTTTAACACATAAAAATCTTAATTCTTTCTAAATTCTAATCTTAAAATATTCCAAGTGCGATTGATATCGTGTGCAAAGTATTTTGGTGTTCTTTACAGATGTTTTTCGTTGGAGCAGCAGCAAGTGTTTGGATTTACAACGCTAAAATTAGGTGTTCGATTTTTCTATGTGGCTTTGCGTTAAGAAAAAAAAACACACAAGTACAAACAAAACCTTTACGAATAGCATTATAGTGTTCGTCGTTTTTTTTATTTTGAAAAGTTTTGACACGTAATGCATACCTTCAAGGTACAATTTTATTCTCAGTCCCAAGGGGCTATTTAAGCTGGGAATCAAATATAACGGGCTAAACCTTTCTCCATCGATTCTCTCGTAATTTAATGTAGCTAAATCTGGGGTCTTCCTAAGCCTACTGAAATTCAGACATATTCCACAAAAAAAAGATATGAGATAAAGGAGGAAAATCTGATCTAAATGTTTGTTAGTGAGAAGAAAATCAAAATCAACCAAATGAAACAGAAAAAGAAGAAAAAAGGCAGCTGAAGGTGTTTCATTATGAATTCTGTACTTGTTTGAAGGTGTTTCATTATTAATTCCATACTCTGTTTGAAGATGTTTTATTATGAATTCTATACTTGTTTGAAGGTGTTTTGTTATGAATTCTGTAATTGTTGGAAGGTCAACATAAATATTCATTCCCAGAACAAAGAAATAATAAAAGATTTCTCATGTTTCTCTATGTGTTGTCACTTATCTCTATGTATTGTCACTTATCTGTATGTATTGTCATTTATCTTTATGTATTGTCATTTATTTTCATGAAAAAATGAAAAGCAAAAGAACAAGAAAATAAAGGTAAAAGAATATTGAAAAGAATTCACTTTTCCTGAAAATGTCGTCGAAATTACAGTTTTCAAACAATCATAAAATTTCGAGTATCTTTGAACACCCTTGAAAATATTTTCGGCGATATATCAAAAAAGTTTTTCAACTCGAGGTATACTTTATGTGCTAATACACATTGCCTTTTATTTTCTTAACTACCTTTTGATTTTAATTTTGGACATTCATTAGTAAAGTACAACTCACGATAAACACAATAATCATTACTTTATGTACAGTATTTTAGTTATATTTAACTTACCTCAGTGAACCTATTCACTTTTACCATAAACTACAAATGTTACTTTTGTTCTACTCATTGTTTCTTTCTCTTCATGCTCTCATTAGTGTTATTTAACTTGTAATTATTCCTATCTGGTCACACCACTGTAAGCATATCATATTGCTCTTTATTACTGGAAATCAGTAATACGTAGATTTTTTCTTAATGACAGCACACTACTTTCTTCCTTCGCTTCTCCCGGTTTATTCATATTCAAATATTCTTTTTATTGTTGAACCGTTGTCTTTTACGGGTAGATGGTTAAAGCGCTCGACTGCTTATATTATGGTGGCGAGTTCGAATCTCCCTCCCACCAAACATACTCGTCCTTTCAACCATGGGAGTGTTATAAAGTAATGGTCAATCCAAGAGTTGATGATCTCACACTGCTAAATTAGGAACAGCTTAGCGCAGATAGCCCTCGTGTAGCTTTGCGCGAAATTAAAAAACAAATAAACAAAACAATCTATATCACTCTAATTTGAATTGACTTAATGTTTTAGTGCACAAATGTATAAAGAAATATCAAAACAGCTTCTTGTAAATGTTCGAATGATACGAAACTGAAACATGATTTTCATAAGTAACCTGTAGAAATATATCCCAGTGACAATTTCATGTTTTGAGTTAGATATTTATATCGTGTACTACAAAGTGTGGCATGGCCAAGCGCGTAAGGCGTGCGACTCGTAATCCGAGGGTCGCGGGTTCGCGCCTGCGTCGCGCTAAATATGCTCGCCCTCTCAGCCGTGGGGGTGTATAATGTAACGGTCAATCCCATTATTCGTTGGTAAAAGAGTAGCCCAAGAGTTGACGGTGGGTGGTGATGACTAGCTGCCTTCCCTCTAGTCTTACACTGCTAAATTAGGGACGGCTAGCACAGATAGCCCTAGAGTAGCTTTGTGCGAAATTCCAAAACAAACAAACAAAAGTGTTGTGTTTTTCAAATGAAACTGTAAATATTGCAACACATCATATTTGAATATCATGGCCCCTTATCAAACAAAATATTCCAAGCCATTAGTGACGTACAAATGGTAAAGTTCTCTTCCAGTCTGTTAAAAAGAGATTTTGCAATAGTAACATTTGTTAACATATTTTTCTGACACTTGAACCTGTTTTGGAATAATCAAAATTAAATTTTCGTTTTTCTTATTTTCGATATTCATTCTACTGTCGGTGTTTCATGTAAAAAACTGACATTTCTTTTATTAATAAAATACAGAAATCAGTAGATGCAGCACATGGAGTACTTTCTAAGTTTAATGTGTTATAAAAAACTATTATAATACCTATAATTAAGTTTAAATGATAACAATAGGTTTATGCTGATGTAAGCCTTGTTGCTACGCCGATTTTCAAACCTCAGTAATAGAGAATTCTATGATTTTTCATAAATGCTCATTTACAAAAGTCTTATTATCTGAAATATATTTCATATATTTTTTCAATGGGTTACGTGGATCAGTATGTGTGTGCGTGGGTAATTAGTTAAACAAATAAGCTATTCACAAAGCCGACACAAAAAATTGTTAATAGAAATTACATGTAATATGTCTGAGATATGTTGTCGTTTATGTAACTGTTCTTTCTTTGGAAACTTTTAATGTACTTGAGCTGAAAAGATTGACATCGTATGTGTGAACATTAATATATGTGTGGTTTGAGCTTGCTTAAATTAGAACGTGCACGGATACAGAATGGTTTGTTTGGTTTGCTTAGAATTTCACGCAAAGCTACACAAGGGCTATCGGCGCTAGTAGTCCCTAATTTAACAGTGTAAGACCAGAGAGAAGGCAGCTGGTCATCATCAACCACCGTCAGCTCTTGGGCTACTCTTTTATGAACGAATAGTGGAATTGACCGCCAAGTTATAATGCCCCACTGCTGAAAGTGCGAGCATGTTTGGTGTGACGGGAATTCGAACTCGCGACCCTCAAATTACGAGTCGAGTGCCTTAACTACCTGGCCGTGCCAGGCGATACAGAATAAACTTCTGGAGTTGGGATAATCTAAGTGGCGGTAAACGATCATTCCGTTTAAAATCTATGATCCAATAAGTTGTCTATCTGCTGTTATATTCTTGTTATCCGTTACTTCTGTTATAGTCTAATCCTCAATCTGTTTCTAAGCTATGTAGAGAAACAACTAGCTAATTACGTCATTTTAAAACGATTTTGATAATGCAAATCACCAATTCACGTGTTAAATACAGCAGCTACAAAGTTGCAGCAGAATGGTACGTACCACAATTACATTTTGACCTTGTGTTACGTCGTATGTAGTGTGATGCCACCGGTTATTGATCGATTTTAGTAAGATTTAAATATATTTCCATATATTGGACTATCGAAACCAGTTTTTATCATTCTAAGCCCTCTAACTTATTGGAGAAGATTTAGGAGTCATTTCAAGGTAAAAATGTGAAAGATAAAATGAGTAATTATCTTTCAGGTTGCCATATATTTAAATTGGTAATTATTGGAGACTGCTGAATTACTAGAATCTATTCTACAGTAAACTCTTAGAAGATTTTCTTTTCTCTCAGATAATATCTCAGACGAGTAAGAAGCAATATTTCTTTAAACATAATTCTGTAATATACAGAGAAGGTTTAACTCTCGATAAAGATGTAACTAATCAAAAGATGGAAAGATTGGTCAACCAGAATAAAACACGTTCCATTCAAATTTAAAATTGTTCCGCCATCTATTGCTGTTTCTTAAAATCACAAGACATGTACTGAAGTTGACTGTAAATTACAAAAATACACAGATTATTGAGTGTCTTATGTTAAAATGCTTTTGATTTTGAATTTGAAAATCAGCAAGTCACGTTACAAGTACAACCGATACGAAGTCGCAGTAGGATGTACTGTATCAAATCTAGGGACATTTTATAAGGAAACGAAATTTTGTATTTTCAAGTATGTGGAAATGGAAGTGACTTATATAGAACATTGAAACATGATGATTTTTAATGTCCTAGGCAGTTGAGTGAAAATAGAGCATTATGGTTGATTCTATAAATCACATTCATCCGTTTTATTAGATTTTATCTAATTCCCCATACTTATGAAACATAATAAAGACATTCTAATTTCTTCTGTAACCAGTTTTGTAATTTAAATTTGATAACCATCACGTAGGTAATACGAAAGTACTTATGACTAATACAGTTTGTTAAATTACGTATCTACAGCCTTACGATATAAGTTAGAAATTATCTTTGAAAACACAGATTTTAAATCAAGTTTGGTTAAATAATCTTTGAACTTTATAATCGAAACTATTGTTACTTGAAGTTTGACATATAATTAAGTTATTTTTTTGTGTTACAAGTTAATATTATGGAAATATGCGATTCCTGTTACATGTTCATTAAGTTTTAGTAAAATACCTAAAAGCTCAAAATGTACGAGGTTGGAGATGAATACTATTTCTTCGTGGTAATACAAAGTTCTAAAATCAAACGTGATTAATATAACTTTTCAAGGTTAAAACAGAGGTTATATACTGTTTTCCATGTACTTGACAGTGCTCTAAACGAAATTATACTTCAAAAGAAACAAATTCTCGAGAGCCCGGCATGGCCAGGTGGTTAAGGCACTCAACTGGTAATCTGAGGGTTGCGGATTCTAATCCTTGTCACACCAAAAATGCTTGCCATTTCAGCTGTGGGACGTTATAATGTTACGGTGAATCCCACTATTCATTGGTAAAAGAATAGCCCCAAAGTGGGCGGTGGGTGGTGATAACTAACTGCATTTCCTCTAGTCTTACACTGGCAAATTATAGACAGCTAGCGCAAACAGCCCTCGTGCAGCTTTGCGCAAAATTCAAAACAAACTCTATGTATACATTTTTTACATTACGCTAAACACGTTCATATTAGAACAGACGTAATAGTGCATAAAATTTAAGCTTATATCAATTACGAATCTGATATGTAACGCTAAGTCGTAAAGTTGGTGCATGAGATTACGTATGTAAAAGCATATCTTTTAATGTAGCAGCAGTATAGAAAAAAATATTTGATTACGAAAATAAAGTGAAAGCGCTGGTATACAGAGTGCGTTTGTTGGAATGACTGTTTAAAAACTGGTGGAATTAAAATCCTAAGTCTTCAACAAATGTATTTGGTTATTTTAATGTATAAGATAGAAACTTATTTATTGTTTTGAATTCGCTAACTTTACAAAACAGAAACATTTTTAGAAAAAGGAAAAATAATATTAAATAACTAAAATTTGTTCATTGTTTAACTGTGAAGCCCAAAACTACATAAATATTTCAAGGATTATATATCAGAATTAATAAATGAACGACTCAGATATTAAAACAAAAATAAAATAGTTGGTTCTTAATTCGTTATTCCAAGAATCAAAACGATTAAACATTTCTTTTATCTGAATAAACATCAAGCTTTAGTTCAATATTTAGATGATTTTTGAAATACATTTGCGAAGGTTAATAAAAGTTTAAATTACTGGGAATATGTAAAGCAACTATAGTAAATAAACACCAAGCTGAAACACAATTTTTATTTGTTAAGTGCAAAGCTACACAATGCCCTATTTATGTTGCCATGGTATCGAAATCCGGTTTTTGGCATTATAAACCTACACACTTATCACTGAGCCACTGCTTGACCTTAAATACAGAGAGTTTTGAATTTCAACTTTGTGATGAAACGGAACGAGAAGATAAAATGAAGTGATTATAAAACGTTGATAATATTGCATAACCGGTAAGAGGAAAAGTTAAGTGTGATCTACAACCTGATATAAATAGCCAATATGGCAAGAGTAAAGGATATTTTCCCCAGGGATATCAAAAACATTTAACTTTACTGGATAAGATAACTGTTATCACTTCTAGATAGTCACCGATAATAGAAATGTTCTTCTATTTGTTTACGTATGTACACATACACAACTATATGTGTGATATACAAAGCATATACCACCCAAAATGTAATATAAAAGTTTGTTAAAATGTGTCGACATTTTCCCAGTTTTAACATGTTATAAATAAGATAAGAAAGTTGTGACAAGGGTGTATACATGTCTACATATGTATGTGTGTATAAGTCGGGGAGAAAAAGAAAACAGGTGGCTCGGATAAAAGTCTTCAAAAAGTATCCACGTAGCAACCTGAATATGTATAATAAACTGTAAATATTATACGACTTTGGAGACGGTTTGACTGAATAATAGACAATATGCATTGTAGGGGATTGGTGTGCTTCGGACAAGGTACTTGCGAAAATACTCTTTTTTCCAGCGCGGGAAACCAACCCCTGGATTTTGGCATACACACACCGTTATCCCACCCAGGACTGTCCTAACTAAACCAACTTAGATTATCCTGGTGCTATACTTAACATGTTTTAAAAACTTCAACAGATTCTACTCGCCTCCTTCTTTTCGTATGTACTTACATCTACTCTTCTCACTACGACAGCCTTATTTTGAAGAGAGCAAAAACGTAGAAGTATTTTGAGAAATTCTTTTGCATCCTATTGTTTAACTGTTTTCGTATCTTAGTAATTACAAACAACTAACGGATACCCCAGAACTCAAACATTCATCATTACTATATCTATATTTAATTGTATTTTTTAAATATTTCAGTAACAACACTCACATTTGAAGTTTAACTTTTCAGGGAACAAGAACAGCGTTAATTTTGTTTAATTTAAACAATTGCAAATACCCGACTGGTTGTTTCTTCCATTCTTCTTTACAGAAAAACTCCAACCCTTGCAAGTTTTTCGGATGAAGCTGATCAAACGTTTTCAATTGGGTTGAGATCGGATGACTGCGATGGCCACTCCAGAACGCTTATATGGTTCCTCTGCAACAGGATTGCACATACTTCGATGTGTGCTTAGGGTCATTGTCGTTGATATATAAATGCCTAATATATCAACGTACTCTTCTTTTTTCGTGATTCCGTTGACGCGGTGAAAGCTGCCTACACCAGAAGAGCTGAAGGAACTCCATAGCATGATCGAGCCACCTCCGTGTTTAACTGTAGGGAAGGTGTTATTTGGAATATTTCGTTCCCCCTTCTTACGGAAAATATGGCGAACATCATTGTGGCCGAAAAGCTCGATTTTAGTCTCGTCTGACCAAAGAATACTCTTCCAATAGGTAAAGGGTTTATCTACATACTTTCTTGCATACCTCAATCGTGCTTCTAAATGAACAGGCTTTAAATATGGAGTTCTACGAGGACGGCATACTTTTAACCCAGAAGAGCGTAACATGTTCGTAACTGTAGAGGTGCCTACTTCAACCCCAATTTTCCTTACCAGTTTCTGTATGTCATTACGTGTTAAACGAGGGTTCCTACTAACTTCTCTGAGAACCTTCCTCTTGGTTCTCTGTGAAATTTTGGTGGGGCACCCGGTACGATGGAAATTAGCAGTTGATTCTGTAAGCTTAAACTTGGCAATTATGCTTATGGCTAATAATAATTATAATTATGGCTAATTATCCAATAATTATGAACCCAGAGTCTCGTTCTGGAATGATATAATGTAGTTTATTCGCCAAACTAAACAAAATTTTTACGGGAATATCAGTTTTTTTCACACGTTCTGAACTGTACCAACACTTTCTGCTCCTCCTATGTTTGGTTATTTGTTTATAAACAGTTTATTTGTCGTTTAATTTACATAAAAATTTATGTAGATGTGTGTTAGTATAATATATATAATGTTTCATACTTCTATTAGTCTAATCGTGATACTTTTTAAGTTGTGAGCAAAAAACCACTCGGGACGCAGGTGTACGAACACTTTCTGTCGTTACTGTATAACATAAAACAAATAAAAGAAATAAAAAATAAATAATTTTAAAAACAAGTAGGAATCTGGATGAAAAATAACGAAACATGAAAAATAATGAAATGTTTGTTTTTTGAATTTCGCACAAAGCTACTCGAGGGCTATCTGTGTTAGCCGTCCCTAATTTAGCAGTGTAAGACTAGAGGGAAGGCAGCTAGTCATCACCACCCACCGCCAACTCTTGGGCTACTCTTTTACCAACGAATAGTAGAATTAACCGTAATATTATAACGCCCTCATGGCTGAAAGGGCGAGCATGTTTGGCGCGATGGGGATGTGAACCCGCGATCCTCAGATTACGAGTCGCACGCCTTAACACGCTTGGCTATGCCAGGCCACCCAAAGTAAGGTTTAAGTTTGATAAATACGTGACTTTGGTGTTAATTCTTGTTTTGAAAATATTCATAGTAAAATTCATACTTCATTTTAAAATGAATAATTTTTAATGTTCTTGTAACATTTAAGCCAATTCAAAAAACAACAACCATTATATCCTTTATACACGGTTTATGTTAATAAAGTTCTTGTGAAACTGTATCGAAAGTTTTTGCTTAGAAACACCAACTTCAGTTTGTAAGTAATGTGAAACTGATAAATTAACACTCCTACGAAAAGACGTTTCTAGTCCTGATTTCTCCAAGCTCGTTCCCTTGGCTGTGGTTTCGCTAGATAGTAGATAGGGGCAGTGGGAATCTCGTTAATCCATTCATTAATGGATTTAAATGGCAAGTTCATTTAAATACAAAATTATTAGCCTAATATTAATAACCTTTCAAGTTGCTCTGGGGCCTATTAGGCCCCAATTTTCGTAGGAGTGTTAAACATGTATGTTTACTTTATAGCTTTAACCAGATAATTTGCCAAAACAAACAATGTCACCTAGTGTTTTCACTTATATCCACATTTCATCAGAAGGATTGTGCTTTTGTTTATGCTAATAATTCACCAGAAAGCATAAAATCACGTTTGAAGCATGCGCTGAGTATATATATATATATAAGGGTATTTTTAACATGTAAAGTTTAAGAAATGAGGCCAGCAAGTGTAAAAGTTTTTATATTCAGACATTCTCATAAATATGTAAGTGTACACTTTTGTGCAACAAATCTCAGATAAATGGTAGTATGTTAGTTATCTCATGCCCTTCTGGATTCTTTCTTTTGCTATGACTATTCTACAGTATATTGCTTTTTATCTATTTTTCTCCAAAAATAAAGATTTGTTAATACAATACATCAAGCAAATGACTGTTTTTTTTTTTTAATATACTTGTTATTAAGTCCACATTATTACAAGCCTCTTGAAAGGATCCAGTTTTACATTTTTTAGGGGTGGGGGTCACACTTTTCTCTTGCACTTACACCACGCTACATGTATATGTAGGTCAATGCTTGCGTCAGATTAATACGTCATTTGCCAGGTACCTGTAGTCGATTATAACATTGAGTTTTTTTGCTGGTAAGCAATGACTCGTTTATACTAACAATTGAAATATAGCCTCACGGAACAATAGTTTAAGTTGAAAAATGAATCTGACCACATATCAAATAAATACATATATTCGTTCGAAAGAAAGATGAATATTTTATTTTTAGAACAAAAACAACATATATATATGCATGTTTTTGTATATTTGCTTGCGGTCAAATTGCTGTATTGTTTTCATTAGATATATGTGTTTTCACAATTGAATCACATTCTAGAACTGATTGGGAACCTGGCCTAAAACTATACAAAACACAATAAATATTGGAGGGAAATGTGGTCCCTCACTCCTGTTTTAGACTAATCGCATGTACATTTATATTCCCGAATATTATGCACTTCATTAATCTTTGGGGTCTAGTTAAAACTGAATGTAACACTTATCAGTACTATAAAATCGCACATTTTAAGATCTATTCGCATAAACTTGACACTCCTGATGCGTATCGCGACATCGCAAGCACCTTAGCTTTGTTGATTTGTAATAAGCTAGATATTCTGTGCCTACCCTCAGGAATCGAAACAAAGAATTTTAGTGTTATAATATAAGTCTACAGACGTATCGCTAAACCATCGAATATCTGGCACGTATATGCTACAATTCACTGTGACTATCAGACTATTCGACACACTGTACTGGTAGATTCAAATGTGGATGAATTTATTCACAGAATATTTATATCAAGTAACTAGGTGCTTTTGATATTTGGCGAGCCTTCGAATATTATTTAGCGTTTGTTCATGTTTTGCGTCTTTTTGTCAAACAAACAAACAAACGCAAAAGCGCTCTCACTTTGTAGCTACTGGTACATTATCATTTGGACCAAGAGTGGGTGGGTGCTACTGACTAATCATTTTCCTTTTATTCTATCAGTTAAAAAATAGAGTTTAGCTCACAAATCACAACTTTTATCTGACTATGTAGTCGAATCTAGCTGACGATCACCGTTATCGCCTATTTTAAAAACCATCACAAATGATTGTAGTAACGCAAAAACTAAAAAGTGTCTGGACTTTTATATCACAATAATACATTTATTTCAAAAACATTTCTATTAGTAATGTTATTTCAACTACTTCCATGATATATATTTCATATATTCACTGCAGTTAAATCGCAACTTATACCGCAATACACTACCACACAGTTTCTGATGTTGTGCAGTAATATAACTACACACTTGAAGGGTTAAGAATGTATATGGAACATTTGAGGATGAATCAGATAAAAATTAACTACGAAGTGTCAAACCTTTACTCAGAATCTTCACACAAATCTACGCAAAGTATGATAATCTGAATGTAGTTATTTCTAAACTAAAGGGTTTGTTTGTTATGAAGCACAAAAGTAGTGGACTCTCTGCGCTGAGGCCAAGGGTATTGAAACCCAAATTTTAACATTATAAGCCTTCAGAATTATCGTGATGAGTAATGGAGAGGGCAGATTGAAGGGAAGACAACTAATTAACAGCACACGTTTCCGACTCTTGAGACACTCTTGTCTGACCGAAAAGTGGGGTTTGACATTATTATATAGACCACACATGACCCCAAAATATGGAAAACGTATTTACATCAACGGGATATAAACCGTTGTCTCTCGGATTCATAGTCCGAACAAGCTAGCTCCTAAACCACGGGAAGCAAACTGAACGTAATAAACAACATAGTTTCGTAATTTAAAAAATACATTCACAAGTTAACAGATACATTTAAGTGCTTTATCCTTAAATAAAACAAATAGTTTTCAAGGATAACTTTAACCATTTCCTGTATATTTTAGAAAAGTATTGCTTCATAACTATAGAGATTCCATAGAAAATATTCCTGTATAACTTATTTCTTGAAACGTCACCCGGTGGGTAAATATTTAATTTACAGACATACATATCTAAAATATGGAATGAAACAGTGACGTCAGAAGTAATGTCTTTGCCAAAAATGTCACTAATAGGAATACAAAATAGAGGAAAAACATGAAACATATTACAAGTGAAAATAGCATCATTAGTAACGCAAACATGAAACCCTTTTTTTTTTATCTTGAAAGAAATGTTGCCATCTTCGATTTTCCTTTTTTTCTCATCTTTGTATTACTATTGGTGCCATTATTATCGGAGCAGTGTTTATTTAAGAATTCATGTAACATAAGTCACACCTAATGAACGTGGCGTACGAGAATATGACATTGCTGAAATTCTGTGTTTTATATGTTCGGTAGCAAATAAACTGACTTATCGATGAAATATTTTCTCTATTTATAAAGTAAATACTTTATGTGATCATATTTTTCCATAGATTAACCCTGAATATTTTAGCAAACAGACAAATATATATAAGTTAATATATGTAACTAAAACTGAATATGTATGTATATATGTATATTACTGATGAGTAGGCTGAATGATATACTAATTACCATCAGTGTGTATTTGGGTTATCACTAATAATAATATTCTTGCGTATCCTGAGATTAATCACAACGTGATTCAAAAGTAATAGGACCAGTAGAGTATGAATAGAAGAATTTTTTTTTCTTCTAAAAGCTGTCATTACGTTGCAAAAATAAACGGAAATGATACTGGAATATTTCAGTTTGAAAGAGATTAATTGCATTATGGGAACATCTGCTGCCACCTGTCCAGTGTCTGTAAAAAACAACTTACGATGCAACAGATTCGCACTATTTTTAGGCCACTCAGGTAAGCAAAGTAGTCCCTGGAGGTAAACGTACAGTTCACATATGTTTAGTCCCATGAGAAATATCCACCCACATAAGTAAAGTAGTTCTTGGAGGCAAACGTACAGTTCATGTATGTTTAGTCCCATGAGGAATACGGTTTTGTCATTCGTATGTGTTGTTAAATACGATTTTCAAAATGCTGTAGTTTAAATACCATCACTTATTTATAGACTAAGATATCAGATACCTGCGGTCGTGATTATATTAACCTATATATTTAATAACATTCTATGTACTTCGCAAAACACCAACCTGTAAATACCTGAATGATCTATGAGCAGTTAAAAGCGACAAAATAATCTAGAAATATAACTTTCTAAATCTAAGAGGCATGTTGCTAAGTGTTATATTGTACATTTATGTAAGGTTTTACTCACAAGCGTACAGACATAAAATGTTATACACAAGTCTGTATATATATATATATATAACATTTTCAGTCGCAACCAAAATCACATACATTATCCAGAACAGCGAATCAAGTTACTGAACACACCACTTGTTCGTGCTGTTTGCATGGCTTCGTTATACGAATGTTATCCTCATGTGTTGCTGCATTAGTTTAATGTGTCACATCTTCGCATTTCCGAGAATTATTAGGTGATATAAACACGTGTTGGCAGCATATTCTAGTTAATGTTTACATAACAGCAAAATTTTTCCTACGTCGACATGTTAAGAAACCAAGCAAAGAGAGATATGCAGAAAGCTAAATGTATAACTTAGAAAAAAAGCCATGAGTAAAATAATAGGCCCAATAACTACTGAATTTAAAAGCGAAATTTTTATATCGAGAAACAACAATGATTTATGTGAAAAACATATCATTATTATTCAATGACAAGCGAAAGAGGTGTGCCATTTTTATCACTTTTAAACTTTATGACGCACTTGGAAACGTTCTCTTAGATACTAAAGTCATGTGATAAACGGTTACGTTATTTGATTGACACTCACCAAACTGCACACTTTGTAGGCAAAAACGCTGGGTTATGAAACAGTTACCTGTTCGCTAGTCTATCAGATCCGGTTCTTGTGCTTTCAAAATTCCTTAAATTTGAGGAATGTTAATTTGAGTTTGCATATCTTCATTTCCGATTAATGCAGAGAATTTACTAGTTTAAACATCGATTTACTTTGGTAAGTAATGTCAAAAAATTTTTATATTCGTTTTTGTAAGATTAATATAAAATAATAATATTTTTTATTTCATCTATATGCCTTTTTTATTCTTTGTTTTTCTCTTACGGTTTGAATGGTATAAGCTAGAAATTCAGGTCTCTTGCGATTACGAACGTGTCAGAGTTTATACGTATAATATTTGTATTTTATGTTTCATATATCAATGTTGTACATGTTGATATAATTGGCTTTGATATGGCACGAAGTCTCGGTATTATACATTTATGTAAAAACTTTCTTAAAACATTTGTCGTTCTTGAGAAACGTCTTCGAAAATGTACGAATATAAGACTCATAATACGCAGTACTCAGTTCCTACATTTACTTTATACTCAACCAATAAAAGTGGTTCTTGAACAGCATGTGGTTATTTGATCTGAAGGCTTGTGACAAATGATGATTAATTTCAAATTGAGATTTGAGAAAAGCTTTTGGATCCTGTTATAGGGTTTACTGGGCTTAACTCGATCACTTTAATGCACCACAAAACTTCAGATTGTGATTAGTCAGGGAAGTCGACATGGCGAGTACAAGGTATACGGCGGTTTGACTTGAGCCTTTATCAATCTTACTATTGCGTCGTTAAGGTCCCGTGGTTCATTTGTACAGAAATAAATTTTTACTTTAACTTGATACAAAGGTTAGAAGTAATTTTAAAATTAGTCAGAATAGGACAATCACTGACTCCTATGACTCTTTATTTGTTTGTTTTTCCTGAGGTGTTCAGGGTTCTCATTTTATTCATATTAATAATGCAGCCTTAGCGAGTGTTAAGGGTTGCCATTTTATTCACATTAATAGTGCAGCTGTAACTAGTGTTAAGGGTTTAAATACTTTTTGCTTTTCAGTTTCCGCAGTTGACATAAGATACCAACTATGTTACTTGGACGTAAAAGGTCGTATGGTTCAGTTTTATTACTTATTAGTTTACATTTATCTGTAAACTCCCGAATCAGTAGTATCTCCAAAATCAGTGTCTTATCGTCATTAGGTGAAACTATTAATTAATATTATATTATCTACTTTACATATAATAGATTTAACATATCCTTAAATGGTATGTATAGCTTTAGCCCTGGAAAATATCAGAATGATATTTAACAGATAGAAGACTGAATATTGGCCTTATAGAGCGTATTAATAAGTAAGCTAAATATGTTCACGTTACGACTAAAAAATTCTAAACATTTTTTTTGCATATTTTAGAGTAAAAGATTGTTCGAAGTTGTTTCTCACATTATGAGTTACAAAATAATGCACTTTGTGTTTTATCCCTGTGTGCTAATAAACAGTAGCTGGGAGCAGTTGGTAATACAAACATTTCTTGTTTTTTTTTTGCACCACTGTGATCAAACATTATGAAGTTGTTAAAAATAATTGATGTGATAATACAGCTAAACGAGAAATGAAAGGAAGTGGTATCTGTCATGGCATAAAAATTATAAAACAAGATGTGACGTTGAATTATAGTTTATCTTATTTTTATTACTACTCAAGGCGTCAAGTCGCTCACAGGACACATGCTACAAATTCTATTATTATTTATTTTGCTTTTTTCTTAGAAATCTGAATATTATGATCCCATTTATTGGTATTCAGGATTAGTACATGCGGATTTGACAGGATAGGCCGACACATAGTTGTGGCTTGTATTCAAACGTTTAACTTTATTGTCTACAACGTTAAATGAAAATTGAACGTTTTGGTCTAGAAAACAAGCACGTAAGATAGCTCATTATTAAAATACGAAGTCTATATTTCCTAAGGGCTTACGAAGTAAGCGTTGTAAGGATAATACATGTAGCCACTATCGACTACGTTTACAGCCAATAACTATTGTTATTACCCTAAATAATGGTGTGAATACACATACATGCAAGTTTGTTTTATTTTATCTAATTTGTTTACAAAAAGCTGCATGAGTTACACTGAAAAACATAATTATCTACATTTTACACTACAAACATTTTTATAACAATATGTTACATACCTCTTGGAAAGACCTATACATACATTTAATTTTGCTTAAATTTGTTGATGTTTTTTTATTTTTCACGATAAAAAAACCTTTGCCCCTTTCGGGCTTTTCTAACACAATAGTATTCGTCAGTAGATTGTTTATCTATCTGTTCGTGACAATATAGGATACAAATTAGCTTAAAGACAAACAGTACTTTCCAGTATACTTAGATACTACGAAATAATAGCATAATTGTACAGGACGTAGAGTAGAAGAGTTGCTATAGAGAAACCTATACGTCAGAACATTTTAGCTTGGTGAAGTTTATTTGCGATTCGAATGATCTGCTGGTTCAGATGAAAGGGTATTATATGCGTTGACAATCTGTTCTGCTATTTAGTTATATGCAACACTGCTGTTTGGTTATCCTCACTATGGCAAGAAGTTGTAAATTAGGGAATGCTACGCGTGAACATTGTTGTCTCTAATTTGGCCAGTTGGCATATGTATCGCGTTAGCTGTCATTAAAGATGAAGTTATCGCATGTCGAACTTTATACGCTTTGAATAAAAATATCGAAGCACAAGATCAGTAGATTGTTTGTTTGTTTTTTAAATTTCGCGCAAAGCTACACAAGCGCTATCTGCGCTAGTCGCCCCTAATTTAGTAGTATAAGACTAGAAGGAAGGCAGCTAGTCATCACCCACCGCCAACTCTTGGGCTACTCTTTTACCAACGAATAGTGGACTAGATATTCACATTATAACGCCCTCACGGCTGAAAAGGCGAGCATGTTTGGTGCGATGGGGATTCGAACCCGCGACCCTCAGAATACGAGTCAAAAGCCTTAAACCACCTGGCCATGCTGGGCCAAGAGCAGTAGAATCTAAAGTGATCATATTGAATAAATAACATAGTACCATTCAATGGTAATGAGTGTGACCTTAATTAATAGGTCACAACTGAAACGTAATGTAAATAATTGCACATCAAAATGTATATTTTTTGCTTTTTTACATCTGTTGTAGTTTTATAATTTTTGCACAAAATATTGTAAAAATGTATAATTGTATAGAAAATATGTTGTTATTGTTATGTTGTAACACAAAATTACACAATGGGATATGTGAGCTATGTCCATTGCGGGATAGTGAACTCTGGATTTAACGTTGTAAGTTCGTAAATTTACCACTGATTCATGAGTGGAATAGAAAATATGAAAAGAGATATTATCTCTTCATTTCACTGGAATAGAGAAATGAGAACAGGTACAGGAATTTACATGAGTTGCAATTATAGTTACCTCAAAAATGAAGTATACCAGACAGATATCATTAAATTTATAACCAGTATATCACATTTGAAGTCACACAATTGGAAAATAAAATTTAATTATCAACTAAAAGCAATGGAAACTTTTTGGCTATTTCGTTAACGATAATATCAAGTAACCAAGAAGAGAATAAAATGTCGAGTAAGCAAGTTCCATTACATACAAAATCTATATAACCAAGTTTAGCTTTCATTTTTTTACGTTTTTAGATAAACGATCTTCATAAGGCATTTCGTTGTATAGGCATTTTATTGACATTGTTAAGTTAAACTATACCTTCCCTACTTGTGTAGAAACATGATACCCAGATAACGTATCTAGCCAGTTATAGCCCAAAAGAGTTCCGTTCTAAGTTCTATCGTTTAACAAATCAACTACATTTGTCAATTAATCTTTTGAATATGATTGGGTGACGTAAATATTCAAGGACATGATTGTTGTTGGCATTGAGTAGTGATTTTTAGGAGAAGAACCATACACTTACCATAAACGATTACATTACGAACAACGCAATGCCTCAACATTTTTCCATCGTAACGAAACAGCATACAAATATGATATCAAGAAAAAGAAGACTCTTCAGTTCCAAGATAAAGTTCTTGATGAAGTACTAAATATTAACAAAAGTTTAGTGGAATCAGTATATGTGATTACAAAAGTTGAGAATCAAGTGTGTTTGTTTTAAATTTCTAATAGATCTTCGGCAAGCAAATTATATGATAATGAAACTGTAAAGGTCAAATAAATTATATTTTGTAATTTTGTATTGATATGTAATAATATATAACGAATATACTCGAGTATTGATAGATAAGCGTCCAGTATATAATCAAAACGTTTTACATGTGTAAAGAAGTTCGTCGTATAAAGAGATCAAATACATGATATACATAAAACTTAAGTAGTCTTAAGGTTCCATCTATAGTAGAATTCGAACCTTTGCTGTATAGAAGCTATCAACACGGATACTACGTCTTAGAACTCTACACCTTTCCATCATTTTCAGGTTTTACTGTTCCCATAGACTCTTATGTCGTGGGCTTTAACCAACTAACTATGGAAGGACTGTAAGAATATACATCTTTCTATTGTCAACAGTCTTTAGTTCAGATTAATATATAATAGTAGATTTGTGGCTCATGCCGCTCTTCCTAAATTTATATAACCGAAACTGAAACTGTAGATACTTGGTTAAACTCTATAATTACAGAATTGAGGAAAAACAAGACAATTGTACGTTTCACAAGTACATCATTGATTACGACCTTAATGCCGTTAATAATGAAACCATAGTCGTGATAAATTATGTATTTATAAAACGTGCAATAAGTCTTGTTTTGCCTTAGTACCTTTGTTTACTATATGCATCTTCAACGATTAAACCCGGCATGGCCAAGTGTGGTAAGACACTCTACTCGTAATCTGAGGGTCGCGGGTTCAAATCCCAGTCGCACCAAAAATGCTCGCACTTTCAGCCGTGGGGAGCGTTATAATGTGACAGTCAATCACATTATTCGTTGGTAAAAGAGTAGACCCAGAGAAGCTTTGCGCGAAATTCAAAAAATAAAAAAATCTTGAACAAGGAGAATAATAAAAATAATTTTATCACCGTTTAACTACTCAGTTGTAACAACTTTATCACGTTTTAACTGGCCAGTAATAACAATTTTAACATGTTTTAACTGCTCAATAGTAACAACTTTATCTCGTTTTAACTGGTCATTTCTCTTAATCCTAAATAAACATGGAGCCACTGTTTTTAATGTAACGTAAAAAAATGTGTAGAATAGTACTATTTTAATATTTAGGATACTGCGGTACTGTATAATTAGTACTACTACATTATAATAGTAGTTTGTTTGTTTTGAATTTCGCGCAAAACTACTCGAGGGCTACCTGTGCTAGCCGTCCTTAATTTAGCAGTGTAAGACTAGAGGGAAGACAGCTAGTCATCACCACCCACCGTCAAACTACTCTTGGGCTACTCTTTTACCAACGAATAGTGGGATTGACCGTGTCATTATAACGCCCCCACGGCTGAAAGGGCGAGCATGTTTGTGCGACCGGGATTCGTACCCGTGGTTAAAAAGTACCTCAAGTTATAAATGCAGTTATAAATCTGCTACATCTCTTGATACAGTCTATATTGTATAAATATAATGCAATGCAAAAGTGTGCTGGTAAACTAATAATGTAGCCAGTTTACACAAACTAAAACGTATTTACATATTTCAACCCCATATCGATCGTTCAAGTTTCTTTGATTATTTACTTATTATGTCGTGGGGGTAACTAATGCAAAACTATTTCATAATGAACATTGAATCATCAATTTATCACTTACGATGACCTATAAGAAGCTGATAACGAGTAGTTTTTATATTAATTAATTGAAAAAATGTAATTCCTTGGATTATTGAAGGTTGAAGTGTTTGACTTTTCCTATACTTGATAAAGATATTTATATATCCAAATGATTTGTTTTGTTTCTTTAACTATTTTTAAGCATAAAGCTATACAATGGACTATCTGTAACGTGTTCACAACGGGTATCAAAACAAAGTTTTTAGCGTTTTAAATCTTCAAACTTACAACTGAGCCACTGGGTAGCACACCTAAAGTGAATCTATGAAAAACAACATAAAACTTTTTATTATTATTGGAAAGTTATTTTTGTTAACTTTATTTGAAAAAAAACTCTTAACTTTAGAAAATGGGCCTGGAATGGCCTAATAGTTATGGAGCTCGACCTGCGGAAGTACATGCGTATTCCATCACAATGAGGTAATTATAAAGTGACGATCAATCCCATTATTTATTGGTAAAGAACAACCCAAGATTTGGCGGTGAGTGATGTTGACCACCTGCCTTTCTTCTAGTGTATCACTGTTAAATTATAAAACACTAGTTCAGATAGTACTTGACTTGTTTTACGCGAAATTGGATAATCAAACAAACACTGTGGAAACGAATTTAAAATAATTATTATTATGTTCCAAAACAAATTTCATAAGATATTTTTCGAAAACCGCCCTTGTTGGTACAGCTGTAAGTATTCGGATTTACAACGCTAAAATCAGGGGTTCGATTTTCCTCGGTTGACTCAGCAGATAGCTCAATGTCGCTTTGCTATAAGAAAAAAACACTCCCACTCGTCTTCATAAACAAGATTTTAGAAAGTATCCGTGTGAAATCTCGAATAACAAAATGGCACCAATAGTAACGCAAAATTATAACCAATAGTATCTTTGTGACTTTTACGTGATTTTGTTCAGAAATGCGTATTATTCCTGCTGCAAAATTTACTGTATCTTGTATCGTGTTCGATGTCAATGTATAATAATCATTTCTGGCGATGATAATGGATGACAATTATAACTGGTTGGTTTGTAAGCACGAAGCTTCATAACGGGCTATTTGTGATTTGCCATTCAAGATATCGAAACCAAATTTTAGTTATATCAAAAGGGCTAGCTAAATGAAAAAGAGATAGAATGAAATATTTTGTGAAATTATAAAATCATTGGTTTAGTTAGCTCTTGTTGAAAGCTACCTGTGCTCTACCTGCACACCATTTATTTATTTGTCATCGAAGTTCTGACTAATGTCTTCCTTCCGTGTTTTGTTTTGTGTCTTATGTTTATCACCTTCACTCAGGAAGAAACATATAATAGTATTCAAAACTTTATTCAACTTATTTGCCATGATTTAAATCTTTACCAAAATACATCTGTTTTTCCTCCGCTAGTACAGAGCTAAGTCTTTGGATTTACAACGCTAAAATCAGGAGTTTGATTTCCCTCGGTGGACTAAGCAGATAGCTCAAAGTGGCTTTGCTAGAACAAAACAGACATCCATGTGCTCTGTTTAGCAATTGCGCTAAAAATGTAGTTATGTATCCTGTGTCTTGGAAAATTATTCGTAAGCCTTCTAAGCAAAAGGTAATATTTTAATACAGTAACATGATTGTTAATAAAATAATTTCTACAAGGTAGAAATTATTTCGATTCAGAACAATATATATATAATGTTCTCACTGTACAAGCGAGAGAGGGCGCGACCAACGCAGCTAGTATTAACTTAGTTGTGCAAAATGTATGTAACTCAACGGCTGGTATGGTTATAAAAACTTTTATTAAAATCAAGTAGAGAAAAATGTTTCGACCTTCTTAGTTAAAATTCAGGATAACAAAAAGAGAATTTGCAAACTTGAAGAGAGCTTATGATTGTACTAAAATTAGCACAAGATATGAAGATATGTTAACGTGAAGATATCCTAAGAAGGTAGAAACATTGTTCTCTACGTTACTTTAATAAAGGATTAAATCACCACACCAGCCGTCTAGAGGTGCATTTTTACTTCAAGTGGATCTCCCGTCATCAGGAAATTGTTCTATATAGCGAATGTAGTGATATTCATTTATTTCAAGTGGATCTTTTGTCACCACAAAATTGTTTTGTATAGCTAGTGTAGAGATATTATTTACATTAAGTAGATCTCTCGTCATCACGAAGTTGTTTTGTATAGCTAGTGTAGAGATATTATTTACATTAAGTAGATCTCTCGTCATCACGAAGTTGTTTTGTATAGCTAGTGTAGAGATATTATTTACACCAAGTTGGTTTCTCGTCATAACCGAGTTGTTTGTTATAGCTAGTGTAGAGATATTCATTTATATCAAGTTAGTTTATCGTCATCAAAAAGTTGTTATACATAACTACTGTAGATACATTCATTTACATCGAATAGGTTTCTCGTCATCACGAAGTTGTTTGTTATAGCTAGTGTAGAGATATTCATTTACATCAAGTGGGTTTGTCGTCATCACGAAGTTATTTTGTATAACTATTGTAGAGATATGTGTTTACATCAAGTGGGCTTCTCGTTATCACAAAGTTGTTTTGTATAGCGAGTGTAGAGATGTTTATTTAGTTCAATTTGGTTTTTCGTCATCTGGAAGTTGTTTTGTATAGCTAGTGTAGAGATATTCATTTACATGAAGTTGGTTTGTCGTCACCAGGAAGTTGTTTTGTATAGCTAAGGTAGAGATATTTATTTACTTAAAGTTAATTTATCGTCATCAAAAAGTTTTATATAGCTTGTGTAGAGGTATTCATCTACTTCTAATGAGTCTATCGTCATCACGAAGTTGTTTTGTATAGCTAGTGTAGAGATATTTATTTACTTGAAGTTGGTTTCTCGTCATGTGGAAGTTGTTTTGTATAGGTAGTGTAGAGATGTTTATTTACTTCTTGTGGGCTAGTGTACAGTAGAGATGTTTATTTACTTCTAGTGGGTTTCTCGTCATGAGTAAGTTGTTTTGTACAGCTAGTGTAGAGATGTTTATTTACTTCTAGTGGGTTTCTCGTCATGAGTAAGTTGTTTTGTACAGCATAGAGATGTTTATTTACTTCTAGTGGGTTTCTCGTCATGAGTAAGTTGTTTTGTATAGCTAGTGTAGAGATGTTTATTTACTTCTTGTGGGTTTCTCGTCATGAGTAAGTTGTTTTGTACAGCTAGTGTGGAGATGTTTATTTACTTCTAGTGGGTTTCTCGTCATGAGTAAGTTGTTTTGTACAGCTAGTGTGGAGATGTTTATTTACTTCTAGTGGGTTTCTCGTCATGAGTAAGTTGTTTTGTACAGCTAGTGTAGAGATGTTTATTTACTTCTAGTGGGTTTCTCGTCATGAGTAAGTTGTTTTGTATAGCTAGTGTAGAGATGTTTATTTACTTCTAGTGGGTTTCTCGTTATGAGTAAGTTGTTTTGTACAGCTAGTGTAGAGATGTTTATTTACTTCTAGTGGGTTTCTCGTCATGAGTAAGTTGTTTTGTATAGCTAGTGTAGAGATGTTTATTTACTTCTAGTGGGTTTCTCGTTATGAGGAAGTTGTTTTGTATAGCTAGTGTAGAGATATCCAGTTTTAGTCTTTCATGTCTCCTCCACTTTGAAATGTTTGTGGATAGAGAGTGAGCAGTTAGGTGTCACCTCAAACCACTAACATTCCTTCACCCACTGGTGATCCAGACACTTTTTATTTATTTTTTATATTTACATTTTTAATTTATTCTTCAGTGCCAGTTCATAATAAAAGGTGGGACTTTTTCTGTGTCATGTCTGAAAACTGCTGGAAGTTTTCACATGGACTTTTGTTCACGTGTGATTGTATATCCCTCGTGAATTGACGCTACAAGTATATTGCAGATGTTGAAGGTGTTGTGCTATACAACAGGTATTGAATAGAAAGAATGGCTCTTTCTTTAACAACAATTGTTTGGGTTCTTGATTATATGACACTAATGCCAATACAACTTAAAGGTAAGGACAGCATATTATAAATTGAGATAGAGCCACAGAGCTAGAATAAATGTGTAGCATTGCAGAAAAAGAAATTCATGGTTGATAGAAAATTAAAACAAACACCATCATGAAACATTGAAGTATTATTCTGTTCTATAATTGAAGTTATATCAATAATGTGTTTGTTTTGTTGAAGTTATACAAAAAGCTACACAAAAGGCTATCTGTACTTTGCCCACCACGGACATCGAAACTTGGTTTCTAGAGTTATATATCCACAGAGATATCGCTGTACTACTGAGAGGCGTCATGAAGTGATACTCGCAACATTAAAAGCATACAATCTCTTCCGACGAAGTAAATATTACTTAATAGTGAAGTAGTTACTGTTTATTCAATCTATGCTATAAATAAATATCAATAACTTCCTTGTCAGTTACATGCAAGCTGACATGATGAGTTTTGTTATTGTAAGAAAAGTCTCGCCGTCACTTCTTAGAGCAAGCACTGTATAAACGAAATATTATTACATTATTCTTTAGTTAACTCATTATAAGTTTTATTAGTTATAAATTTTATCAGCAATAAGCATTTAAGTTAGAACGTTCTAACTGATTGTAATATTTTTATTTCAAAGACTTGAACGATGATGGCTTTTCTATAGATGGAATGAACCGAAAAAGAGCAAAAAACAAAACAAAGAATAAACATAAGAACGGTATGTATGTAAAACGGCTGGTTTGGGTTGAGAACTTTTTAAGTAGAGGAGAGAACATCGTTTCGACCTTCTTCGTTCATCGTCATGTTCACAAAGAAAGAAAGGGGTAACTGACCGATAGTAGAGATATGTAGACGACACGATTGCGGGATTCACATCTACAGAACACACAATTTTTTCAATCACATTAACGCTATACATCCCAACATCAACTTCACATGTGAACAAGAAGGAAGCAATCAAATATCATTTCTTAACCTCAAAATTACAAGAACCGATACACAATTTAATAAACAGATTTCTACCGAATAATTACCCATACTGGACTATACATTCCTTGGGACTCAGCACACGAAACAAAACAAAAACTCAACATTCTAAGAAACCATATAAACACAGCCATAAAACTATGCTCACCAAATAAAATTAATGAAGAATTAGACAAAATAAAACAATACTTCTTCAACATCAATAAGTTTCCTCCACAAACCGTAGAAAACATTATACGCACACACCTAGACAGAAAGCAAAATCAACTAACAAAAGTAAATATATCTCACGAATTAAAAAATCACGAAACCATATACTGCTGCATACCATATATTCCAGACATCAGCAGACAAATAACCAACATTTGGCAAAAACTAGTAACTTAATGCCAAATTTATTCAAAAACCAAGCACAAAACTAAGGTCTATATCAGGTAAAAACTATAATGACAAACACCACACCAACGTTATTTGGTGATAACTGCCACGACTTCTATATTGGAGAAACAAGTAGAAAAATGAAAACTAGATTCAAAGAACACAAAAAGTCACCTTCACACGTTTTTGAACACTGCAAATCAAATAAACATCCAAATACTAAATAAAAAAACAAACATAAACAAACGCAAAATTAAAGAAGCCATACTTATACAACAACTCACGCTCAAAATAAACCAATACAAAAGAACACCTTTATACCTATATTAATAAATATAATCAAACATCTAAGCACGCCCTCTACATTCCTACACTCAATTACACAATTGCCTTCAAACAAGTGGTCAACTATCGGTCAGTTACCTCTTTCTTTCTTTGTGAACCTGACGATGATCGAAGAAGGTCGAAACGTTCGCTCTTCTACATAAAAATGTTCTCAACCCAAACCAGCTGTTTTTACATATATATTTTTCTCTACAAGTGAGTTTTGTCGTCATCACTAATAAGAACGCTATGGCTTAGATTTATTTTAATTGTAATGTTTCATGGTTAACTCTATGCCATCTGGCGAAATTGCAGGGCTGAATTTAAAGCTAGATTTTCAAGGTTAGAGAAATGTATCAGTAAGTCTATTGTACACGATCCCTGTACGTTTACGTACGATCGAACTGTTCATAAAGTCTTTGGAAAAAAACCTTCGTTATCCTGCATTGGACAGCTTATAAACAGAAATCACTGTAGAAGGGTGTGCTTTAAACATGACAATCTTACAACGGAGTTTTCAACAACTTTAATTATGCTTCAGAACTGTCGTTACTGAAGCTTAAGTAAACAAAATTCACATGAAACTAATGCAAAAGCTCTGAAACAGTATCCCGTATACGGTGAGACACTAACAAAAGTTTCATTGTACTTTTATGAAGTACGCTCGTAGAGACGTTTCCACGTTTTTCACTGGCTTAGAATTTTGTAAATAAAACTAATAGGAACTAATTAATTCGTTTGAGCCACGTGATGTTTTATGAGACAAGGACGTCGCCCTCCGCACCATTTAGAGGCAAAGTTTTGAGCATTAATATGCATTGCACTAGTTACACGATGCATTTTTATGCAACAAGCTAACTTCACAAGTTCCGGTTTTCTTTCTTTTCTATTTTCAGTCGAGCATGACGAGTTGTGAGATCATTTCCCTCTGCTCCAGATTCCTTTTAATACGTCAGAGCAGCAAACTTATTCCAGGCGTTTCAGTTTATACAACAAACACACAAAAAGACTCGACTGTAGGTCCTTGACTTGCCTTGGCCTTGATTTAGACTTCATCACTTGTCTGGTGTTTTCTTGGCCCAGGTCATTGACCGCTGAAATAAATTCAGTCCTATTTGGTTAGAAACGAAGATAAAGAACGTTGGCGTTGATGCAGGGAGCATTAACCATGTTTGGCCACACAGAAGTTTGATATGCGATATATCTATCCTGGTGAACATGTTAAGTATGTCGTTTTAAAGTTTTTGCGGGCATCTAGAAAAGTTCAGTGACAGCTATCTATGAGCAGTAAGTACAAGTGATTTTTGTGTTTTTAAATCTTCTGTGTAAAACATTGGTCACTGTATATGTATATATATATATATATACACTTGTTATTAAGCACAAAGCTACCCAATAAGCTATCTGTGCTACGACCGCTGCATGTATCAAAATCCGATTTTTAGTGTTAATTGCCTCCTTGCTTGCTACTAAACCAACAGAGAATATGTTCGTTTGTTTTTTTAATATCGTGCAAAGTTACATGAGAGCTATCTGCGCTAGCCGTCCCTAATTTAGAAATGTAAGTCAACACCACCCACTTCCAGCTTTTGGGCTACTATTTTACCATCGAATAGTGGGATATATCGTAACATCGTAAAGCTCCCACAGCTGAAAGGGCGAGCACGTTTGGTGTGACAGTGATACGAACCCACGATCCTCAGATTACGAGTCGAGTGCCCTAATCACCTGGCCATGCCTGATCATGTTAAATTAATTGGCTTATAAGCAATTATTAGGAGAAAAAACTGAGTAGAATCTACGTTCGCTAACTTGTGTGTTTCAAATATAGATAATCTCATTATACAGTTTACGTAGTAACTGTTCAATGAATATGATCCCGAAAAATTAATTTTTATTCACTTAACACCTAAACAGACCAAGACGGTCTTAATATATGCACCGAAATGGCATAAAGATATTGAAAATTTCTAATTTATTACGTGAGTAATACCGTTTAATAAAATTATAAGACGTATAAGATACTATTTGTGTGTGGGTTCCAATTACTGTATTTCTCTAACACAAATATAGTCATTTTAATTCGAAATTTTAATCATAAGAATTCGGTTAAAACTATCATTATCAGTAGTATTGGTTCCAACAACTCAAATGTCAGAACGTTTATTGATAACGTTTCTCTTAACCAGAATTTTGTTCACTTTGTATATAAGTTTTTGACAACAATGACAAAATAACTGATATACGTATTTATAAGGTTCATCTATTTCAGAATTTTGGAGCTAAGCAACTTAGAACTGGCAATCCGTATTTTGAACTGACAAATTACAAAGAAGCAGCATCACCAAATGAATAATAGAGTTTTACCGGCATGAGAGTTGAGTATGGAGCATTGTGTAACTATAGATCTGTGGGTTGATAGTCCCGTTCAGAAAAATAAATAAAATACGCTCCGAACTTTAGGTACTTTTAATGTGAACGATCACACTATTCGGTCAGACAAGTGTAACCCCAAAGTTGGAGGTAGATTTTGTTTTCTAACTGCCTTTCCTTTAGTCTATCAGCTCAAAATTAGGAATATATAATGCAGACAGCTTGTCAGTAACATTTTTCGAATATCCAAAAACAATGAAACAAAGAACTGTCACTCTTATAGCGCTCCCATGACCACAAAGTGCGTAGAGCATTTTTGCGGTTACGGGACATGAACGCGAATCCTAGAGTCTACAGGGCGAACACGCTAATCACTAAGTCAAGTAGCCCATCTACTTATAGACCAGGATAAAACTTTGCGAGACATTTTCTGAGTGTAATGTGAATCAAACAAAAAAATTTAATTGGGAGTGAAGCATAATTTACACACTATCGGTATCATGTTTATTATTTATAAGTGTTTCTTGCAATAAGACATGCACATTCAAATTTTGTTTGACATTAGCAGTTGATTGTATAAACAAACAGTCTAGATACATTATGGATAAAATCTTCATTTATATATATATATTCTACATTTTCGTTCAAAATATATTATTTTATTCAATTTTTAAGTTAAACTGAGATTTAAAACTTTTTCGTTAAGTAATGCATAATTCTATCTTCTCCTATTGAACTGATTTCATAACATCCTAAATATCTTTCTTGTCTATTAGAAAGAGGTTTTAAAATAATATTTCTTTGATGACGTTATCATGATTTCATTCTCTGAATTATGTTGCGCTGTGTTTTCTGAAAATCAGTAAATCATGTTGTAAATATTATAGTAAAAGGTCAAAAGGAAGGACTTGGTCCTGCATGTAAAGTGGTATTTCCGCTTGTGGTTTAATGAGTGGCTTGTGGGAATAAATGGAAAAGGATTAATAACATGATCCATAAAAATCACTTAAATGGGATTCTGTTTTATGGTTCGTTGTGTAATAGGTAAACTTATTATAATCTTAGTCAATATAAGACTGATTATATTGTCAAAGTCTGTGGAAATAATAAATAAATTTAATATTAGTATTTACAAGATTGTATTTTCTGAGTCTGTGTAACAAATGAATTTCATCTTAATTATTACAAGACATGTTGGCCCGGCATGGCCAAGCGTGTTAAGGCGTGCGGATCGTAATCTGAGGGTCGTGGGTTCGCATCCCCGTCGCGCCAAACATGCTCGCCCTTTCAGCCGTGGGGGCGTTATAATGTGACGGTCAATCCCACTATTCGTTTGTAAAAGAGTAGCCCAAGAGTTGGCTGTAGGTGGTGATGACTAGTTGCCTTCCCACTAATCTTACATTGCTAAATTAGGAACGGCTAGCACAGATAGCCCTCGAGTAGCTTTGTGCGAAATTCAGAACAAACAAACAAGACTTCTTATATTTTCTTATAAACAATAAATAAGCTAGTTTTAGTTCTAGTCGTTTGTTGTGCCCTCCACTGGGACAACGATAAGTCTTAGGATTTACAATGATAAAATCAGAGGTTCGATTTCCATCGGTGGATACAGTAAATAGCTCGATTTGGCTTTGGTATAAGAAAATGCATACATATAATACATTCGATTGTGATCTATCTTTTTCTGACTTTATACCGTCTGTTCAAATGAAATGTTATTTATGATAAACTACCCGTGGAGCTGAGAATCTCTGACTTCGTCCATGTATCATATCGGGTAGTACTGTTTGGTTAAAATAACCAAATATGAAACTACATTTACTTTGCGCGGGAACTGATCTGTGGTAACAACAAGTGTTATTAAAGGAAAGCTGATCCATCTTTTACTACAACTACATTTCTTACAATTTTACTATTCTCTCAACCAATGGAGATTTCAGTAAGGATAACTATGGTGCTGACTACTTGTATGAGACATAGTGGCTACGTAGTAATCTCAAAACTTATAATTATAGATCGCTCAAAGTTGAAAAGATACAAGGGCGCTTTAGTACTCATAGTGGAATATAGCCTTAAAACTATTTTTGTCTGATAGAAGAATATGTACTGTTTATTTCACTTATACCTATGACTATAAATTCAGAGTAATATCGTTAGAACCGTTTTAATATTATGGTAGTTTTAGTTCAGCAAATCTGGTATGAAGCGTTATAAAAAACGAAAATACAATGCACAGAAATTTCATATAAAACTTAACCCCTAAAACGATGTTTCTAGATAATTCATGTTATTAATGAACAACTAATATGAACTGTATATGTGTAATAATCTGATCCGTTACTTGATAAACTTTCAACTTGCAGCTTGGAATGTAACCTCTAGTTGGAGATATTTACAGTACATGATCCGAATATTAGCGGTTGGTTTGTTTTGAATTTCGCGCAAATTTAGCAGTGAGAAGGCAATTAGTCATCACCACTCACTGCCAACATTTGAACTAATCTTTTACCAACGAATAGTGGGATTGACCATCACATCATAACGTTCCCATGGCTGAAAGGGTGAGCATCTTTGGTGTGATGGAGATTCTAACCCACGATCTTCAGAATATGAGTCGAACGCTCCTAAGCACTTGACCATGCCAAGCTTAGGCATTAATGGAGATAAGACAACCGTTGCAAACAAGTACCTTAAATTTTATATTCGAATAAAACACCTTAAAGTTAGAAATTTGGATAAACTCAGTAGAAAGCTGTTTGTTTCCAGTGACTCGGCGGTAAACTTAAGAGCTTATCACTGAATAATTCGTAGTCTATAACTCTGTACTTAAAAGCAAAAGAAAAAATAGAATTCTTGTACGTTTTCTCCACTTCATCGCCATATTATGAATAGCTGTGATATTCCATTATTCAATAGAGTTTACTGGTGAGATTTAATTGTTTGCTGTTTGGGATATTTGCTTAGCTACATCTGCACTAGCCATCCCTGATTCTCAACGACAAGCTATAAGGAATACTGTTTTTCAAACAACACTCTTTGCTAACTTTTCAAACACTATTGTTTGATTGAACACGGGAATTTGGCTCTTAGCTTTATAATACACCCATGATCCCCTAAGGCGAAGTAAAGCGCGATTTGTTATAGTTTTTTATGGTAGGAGCGACGGCTCCGCAGATCTAAAGTCCAGCATGCTAATAACTGGATCATGCTGGGTTATAGTTGGAGAGTAGAATAAGGAATTAAAAGGTTTTTCTGTTAAATGTTTTGCTTTACTACTATATTTAGATAAAATTGTATATACGTGTATCATATCAAACTCCTAACCAAGAAGAGCTACCGCTATTACGTGAAAATATATACTTAAATGAATATTTATAAGTTAATTTTCCCAATCCAGTAAAGTTATTTGCCATATGGTAAATTTACTATTATTATTTTAAATGCAGAAAATGTTTTTACGAGGTTTGCTTGCCATTAATAGATTCATACTGTCATAATAACGTTTAAACAACGGCTTTAATAATATATTTGTGCTAATGTGAAGATGCGTAATATAAACTGATACTTTAATAATACTGTTAGAAATAATTATACATATATCTTTTGTAAACCAACAACTACATTAGTTAAGATTATTTTACATATTTTGTTTTTGCTGAAGTGAAAGTATTGGTATGTATTATACTCGAATAAAACCGTTTTGAGCAGGACTCAGAACGTTGCTGGAATATATTTTTTGTTTTTCTTTTTAAATTTCGCGTAAAGCTGCACAAGAGATATCTGCGCCAGCCGTCCCTAATTTAGCAGTGTAAGGGTACAGGGAAGGCAATTACTCATCACCACCCACCACCAATTCTTGGGTTACTCTTTTACCAACGAATAGCGGAATTGATTGTACATTATAACGACCCTACGGCTAAAGAAGGCTAAACAAGCAAGCATGTTTGGTGTGACGGGGATTCGAACCCGCAACCCTCAGATTACGAGTCGGGTGCCTTAACCAGCTGGCTATATTTTCTACAGTATTTTAAACATTAAAACCTCGAACCTGTTTGCTCAATTCGTTATTTATTTTACATTTTGACGTGAATAGTTTATTTCGTGTGATGTCATTAATAGTGTGTTACAGGCTTTGGCTCATATGTAATCCTAACGTAACTTTATGCTGTTTAAAGTAGACAAATTGGGATTTTGGAGTAATATTGATGTTGGTAGTTGGTTCTGACAAGTTTCATAATGTTCTTTTAAGTGTTACATAATATAGCAGTTACATGTATATTTACAGTGGGACTAAATAATAATTCGTGGAGAAGTAATGTCCTTGTAACGTATAATAAACAACAGATAAATAAACAAACCTTTATTTGTTCGTTTAGAACTTATGCGCGTAACAACGTAACGGATAGCTGCGCATAACCGCCCATAAGTTCGAAGTGGTAGACTAAAGAGAAGACATTTAGTCAACAACCCCCATTTGAGTAGCTTGTTTACTTGTTTGTTGTTTGTTTTTATCCCATAAGTAAACAGAAGACTTAAACTGTAACGAATTTAGATTCGTTTTTCGTGTTTTAAATTATTACCTAGGCTTATGAAAGCTAAAACGTTTTGGTAGTAAAATGTATATTTCTTAGTTTTTCGTGTCACACAAAACATATACGTAAACTGTACGTAAAGTCTTGTTTCTTCTTAGACATCAGCAACAGTTTTATTTTTCCATTAAAATACTTATAGCATGTCGAATTTTTAGCTGAATTAACCTACGATTGTTAGGCATTTAGTAAAGACATCTTGACTAATTATTTAAAAGCCACTAAATTAACGGTATGACTTGCTGAAATTATATTCTAATTAAGAGTATACAAAACGCAATTTATTTCAAAATTATCTCTTACTTAGCGTTACTTACATCCAGTTTATTTTGGATACTTTAGGTCATTTTATAGGCGATAAGACAATAAGGTATTCTTTAGAACACTAAGAGAAAAAACGACAATAACTTATCACAAGCCACCCAGTTATCTTTCATCCCACCACTACTTATCGCACATAGTGATTAAACCTAAACATCTCTTTGTGAATTTAATGTATTGTTTTATTAGATTAACGTTAATTTCACGTCTAAGCAAACGTTGTTTGTTCAACGTTTACGTCGCAAAAACACTACGTCCACAGTGATTATTATCGGCTTGAACCCTAAATAAACATTTACTTAATTTATTGAACAATAGTATATCTCTTACGATCTTTAAAGTAATGAATTATTTACAAGTATAGTAACACAAGACAACGCATTGCATTCATATCAGTTCAAAGTATGTTTCATGAGGGACAGAAAGATCAACTAAAAATATAACTTTCACTTATATTACACAAATAATATTGGATGTATTTTGAGATTATATGCAGCTGTATAAAAATAAAGCTTCAGTTAAACTTGTAGTGGCAGTTGGTTTCAATCTTTTTGAAAGTAATTGAACATACGATAAAATGTTTTAGTCACATAAACTATTAACACGAAAAGTATAAAAGTATAAATTAATGTAGAGTTTCATGACGTCATTGAGGGCTCGGCATGGCCAAGCGTGTTTAGGCGTGCGACTCGTAATCTGAGGGTCGCGGGTTCGCATCCCCGTCGCGTCAAACATGCTCGCCCTTTCAGCCGTGGGGTATTTTAATGTGACGGTCAATCCCACTATTCGTTGGTAAAAGAGTAGCCCAAGAGTTGGCGGTGGGTGGTGATGACTAGCTGCCTTCCCTCTAGTCTTACACTGCTAAATTAGGGACGGCTAGCACAGATAGCCCTCGAGTAGCTTTGTGCGAAATTCAAAAACAAACAAAATGAAACAATGACATCATTGAATTTTTTGTGTAGGCTTTTGATATTACTTTTGCGATTATCTGTTTATTCTATGGAAGAAGCTGTAATTTTTCCCGAAACTTAAAGATCTGGAATTTATTCAAAGTATGCACACTTGTGTTATTCTAATGTTTCAGAATACTATCGGTATTGTAGCGTGTCCGGCATGGCCAAATGGTTAAAGCACGCGACTCATAATCTGAGGGTCGCGGGTTCGAATCCCTTTTAGCCGTGGGGGCGTTATTATGTGACGGTTAATGCCACTACTTGTTGGTAAAAGAGTAACCCAAGAGTTGGTGGTGGGTGGTGATGACTACCTTCCTTCCATCTAGTCTTACGCTGCCAAATTAGGGACAGCTAGCGCAAATTGCGTTTGTGTAATTTTGCGCGAAATTCAAAACAAAGTGATTTTCAAAAATATAGCAATTTAATTCCTATAAGAGAAATTTCAAATGATTATCACATGACGGTATAGATTCTAACTATAAAACTTGGATTTCCCTTCCCGACTCTCTTAAGTGCTTTTCGTTAGAGTATTTGGTCTTTGTCGACCTTTTATTATCCTCCTCATCATATTGAATTGTTTTGAATTTCGCGCAAAGCTATACGAGAGCTATTTGCGCTAGCCGTCCCTAATTTAGCAGTGAAAGACTAGAGAGAATACAACTAGTCATCACCACCCACCGCCAACTCTTGGGCTGCTCTTTTACCAACGAATAGTGGGATTGACTGTCACATCATAACGCTCCCACGGCTGTAAGGGTGAACATGTTTATTCATGAAGGTGAGAGTAATGCACGAATCTAATTTGTTTCACCTAACTAACCTACATGAATTGTTATGTTATTGATTTATCAACCGACATTTGCAGTGTTATTAATTACTACCGTGATAGTGTAATCGAAAGTCTTCCTGTAACCAGAACAATTCATTTCCGCTAGAAGACGGTTAGATTGCTCTCTTCCTTGAACAGGAACGTTGGTATAGAATAACTCGACAGTATAAAGGGATTCATATTTAACAGAATGATCACGACCTTCAAAAATACCGTACATGATACGTAATGTAAATAAGAACCATGTGAAACTCAGCCTGCACAACACTTAAGTCTCAAGTGGACTGAAAGGACATGTGTATCCTAAAGGAAGCTAATACCAGGCGCTGATTACTGCACCCCCATCGCCATTCGCATGATCACATGAGTTTCTTAGCACGTTTTTGTGAGCTTTTCGGTCCATGACTAACCATTTTGAGTAACATTTTAGTTTATTGTACGTTGTGCGCCAAAATGTAATAATTAATTTAAACAGCGTATATATTCGTGCTGTAAAACATATGTTAAATGATTATATTTTAAGATTTATTTTAGTTCGCAATTTTTCATACTGTAAGCTTCTCTCTTGATTTCCTACTGTTATTTTTTTACCTTTTAGTATCAAGTAAAAAGAAACAAAAAGCAAGTGAATTTAAACTTAAGTGATATCGTTAGAATCAACCTAAACAGTATTAGAGTTAACCGAACACATGGTTAAAATGGCCAGATCAGAAGTCTCCAAGGCTATAGTGTAGTCGATTTCCTGATTTTTTACTTATCAGTAGAGGTGGGTCACCCAGTCATCAGAACGTTCTACCTACGCGGCAAATATTCTTCACCATACAGTGGTTGGTTGGCTGTTTAGTGTTTTATGAGGCAAAGCAACTGAGCTATCTACGCTTTTACCAAACAGTGAAGTTCATTCTTGCAGTTAAATTACTTCACAGCTAAAATTGTCAAGTGTATTCAGTATTCATCACTGGGACGTTGAGCTTTCGATCCGCAAACATGGTGTATTGAACTTTGATTTATAACTTGATTTAGACCTAAATATGTTTATCTTTCTGTAGAGTATATATTGATGCTAATAATGCACTTTTAAATGTTGAGCCTCTTACTTTTATTTCATTAAGTTATATCAGGCTATAAAGTTTTAATAAAATCGACAGTTTCAACAGTTTTATATTAAATATGTAAAATATATTTTGCTTTGTTGTTTAAACAAGTATGAGAGTAAACAGATTTTCAAAAAAGCAGCTTTAGAACTGTATGTATCACCAAAAACAGTAGTATTCTGCCGCTGGCACATTTTGATTCAAAATCGAAGAATGTTTTTTTAACTGGAATGTCAGTTTGTTTAATTTTTACTGAAATTCGCGCAAAGTTATACGAGGAACGATCTGAGCTAGCCGTCCCTAATTTAGGAGTGATAGACTATAGGAAAAGCAACTGATCAACATCACTCACCGCCAATTCTTGGTTTACTCTTTTACCAATGAATAGTAGGATCGACTGTCATATAATAACACACAAGCGGCTACAGGGCGAATCTTTTCCAAGACAGTAATTTGTACTTGCGAATTGAGTACCATAACCACTACGCTATGCCAAGCCTTGAAACGTTTATAAGAATACACAAATCGTGTCGTCCATAATGAATTCATCTTTTCCAAATAGCCATGATTGTATCATTGTGTTAAATATAGGATGAAGCGAAGTGAAACTTGTTTTTTTTTCGACTTTGAAATGCAAATTCAAAATTTTCCTAAATATATTTGTTACTATTATTTGCACAAAATAGTGCGTTTAAAATATTGGTAATCATTATTTGAATTGAACTTTCAGGTACAAGTCTTTTGTGTATATTGTCCAGACTAGTGCATGGAAATGAACACTATTGCGGGTAAGTTGAATATTTTCTTTCTGACTAAAATAAAATCATGGGATATAGCAAGTTTGTAAAAAAAATACATTATTTTATTTTGATTCTATCATAGCTTTAAGGATTAAATAATGTAATTATGTAATTAATTAAAAGTAATTAAAACTTAAAATCATTTTAACTTTAAATTTGCGACTTATCCGGGCTTAAAAATCACTCACAGTAATTAGTGGAATTATTGAAATAATGGAGATACTTACATTTAAATATTTTATGTCATTATGTGCTACTGGAGATCCTGTAATTAATAAATCCATTGATACTATTAGTATTATATCACACTCACGTGAAAACGTCCAGTTCAGTTGATTGTTTGTTTTTTTAATTTCGCGCAAAACTGCACAAAGGCTATCTGCGCTAGCTTACCCTAATTTAGTAGTGTAAGACTAGATGGAGGGTAGCTAGTCATCATCACCCACCGCTCAGTGTATAATACATGATGCAAATTATCCTCAGTTCCTCTCCCCAATAAGCATATCAATCAGCTTCCTACTACTAGACCTACTTAGCCATATCATTCGTATGGTATATTAACTATCTATTATTAAGATATTAACGCTAAGTACACACGAAATATATTATCGAATGAAGAAGCATCGGAATATATTGAATTGACTGATTTATTTAATGGTAGACTGTTTACATTGAAAACGAAGCGAAGTGTGTACCACTGCAAATGATGAACACAAAAACGGACATGATCCTGATTGGGGTAATGTAAATATGATAGTGACTGTACATAAATTTAACATTTTATTTAGCACTTAACAGTGCCTTTAGCAATGTTAATGACAACAAAATCAGTGCAGGATGAAGGAAGAGAACAATATAGTTCCTGGCTCTTCCAGATACCTAACAAAATGAACCAAATCATTACATAATAAATATATTACAATAACCATTAACATCGGTTAATGTACCTTTATGACATAACAGGCTGAGGAAAAACGTATTAAAGACAAAGAATATTAAATCTAAAAATAAACATCCATATAAAACTTGCATTATATTAGAAATAAATCACAATTGTAGTAGAATTATACAGCACTGATACGAAAAATAATTAGTAGAGTTCTTGGAAGTAGTTATTATTATGATATTTTGAATGTTCGAGCAATTCTACATAAGGTCTATCTGCAAATAGCTGTTACTAATTTTGAACAGATAAACTAAAGAGAAGACAATCACTTAACATCACTTATCTTTAACTCTTGTTCTTTTTTTGTGTCTGCCCGAATATTTGGATCGATAATAATTCTTATTTGGTACCTATAGCTCTAAAGGCTAGGCCGCAGTTTTCAAATTCGAAATTTAAACAAACTAACCCCTATGCCCAGGCTAGCGTAGTATCCTTTAATAATTATATTACTGTTTTAATAGGACGTTCCTAAAGCAGCTGTAATTTAATAAAGAAACTAATTTTGTTATTTTAAGGTCATTTATTGTTGGAAGTGAGATGACTTTTTTACTCCATTAGACACCACAGACATTAAATATGAATTGTATCTAGAAACTTAATTTATTCTTTCATCATGAACACTTTATTATTTGAATATTATAAAATTTCTCCATCATCCACTAGAAGTTAGAGTTTGATCTCTGCAACAGATAACCCATATTAGCCTTGCATTAGAACAATCAGACGAAAAGGACATATTCTTTAAAAGTGAGCTCACATAGCCACTGTGGTACGAGTAATGCAGGCCAGTTTTAAACAGTTAGGTCTTGTGTCTCAATTCTTCAGGCAAAAAAAATTATGTAAGACAAGGAATCTCAAACTGTGGTACGCGTACCATTAACGACTCATGGAGCTAATGTCAGAGACACGCAAACAAATTAATACAAAAATTATAAAATTTGTAGTAAATATATATACAGCTTTCTTCACTTTTAGACTCGCCCTTCGTATGTATAGACTTGTTAGTGTGTTCTTCCCTTCAAAATGACAAAAATTCATACGAGATATTTTCAGTTTTACAAGTTAAAACAGTTACATATTTCCCATTAATAACTAAGTGTTGAAAATATACATTTTTGCTACTGAATTTTCGATTTATTTTAATTAGGGTCAGGTTTGTACTTCAAAAAACGTTTAAGCAAAACGTGGTACACAAGCCTAAAAAAATTGTGAATCACTGGCCGTAGATAAATGCCAAGCACGTGCATTATTAATTTAGAGAGTTGCCCATTAACAAACCCCTGGGATTTTCCGCTCCCAAAACGATATTCTTGACAATAGGTGTTGCAGTAAAACAAAACTAATTTCAAATTTTATTAATTTTGATAGGCTTAGTGATTTATATTTTATTGATTGAAATTTTAATTTTGACAGTCGTGTTAATTGATCTGTAAAGATTAGATGAAAGCGTCAAATTTTCAAGATAACAAATTCATCGCCTCATTTTTCTTATTTCAACAGTCTAGATCATTGCAATAAGATCATCTTGTGAGATTGAAAGATGGCGTTTTCACAATTATTTCTTATCTCACATGTTTAATGTTTTCCCAAAGAAAATTTCTTTGTTCCATGAGCAATTTCGTGTTGATGTTTCTTACACGAAGTGTCTGCGAAAAACAAGCAAACTTAAATGCTTCATACTTGGTTTTGTTCACTTCTCTGAGTTAGTTTTGTGATCAACTAATCAAATAATTCAAAATGCATTGATCGAGTCTATTTTCAAGAAGTAGATAGATAAATATATGCAAAGGTTTCTAAACTTTATATTTCACCATCATTCCACTCTAGAAAGCGTTCTACTAATGTGAATATGCTCATGAAATGCGTGGTCAAGTGATTAGTGAAGGACTATTAAATCAAGGAATTAACAGACCCATTATCAATGGTTTGGAATTTCTTGTACGAAGTGAAAATAAAATACCTTTTTAACAACTGTGAGAATGTAGTTGTTTTGCATGAAATTTATTATGTGTTAAATCCAAATCAACATTCGAGTCGAAAATACCGTAAAGTCTTATTACTGATAGCATTAGGCTGGTTGAATCGGTATTCTAGAAATCAAGTTTTACTCTGAAGGACTCTTCATACTATGCCACGTTCACTGGCAAGTTATTTATATTCTGAAGATTACTTTCAGAAAATATAATATTATATTATTTTCTCTCTCTGAAATTAAGATAGTTTCGAGATCTATAACCAGAAGGTTCTTCTGCAAGTATACCATTTGTATTCCCCTCCTGAATATTTAGGATAGCGTTTCCCAAATTCCTTCCCAACACCTTTTTCATGTCGTTTCGACTTTGTTTTTTCACTGATGTCTTCTGATTTGGGTTAATACTAGAAGTTAAGCGAAGTAAATGTTCTTACTTTATTAATTACGTCAAAAACAAATGCTTCGATGTTACTAAGTTAATAGCTTCAGGAAATATTTATTTCAAGAGATTTATATTCTGCGTAGAAAATATGATTTTGTATACATATATTTTTCTTTTGAATCCCTTATTTGTAGCATAAACATAAACTTTGTTTGTTAAACTGAAAATAGCATAAAAAATCCGCGTTTCAACTGTACCAGTAAAGATTGTATGGATAATACCTCAGTTATTTCTTGATGACGAGAAACCCACTTGAAATAAAAATGTATCTCAGAACGGCTGATATGAGTATTAAAACTTTTACTGATAAGGAGAGAACAACGTTTCGACCTTCCTAGTTCATCTTCAGGTTAAGAAAACCTAAGAAGAACTTCTTAACCTGAAGATGACCTAGGAAGGTCGAAACGTTGTTCTCTCCTTATCAATAAAAGTGTTAATACCCATACCAGCCGTTCTGAGATACAATACCTCAATAAGCCACCTGTGATAATTTAAACACAGATAACTTCTTAATTAATTGTTGACCTATGTTTTTAACTTAACATGGATAAACTGACCCGTGTTACTCTGTTGTGAGAAAACTAATCTTTCAGCCGTAGGCGTATCTTTCTTGGGGATGTTGTTGATAAACACATCCCGCACTTTTGAAGAATAGAATATCCTTTTATTTTGTATAAAATATCTTCTTGCATACCCTAAATAAAGAAACTGTCCCTCCCCATTCCCTCACTTTTGAAAACCAAGTTACGTCACTGCCTATCTTGCGAGTTGTTTTTTTTTTTTCTAACTTGAATGTACACAAATATTTACAGCCCACAGGCTAGATGGAATACAACAGCGCATAGTGGTGTCGTTAAAATCTGCTATGTAAAGTCAACCTGTTAGGCTAAGCAGTACATGGCCGTCACAAGGTCGCATGCCTTTTACCTGGTATACTGATCACCGTTGGCTAACGTAAGTGCTAATTTCCTTGTCAATAGCATGTTCAGCTGAAATGCACACGTCACGTCATGATTTCTTCTGGGAAAAGCAGAAAAAAAACAAAATTTGCATTACGTGAAATAAATATGTTGGAAAGAAAACGTCGACAGCACCTACAGCAAATCAAACAACCGGGCTCAGTAGTACAGAGCGCATGCACCTGAATTATTGCCTAATTGTATGCAACCTAGTAACGACTAGGCCTATGTGCACGTGCTCTTCTTAGCTCAAACTGTTCTGGGTGTCAGTGTATGACAAGTTGCGGGCTTGGAACTCCTTATGTAATGTACAGGAAAACACGCGTTTGAAGAGTATAAATGCCGTTTCCGCTGAAGCAAGAGTAAACCGTATAGTCGTATCCGGTTTATCAGTACTCAAAACCGGATGAGAACTCTATTAGGCAGCTATAGACGTGATTTAGCATACAACTGTCCTTAACTTAAATCAGTGTTTTTACATCTTGCGGTTTCCACATGAGGAACGGTGACATAAGGGAGAGAAGTCATGGTCGTAACCTGCAAAGCTACAGAACTGTGGGTTCAAATTATGATCGAGTTTATTTTAATTTCTTTCTTTTCAAAATAAAGTTTAGTATTATTTTCATCAAGTGTTTAACGTATTGACTGTTTTATATATATATACTTTAATAAGACGCTTTGAATGCATTTTATTTGGTTTATATAAAACCAGAGTTATGTTGCATTTAATAATGTGTTAGTATTACACTGAATTATGTTATGTTGCATTTAATAATGTGTTAGTATTACACTGAATTATGTTATGTTGCAAATAAGAATGTTTGTGTGACACCGAGCTAAGTTATACTGTAATTAAGAATGTGTTATCGTTACACTGAACTGCGTTATATTATAGTTAAGAAAGTGTTAGAGTTACACTGAGCTGTGTTATGTTGCAGTTAAAAATTGGTTAGTGTTGTTAAGTTATTGTTATACCATAGCTAATAATTTGTTAGTAGTCCCATGAGCTGTGTTATATTGTAGTTAATGTTTAGTGTTACACTGAGTTGTGTTATATTGTAGTTAAAAAGATTCTTTAGTGTTACACTGAACTGAAAGTCTATGCATTTTGACTTTTAACTTAGAAATTGTTTAAACGTCTTGTTAGTATTTTTGCTTTTCAAATCCTGAGTATGTTTATGAAGCAGGTTAAGTTTATATTAATTTTCGTAAAAGTGATAACCGTAATAAAACTTCAGTGTAGGTAAAGTGTAGAACCAATAATATAATATGCAACTTAATTACCTATTAAAGTAGGTCGAAATCTAAAACACAAATATGAAACAAAGGAAATATACATGATGTGTTAAAAATATAGCAAAGAATAACACTTCTTGTTAAACGAATCTAGTTTCAATTCAGCTAATATTTTCAAAATTGCCACAGTGAAAATCAGGCCTAAAAATGATAGTTCGCGAACTTAATATGGTTAACACTACAACATTTGTTGTTCGCGACATTTAGTAATACAAACAATATTTCAACAACTACTGTGTCTGTTCTATTCTAGTCGGTGAAACAGGCCTGGCATGTTAGGTGGAAGGTCTTGTCGACACTAGATATTTCGACATATTGTTCTACATTCTTTCCTACTTTAACTTTTTAATGATTAGAATTACTGATTAAGTAACTTAAGCTAAACGGTTCAAGTACTGTAATATCAATGAAAATATTATTTTGAAAAATATTCATTGGATTTCAAACTCAAGATATTTTTCTTACTAGCCTTCTCTTTTCCAAAACCTTGTAACGTTCATCCGCTGTTTGTGCATTCATCATGTTTCATTGGTTTATGCATTTTTTCTGTACTAAGTACTTTTAAAATTATACCATTCTATACATGTCTTGTCTTAGGTCGAAAATTTTTGTACTTCTGCAGATTCACGTGACGAGTGTGATCTAGCAGCCGTCCCACCAGATTTGATTCAACAACAACCTCATATTTTCCGTTTTAATTCTACTCACAGTGAGTCGCTTAAAATACCTTTTTAAGCTTTTATTTTACATTTTATTGGAGATTTTTAGTGGGAGAGTAAAACTTATATTGCTGTGAAAACAACATGTACATTTTTGTTTTCTCTCTTCTCTTGAAAAAGAGAAAAAAAGAGCTTGCTTTGAAAATGACTAGTTATAGAATGTATAATAAAACAGTCGAAGTACGTTACATTAAAACGAAACGTCGTTACAGTCCTTTGAAATATTTCACGTTTACGTGATATTAGATTATCTGTTTCATTACTTTGTAATCCCACGTGACATCACAATGTTTGAGGGATTAGTTTTACTTAATTCTTACTTGAACAACATTTTGTTTATAAAATAAATTAGAAGTTAAAATGTTAATAATTCTTTTAATGTACTTCTCTACACAATGAAAAAGTATGATGATACAAATCATCAAAATTTCATTACCACTTTCACTTGTTAACAGATGACTGTGAAAAAAACTATTATTTACTGTTAAAAAAACTTTGGTTCTAGAGCATTCTGTTTGTTTCTTTGAAGTTAAGCATAAAGCAACACAATTGTGCTCTTTCTACCACGAGTATCGAAATCAGGTTTCTAGCAGTGTAAGTCCGCTGACGTATTGCTGTGTCACTGGTGGCTTTCTAATTGTAAGAAAACAAACGTGTCGGACGTGTCGGATTCGTTATTTTTCTGGACTTTGAATCAGATTATCCTTTCGTCGCATGCCGTTACAACAAAATTTTGCTGCTCACGTTATTGTAATGAGTTGGTTATAAGTGTGAAACTCAAATTCCTCTATTCGATTGTATTAGCTTGAAAGTTGGAGATAAGCGATACTGACAACCCCTCATTTCCTCTAGTCTATCAGTTAGCGTTGATGGTTTTATTGTAGCTTTGAGCGAATTTCTGAGAGAAACAAATCCCGAAATGTATAAATCCCCCTCCCCAGTGGGTCAACGGTAATTCCAGCGACTTATAATGAAAAAAACAACAACCCAAAAATGGTTTTCGACACCCATGGTGTGAACAGATTATTAGTCCATTGAGTGGCTTTATGTTTCACAACAAACAAACTGAACTAGATAAAGCTAGTTTGTTAATAAAAAACTTTTATTCAGTGTTCCTTCGCACCAAGTAAGTAATAAGCAAATGTTCGAGTGATAGATATACTTAACTTTATTAAATAAAAAATTAACATATCAATATTATATACTTGATTAGATGAACATCATTTATATTTCAATTGTTGGTAAATGAATTTTGAAACGAACCCTTCCTTTAAATTGCTTTTACTAATAAAGGAAGGCATTTCAAATCATTCAGGCTCGCTCTCTCTCTCTCTCTCATTAACAGTCTTATAAATATGCGTAAGGTCTTCTCGCGTTTTAGCATGTAAACATTAGTAATTCCGAATGTACGAAAAATAAAATTAAAGACCATTCGAGAATTACATCACTGACCACCAGGTCAAGATAAATCACAAATTTTTTAAATCTTTTTTTAGAAGAAAAATAAATTAAGATGACTTCAGGTAAACTTGTCTTGCTTACGTATTTTTCAAACAAGTGTAAGAAACTGGGTTATAAAGTTATTGTTTAGTAATATATAGAAAGAATATATACAGGGCGGCCCTTAAGTCCTTACCCATCCATATACCTTAGGTATCCAGTGTATCTGTGTGCTGTCCCTCATTCTTGCTGCGCTCATGTACCCACGTACTTGTCACAATATGCTCTTCAAGTGTAAATGGGCTTACATCGGCCATATTTCTCTGAAAAAAAACAAAAAACATCATGCGTAATTGAATATAACGTAATAACATATGGATGAGTAGGAAATTACGGGCCACCCTGTATATATATACTGTACGGAAGTACGGTGCATGCTAGGTTTTGCCCTGTTCGCACGGTCCAGTGTGCATCTGTGAATTACGTGGTTATTGTTTAAATTAAACGGGGCTGTGGAGGGAGAAAGAGACCCCGTGGCTTCCTTTTCTGGTTACAACACTGAGTCATGGAGTATTTTAGGCTACAATCACGCTGTGGAATAGAATATGCACATCAATGCTGTTGACAGACGATTTAAAGTTAAGTTAACCTCAGTTATTACTGAAGAGTTAAAACACTTACTTTAAGACGTTTAATAAGAATTTATATTTCATTAAACGCCTTAAAACAGAAATGACTTAAGTTATGTGATGCTTTAACGAGAATACAGTTCGCTGTGTAATAAATAGTTAGTACTTTATACTTTCAAAAAATAAAAAAGTGTAAAATAGCACACATTTTCGACAAATGAATAGTTTATTAGATCGTTAAAATTCTGCTACGTCTGCAATATATGTGTGTGTGTGTATATATATATATATATATAGGTATTTACATATGTATTGGTGTATTCTTACGACTTATCTTTACAAAATTATATTTTCTTTGTCTGTAAGATTTTATTTCTGTATAAAATAATAGCGATAATCGAGTATAATAACATGTTTCAAGGTGAATATCTGTTTTTCTTTGTTTTTCAGTTTGATGTATTTATGAGCAGAAACTGCACTAACAGTATACCACTGATGATGTGGCTGCTGTAGTTATTTGTGATTAATGTTACCGATTGCATAATATAATTAGCATGGTGTCACACGGAAATACCGTGTATTCGTCAATACGCAAAAGTGACCAATGTGCATTTGTTTGAAAAAACGACGCGATTCGTGAATGATACTTTTTATCTCTTATTTTATATATATAATTAGGCAAGTCACTGTTATTATTTAATTTGATGGAGACCCTGTGGATAACTTGTACAATAAGTGTGGTAACAAGAAGCAAGTAACATAATAATTCAGAACACTTCATGTGTGTGTGGTAATCAGGAGGTCTGAGTGGTTAGCAAGTGTCTCGTTCATAGTAACTTGGGAATTAATCTTATAATTGACTTTGGAGTCTCTTTGGGATGTGCGAGATGTTTGATCACTGCAGCTCATTGAAATAAGTTATTTAAAACAACATATTGTTTTAACGTTAGTAAATTATTCAGATTCTACAAGATTGTTTAACGAACATGAATTAAACAACAAATATGATTCATCTTCGTAAAATCCATGATAGACGGATTTCTATGAACTGAGCATTTCGAATAAGTTTTTGTCGCATTTTACTTTTTCTAAGGGAAAACAGATATCTGTACAATGTATTATCTTAGTTTCAGGGTTGGTATGTGTTGTTCAAGTGCTTGTTTCTGTATTAGATGAGCTGGAACAATGTTGAAAAGAAAACTTTTATTACTCTAATAACACCTCTCGAATCTAAATGTTAACAGAGTCCAGTAGGACTCGTTTTCTGCTTCTAAAAACATTTTATATAAAATAAAAATAACGTCAAATAATTCAGGGTTTTGATTTGTAGAATGTATAGGTAACATAAACATTTGATGTTTAATATAAAGTTTTTTTCAACTTTTATGTATAATAAACTCGTTTTGTAATATTCATCAAATATAATACCTCGATTGACACATTTTTCGTTTGTTTTAAAGGTTATTTTAGTAAAAAATTGGTCAATTTCAGCTTTTTAATTTATTGGCTCCTCTTAAAATTTCTGCTTCCTCCCAACTTGGTTACGTCACTGTGTTTGGGTGGCAAGTGAACAAAACATTCAGTCAAATAGAATATGAAGCTCATTGTTATGTGAATTATTAATGTTGAATTCGTACCCCAGTGGCACAGCGGTATGTCTGCGGACTCACACCCCTAGAAACCAGGTTTCGATACCCGTGGTGGGCAGAGCACAGATAGCCCATCGTGTAGCAGTGTGCTTAATTTCAAACAAACAAACAAGATGTTGAATTGTAATTAAGTTATTTCATGTGGACTGTGAATCATTAAATCTGACCAATGAGGAGTTTCTCTCTCAGATAGGATCCGCATGTTGTTTTTTTCAATACCCATAGTTGTAGGATAGAAATAAATAAGACATTATGTGTCAGTCTTATGTTTTATGAACTTTGAGCTATGATGAAAAGGCTTTCAAAATTCATCAGCTGCATCTCTTGAAAATCTGGGCTCACGGTCACGCGAGGTCGACTGGCTGCAAGCGCGTGGATCTGCCAGTGGCTGTCCATCGTATCCCACCTCAAAACCGGAACTGTTAATCTTCTTTGCAGAGGGCGCGCCAGTCATTGACGTTAGCTGTTAGACCACTTCTGGAATAAAGTTTCAAAGCTGGTGAGATAACATTACCATCTAAGGATTGTTTTATCCCACTTGTTTTCTCTTTTATTGTGAGTTTCGATGTATGTATTTCTCAAAGCGCTGTTGGAGATTATCATTAAGGAATAAAATGATGACCTTGAGAGTAATAGACAATTTAACTGAAGCAAATTGTGCACTGAACACTTATTGCTTTTTTTATTTTTGAGTATCAGCTATTCCTAGAGTGAGAATATATTAACTAAACTTGCACGGTTTGTTTGAATTTCAACGGTCGTACATCAAAACAGTAATGGCAGTTAAGTGCGATATTCTTCATGTGCTCGTTATGATGCCTTATTTATCAATGCATTAGATGTATTTGGCAGAAAAAAATACGTATTTAAAATGAAATTATATCGTTAGGCGACTAGATGGCTTATTTTTTACGTAAAAATTTAGAATAGTCTCGAGGAACGAATTTGTCTGAGTTTTACTGCTTTATTTAGTGTTTTTGTTAATGTATGGACAACGTTAAAAGACATCGAAGCTTGATAGAAAGTTTAAATTCCAGCAGGAATTAGCCAATCAGATTTGATTGAAGGTTAGTTAAAGGTCAAGAAATATAGACTTCAAAGCCATTTGTAGTAACAGGAAGTTAAAGTGGTTGTAAAAAATATGCAGTATATCCAGAACCAAAACGTTTTGGCAAAATCCAGTGTAATTCTAATTGAAATTTTAGAAGATGCAGAATATGCTCATAATTATCTTGGTGTAAAACAAAGAATGTTCACGTTAATTCAGACTAAGTGCCTTTGTATTATAGATTACGACGACCGTTTGATTGGCTAGCTAATTGACTGCATTGTAGACGAAAAAATACAACTAGTATAAGTTTAATGACTAAAACGTTTTTGCGCGTTAATATACAAGTGATATAGAATAAATTAACAAATATTGATATGACCTGGTATACAATATGTGATGAAGCATAAGATTCATTATCACATACCCCACAGATGAATATTTGAACATACAAGTCTAATGAAGTCTGCTTGTCTCTAATCATGTTGTCAATACTCTGATTCTCATGAACTCACATTTGTTTAAAATCAACCAAATTCATTCTTAAAGCTGTTTTTCTATTATACCATTTAATAATTTTATTTCATTGCAATTTTTGTTTTATGTATGGTGACTGTTCACACGAAGGCCTGTTTATTAGGTTATGATACACTCACTGCTCCAGACTATTCTAATTGGCTAGATTTTCGGATATCAATAGTATTCTTGACATTTTGACTAGGTTTCCAGTATTTAACGACCCCTCTTCTTAGTGGCACAGCGGCATGTCTTCAGACTTACAACGCTAGAAACTGGGTTTCGATACCCATGGTAAGCAAAGCACATACACCTCGTTGAGTAGCTTTGTGCTAGCTAAACTCTGAATAAACGTAACGAATTCAGCATTTTACAAAAGTGTAAAATTGTTTGTTGTAGCTTCGAAAAATAATTAAATTGGGTTAAGTAAACTGAATAGAATTAAACAAAAAAGTAATTAGGAAAAGAGAGGCAGAACGATATTAGCGCCTGTTTAATTACAACTTTTGAAATTTTGATTTTTGCGCAAAGCTGCACAATAGCTATCTATGATGTGAACACCGAGATTAAGTGTTAAAACTTATCCTTACGTCACCGGAGGGGTACTTACAACGGTAATTAATACTTCGATTTGCATATCACATCCTCGTCAATTCAGATTGAACTAATTTAATAATAACAAACTTCGATAAACTATAATAAACTGTTGAATTTATTTGTGAAAATACCATAAGTCGTTTTGTAATAATTGAAAATAATGATGAATATTAAGTAGATTAGATTATTATTAAGTTTTATTCAAAAGTTTAAAAAATGTTTTGTTGAAATTTACGTGATTTTGTAAGATTTTTTTTTTCGTTTGCTTAAGCCTCTGAGAGTCAAGTTGTTCCACAGCCTATTTATACTAAGTTCTGGGCAGGAATAACAGAATAATCTGATTTATCACATATTCCAGATTGATCACACTTTGTGGCTTTTTGAAGTCGTTATGTTGTAATCCTCTATTTAGAACACGATTACTTTATCAGAAAACTGCTTATAAACATCTTCACACATGTAATGCACACGTACTGGAAACTACTACGTAAATACTCACACAGGGTGGACATGTATAAATATCAGTCTTATCATGAAAACAAGTTTTCTAATTTAAACTGGTACTGCTGCTACCAAAAGTCACAAGATCTTTGCTTTTTAATTCCGATAACATTAAGTGAACAGACATTTTCCATCTCCCTGGTAATTTTGTCGTTAATTTTAAAATACTTTATTTTGTTTGAGTCGGCTCGGCACAACTTGACCTGGCAAATTGTCACAAATTTTACGCTTAACTAACCACAACAGCGATCGTTGAGCTATGTAATAAAATAGCATTACGACTATCGGCTCTTCACGTCATTCCAGAAATTACGGCCAACGACTCTAGGAAGCTTTTAGAAGCTCAAAATACTGTTTTTGTTTTGTTCTTCAAAATTTATTTAATAATAGCCCAATTTTTTTAATATCGACCAAATTAAAACATAAAACGTGAGACAATATAGAAGTTATTTTGTTACTCTATTCCTACAATATTGTGAGAAATAACCATTAAAACAGTTTATCCTATGGCAAACATGATGTTACGTTTAAAAAAAAATAGTGTTTTCATGAACACTCATATTTCAATTTGGACCCTGCATGGCCAGATGGTTAGGGGCGTTTGACTCACAATCTGAGGTGCTCGAGCTCGAATCCCACTCACATCAAACATTCTCGCCCTTTCAGTCGTGGGGGCGTTATAATGCCCATTATTTGTTGGTAAAAGAATAACACAAGAGCTAACGGTGAATGTGGGTGACTAGCTGTCTTCCCTCTAGTCTTACATTGATAAATTAGGATCAACTAACGAAGATAGCCTTCCGCGTACAAAATATGATTTTGTATACATATATTTTTCTTTTGAATCCCTTATTTATAGCATAAACTTGAACTTTGTTTGTTAAACTGAAAATAGCATAAAGAATCCGCGTTCCAACTGTACCAGTAAAGATTGTATGGATAATACCTCAGTTATTTCTTGATAACGAGAAACCCACTTGAAATAAAAATGTATCTCAGAACGGCTGATATGAGTATTAAAACTTTTACTGATAAGGAGAGAACAACGTTTCGACCTTTCTAGGTCATCTTCAGGTTAAGAAAACCTAAGAAGAACTTCTTAACCTGAAGATGAACTAGGAAGGTCGAAACGTTGTTCTCTCCTTATCAATAAAAGTGTTAATACCCATACCAGCCGTTCTAAGATACAATACCTCAATAAGCCACATGTGAGAATTTAATCACAGATAACTTCTTAATTAATTGTTGACCTATGTTTTTAACTTAACATGGATAAACTGACCCGTGTTACTTCTGTTGTGAGAAAACTAATCTTTCAGCCGTAGGCGTATCTTTCTTGGGGATGTTGTTGATAAATACATCCCGCACTTTTGAAGAATAGAATATCCTTTTATTTTGTATAAAATATCTTCTTGCATACCCTAAATAAAGAAACTGTCCCTCCCCATTCCCTCACTTTTGAAAACCAAGTTACGTCACTGCCTATCTTGCGAGTTGTTGTTTTTTTCTAACTTGTATGTACACAAATATTTACAGCCCACAGGCTAGATGGAATAGAAGAGCGCATAGTGGTATCATTAAAAACTGCTATGTAAAGTCATCCTGTTAGGCTAAGCAGTACATAGCCGTAACAAGGTCGCATGCCTTTACCTGGTACACTGATCACCGTTGGCTAACGTAAGTGCTAATTTCCTTGTCAATAACATGTTCAGCTGAAATGCACACGTCACGTCATGATTTCTTCTGGGAAAAGCCTGAGGTCAAAATGAAACAAAATTTGCATTACGTGAAATAAATATGTTGGAAAGAAAACGTCGGTAGCACCTACAGCAAATCAAACAACCGGGCTCAGCAGTACAGAACGCATGCACCTGAATTCTAGCGTAACTGTATGTAACTTAGTAACGACTTTTGAAGAATATAATATTCTTTTATTCTGTATAAAACACCTTCTTGCATACCTTAAATAAAGGTTTTGTTTAATTTTCCTAGTTTCAAATACTTGAAACACCTATCATATCTCTACCCCACCGAAAAGCATCCACCCCTTTCTCTTTGACATAAAGGAAGAAAAATAGACATCTGTTAAGTAGAAGAACCTAGTAGTACCAGGAGGGTAAACATAGGGGAGAGAGGAGTCGAATAACCATTCCTTTATTTTAAGAATTTTAAAAGGTCTATTGCACACTATTTACTTGAATAAATACTAAACTTTCATCTATGCCATTTAAGATCTTTGTGTAGAAGAGGTTCACTCTCTATAATGCCAGCTACGTCCCTGTGGCATTAATGTTATCATGCGTAGATGATGTTTATCATGTGTGGTATTTAAGTTTCTAATTCGTATTGTATATGAAGGATTGTACATTTGCATTTTTCTGTCCCCTATACACACACTTTTACATATACCCGGGGAATAGCATTTTTTGTTTGTTTGTTTAAATGCAGCTTTGGTTATATATGATGACGAAATGGTCTAATTTCAACCCTTGAAATTTACAAACACGAAGCACAATAAACAAGAAAAGGACTTACAAGAAGAGATTACTCGAATCATTTGTTTTGTTTGTTTTTGAAATTCGCGCAAAGCTACACGAGGGCTATCTGCGCTATCCGTCCTTACTTTAGCAGTGTAAGGCTAGAGGAAAGGCAACTAGTCATCACTAACCACCGCCAACTCTTGGGCTACTATTTTGCCAACGAGTAGTGGGATTGATTGTAACATTATAACACCCCCACGGCTGAAAAGGTGAGCATGTTTGGTGTGACGGGGATTCGAACCAGCGATCTTCAGATTATGAGTCGAGTGCCTTATCCATCTGGCCATGCCAGGCCTTACTTGAATCGACATAATGTCGTTTAATAATGAAAAATGCATTAATCTATCAAGTTGCTGGCGCACAGTGAAAAGTTAACTTGAAAAACAAAAGTGAGGCGTGACTCAATGATTTGCATATCAGGTAGTGGATTAAAAGTCTGAGGTTCGCACTTTTGGTTGAGGTGCGATATTAAAGTGACACTCACTCCCACTATCCGGTGAAGAGTTGCCCTGAGAGTAGAGGGTATTGATGACAGGTTGTTACCCCTCTAATCAGTTAAATCTGTGTTCCATAAGGTGTCATTTAGGTTGAAGATAACAACTATCAGTATGAAAAAAGAACAGCATAGTTAAGAAACACGTGCTTCCTATCACATTACGAAACTCGTTTGGTATGATTTTACTACTGTCCTATGTATGGAATAATCAATATTAGATATGGAATAGGTAAAATGTAAGTATGTAAGATGAGCCATTACTTCTTCCAGCTATAATAGCCTTGCATGGCCGGGTGGCTAGGGTCAGGGCGCTTGATTTGCAATCTGAGGATCGCGAGTTTGAATCGCTGTTCTACCAAATATCCTCGCCCTTTCAGCCGTGGAGGCGTTATAATATGATGGTCAAACCCATTATCATTGGTCAAAAGTTTGTTAGTTTTTGAATATCGCACAAAGCTACACGAGGGCGATCTGCCCTAGCCGACCCTGATTTAGTAGTGCAAGACTAGAGAGAAGGCAGCTAGTCATAACCAACTACCACCAATTTGTGAGCTGCTCTTTTACCAACGAATAGTGGAATTGACTGTAGTAAAATCTATATCTCCATATAATCACTCATGAAAAAAAAAACAAAATAGAAAACACGGTAGTAGCTACAAATGTTGTGTTATACAAGGTCTGGTTTCCCAGTTCTCTCAACCCTTTCCTACGCGGTTTTCATGAGTTCTGTCGATGGAGTTGAACAAGAAAAACTCAACGCAGTATACTTGTTACTGTAGGTGGCTAAGTGTGGTACGAGTTTGAAATGAATAATTCTACTAATTTGTTCAAAAGGGTTCACAATTCGGCCAGCCCCCTAAACTTTGCGGCTGAACATTATTGAGAGGTGAGCTCTTTTGGTAGTATACTGTAATTTTTTTTTTAACGGTAACAGATCGATTCCCTTATCGGAAGACATTTGTTCCTATCCTAATACCAAGAAGAGGGATACTTTTCTATAACCCACCCAATCCCCTGTATTCGATCTAATCGATTAGCAGATTCGGTATTAAGATAGAAAATAGAAGAATCATGAGAGTATTACTACAAAATGCGTATATGATGTGTATATTTGTGTATTATTTTATGTTTGACATTTGAGTTTAAAACTCAAAGCTACATATAATTTAGCTACGAATGTAGAGCGTAAGAGTCTCATTAAGTTGTCCCAAGAATCCAAGAATATTGTTAGAAAATAATGTAACATAACATTATGGGACTTACTAGTTCATTTTGGCCATTTCATCCTTTAAATTAATCTAAAACTATCAATAAATAAATTTAAAACAGAAAATCAACTAGCCATTATCTTTCATTTACTTATCACAACATCCAAAACCAACCCATTCCAAAGGCCAACCACACTATTAGAAAAATAGAACTGTCTTTGCTGAGGATGACTACTGCCCTACCAAAATTTATACTTTTGTCCTCTAGTCCTAATATTCTCACTATTAAATATGAAAAAGAAAATATGATGAATCAATGGTATCAATTCCATTTACAACATTATAAATCTCAATCAGAATTCTCTTAATTCTTGTTTCTTCAAGATAAAACATTTTGAGAGATTTAAATTTTTGCTCATATGACAACAACTCCATCCCAGGGACCATTCTAACAATTCAATGTCTTTCTTAAGATAAAAAAACCAAAGACTGAATACAACATTTTAAATATGATCTAATCAATGACATGTATAACAAAATTATAACCTATAGACTTGTACTCAATATGTCTGTACATAGAACCTAAAATCCTATTTGCCCTACCATTAGCAACAGCACATTGTTGGAATGGCTTAAGAGACTGATTGACTATTACACCAAGGTAACTTTCTTTTGTGACATTGCTAAGGTTATTCCCATTCAAACTACTTATAATTCAAGCCTTTTACATGGTCTCTTGTCAAATATTTTCTGAAGATCCAGATACATCAAATCTACACTCTTACCACCATCTAAAAAATGCAAAAACATTTTTAACAAATGTCAAAATATTTGTAAGGCAAGAATTTTCCCTTAGTGAAATCATGTTGACTATCTAATAAAATTCTAAGCTTTGTCAAATAATTTTACAAAGCATCTTTTATCAAACTTTTCACAATTTTTCCACAACTGGCATAAAACTAATGGGTCTATAATTACTGGAAGGATTTTACTGCCTCCCTTAAAAAGAGGAGTTACTTTATCTTACTTTCCATTTGTTGGAACCTTTTCACTATTAAGGACTGACAAAAAAAAACAGTAGCAAGTGGCTCACATGCTTAATCTTTAATGTCCTTCAAAACCTTGGGAAAATATTATCTGGCTTTACTATTCTTTACTTCACAGTTTTTTTGTTTTTTTTTTGAGAAGCTCAGCAGATGCAGTCATCTTGTTTCCACCTATCAACTATACAACATGTGAAATATTGTTTAAATCCTCATTAGTAAAATCCAAAGGAAAGGCAAATTTTAATAACCCAGTTATTTCATAAATATCCGATACTAACCTTTATCATCCGTACATCCATTCTAACATGTTGTTTCCTTTTAATGTATTTAAAGAAATCTTAAGTCTTTATTTTTACATTTTCAGCCAATCCTTTCTGATATATCCTTTTTGATGTACAAATTTCCTGTTTCACTAAATTCCTTGATATTCAATAATCTTCTAAATCTATTAAATTTGTGATGCTTTTCTTTAATTTTATCTCCTATACCCTTTGTGAACCAATCTGTTTTTCATTTTTTCTTACAGCTACCTTTTCTTTCTATAACAAATATATCTGTTTTGAATTTTGAAGAATTTTTTTCTTAAACATTTTCCACATTTGATCAGTGTCTCTAAATAACTCTGATGCCTAATTCACAATAGATAATTTTTGTTGCATCCCTTCACAATTTGTTTTGAAGTTTGCAATCAAAATATCATTATTACTAATTTTCATATGCAGCAAAACATCAAACCTAATACAGCAATTACCACTTGTATCTAACTGTTCTCCAACGTCCGCCTTCTTGATCACTTCTATATTTGAAGTTAACAATAAATCTAAAATATCATTACTTATAGTAGGTTTCTTCACTAACTGGTGAAGAAATCCATCTTGAACAGTTTCCAGAAAACTTTCTTTCTCATGGTTTGACTCTAGCATTTCCAAATCTGTATGCTTGAAACTAAAAGTCACCATCAATTATGATTTCATTAACAACTGAAATATTTATCTTATTGCAAACTTTCACACTAATTTCATCATTATCACTTAGTCATCTGTAATTAATATCTACTAAAAGCCTTTTCCCTTTATATCCACTAATAAAACTCTAAATGGACTCAATATCCTTGCTGTTTTCTTTGATATTCTCAACTTCAACAGGATGTAACTCACATTTTACCTATAAAGCCTTCCTTAATACTCTATCCCTATTACATAGCCTGTAATTCTGTATTACAGCTATTCCCATTGTATCAAAATCTTCCATTCTTACCAGTGCTTTAAAACCATCTGTTTTATTTTTTATATAGTAACAGTTAAGCATATCTTTATATCTACTTACATACTAATTTTCTCTGCCTCTTATTATTTTTGCATTTAGTTAATAGTCATAGCAAACAATCCAGTCTCTCTCTTATTTCAGTGTAAACCATCCGTTCCAAAAGCTCTCTCCTTCCATTGAACTTATCCTAGAAATTCAACTAGTCAATCTACTCATCCTTTCGTAATAATCTAGTCCTAGCGTTTAGCCTCAGTGACCTACTTAAAACTTCATCCCCACATTTAATTCACGGCTGTATTCCTGTTGAAATTAAGTAATGCCATTTTTTTAAAATCCCTTTATCAACCCCTAAAATTTATTAATTAGTTACTCTGACACACCTTTCTCCACATCATTAGTCCCTATATGCACAAGAAAAACTACATCAATACTCGTACACTTTATTGTATTTTTCCGCCTCTAATTCATTTCTTCCTATTTACACCACAGACTGTTCTGTCCATATGCCTTGTCAAGGAATCACCAGTAACTATAACCTTTTTATCCTCCACATCCTTATCTTACCCTTTTGTTTTCCTTCCCTCCAAGAACTGCTCGTCTATATTTTTCCAATTGACAAAGGCATTCTTATTCTATATGTTATTTCAAATGGATTAGCAAGAGCAAATACTCTTTTAGTCATGAGTAAGTTCAATTAACATCAAGATCTCGTGAATAAAACTCGTAAGTTCGCTTGAGCTACGAGATAAATTTTGTGGTATTGTTGTTTCCGATATTTGACTGGAAGAGTGTTGGTGACAACTCCTTCAGACAGGTTATATGTTATGTTGTTAACCTGATCTACCGTAATTTCCACAGTACAGGAAGAGTGTAGAAGTGGTCACTATGTCCTTGACTATTGTTATGTTAATTATCTACTTGTAGAAACAACTTTGTGCCTAATTTTATTGTAAAGGGATATTTTAAGTGGCCATGAAAAATTTCCCCGCTAGTACAGCGGTAAGCCTACGGATTTATAACGCTAAAATCAGCGGTTCGATTCCTCTCGGTGGGCTCAACAAATAATTTCTTTATACGTTTCTCGCACATAACTAAACGTTTCACTTTTAAGAATGATAAATTTTGGCAACTAAAGTTTTTTCAAAATATATAGAATATTCAATTTGTTTCTCGTTTTAGTAAACAAATCATGAAAATGCAAATAACCGCCTTGTATTTTCACACCTACTCTGTAAACAGCTGTTTTGTTGATTAAATATTTTTAAGTCACTTGCCAATTTCCAAATAAAAATGGAGATTGACCCACTGTAGCATTTTGAAAATTGTGTTTATATCTGAAAATCAAAACTTAAGTTCGTTATATACTATAATTTAACAATGAAGTGAAATTAAACGTATAGAATGTTTCATATAAATTAATTATGAATATATTAGATTTACAGAATAATTAATAATGTACAATTGCAAATGAGGTCAGTTCCTTTGCATATTGATAATACATGCACAAGTAATTAAGGGTGTAAAATAATGTAGAATGTCAGAATATATTACATATTCTGTAATTAAGGGTGTAAAATAAAATTTATAGTCAGTTTCTTTTAAATATATTACGTACCATGAGTAAGATTGTACAAAGAATAATAAAGAATTATAACGAACAATGAAGGATGAACTTATTGGAGGATATCTTAGGTTCCAGAATATTTCAAGATGCCTTTTTCATAGAATTGAATATTTTAAGCAATCTATTTTTTCCAGAAACATTCTAAATTAAGTAAGCAAAATCACGAGACAGTCGTTTAAGTAAGTAACTCTTATAACCAATAAAAGAGATTTTTTTTCAATCATTTCCAGTTTTTGACAGTAACTATTTACAAATGTGTCGTGTTCGTCTTGGGAATTTACAAATCAATTGAGTATCGCTTATATATATGCAAAAACGGCTCGTTTGGGTTGAGAAAATATTTTACATAGAAGAGCGAACAACGTTTCGACCTTCTTCGGTCATCGTCAGGTTCACAAAGAAAGAGGTAACTGACCGGAAGCTGACCACATCTTTGGAAGGGGTTGTGTAACTGAGTGTCGGAATGTAGAGGGCGGTGTTAGATGTTTGAATATATTATATATTATATATATATAGTTGAGTATCGCTTATAATTATTGGTGATTAGCAGGTATTCTTAATTTCAGATACGTTACTAATTATGGTGCTGCCAAAGCGTGAGAAGGTCGAGTTGATTCTGATGTTAATCCAATAATCAGTGATGTCAAGAAAACTCACTTGTAGAGAAAAATATATATGTAAAAAATGGCTCGTTTGGGTTGAGAAAATTTGTTACATAGAGGAGTGGACAACGTTTCGACCTTCTTCGGTCATCGTCAGGTTCACAAATGATGTTAATCCAAATTTATTTCGATTTACAAGGACAGCAAGTGGAACATATTCTATAAAATTTGAAGTGTTTTCACATTTTTCGGGCATCCTACATGTAAATGAGTGCTCAGATCTTTTCACATAGCGGTTGGCTCAAGGAAGATATGTGGTACTATGAAACTGAAAGATTGTTGTTGAAACCCTATTGTCTAAACAGTATCGTAGATATATAACACGCTGCTTCAATGTTTTGAGTAAAACATGTACAGTTGAAGTGCTTCCTCTTGTTCCTTGTGGCCTGGGTTTTAATTCCAAGTTTCCATTTGTGATAAATACTTGCATTTCTGTACAGTACGTTATGGTGTTGATACCGTACTAGTAATGAAACGATGATACACGTATGTGGCAAACCATCGGAGCTATAACGTATTGGTTCAGCACATTGCCGAATAAGCCACTGATAACAGTTTTCAATCACATGATGTCGTTGTAATACGTTGGACCCAAGCATTAAGGCTCTGTAGTTGGGTATCCAATAGGATTATAACGTACTGATTTAAATCATTCGAAATAGCAATTAAGATTTGCTAGACCTCATATTATTAAGCATATTAAAGTATAATATTGTTAAAACTATGAAGCCGAGTGTAAATTATGACAGTATTATTGACTATATTGAGCGTGTTGAGGCAATACGCAATGTCCTTGTTTGTTACTGATTTACAGGGGCATAACATGTTGATCTAATGCTTTGACTCAATAACATACAGACCCCTATACGGTGGAAAGCATTGCCATAGCGTGCTGTTGATCCAACCAAACATCGATAATGAGTTGAGTTAATATGTTAGGCCCTATTGGCTACCATCTTTAGAGATTATTGTATTGACACAACATAGATAAGTGCTGGTCAATCAGTGCCTTGAACCAGTACGTTATGGCTTAGAAGGCTTGCCGTACACATAGAACATAAAGCAGACTTGGTGGTGAGAGTATGTGTAATGATAATATTTAACCAAAATAACAGAATACAGTGAATAAAAAGTCACACCTGTTAAGTAGTACAATTTTATTATGCAATAAAATTGTCATAGTTAAAGAATCACATGACGTAAGTCATAATGACACGTACTATGTTTTATTTACATCTCTGTCCTGTGTAATGAACAATCTTCAGCTGAACATGCCTCTCACAATGTTGACAGTACCTTGACTCACATCTTGGAGAATACAAAACTAACAACGCTTTTGTTAACTGCATTGAAACTCACACAGGACTAGTTTTTGTTCTTTGTTTAGTTTCATTAATCATACAGGTGAATGCACAATGCCGTGCGTTTTTTTATAACATCGTGTTTCACAATGAAGAAAACCTGAGAAAAATGCTGCCTTAGCTTGCACGTTAAGAAGTTCTGGTTTATGCATGTGTAAAATAGTTTAGGTGCTTTTTCTCTAAAGACATTTGGATCTATGCTTCAAATGTTTGAAGTTTCAAAGACAAAATTGAAATTTCGCTGTGTTTAATATGACTGTGTGATTCAAAAGATAAACACATCTCGTTTTATATTGCAAGGTGAGGATATTTCTTTGTTTTATTCAATTTTGATGCGATTCTCCTAAAAATAAGATGAATAAATTGTAATGTGTATAATTAACTACTTAAAACTTTCCTATGATTTATAATGTTTCACTCGCTTCAGAATTTCTTCAAGTCTTATTTCTAAACATTGTGTTTTTTTCTAGGTTCAAGTAGATTTCCATACTTACGATGCAAGTTGGAAAAAGTGACAGTTGTTCTACTATTCAGTTAGGCCCGGCATGGCCAGGTGGGTTAAGGCGTGCGACTTTCAGCCGTGGGGGCGTTATAATGTTACGATCAATCCCACTATTCGTTGGTAAATGAGTAGCCCAAGCGTTAGCGATGGGTGGTGATGACTAGCTGCCTTCCCTCTAGTCTTACACTGCAAAATTAGGGACGGCTAGCGCAGATAGCCCTCGAGTAGCTTTGCGCGAAATTCAAAAACAAACTAAAACCAACTATTTAGTTATAACTTAATCGATCAAACATGTCACATCGCTACTTATAAAACAAAAAAGTAGTTTGTCTGAAGTTGTCAGCTATAGTTGTATAAAAGAAGTTGACGGTACTGAAAGAGTCAAAATCAAAAATGCATACAGTATCAGTTTGTGTTACTACCGTTAGTGTCATGTTACACTTTTTCTTAGTTAATGTTGTAATTATATCTTTCCCCGTACGAAGTGAAGCATTGTATTTGCCATGTTTCTTTCTTTTTTCCACGATTACACTTATTTATGTCATGAAACTTGGTGAACACATACACCCAATTACTTTTTCATGTTTTTTCCATTTAAGTCAATGTTTGGATTTTGGAGGGAAAAGGTCAGACATTACACAAAAGAGAAATCTGCAGTTCCCTTATGTTTCTATCAACTCATATTATACTTGACATAAAAATACCTTGAGACCTCAGAAATTAAAGCAAACTGTGATTTATGTTTTTCTTTTGATATGGCAGGGTTCAACTACACAACCGAAAACAACTTATTAAAATGAAGTTTTTCTTTATTTCTTTATTAATAAATTAATCCAGAGAAAACCTTGAATACTTTACGATAGTTCATTCAGACTGAAATAGATAGATTTATAATTTGGTCCTTTCTTGCGATTTTACATGAGTAGTGATCAAACAAAAAATCACAGAATTATGGTTTTGACATGTCATTACTCTAAATTTTGATCAATCCTGATGCGGTATAGCACAAAAAGTACCCTGAGACAACCTCCAACAGATTAAAGGAGACAAAGTTTGGAAATAATGTCCTTTGTTTCATTACAGAGGTTTATCTTTCTATTTCTTTACACGTCAACTTGGCGCGAATATGCCATATGACAATTCGCACAAACTGAAGCAGAATGTTTGGGACCTATGTCGTTATTATTGTTGTTATTTTGAATTAAGCACAAAGCTACATAATGGACTATCTGTGTTTTGCCCACTACGGGTATCGAAACCTGGTTTTTAGCGTTGTAAGTCCGCAGACATACCGCTGAGCCACTGGGGGGGGGCTATGTCTTTCGTTTCATTTCATGAGACACCTTACAAAAACTCCCATAAGTTGAAACAGACTGTTATCAGATTTTGTCATTCATTCTTCATTTCTACAGTGGTGAAAAGTAAAACAAGAAATAGTAAATTCAGGACTTTAGGCCTGCTACTGCTTTATATTTCAATCAATCTATATGATATGTGGCCCGGCGTTGCGAGTTAGTTACGACGCTTGACTAGCAATCTTATAGCTGTTCTTTCAGCCGTGTAAAAGAGTAGTCCAAGAGTTGGCGTTGGGTGGTGATAACTAGCTGTCTTCTCTTTGGTCTTTCACTGTATTATTATAATATTATCGAATGTGATTGATATAATGTGACATATTGTATTTATTTGCTAATGTTAGCCTTCCTAGATCATTTTATATTTCATAAAACAGAACGTACTGATATCTTAAACATCATTTAAATGATCAAACCTTTTCAAATTTTAACTTTTCTCTCAATTTCGTAAGCGTTATTCTATTTTATGAATAAAATACCTTTTATTTCAGTATTGAAGTTAGAAAGACTGAATACTAAGACAGCGGCCAAGTAGAAAAGCTAGGATAGGCTAATGGATCTAATAGCTTATTTCCTTTTAAAGTATTGGTTAACAAGAGACTGGGAATATAGTTACACGGATAACAGAACTGCTGATAATTTCTATACCTTATGTTTGTCGTCATTTCCTAATTGATGAACACTGTTGTAACTTCATGACTCGAAATAAGAACCTTGTTACTTCCATCACGGGACTTGGTTTAATTTGTATGTCACTCATTATTACTGTTGATTTACATTTTGAAAGGTCGTTTGTTTGTTTTGGTTTTGAATTTCGCGCAAAGCTACTCGAAGGCTATCTGCACTAGCCGTCCCTAATTTAGCAGTGTAAGACTAGAGGGAAGGCAGCTAGTTATCACCACCCACCGCCAACTCTTGAACTACTCTTTTACCAACGAATAGTGGGATTGACCATCACATTATAACGTCCCCACGGCTGAAAAGGCGAGCATGTTTGGTGTGACGGGGATGCGAACCCGCGACCCTCAGATTACGAGTCGCACGCCTTAACCCACCTGGCCATGTCGGGCCTTGAAAGGTCGTAGTGTGGTTGATTGTTTTAGAGGTCGGTATGACTAGGTTGAAACTACTACTATTCTTTCAATCGTTTGTAATGATTTGGTTATTGGCGTAAAATAAATGTTCAGTACTTGTATTGCTAAATAGTCTGATATGATTTGAAGATAAATTACATGTATGGTAACGTTTAAAATGGTCTGATGGGTGAATATAAAAACCTAAAACAACTTTAACAACCACAATATTTTGTGAATTGATAGAAATGTTCTATTTTTGTTTAAATATACATATATTTTTATTTGTTATTCTGTTTTTTAAAGAATGTATGATACGAGAAGTTTTGTTTCATAGTTTATATTGTTGCTTTAATATTTCCGCACCCATGGTAGACAGAAACGAATTTAAAACAATTTTTGTGTGGAATGGTATTCAGTTCATTAGTTCTGGTATTTTGTACGGAATTATAGACGTAGAAACTAAATCAGATTTGGTGACGTCAGCGTATAATGATACACAAGGATATATTTAGAATAACGCTCAGGGAATAGCGCATAAATGACATAAGTATATGAAATGTGAACAATACATAGGGGAGAACGTAAAATGATACACGACTGTGTTACTAGGGTATAGCGTAATGATACATGAGAAAATAATCAGAATAACACAGATGTAATAAAACTAACTTGTGCAAAGGTACATTTTTTTCTTGTTTTTAGACACAGCTGATAAAAATTTATTTATGGTTAAGTTTAGTGTTGGGCCATCTTATCAATTTGATAATATTTATTGTTTGTCTTATCTTTTGCTTTGCAGGTATGGATACGAATATCACTTTGTGGCAGTTTCTGCTGGAGTTGTTGCTGAGCAACAAGTATAATCACATCATAACGTGGACCAATAACGACGGTGAATTTAAACTGGTGAATGCAGAAGAAGTAGCTCGCATGTGGGGCCTGCGGAAGAACAAATTGAATATGAATTACGACAAGCTAAGCCGCGCCTTGAGATACTATTATGACAAAAATATAATTAAAAAAGTATTAGGGCAGAAATTTGTTTATCGCTTTGTGTCGTTCCCCGAAATAGTGAAGAGTGAAAATAAAATCCCTTTCCGTGTAAAGATGGAGAACATTACAAAAACAAGTGGAATTATTTTCCAGGGGGCGCCACTGATTCCATTTACGTTGTCTACTTCTGAAACTAAAATGATCTCTTCTTATCAACAGGCAGTTCCGTTAGATTTAAGAGAAAACAATGAAAAGAAAAACGTAGATTCTGAAGTTAAGAGAACCTCATCTGTTCTTCAAGTGTCTAGCGTTACGCCTATGAATCGAAATTCTCCACTTCTACATATGGCAGTACCAAAGGAAAATGGGGTGAAGATGTCGAGAGAAAACGAAGAATATTCAAAGAAAGATCACAGTAAGAATGTTATTGAAAGCAACATTTCGTTTGAGCCAGCATCAAAACGAATGAAAATTGAAACTGTTACAGAGTCCAGCTCGTCTTCCGTGTCTTCACCGATATCCGGTGCTCCAGCTACGTATTCATTTACAGTGGTTTCCCCTACTGTGAAAACTTCTAAATCAAAACCGAAACCACCACCCATAGTGACAGTCCCATCAAGCAATGCGAAACTGTCTTTAAGTAGTTTTGCTTCTCTTCAAACTCCTATAGTCACGTTCGCCAGTCCCTATTTACCACAAGGAAAGAACTCCTTGATACCTTTACCAATATGGAGCCCTCTAAGTCCATTCCCCCTAACAAGTCCCCATTACTCCCCACGAACAACTACTCACTTCCAATTTCCCCCGAACGTTGCTACAGTTAGACTTGGTCCGTATTCACCGCTGACCCCGTATTTCACTAATCCCTTTTCTCCTTTAAATGAGAAAACAAATACAATTCCTGTTGAGCAGTAACTCAATCGTATTTAAGGACAGTGACAATTGGTATGTCCATTATAATGGGCTTTAGTCTTCATTATTTCATCATTTCTTATCGTGACTAATTCATTCCCATTCTGTTGTGTGTGATGTGTACATAAGATATATCAAAAGCCAGACGTATATATATCATAGTTCTTATTGACAGAATAATATTTTTATTAAAAAAAGGAAACATACTGTTCTTCCAAATTAACAATTGGATTGTTTAATTGCAATAAGGAAAACAGATGTAAATAGATATGCATATGTAATATGTGAGTATATACGTATGTAAAATGTTAGGATGTCCTCCACTGATGTGTATTTGATACTGTTTTGAAAGTTTTGGTTGATATATTGTTTACTCATGTATACAGCAGAAAAAGAACTTATGAAAACCGATAATTTTTTATAATTACATGATATTATTGTATATTCAAAAAGCAATGTAAACGTTACGAATCAACATCTTTTGTGTGAGATTTAGAGAGATAAGTTGTTCGTTTTCTGAAAAGAAATAGGTGTCTCATAAAAACTCATGTTTTCTTGCGAAACATCACGTTTCCTTTCTTATCTTACTAATCGTTTGAAAGTTTCTTTTGGGAGATACCAGGTTAAAAATGTTTATTCATACAAAGGGCGATGATACCTTGTACACCAAAGCGTATACATTTGCCAAATAGCTGAAACATATCTCACTATACTAAAACATATCTCACTATACTAAAACATATCTCACTATACTAAAACATATCCCACTATACTAAAACATACCCCACTATACTAAAACATATCCCACTATACTCGACATTTTAATTTACAAAATTTTAACGAAATTAATTAGATTTGCTCAACCTTTTCTTTTCTTTTTCAAGCTGCATAATATCAAGTGGATCGGCCTTTACCAGTTTTTGCCCACCCCACTTCTGATTTTACTGTGTTTTATTTTATAGGGTGAACAAGAAAAATTTTAGCTTAAATAAGAAAGCACATCTGTACTCAAGGGTATTTATTAAATAATAATTATTGTAAAACGTGAACTAATATTACTTTCGAGTGTGTGTGTGTGTGTGTTTGTTTTTCTTATAGTAAAGCCACATCGTGCTATCTGCTGTGTCGACCAAGGGGAATCAAATTCATGATTTATCGTTGTAAATCCATACACCACTATTCTAGCGTAGGACATGACTTTTGAAGTCACCTAATGGCTCAGCGGAAAATTTACGGACTAACAACGCTTAAATTCGGGGTTCGATTCCCCGCTTGTAGTTTAGCAACTACTGGCGAATTTGACATAATGACTAAAGATCGAAAGTTAAATCATATACATTACGAAAACTAATGTCTGTATGTATATGTATGTGCGTGCGTCCTCGCACGTGTTCTGTAATTATGGCAAGAGAGCAAAGTTCGGTTTTTATCTTTCCATTTATTGTTTGCTTGTAGTTAAGTACAAAACTTACACAATGAGCTGGCTATCACCACGAATTTAGAAGGCTGAGTTTTAACATTATAAGTCTGCAGACATATCACTGATATACTGGGGGTGGGGAGATGTTCCTTTAATTTATGCCGTAAATACTAGTGTAATCACTATATAAATATGGAGTTTCTTGTAGTTAGATGTATTTCTGGTGCACTAAGACCGTACTCGAATATCAAGTGATATTTCTTGATACATTAGTAAATATTTTTTATATTGTCTCAGCAACAGAGCTCAGAACAAATTATGATGTCATCAGCTATTTTTCAGCTATGACAAAAGCTGAAAAGGCGATACTGATAAACCAGTTTTAATTTCTAAAGTGTTATCCATATGACTGAGCATAAACTCAGTTACTAACACCAGTGTTAAACTTTGATTTATTGTGGAAATTTTCATTTGTTTGAGAAAAATGTATAATTCGCAACTACAAAATTAAAATTAAAGAACTTTTTTTTCAAGGAATAAAGAGTGAGTAAATCTCAAATAAAAACATTTTGTCTCGACGTTTATCTTTAAACTGCTTCCTTTCGTAGTTTCGTTTTGTTGTAGAAAGAAGTGAAATGACTCCATGTAAAGATGTCTCTGACAGGTTAGCAAATCAGTATGATCTTTCAGCACAAGATAACCACCCTTGCGATTTTTTTCGAACAAACGACAAGTACAGATGTAATAATGCCTCTGATTGGTTAATAAACTGATATGATCTTTCTGCACAAGATAACCATCCTTGCGATATTAAAAGTTATTTACAAGCTACACAGAATACGTACGTTTTAATTGGCGCAATCGATGTAAATACAATTATTTTTTTATCTTTCAAATTTCGTAGCAAATCATTTACTACACGTGGAATTGTTTAAATTTAAAATATCGCGATCCATGTCTAAATCGTTTTGTTTTGGGCTTGCTAGTTGTCGAAGTAATCAAATTTAACAAAACTTACTTCTGATAAGAAGTTTAAGTTTTCTCATAAACTGCCACAAACCCCAAAGTGTGTTACTAGGAGTCATTATCGTGTTGTACTATGTAGCCGTATTTACGGCCGTAGATACGTTATAAAGAAAATGTTCACGTTTCTTAATTGTGTTACACAAGAGTTCAAAATTAAGGACAATTCATGCAGCTATTTCTTGAATAGTTTTGCGCAAATATCCAGAAAATTAGACAATTTATTGTTAGAATGGTGTTTTTAAAGGTATATTGACAAAATGATGTTTTAATACTTTTAAAATAATCCATATCATAGGATTTGTTTCGTTTGTCTTTAAGCGCAAAGATACATAACTGGTTATCTATGTTGCGTTTATCAATGGTATGAAACAAATAGTTTTACAGTTATTAGGGGCTACGCTTTACAAACCATGTATTATTAGTTATGTAACTGAAATATAATTAACTGATCCAGTGAAGATAAATGGCACACAGACACAAATATATATATATATATGTACTGACAAATGTGTGTTCAGAAAGAGAGCTGGCAAGAAAATTAGGCAATATGATCTCAGAACATAAAGTGTTAATACCCATACCAGCTGTTCTGATATAAATTTTTATTTCAGTGGGTTTCTCGTCATCAAGAATTAGACATTATGTCTATTCAGGTAAATTTAGTATTTTTTTTATTGCAGTTTGACCTTGTACATTATAAATTATATATTTGTGATGATTTAGGAGGTTTTTGAAAGAGGTAATAATTAATTTTGTTTGATGACTTAGGAAGGTTTTAAAAGAGCTAATAATGAGCTTTATTGAAACTATTCTAAAAATGTTTCTCATTTTGTCAACAATTCCATTTAATAAACCAGTCAATTACTTTTTATCTACTTTTAATCATAAGTATAATATCAAAATTTTGAAAAATAATATTTTAAGTGTTTAATGAAATACAGTATTATCGTATAAGAACAATGGAACCAAATTAAAGGAATGTAACGATTGTTTCTTGTCAAATTCGAGTTTTATCTCACAACAGTTTGTAAACTAGAAAAATGTAATAACAAATTTGTTGAATTGAATATTAATAGTCATAAAACTAAATCAAGTAGTATTAAATAACAATTTTAGAAAATATAATAATTCAGAATTTATGTTAGTCCTAGTTCAGTTTATTGCGTAAAAACATGAGTATGGAATTTGATTCTTGAGATAAAAGGAAGCTTCCTAAACATCTGTACACAGTACAAGTCATTTTTGTTTTTGAATCTGTAATATCGTGAAATGGTAGTATCTTAAGTGAAGTTATATCGTGATAATAGTTGTTACGTGACCTAAAGTATATCTTCATATGGTTGTTTGGAGTTAAACGATGTCCTAGGACGGAAGCAAACCCTGTTGGACTGAAAGGTTTCAGGTAGTGTTATAAACACATACATATGTACTTTTTGTGTGTGTATGTGTGTATATATGTATATTTCATTTGATGTGAAATGCTTGAAACTACTTTTATCACAGGTGAGGTCGATTACATTTAATGCAGAAATGTAACCACGATATTTCCCGCTCAGTGTTTTCCATTTTAAACAAAACTGAACTGAATAATTTGTAGAAGTTAGAGTTTATGAAAACGTGCTATTACATACCGCGATTCCTGCTCACAAGAGGTGCCTTTTTAACTCAGGAAAAATAAGGGGAGTTAGAGAAATCAAACTCAAACCTAGTAGTAGTTCTGAGATGTTTAATATGTAACTTTTTAAAGTTACTTTTTAGAACGGTTATCCTTAAAATGTAGTGTTTTGTTTGTGACGTTATTACAAACACGTACTACTTGTCATCCAGTTGCTTACGAAGAATTCGTTGTTTTGTGACGTCAGATGAATAACATGTATGATAAAATTATTTTTATGTTCAGTAATGGTTATGATGAAAATATTAAGATCACATCCCTTTAAAAAGGAATTGCATACTGAACGATACGTATAGGTATCTAGTCGAATTGACAATTTAATTTCTTGTACATGACTCGTATTGTTAGAATATGGACAATATACACGTCTGAAGTGTATGTATTTTGCTTTATATATCAGTCTTACATAAACTTTGCATATTTATGTATTCATTATTCTTTACGATTTGTGCGTGTGATATGTATTATCTTTTATATAATAACAAGAAAAACAATAACAGACTACTTTTAGTTATTCTTGAACGATTTATATGGTTTCAACTTCTTTCAGGGCTTTGATGTTTTGATATATAGAAAAAAAACGTTGTTCCTGTAGAAGTTCTTGTTAATTATGGAAACATTTCTGTTAACTGTTACTATTAAAATAAACTACTTTAAGTTGTCCCTTATTTACCACGCCTGTTCCATTGGTTGTATTCAAAAATCATTTTACCTTCACCAGCGAATATCAAAGTATTTTAGTTGATCTAACACAGTCAAAGCAAGTAAATATTTCTTTAATTTTATTAGTAGTGATATTTCTACCTAAGATTTATTTTTATTTAACTTAGCGAATAAGTACAAAGCACATTACTAGTTTTGTTTATACCATAAATTAATCTATTTATTTATTCACCTTTCATATCTGGATTTGTGTTTAATTTCATAAAAATAGCAATTTTGTAAATTTCTATTACTCCAATGACACACTTAATGAAGTGGAATCAAAAGATGTATTGACAATCTCTCCCGTGCTAATTCATCGACAATATCAAAATAGTTCAAGTGTAACATTTAAAATAAAATCATAAAATCTTGCTGAAACAAATTGTTAAATAATGAAGATAATACTGTATATATTCAAAATTATTATTATGCATTTGCTGGCATTTTTATACACATATGGAAAAAAAAGCTTATGTTCTGAGTTTGGTGACTACTTTGCAAATATAAATAAATACTTTGGTCATCCAGTAAAGAATTGTGATTGACAATTGCTTGTATGGGAAACGATAAAAGATTGAAGCGCAATAAACGTTTCTTTTATCTTATTTGGAGATTCATTCAATAGTGATCAGAATTTCATTTTCCCCAACTGTTCCATGCGAAAAGCTATACACAAACAGCTGTATGACAGTCAACGACTAATGAGATATACCAGGTACACAAATAAAACAAGAATGTGGTAATGTTTAGAGCTAAGACTGAAGAATGAATGATTGAAAGCGAGTGTAATTTTTCGAGTCATCTTTCAGACTTTTCCATACTTACTGTATTTCATAAATAGGGAAAAACTCACATAAGGCATTTTACCCTGTTCGTGTTATTCCGAAGTGTAAGCTGCTAGTGTGGGGTTCTCTCGAGAAGGAATGAATTCTTTAATTCATTTATGAGAGCGAATAACTTCTACAATGTCATTTTCATTGTTGCCGATCATGTCAAGTTCACAATGTTACATTTCCACTGTGATTTCAAAAGTTCTTTCACGACGATAATGCAAGAGTCACCTGAGCTCATGTTGTACAAAATTGGTTTAAAGAGCGTGACAATGTTTTCAGTTATCTTGCCTGACCATTAAACTCTTCAGATCTGAATCTGATTGAACACATTAGTAATTAGTAGTCATAAATCACACTTCTCAATCAATGGGCTACAATCACACAATACACCTTCCATTATTCCTGAGGAGTCTATTAATGCCGAGATCATCATAAAATGAGGACCAGTGCGATATAAGGTGGAAAGGGTCCTAAAAAAGTGACAAGTACGTGAATAGTATTGTTAAGATAAAGCTAATTTCTCCTCCACGTCAAATAATTTTACTAAATTTCGTTAAAACTCATAAGCATCAAAGCTGCTATCAGATAGTCCAATAGCAGTATGGAAGTTAGCGTTTTAAACTTTCTTTTGAATTTTATCTTTAGTAACCTTGATACACAAAATTCAATTGCAAAGTTACACAGTGAGTCAAAAAGTGATGACCCTAAACTTTCGTTGACTCAGACTTTTGTAAGAATGGTGACATCTCAAGTATTGATGCCGACGATAGCATTTCAGTTCTGGAAAAGCTCGGACCCACTTGTAACTAATGAAGTTGGATCCCCTTAGCAGAGTTACAAGTGAAGCCTATTCTTTCCAGAACTGAACTATATGTGTAAGACCATCGACATCAATACATGAGGAGGCACTAACTTCAGGTAAATCTCTTCCTTTGACAGTTTTGAAACCAAAGATATCTGGAAAAAAGTGACAACCACGTTGTTTTATAATCCACGTGTTAATTTCATAAGAGCTTGCATGTTCAAAAAGTCATTTTGCAGCCGATTTTCGACCATAGACTCTGTGCAGCATGGTTCAAGCAACAGGCTAGCACTGGAACTCTTAGAGACAACAGGATTGTCCAAGTTGCCAAAAACGAAGCCTATGATACATCATATATCGATACTATTATCACAGTATTAAAAATTAAACTTATTAAACACAAGGTTTACAAAATATTAAACACTAATAAAGGAGTGCTTTATTAGGGCGTTCTGAATACATAATTCAGTTTCCAAAACAAATTCAAATACAAAAAATAGCGTTGTTAATGTAAAAATCATAAAATAATTCCAGCAATAATAAAGAATCATGAAAAAAAGAACCAAAGGGAGAAGGTTAGTGTTAAATCACAAACAGATAGAATATCTTATGTATCATAGTTTCATAATTTTCTAACGTAACATATCGTCTTCATCAATCTAACTTCAAAACTATAGGCCTCTAATTGTCTTGCCAGACCACGAGATCGCATATATGAATAACTATTTAATATTTATTTCACATAATTAATCATGCCCTTGCTATTCATTTAAAACTAATAGGAGAGTCTCGTCATCATGTCTTAATGCAAAATTGATTTTTTTAAGATGTAATATTCAGATAGAGGCAAGTGAGTTATAATCTAAGAAAAATAAAAATATAGCTCAACCAAATGACAGAAAAAAATCTATGTAAAAGATAAATCAAACCATAACCATAAAACATAAATTGCTACTTCACATTCCGATAAATATAAATGATAGTAATAAGCACTCTTTAAAATTCTCACTTTTCTTCCCATGATGTAAAATCCTCTTCATATTAACACTTGGAATCCCTCAGAGTTTAAGTTAGAATGCCCTACAAACGCTTTTATTTTCAAAACAACTAATATGTGGTCTTTTCCTGGTTCAAGTTCTATCTTTAACTGCTAGAACAGTTAATTATTTCTCTCACAGTATTTAGGAGATCAGCCAACTTTTGAAAGTTGGCTCTGATGACTGGTAGAAGTTTGAATGGCAAAGAAAATTAGAGTAGACTGTTATCCTAAGTTCAGTGAGATTCTTATTGACCTAAACAGATATTATTCCACTTATGGCCTTATTTTCTCATTTTGATATGGAGGTGTACAAACACGATTAATTCCCACAACTTTACAAATTGTAAAAAACATGATTAATTCCTATGACTTACAAGTTTCAGCCCTATAACAAGATAAATTGAGGTCAACACATTTACTAAATTAATCCAATATATTCAACAAGTAACTATTGCCATAACTAAACTTAGAATATAGCTCTATAATGTATGCTCCTGTTGTAAGTTAATTATCTTAGATCTTTCCACTTATCCTCTTGCCCATTTTTTAATGAAATTTTCAGTTTTACAAGAATGGCGTTGATAAACATAGTGTTTTATATCTCAGCTTTTTGTGATAATTCGTCATTTCAGTTTCAAACACCTACATAAACTAAATATCTGTAGTTCAGTGATGTAGCTCATTTGTTTATTTTGAATTTCGCGCAAAGCTACACAAGGCCTATCTTCGCTAGCCGTCTCTAAATTAGAGTATAAGTCTAGAGGAAAGGTAGATGGTCATCACCACTCACCGCCAACTCTTGGGCTTCTCTTTTACCAACAAATAGGGAGGTTGACTGTTACATTATAACGTTCACACGGCTGATAGAGCGAGACAAGGAATCGAGCATCCGAAACACCTGGTCAAGCCGGACCAGTAATGTAGCAACTCTTATTGTTTTTAAGGAAACTATCTGAAATTACTAGCAGTCCTCTTGATGTAATACATAACGTTTTCATTTCAGCTCATAATGTTTTGACTTGCTAATAGTTTCAGCAACTACTGATGGCTTTTCATTCATTTTTCCAGTTTTTAAATAAGCATATATATATATGTCGAAAACCGTTATCTCTAGCTCGTTCAATATACAATAACTTTATACCACTAATGTTATCAATAACAAAACGTTTAGGTGACAACTAACTGAGATCCTAATCTACTAGAATACACACTGTGATATCGAGAGGAGTCCTATAAGCAATAAAGACGGGTACATCTTTCAACCTTCAAGGTTCGATGCATTCATTAACTGAACAGCTGAATTTGGAGCAGTTTATGATAATATAAAAGGAGTGGGAAGTTACAAAACTGGAACTGTCTGCTCTATTTTATGAATTGTAACTTGATACTGAGAAGTGTAATTTCACTTAAGCAGTTGTAGCAAACCTAGAATGAAACTGGTTATGCCAAGCATACATATCTAAAAATTTTTAGGTATCTTCTTGCAGTTCTTTGGAAGAGAATACTTTTATAGCATTAATTTAAGACCCTAGATAGAACATGTCTAGTAGGCAGAATATGCTCTCAACAATTTTAACAGTAAGTTTATATAAAACTAGTTCAAGGTCTTTGAGATGCAGTTAGAGTATTTGATAGAACACATTACCATCAATATATGATTTTTGAGACTAAATTTTACATTTAAAGTCTTATTCAATGACTTTTGAAAATTTACGCGTGCAATTTGCAAAACCAAAAGGTTTGTCACGTATTACAATTTTAAATATTCTGAGACTTGGTTAAAGTATAATAAGAACTTAGAAGTTAATAAAATGTTGGTATGTACGAAATTTATAATATTTGCCAACAACTTTCTCCATACAAATATAGTTTAATATACAAACAAAAATACAAATCATAATAGCAGTTATTACAAAAATTGATTTACATATAAAAGTTTTACAAACTTGCAAACAATACTGGGTTTTCTATCTGACTTAGAGCTTCCTTGATATTTCATTGAGAGTTCATGATAAGTGAATTAATTTCGAGTTGATATTTCCTAGCAAGCTGCTCTTCGTTGATCACACGTGAGTTTTTCACAGCTGAAGATTTATAATATCTTCCTAAAAATTCTAACGTCCGATGGTAATCTGGTGAAGTCAAGTGGTTTGTAATGCGCGAAATCCATAAACATTCCTGGTCAAATTTCTAAAGTTCTTGATTAATAGGCGTTAATAACAGTTATAGCTTTCAAAGTTTATAATATACCAACTATAACAAACCAATAATACAATAATTGTAGGAATTGGAAAATTTACAATACAATTAACTGTGGCTTAAATCGGAGAAATTTGGCCATGGCCTACTACATGACCTAAGTAAACAACTTGTACATTATAAAAGTCAATTTTTGCCCAAGTGCAGCGAGATTAACTTTCTTAAGTATCTCAAAAACATCACATAATTCACATAAATATTATTTCCAGGTATTACTGGAAATTACAATGTCATCAACATAGATTCCAACATGTAACAGATTGTTGACACGTTGATTCATCATTTGCTGAAAAATTTCTTGAGAATTTTTCATCCCAAAAGACACTAGTATAATCTATAAAGAGTAACAAAAGCAGATATTTCTTTTGCCCTTTTAGTTAGAGAAACAACCCCGTATCTCTTTAGTAGGTCACACTTTATGATATATTTGACTTTTCCAACTTTATCAATACAATCCTCCATTCTTGGAATGGAGTAAGAATCCGTCTTTTTCAAAGCATTTAATTTGAGAATGTCTGTACAGAATTTAACCGAATCATCAGATTCATCTCAACAACAACATAATCATTAGATGAAACAGTGATTGATTTGCTGACCATTTTGGGTTCGGCAATAACATTTCCCCCAGTCAAATCATTTTCCAACAATAATGGTACACTCTTAATTGGCAGAATAGGACTTACTCCAAACACAACTCTTCCCGTAACTAGGTCTGATGTTAAATATGTGTTATGAAGAGAAGCATTAACCAAAGCCCCTCTCAAAATCCTGAGCAATAACAGACCCACCAATAGTAGAACTCGAATCTATAGGCAATATACTTCTAACAACATTGATTGAGTCGTCTCACCATCACATAAAATATATATGAATATGCGAATGGCAGAGCCACTTCTCAAAAGCACAGAATTAACAAACACAAAATGTCTAAATTTCTCTCTAACTACATCGATCTAGCCTTTATATTAGTGGCCGAATCAACAACATCGAGTGATTTGGTGAACCTATGTCCATATGTGGACAAAAACGCACTGGCTATTGCCTCCTTCCTTTTTCTTTTTCAAAACACCAACAATCAGACATAACCAGGTTTTTTAACAAAATTGACAGACAGATTTTGATGGTTTTGATAATATTTAATCCTGACTCTCAGAAGATTTCGAACTAGAGGAGTTGGATTTTTTAGAAGAATCCTCAAATTTAATAGATTGAACAGACATACTTTTCTGCCCAGATAGTAGGAAGGTATTTTTATGAAAAGTGGTTTTATGTGCTAAAATGTAATAATCTGAAAGAGCAGCTGCTTCCTGTAGTGTTTCAATTTTCTTTTAATTCAAGTAAGTTACTTACTTAATTGAAGTCGTTACTTGCACAAAGTTTAAGTTTCTCAATTAGACATAATTGTCTTAGTTTGTCAAAAGCGTTGCCAATAAGCACAGATTTACATTATTGATAAAAAACATCGCTTTCGAGAGCAAATTCAATATAAGTTTGATTACTTTGCTTCAAATAACCTTTAAGCTTTTGGCAATAAGACTCTGGTACTATCTCTTATACCTTGAGAATAGCTGCTTTAAATTAATCATAATTCGTACAGCCATATAAAGAGAGAGTGGCATAAGCCTCTTGTGATTTACCACTTAGAACAGTTTGTAACAATACTGACCATTTTTTGGGTGGATTTTTTAGTGAGTTGGGCAATCTTTCAAAATGTTGGAAATATTAATCAACTTCATATTCATTGAAGTATGGTACTTTAACATATCTATTAAGTTCAAAGTTGTCATTTGGTCGATTGGAGTTTAGTCTAATTTTCTTCTTGACTTTGAAACAAGCTTGTTCAGCTTCGAGATGTTTACTTTCACTTTCATCTTCGATATGAGCTTGTTCTTTCTCAGCTTTCATCCTAGCTTGTTCTAGTTCGATTTGGTTGCATTTTAGCAGGATGTCTATCTTATCTTTTTCATGCAACCCTGATTGGCTAGTGGAAACACTAGAGAAGGGGTTCCCAACTGGTGGGTCGCGACCCCCAGGGGGTCGCGAAGCCTTGGCAGGGGGGTCGCAAAGCCTTGGCAGGGGAGTCGCGTAGCCTTGTTAGAAGTAGCTTGGGATAACATTAATTTTATTTCATGAATTACATTTTCATGTCGCGAGTGCCAAAAGGCGAGTGACTAGAGTATATCTCTAATGCTTCCTCCTTAGATATTTGCTGGAAGGTGATTCAAGAAAATTTTGATAATGAGATATGATCAAAGTTTTTTGCATCTGATAAATATAAATTGAATTATGACTTCACGAAACTTGGTTAAATGATAATTTAAACTTGAAAGTTAATTAATTGTAGAGATGTATTAAATTCATTACGTTTGTAAACAAGATCAATATACACAGTTTTCTTTTTTTAATACAAATATATTTTATTATACAAATATTAATACAATTTATAATAGCAGTTATTATAAATAATTATTACAAAAATGATTTACATATAAAGGTTTTACAGACTTCACAAATGATATTGAATCTTCTTTCTCGTTGAGAACTTCTTTATAAACTATCGAGAGTTCACGATGAGTGAATTCATATCGAGTTAATAACCATACAATTCACTTAACTACCTAGCTACCTCTTCGCTGATTACACGTGAGTTTTTTACAGCTAAAGTTAATATTTTAACGTCCAATGGTAATCTGGTGAGATTAAACGACTTGTAACGTTCTAAATTAATAGAAATTTGTAGTAAAATATCTGAAGTTCCCCATTAATAAGCGTTGATTACAGTTATAAGTTGCGAGATTCATAGTATACCAAGTATAACAAACCAATATTATATACTCTCTCTCATGGCGCTTCACGTTGGTTACATTTAAAGGCGATAAAAAGTTTCTAAAATTTACATCTTGCTCACCATTACTGATTATCATACTAGTGTTTACGTGCACACTTATTTTGCGACTCTTACGCTCTAGAATCTTCTACAACTTTAGTGAATAGGCGGAAATTTCGCAATAAAGATTTAACAGTATAACTCACGTACATTTCTAAATATAAAAATCCAACCAAACATCGACATCAAAACAAATATATAAAAGTAAATCTGTCACAATTTTAAATTTATAAAATTCATTATATGGTTTAAAAGCAGCTTAAGTCTATTCTCAGTATGTACTCGATTAAGCAGTGTATATGATATACAAGGCGGATATTCTCAGTGGATTCAGCAAGCGTAATTTTCTTCCTATTTTGAAACAATTAAAAACATTAAAATAGTAATATTAAATTAAATAATAATATGCAGAAAAAAAATTAAAAAAGATTTGCTAAGACACACCAAAATTGATGTATTTGTTCAATATTTTTATATAGATATTCCTACCAACTCAATGTGATAACAGTAAATACTACTTTAAAATCTATTCAACAGTAAAATCAAAATCTAATTCATTAAATTAAGTTAACAACTGATAAATGCTGATTATCTAACAGTAACAAAGGGAAGCAATGACCTTCAAATGTTTACAAATATTTCAATGATGTTTAATTATATGAAAATTCTTAACAATGGTTGATTGATTGTTTGGAATTGAGCATAAAACTGCACAATGGGCTATTGTGCTCTGCTCACCACGGATATCGAAACTTTGTTTCTAGCGGTGTGAGTCTGCAGACATACCACTGTGCCACAGGGGGTCATAATGATGGTAAATGACAAGTTCCCCGTTGTGACAGTAGCAACTATAAGCACTTGCAAAACTAAAATCCGGGTTTCGATTCATCGCGGTGCACACAACTGATCAACTACAATGGCTTTGCTTTAAACAATTAAATTGTTATAAATGACGGTACCAGCACTGAAAAAATGTAAAGAACCTTCTGGTAAAACAGTTTACAATTTCCAAAATAATGAACAGGAGCTTGCATAAGTTAATACTGATAAACAGACAAAAACTGACGTTAAACGAACATAACAGTACAGTTCGAAGTATTGTTCATTCAGATATTGTTATACGATGCGAATACTGGCTTTATTTAACTTCTGTCTATTTGATTTTGCAATTTTTCTTCCTAACATTTCACATTAACGATTTATTTAACTTATACATATTTAAAGATTTCGGTCGTTTTTACGCTGTACACACATAATGTAGAAATATCTGTAGCAAAATATGTCGAAAGGTTTTATAAATCCCGTATATTAGAAATAACGTCTTCCCCCTCATAGCGATAAAATGTAGGGCTTATAATGCTAAAAATATAGAGTTGAATCCTCTTATTAGTACAGTATAGATAGCCTATTGTACAGCTTTGCTCTTGAAACAAACAGGCAAATATAAATCAGTATTTACATTTAAGGTAGCACAAATTAGAAATTTGTTTCAGAATATCATAAGATATAATGTGTATACAACGGAAATGTGAATCACTAAGTCTGTCGAATTCTCATAAAGTGTTACAGAAACGAAAGAACACAAATGATCAAAAAAGAAGGTAATTGTTCCGAATTTGATCATTGTTTTAACTTGATACGGCCTATTCATTAGGCCATTCGACTTACACTTAGATTTCAGCAGCTTTGCGCGATATTCAATGAAATGTACGAAAAGCTTCATTTAATGTTTTATCAAATGTAGACAGAATAATATGTATTTTTGTCTTGTACTTTTTAGAATGTACTGCGACAAACTAACCACCTATCCATATAAACACATTTTTATAAAATTTTATACAATTATCTTATATACCATGTGGATGCATAGCTTTATACTTGTCTAAAACCTGATTTATTACTTAAAAAAATTTATATTATACATCGCAATTTTACAATTTGGAATTGGTAGGCAGGCCTGACATGGCCACGTGGTCAGGGCGCTCAATCTGCGGGTCGCGGGTTCGAATGCCCATCACACCAAACATGTTGGCCCTTCTAGCCGTGCTGCGTTATAATGTACGGTCAATTCCATTATTCGTTGATGAAAGAGTAGCCCGAGAGTTGGTGATGACTAGCCTCCTTCCCTCTAGCTGTTAAATTAGGCACGGCTGACACAGATAACCCTCGCGTAGCATTGCACAAAATTAAAGAAAAACGAAGATCGTTTGTAAGGTATATTTTAGTTTACACATTAAAACAGAAACAGATTTATTGAATAAATTTAAAACTGGCACTATATATATATATATATATATATACAAAGATCATTATGTGGCAGAACATTAACAATTATTATCTAGCGATATATTTTTGAAAAAACATTTGTAAGCCTTTTGTGTGATACTGTTTTATCCTTGAATTGTTAATAAGTTATAACTTTAGATATGATGTTCCTAAAGAACTTTAGCATTAAAACATAATCTTACCAATCAATCTGAAAACTGAATAAAAACGAATTCAGTATTTGAAAAGCGTGTGTTTCACAATCAAACAAAACTGCTTCTTAATAATGAAAATGCACTATGGACAATCCTGTATTAACATCTTTGGGCTAAAAGGACTTTTTGTAGTTGGATATGAAGTGAGAAAGACTTGGAACTGTGTACACGTTGGAGAAACAATTTTAACTGGCTGCTCCTATCCAGTAAACGTTACATACTTTAAGTTTTATTAGATTGTGGTTCTAACTGCGTGTGCTACTTGTCATTGAGCACCAAACATGCGAACTTAAAAAAGTTGAACACAGCGGAATGAGATTTTCTGTAAAATGTATCACGCATATAAGTTGGCTAATTCACTACAATGTAATGTAAGCATCAAGAGGAAACATGGACAGTGATTAAGTGCAATATTACACAATAGGCTCTTTCAGTTATTTATTATTCCTTAAACTTACCACCGAGTTATCTGAGGTAAGGACGACAAGTTTATATCATACAAGTCTATAAACTGCCAAGGAAAACTTCTCTCGGAAAAATATGAAACAATTTAACACAATGTTTAAATATTAACTTACTATGCATGGAACCCTTAAATTTGACAACTCGGCCCAGCGTGGCCAGATGGTTTAGGTGCTTCACTCTAATCTGAGGGTCGTAGGTTCGAATCCACGCCAGATACTCCCCCTTTCAGCTGTATTGGCGTTATATGTGACGGTCAATCCAAGTCTTCGTTGGTAAAAGAAGAGGCCAAGAGTTGGTGGTTGATTGTGTTGACTAGTTGCCTTCCGTCTAGTTTTACACTGCTAAATTAGGGATGGCTAACGAAATTCCAAAAAACAACAAATTTAACAATTTTATTTTTATTAACTTCACAAATTATGTATGAAAAATAATAGATCTGCACAATAATCTCGTTTTAAGGTGGGAGTATGGTATTCAAACGCTACTTCAACCTAATTTAATTTGTTTTATTTTTACTCAGTCTCATAAGCATAATTTTCATGGGGAACATACACCCTGCATATATTCAGGGACTATTTGATAGTATAAATCCAAGTATACTCTACCTATTAAAACTGTTCACAGCACAGACGTTAACGAAACCAAAGCTCTGCTCACTCATGTGAAAAAAAAAAAAATCTTTTGTTGTCTTTCAAAATTTAATGAATATTCTAATATCAAACAGTTATATATGTTAACCCTGAAGAAGCAAAGGCGAAACGTTAACTTAAATAAATATATTATTTTATATTTATCTGGAGTGTAAAGGCCTTTTATTCTTAACTTTTATCAAAATAATTAAGTATCTAATATGAGTTCCAAATTTTATAAATTTATTTCTTTATTTTCATTGGAGAGCAAGAGCTCCCCGATCTTTCTTTAGCGCGCAAATGATAGTGGACCGTGATATCTGATTACCCTGGTGTTTGATGTCTCGCTTTTGTTAAGACTGTACTGGAGAAGTTACCTTTGAAACATGTCTGTTGTAATATCAAAGTATTGGTTATCTTCATTACCTTTAGCCTTATATGCTAATTGGTCTTACCTGTAGATCATAAAATCGATAATACAGTAAAATAAATGTCTTACCATAATTATTTGACAAGTACACACTACCCAATGAGGGAACTCTATAGGCGCATAAAATAGACTTTTATATAGTACGGCAGAATGTACGGGTGGAGGGGTGGGTGAACAAGAGGATTCAGGGGGAAATACGATTAACATAAAATAGGACTTTGAGTAAAGTTGAAACAAAAAATGAAATTTAAAAATGAAAAACATAAAGAGTATCAGATAAGTATTAAAAATTAACACTGAAGGAAAGTATATAAAGTTGTTTAAAATTGAACATGGTCATGTTGTGGCTTCAGCATATAATAATGACAATGAAATAATAACTGGAAGAACACAGAACAAATATTAAGCAAATACAAGAAGTTACCTGATCATTGGAGCACTTTGATAAATAGAAATAGCCAGAAGCACGAATTGGACAAGAAATGACTATCGATTTAAAATCTCCTCTTAAACCGAGCATTAGGAGGGTAAGGAGATTTGTAACTATATATATTACAAAGTACTTATTAGAACCAGCAATATCTTCCACTTGGAGAAACTTCATACCATCTAGATGAATATAAGACTAGTTTTTTTTTCAAGATTTTGGTGTCTTTAGATTGCAGTAAAAGAACAGTTAAGGAATATGAGAGTGCAGGAGACTAAAGACCATTCATACTCTTGAGGATAAGATTCAAACTGAGTTGCTAGCTAGTAGAATCATTCACTGCATCGTGAAGTTAGTAAAAAGTACAGAACACTCGTTTATTGCACCGAATTGTACCCTGAATGTCAGCTACAAATAACAGATGACACTTAATGATCTATCAATTCATCCACAAAGATTCTGATAAAGTCGAAATTAGAGAATAATTTATATGATTCTGTGAAACAGAAGATTCAACCAGGATTATTACTACGAAGGCTTCAAGAATTATACTTTCACCTTTGAGACATGAAAGACAAAGCTACGACAATGGACAAAACGTTAATGACAAGAACAGTGAAATATGATCTGGAATTCTGGTGCAAAATGTAAGAACATTCTAACTTGTGCTAGTTCAATCTTATTGCTAATGATACTGCAATGTCCTGTCTTATATCTATATTTTTTTTCTAGGTTTATACATGAATGGGGAATTTTCAATAAACCTGGAACTACACTAAGTTTTAAACCATTCTAAAACACTCAATGAAAAAATAGAATACAACTGTGCATGCTACTTTTACGATGTTACAGAAGAGTACGATGTTTTAGTATTTCTAGCAGAAGACAAAACTTCCATTAGAACCTTAGAATTTTGTCAACCTAAATATTTTGCACCTAGACTCTAAAGATTTCAAGTTCGTGAGTTGACTTGTGATTTGTGAATGTAATGAGTAAAACACTCCACAGTTTTTCCTAGAATTAAATTAAGTTCACGATTCATATTATAGTTAAAAGCAGATTTCTTAAAAATACCTCTTTATAAAGAGAGACTTACAAAGGTACTTACAAAGATACATACAAAAATAATTACCGAAAGGATGTAGGCTGAAATTCGTCAGAAAATTTTGTTTGATCAGGAGGGAAGAGATTAATCACTTCAAAACGATACCTTATGCAACTGTAGTATTCTCTAGTGCATTGATTTCTACTAAGTACGATAAGGTAGATTTTGTAGAACAACAGGAGATTCGGTAGGAAATGTAATACGTAGCAAGCCTTAATTCTCTGACATTGACTAAACTTAAAGAGCTGAAAGAGACTGTACACAATCTATAACAAAATGAAACTATCATGAATCAGATCGAAAACAAACTAAACAGTATATTTAAGGAGAATGCTTTAATTAGAGAGTTTTGCTTGTTTTGAATTTCGCGCAAAGCTACACGAGGGCTATCTGCGCTAGCCGTCCCTAATTTAGCAGTGTAAGACTAAAGAGAAGTCAGCTAATCATCACCAACTCTTGGGCTACTCTTTTACCAACGAATAATGAGATTGATCGTCAAATCATAACGTCCCCACAGAAGAAAGAGCGAGCATGTTTGGTGTCACGGGAAATCGAACCTGCGACCCTCTGATTGCGAGTCATTTTCCTCAAAAAAATAAGAGAAGTTATATTCTCGCAATATCATTTGATCTACCAGTAGGAAATGTAGCTATCTTCTTCAACAAAGTATGCACAATTTACAGGAATAGTTCCCAGAGGAATATAAAGGTGATACCTCAAGTGAAAGTCCCAGAACAATAAGCATGTAAAATGAAATAACTTTAGCGACTTTCTCGAATGAAGTACTAGGTTAAGACTACATTCCTCTGAATTAATTAATTAATGTCAATTTACAAACTCAGAATATGACAAATAGTCTAATTTAAAAAAAAAAAAGAACAAGTTTCCAGTCAAATGTCATATTTATTCATCAATGTTTCATACTCAGAAAATTTGTTTCAAACTGACATACATTTTGAAACAGTGTTACAGTAACAGTGCAAACACATAACATTATATACCCTATACTATTCAAACTTATTGGTTTAACAAACCATAAAACACATGTTTCACTAATGATCAAAAAGTAAAAAGAGTTAACAATCATAATCGTAAAAGAACCTTTAATTATAATTCAACTGATTATTCTTCGACTATTTCAAACAAATATTCCCTTACGTGTATTTTGCAATTGTTACTGTATTATGAATTATCTTTCATTTACATTTTATTGACAGATCAAGAGTATACAAAAATCATCAGCTATAAATCTGCGTTCTGCAGTGTTCATTATAGACTAATATGCTATCCTTAGTATCATAAACGTCAGTAAAATGTCAGACGTAAGTGCTTAACCAGTGACACAGAGGTCTGTGTACAATACTAGAAACTGGATTTCAATACCAGGGGAAACCAGGACATGGATAGTTTATTGTGTATCTTTTTGCTTAACAAACAAACAAACCTCTAGGCTGTTAGTTCAAAATTAGGAAAGGTGATGCTCAAATAGTCCTTTTATGTAGCTTTCTGCGAATATTCGAAAAAATAAAAAAACAGACTGATAAGAACAAAATATTTTGATCGTAATATTTTTAACGCCTACGTTAAATGAAAACGTACGATGTTAACAGAACAAACTAAGATTTTTTTATAAATAAAACATTAGTATACTTTGAAGTTTTAGTGTTTGTGACACTTAAATCTGATATTTTAATATTTTATAAAACACTGACTTACACTCTAATGTAATAATACATTTGTCACAGTACTTTGTTAGCTACCATAAATGAGATATAAGGGCATTCTCCAATGTTATCACAGTTTTATTAGTTTAGAAATTAAACAAAATATACCACACACTTAAAATGTGTAAGAAAAAAACTATATAAATATGAAACTTCGTACAAAAGACGTATCACTACATAAATGAAAAAAAAATGATTCAGTGCCAACTAATAATGTAAGATTTCAGTTAGTTTGCTTAGACAAAACTAGTTTATTGACTATTTCAGAGCAGATGATTTTACACATAGATTTTGAAACTGTTACGGAGGCATAATTTATCATTTTACTCAAAATGTATAGAAATAAGTACTCTGTGATATTCATATATGAAAAATACTTCTCATCATAGCTTTATGTACTATTTTTAGTGTAGTAGAATTTCCGGCTTAAGTATACCACATACTGAAACACTTGTTGATAAAACTCCAAGATACACTAATACACTGTTTACGAAAACATCTTAGTTTATGAATTACTGAACTATCGATAGCTAGTTAAGTCTCTTATGATAAACTACATTTCATTAACAACAGATTCTGATGATATATGCAAATCTCCGTTTATATTTGGTATAGAAAACTCATGTTTCATCATAATCTGATGTAATATCATTGATACTAAGTTGCATGGCCAAGCGCGTAAGGCGTGCGACTCGTAATCCGAGGGTCGCGGGTTCGCGCCCGCGTCGCGCTAAACATGCTCGCCCTCCCAGCCGTGGGGGCGTATAATGTGACGGTCAATCCCACTATTCGTTGGTAAAAGAGTAGCCCAAGAGTTGGCGGTGGGTGGTGATGACTAGCTGCCTTCCCTCTAGTCTTACACTGCTAAATTAGGGACGGCTAGCACAGATAGCCCTCGAGTAGCTTTGTGCGAAATTCCAAAACAAACAAGCAAACAAAATGATACTAAGTTTTGTTACCTTCAATATATATAAGTAAAACTTTTAACTTATCAAACATTCTCGAACACTGTCTGTCATTACAGAATAAATTTTGCAAGCAAAAACAAACTGTATGTCCGCTGTACACTAACTCTCACAATGCAAAACAGGTTTTTGTATGTCACTAAACTTGACAGTCAGCAAAACAAATTTGTATATTATTACACAATAATAAGATGACATTACAGAAATCTAAATGTACATTCATGAAATTCTCAGTATTGTATGGTACAACAGGAAATTATTTTGTACTTCTAACTTGCTGCTTTTTGATTTTGTTCTGGAACTCAAATAACTGTGGTTTAAATACGATTTTACAAACACAACACCTAAAGAAATATCAGTATCGTCTATCTTGTAATTTCAATAATGTTTTTTCAATTTTATCTTGTTGTATATACAACTGTGTTGAATGTAATAGTTAATGTTTAGTTCTTTGGTATTTAACAAAAAGAGAGTTAAAAGTAATTTTTAAAAGCAATAGTCTGTACAAGTTTGGTTCCGTAACACGGTAAGATTCTTATGTGTGTGGTTCAACTGTGTAACACGGTAAGATTGGTATGTGTATGGTTCAACTGTGTAACACGGTAAGATTGGTATGTGTGTGGTTCAACTGTGTAACACGGTAAGATTGGTATGTGTGTGGTTCAACTGTGTAACACGGTAAGATTCGTATGTGTGTGGTTCAACTGTGTAACACGGTAAGATTCGTATGTGTGTGGTTCAACTGTGTAACACGGTAAGATTGGTATGTGTGTGGTTCAACTGTGTAACACGGTAAGATTCGTATGTGTGTGGTTCAACTGTTGTAGTATTTTTACATTATAGCGTCGTTCGCGTAGTTTATTGAATGTTCGAAGTCTCAGTGAACATATATAAATATATCAGACTAAGCGAGCACAAGTCAAGTACAATTATTTAAAGTTTTTGATACAAATGTGGTAACCCATGTAACAATGACAGTGAATTTGTTGTAGATTGTAGAGTAAGAGACAGAGTAGAGAAAAATAATTCGTCTTTTCAGTTAAAGTCTGAAATAATCGATTCAGCCTTTGAGGACTATTGACAAGAAATAGAATTATTTAGAGATTTAGATGCAACTGTGATGTCATATAAAGAATCTGTGCACACAGCTTGGAATAGTTTTAAATATATTTTTTTAAAACAAATGGATCATGTGATATCCATTTATTGTTCGAATTTATCTCTAACAGACGTATACTCTAGAAGAAACCCATCCCAATTATATTTAAAACCCCAACATACCTGAATAACAAATTTCTCTGACAAATTAACAGAACAATAACCTTTGAATTTACAAATAACACAGACTAAATTATGCATGGATTATCAATATTAAGATAACTTTCTTACAAGTTAGTCTATAAACCTTAATATACTTTTATTTTTCTAAAATTTAGCAATGTTCACTGTAGTAACACATTATCATATGGTTCTCATTAAGTTACAGTCACCTAAAGTTTTATGATATATTAAAGAAGAGAGATCGACTAGCAGAGATGGGGAATGTTGTCTACTTTTATAATACTTTATCTTTGAATTTTGTTAACAAATCTACAGTACAATATGCAATGATTGTATACTAATTGTAATGCCCCGTCAAATATTAAGAATACACATTTAGTATTTTGTATCACTGTATAAAGTAAAAGAAGTATGTTTACTGATTTTTAAGTTTCAGTAACCTACTGAATCTTTAGTTTAAATGTGGTAAACATTACATTTATGTAAAAATAATATGATTATGTACCGTTAGAACCGTTTATTTTTAGTTTTAAGTACAGCATAGAAACGTAAAGACAGTGTATTTTAACTCACTTCCATTTTTATAAAGATTCTCAATCTTTTTTTTCTAGTCATTAATAACTTGATGAGACAATGAGCTCATCCTTCTTTGTCTATAGAAACACTGTCTGTATGGGTGTGATCACGTGAATATATTTGTACATTTTAACAGTCAGAATTTGGCTAGTTTGTCATCGGTGTCCACAAAGAATATGTTATAATAGTTGTATTTTTGTTTTTTATGTGCTATAGAACACTGTCTGAAAGAAGCTATGAACACATTAGAAATTTATTCGATATTTCAACAGGTTTTTGTATAGTTATTGTCGTTATCAGCATATGTTCGAGAAAGTTCAGTTCATAAAGATTTATGGAAAAAAGTAAAGTTATTATTCTTGTCCATAGGATTTAACAAATCTGTTGTTTTCCGTTATTTGAATAAGGTCTTAACAAAGACCGTGATGATGTAACCATATGTGGGAATAAAGTGTCCACCTTTCCAAAACTCGTGTTATATAATAACTTTAAAAGTATCATGTGTAAAATAAAGTCTTCTGTCAAATATTGATATCATAAATTACAATGGTCAGGAAACGTGAATAAATATAACGATTAATCACATTTAGTATGTAGTGACATGATTTAATACAGTAATAATAAACGAAAATTATAGTTTTACTTAGACATATTAAAAACAGTTACTAAAACATATTAAAAACAATTTGCTTTAGTAACACAATGTATGTGTAGAACACCATCCAACTTTGTAAACACGTATATATGAATTCTTTTATCAAGTTATATGGTATAAAGTCAAACCAGTGAAATAGTAACTTTTAATCATTGCATGATATTTAACTAAACGAGTCTTATTGATAAAAGTGTTAATACCCATACCAGCTGTTCTGAGATACATTTTTTAATGAATTAGTGTTTTAAACTGATTATATTAATTATAGTCAAGTTGAGACACGTTGTTATTTTATGTTCGCATCATCTCTGACGTACAAGAGACATACAAATATAGTTTAATATACAAACAAAAATACAAATCATAATAGCAGTTATTACAAAAATTGATTTACATATAAAAGTTTTACAAACTTGCAAACAATACTGGGTTTTCTATCTGACTTAGAGCTTCCTTGATATTTCATTGAGAGTTCATGATAAGTGAATTAATTTCGAGTTGATATTTCCTAGCAAGCTGCTCTTCGTTGATCACACGTGAGTTTTTCACAGCTGAAGATTTATAATATCTTCCTAAAAATTCTAACGTCCGATGGTAATCTGGTGAAGTCAAGTGGTTTGTAATGCGCGAAATCCATAAACATTCCTGGTCAAATTTCTGAAGTTCTTGATTAATAGGTGTTAATAACAGTTATAACTTTCAAAGTTTATAATATACCAACTATAACAAACCAATAATACAATAATTGTAGGAATTGGAAAATTTACAATACAATTAACTGTGGCTTAAATCGGAGAAATTTGGCCATTTAATACAGTAATAATAAACGAAAATTATAGTTTTACTTAGACACATTAAAAACAGATACTGAAACATATTAAAAACAATTTGCTTTGGTAACACAATGTATATGTAGAACACCATCCAACTTTGTAAACACGTATAGATGAATTCTTTTATCAAGTTATATGGTATAAAGTCAAACCAGTGAACTTTTAATCATTGCATGATATTTAACTAAACGAGTCTTATTGATAAAAGTGTTAATACCCATACCAGCCGTTCTGAGATACATTTTTTAATGAATTAGTGTTTTAAACTGATTATATTAATTATAGTCAAGTTGAGACACGTTGTTATTTTATGTTCGCATCATCTCTGACGTAATGGTGGCCATGCGTAGCAACACGCTTTCTGGTGACATTTTTTGGAACTATGACTTCATTGCCTTCAGAAACAACACTCCTGTTCTCTTACACTCAGAGGTCAATATATGTGTAGCGTCCTCTAACGGTGTACCTGGCAAGTGAAATGATAACTACTCAGTACTCTGGTATCGTAGGCTAGCTTTTGTTATAAGTATAAAACATTTAATAATCTTTAAATTAATCCAACTCATAGGGTCAATACATTAGTCGCAGTTTTATACATGCATTATGTACATTTACAGATTTTGGAACTAGTGAAGCGGCTTGGAGTGTCGAAAGATACAGTGAAAACTATTCATTACTTAAGTGAAACACTAGTAGCTATCTAGAAATATTGCAGTTGCTAGCTTCTTGTCTTGTTCAACAGATGGCGGGACAATAAAGTTTGAAGATGGCTTGAATGATTGATAAAAGTAAACTCTATTGCAAGTTTTAACAAAACGAGTAACAAATGTACAATGTTTCAACAATTTTATCAAAAAGTTGTACACTTTTTACTATAATAAACACATAATAAAGATTTTGATTAAGCCGTCTTCAAATTTTATTGTTTCAAAGTGGACTCCTCATCAATACTCGATTACTCATCTTACTCATTAAAAGTTAGTTGTGAGTCAGTATTACAGATTAAATCATTGCATTCTTTTGCAAATACGTGAAAAGGTAGTAACCATTTCTTTCGCGCTGTCATATAACTATAAATATAAACCGTAACAAACAGAAATGCAATTCTAATCATGATTAATTTTTCATTAAATACAAATTACGATATTTTCCTATTTCCAATATTTGTTTTACTTATTTTTATCATTCTCATCAAAAGCATCAGTTAGTTTTAGATTTGTCCGCCGGATAAAAAAGCATGTTCCAAAATCCATTTTTGTTATTTATTATTGATTTATTATATCATAACTGTGAAGTAACAACCTTCAAATGTTACATGACATAACAAGAAATTCATAGAGTATTACATTAAATATTTGAAACTACTTTTTCACATAAATACCTAATAATCTCTTCATGTTTGAATTTTAAAATACTTTTAATAATCAGCGACTGATGTTCATCCAGGAAAAATGTGTTTCAAGGTTCGAAGCCTTCAATTTTAAATTTAAAAACTGTAAACATGCACGAGCACTTATTTCTCGTAGTAAGAGGCTACATCTAACAATGTTATCAAGCATTTATCTGTTTATCATACATACATATTAAAGATGTGTTGTTACTGTGTCAAATTAAATATGTTCTCCATTGTAAAAATAGTTTATAACATTCATTAGAAGAATAGAAAAATTAAGAACTTAAATAAAAGATTTTCTGCTATGGTTAGTTCTAATTAGTAAACAAAACTTCAAACTTCGGATTAATTTAATAACTTTGATGTTATATTATTACAAAGTTAATTTTGTTACTGAGAAGTAGCTCTGAAAGAAAGACCTTGGAAATATTCCACCCGGTTGTGAAGCTTTTAAAGTTCAATGTCATAAGTAGATGTAGAAAAATTTAATTCAAAATGGTAGAGTAATAAAAAAATCTAAAAAATAAAAACAGAAAGAACATGTACATTTTTTAATAAAATATATTTAAATCGGAGTTTTATGTTAAAAGCATTGTTCTTTGGTTTATTTCAATACGTTTTCACTGAAGTGGCTTGAGGTAATTTAAAACATTTCTCAAAAAAGGGCTTACAAGGAGTCGTTTCTGAGAACTGAAAGGTAAATTTTATGACATAAAGTATAACAGCATGTAGAAATCCGAAGACCGCAGTATAGTAATAACGGTGCCTCATAGATGTCGCGCAATATTTTATAGTACTTTTTTAGTTTTCAGTTTAATATGTGTTTTCTAGAATGATGTAAACATAAACAAAAACTGCTTATTTATATTTTTGTTTTTACTTGTTTATGCTATAAAAATTGCATTCGATCACTGTAGAAAAGTCCTGGTTTCCTGACAAACACAGCAAAATAAAGAGTTGAGATAACAAATTAAAAAAAGATCCTGTTTTTCTTCTTTTTTTTTTGGTGGGGGGAAATGAGACGTATATTTAATTAATTAAATGTCTATAACTCTAGAATCTAGTGACCGGTTAAACATGGTCTTACATTGTTCTATTATTTTTGTTCTTTCATGCAGGAAATGAGCGTTCCTTATTGGTTTATACAACTTGCTTTTAAAAAACTTCCTTTTGATTAGGGTACTTCAACAAATCTGAGATTGTTCGATTAAGTTATTCAGGCAAAGCTATATAAGGGTTATTTGCACTAGCAGTTCTTATGTTTGAACTGATAACGTGAGAGAGAAGAAGCTATTCAACATAACTCACTCGGATTCATGTACGGTATGCGCAACAAGTCTCAAAAACTTTAAAATGTATTAATTGTTTCAATTACTTTTCAAAATATATGCATATATCTGTTAGGTTACCGACAACAAAATATGGTTTCCTAGAATATGATTTGAACTTATTAAGTCTTATACGACAACTGATTTATAGGAATAGAATTAAACACATTTTGCACTTCATTTTTTGTAATAAATGTTTTATATAAATATTTAAAGATTATCAGTTTTCTAAATCCATGCTTTGAAACTTTTACAATTTTGATAAACTTTTTGTTTACAACTATTGTAAAAACGTTGTTGAAATAATGCATTTTATTACAATTTGAGATACGTTTAATGCTTTAACAGAATAGCTGGTACGAATTCCATATGTTTTCAAATATTTTGAACGTATCCAAAAGTTACGTAAAACTACTTTTTCATTAGTATAAAAGGTTAACTACTTACAGGTTATATTTAACTTGAACCATATGTGCCTTTATTTTACTTAAGATGAAATTTAAAACTAGTAGAAAAATAATTTTTTTAGAAATGGAATTGGCTTAATAGTCGTTTGGTATCATAAAGTAGACAAAACAATTGGTTTGTAGTGACATCTTGGAGTATAGTTGTTTAATAAATGAAATAGAACCAATAGAATATTTCTAGGTCATAATTTTACTAGTGTATAACGCTGATTTAGAAACAAAAAAGGTTCGAAACTAATAAATAATGTAGTAACTGAAACGAATCACTGTAGTATATTGAATCATGAAGCTAGGTGGGATAATTGTCTGATAAATACGCCTACTGGATGACAATTAACAAAACACGCCAACAGTCTACTACCAAATATACTGTGTTCGAAAACATAAACAGAAGGACAAAAACATATCAGAAACAGATTAAACAATTACAAAATTAGAATGAACAAAAACGCACAAGCCTTATAAACCTACCAAACTAAAATGCTACATTCTAATTGAATAAATAAACAAAAAAATAAATAAAATGTCAATATAAAACATTTGTAGATGAAAATGAATATAGTCTCAAGACTTCACAATATATAATGAATATAGTCTCAACACTTCACAATATATAGTTTTATTATTTTGTCTTTAAAAATATACACTTAGTTCTTTGTTATTAAGTGTTTTGTGACAGCTAAAATCAAGTGCATCTGTCTTTTTTGACTCCAAATTCTATAACATTTTACTGTATATCAACAATAGTTCAACGTATAACAAACACATTTTGCAATCTCTCTCATAGGACGAAATACTGTGATAGTGTCTTAGGAACATAATTTAAAATATAAGTAGTGGAATAAGAAACAAAACAAAAACAAAATTCTAGGAAGAATTCGTGAATAATTCATCTAATAAAGTAACTGAAGACAAAAAAGAACAACAAATGAAATACATTATGAAGAGAAAACTACTCCACGATTTTATAGAACTCAATACATGAATATTTGTTTACATATCGTGAAGGGTAAAACAATACCACTATTTTAGATAATTTGATATATTAATATATGTTTATACATTTAAAAGGAAAAACAAACCACTATTTTATAGAATCCAATACATGAATATTTGTTTACATATCGTGAAGAGAAAACACCACCACTTTTCATAGAATCCAATGTATTGATATCTGCTTATACATTTTGAAGGGAAAACAACACCATTATTTCACAGAACCCAAGAGATTAATAACTACTTGACGTTCTTTAGATATTTGAGAATTGTTGTCCATGCTTTTATAGAACATTTTGACAGTAATTATGAAATGTTAAGCATTTTCTACCTCTATTGTCGCTGAATACAAAATAAAGTTTTATTTATTTTAGTTTTAGTTTTTAACTTTCGAGAACGTGAATGGATGACGAACATAAACATCAAAAAATTTATTTTCCATTTTAGTCAAACTTTATCAGGAAATATAAAAACCAAGTTAAGAACTGTTTAATTCATTGAAGTCATTAACTAAAAATCAGCAGTAGAAATAAATAATATAATAATTTATTCCACTCAAAATTAATAAAATTCGAAATTATTCTCGTGTAATGTGGTTATGTGGGAGGGTGTCAGGGGTGGTAATTTATTGTTTTTTTTCTAAATTTTGAATGAAATATTTACCACCATTTCTGTAGGAGCACTATGGTATTTAAAAACAAGCTGCATGAAGATATTCCACATGGAGGTAATGTTTTTAAAATGGTATATTATCTTTCATAGTGACATGCATTACATCTGCTGGTATAAAAGAACTCATGTTTCTTTTCGCTCTCTGAACTGTACACTATAAAAAGGTTTTTGGTCAGTTCTCTTCCCCCAATAAAATAAAAGAGGGTTATTAAAAGTAGCTTCAGAAATGAAAAGTAACTTATAAATCAAGTTAACACATTATATATAGTAAACTAATTAAAACTGTGAAACCTTCATTTCAAGCTTGCGTATTGTGGAAAACCTGCAGAGAAGTTTAGTGTGCTTTGAACATGAAAGCCTTATGATGAACCATTTGCGATGGAAACTACATTGCAGGGTGTTGTCAAAATGTTCAATCTCCACACAAAGTATGACTAGATGTGGTGACATGGACTGTAACGACGTAGTTAGACCCCAAAATTGTTTTACTATAACCTACTAAACCTTTATATCTTACAATGTTCTGTCAGCTTAAACAATTTAGTCTAGTCCTAATTTCGTATGTTAAGGCAACGCGAAACGAAATTTTTAAATGTAAAAATCAATTGTTATATTGAAAAACATTTGAAATAAACTTTAAAAAAAGTAATCGTTTGTAAGTTTATCTATTTCATAATTTTTGCGCAACACTATATAAAGCGCAGTCAGTGCATAGCCGTCCAAAATTTTGAACTAGATTTGATTAGAGGGAAGTGATTTAGTAAACAGTATCTGTTGCCAACTCTTGGGTTACTCTTGTTCAAGCAAATTTGGTCGTCACTTTTAATGTACACTACTGGTTCCAAAGTGCTGAGCGCTTTTTGTGGCAACAGGCCACGAACTGTGAATATACAGATTCAAAGTCCGAGTACTTTGACCACTAAGCCACACTCCGTCCACTTGTGTCAGAAAACAATGATTAAAAATCATTTAGAAAAGCCAAAAACTTCACAAAAATAAATTTAGAATAAAAGACGAGAAAATATTAACACAAGGAAATCGAAATTTTGGATTATTTTCAAAAGGTTCAAAGGTTCAAGGTTCCCAAAATACCAGTTGTTTATCACATATCAAAGTTTGGATCACTGTTTTACTCATTTATATTATTGTAATTTGCATTCAGATAGTAGTGTCTTCGGTCATGAAATATGCTCATTTCTGTTATCGAATTCTTCCATAAAAACAAACACAATTTTTATGAGATGTTTCCCAAAACTGTGGTAAGATTGTCACTATTCTTCATACCAAAGCTAGCGATAAGAATGTTGTCAATGGTTATGACAAAGATCCCAATCGTAATAATGTTGTTCAGGCTGTTAGCTCGTGGTTGGTGCTTTTCTCTGTTCACATCCAAGCGACCAATAATTACGAACAACACTCCGACCAAGATCTAAAGAAAATAGTAAATTTTTATTAACATATATATAATATACATGATTTATTTATTTTTTTCAAAACTGAAATGAAATAAAATTTTTTTACAACAATGACAACTTGGTACTATGTACAATTCTTTTCTAAGCTAAAGGTGTGCTGATCGTTGAGGAAGCTAGGTCTACTCCAAAACACGATATAAAAACGTTGAGAACAGTTAAACCAAAAAAGATCCACATGAGGGCGTTGTTAAGTGAATCAGCTTGGAGTTGATGACATTTTTTGTTGATGTTGAAACGGCTCTTCATCAAAATCATTACTCCGGCCGAAATCTACACAGACGTGTGACAAAAGTCATTTTAAATTCTGTGAAATGAACTAAATTACGAAAAAAAAATCGAGATTCTCTACAGTAATGAAACTATTATTGCCTCGTTCATCGGATAAGTCACTAATTAACATGTACATGTTGTAAGAGTCAGTGTTAGTTAGCGCTATACTCACACACACACACACGTTATTTTAAAATATTTTAAAAAGCTGTTTCTAAGCATTTTAAACTGTTATAAGAGTTAGTTATATTTAACGTTACACTCACACACACACACACACACACATGTTTATTGAACATACCAGAGTTTATTTAGCACGCATCATTTGTAAGCTACTCCAAATATGCAAGTAATTATACATAGAGAGCTGTTCATTTTACCATATGCTGCAAACAAAATACGTACACTTACGAATTTCCTTAATTTACGATTACTAAGTCACTTCTAATATTTTTAGACTCCAAACACAGAACTCCATTACAGTATCAATAGAGAACAGCAGTAAAAATACCAGCTTACAATATGAAGTGTCATTCAAAATGAATAAACCTTGAATTTTGCATCTTAAAAGCATAAAAGACAAACTCTTGGCCAGATTAGTGATGCAAAACCATTTCAGTGTGACAGAATAATAAGCATATGTCGCTGGTTGTTTTACACATTCAACATTCGAACATTTCAAGTGGGAATTAACTACTGTAAGCAACTTGTAAAAGCCGAGATCATAAACATCAGTTTCATGCAAGCTTTCAGATAAGGCAAATAAATGAATAATATGTAACAGAAAGGTTGAGAGCTGAACAGAGCAATACTTTTACTATGAATTATATAATTTATACTCCAATATTATGAACTGTGTGTATGGGTTTTTAATATAATTAATTGCTGAAATATCGTTGTGGTTAAAGTATCATTTGGTCATGATATGGGTACTTGTTGCTAAAGTATGACCATGTTTACAGTTGTGGTATGAAGGCAAGCCTTGTGTTTGATGCTTCTTATTTTAATGTCGAAGTTTTAGAATTTTACTCGTTATTTCAGTTTGTTCAAGAAATGCATTAAGTTTTTTTTTCATCCTAGATATTTATTGTTCTTTATTATCTTCTTTGTCTTACAACTGCGAATGCGCTCCGAGAATATCCGTGCTATACGTAACTGTAGTCAACAACTTTTCCATTGACAGATAAGGTGACCTTTGAAATCTATAACTTTTTTCACGATTAATGAGAAAGACCAACTGCTACTTGAGTAGTTCAAATCGCCCATGTAAAACATGACGTTATAGTCTTACTTATATAACATGTTGTTAGAAAGTGCACGAAGTATAAAGAGCTTTTCAATATATAAATAAGTTTTATAACACATTCAAAAATTTACATATCTTTAGAGAAATTTACACAGAGTAACATTTCTTATCTCTCCAGTAAATCCACTGTTCCGTTTAGAATACACACAATGTCAATAGTAAACAACAGCTGTTACTACTATGTGTTTCATATTTACGTACAGTCTCTTTCTTGCACAAAATCAGTCAAAATCAGATAATTCAGATAGTGTGGTACATTTCCAAGTAGAATCTTTTGTTATTCTGTAGAATTATCATATTCACTCTAGGGTGAAATCAGGTTTATATGTAATACAAAGTAGGTAGGTAGGAGAACGTTTTGGTATTGTGTTTTTCTTTTAACGCGTAGATTGTCCTTTACTTCTAGTCTTCTACTATTTATCTTAAAACTTTTTTGGGGACGGGTGGGTGGATGACATTTTCCATAAGTAAAAGAATTTATGAACAAGAGAAAGAGTTGGTCACTGAAAAGAGATAATTATCTAAGAGTGATGTCCTATCCAGAAGTCTTCTCTTGAACATGGGACTTTAGCTCGTGCTTAAAAGGTCAAAGACTTCAATACATTTGCAGTTACAGAGCCAGGAAAACCGCCAACAAGCTGTCCACCCAGATATTACTAACTGACTTCTTTCACTAAGAATTGATGTCAGAGTAAAGCACGAATGGCAAAGTGGCATCACAGTGGTATAGTGTTTAGAGAGTTCTGTATGAGGTAAACTTTCAGACCTTCAACAACCAGTGTAATGCAACCCCTGCGCTAATCAAGGTCAGCTGAGACTGGAGGTAGTGCTTATGGATAACGTCTGCTCCTCTTGAGCAAAGCCCTACCGCTTGTATTAATATTATGGTTCTTGGATATGTCTTGCAAAAACTGTACCCTAGGAAATCTTAGCCAGATGCTGGCCAAGAGCCTATAAGAGAAAGCCTCTGGCTCCAAACCACATAGGCTTCCCTGGAAAACTAGGCATGTAGCGAGTGCTAAAACAAAGTGGATGGTAAAGGATGGGATCATACAACTGTCAAGAGTTTTTGATTGTCACCAGTGGCGCCTGTGAAAAAGGAAGAGAAGACACAAATGCCCTGTGCTTATTTTAGTTGAGCAAATTCATTAAGTTGCTTTGATGTCCTTCTACTATATGTTGGAAGAAGCATGTTGGTTTAACACTTTAGCCCTGACACCCAAATACTTGAAAGTGAACTAGATGATGGTAGCAGATCTAAAACTGCATTTAGTAGGAGAAATGGCTTGTATGAGTTTTAAATCATATCATTCAGTCTATGTAATGCACCCCACTTTTAAGAGGTTATGAAAGTTTGCACTGAAGAAGATGAAATTAGAGAAGTGCCTAATCTGCGTTGATAATGTCTTGGTGTTTAGTCATATGTTTAAAAATGATACTCCAGTGACTTAAAACGGCTGGTTTACAGCTAGGACCAGAAATTGGAATTTCTTGAATATATTGTAGGTGAAGAGAGAGTCTTCCTGGATCCTGCTAATATAGCAGCAGTAATAGATGTCTCAATCTGTGACCAGGAAAAAAGTTAACAGATTCCTGGTTTTGCTTTACATTGCTGATTATTTGTAACTAACTTCTCTAAGATTGTTGTACCATTATTGGCTCGCACTGAACATGAGATCAACTTTAGATGGAACGACGAATGTGAGCAATCATTCCTGTCTCAGAAACTCAAGAGCAAACTTTACCGGAAGATCCAGTGCTAATGTATCCATGAAAGGATTATGAGTTATTTTTGGATACCAACGACAGTAATAGCAGAATCAGTGCAATGTTAATGCAATTGCAAGGTAGAGTAGAATAACTGTGATTTGTATATGTTAATCGTACATTCATGGTTCCTGAATGTAGAAACCGAATAAGTAATATTCCCATAACACCATTATTTATTTATTTTCAGTTCATCATCAATTTCAGTGGTGGACTACAATTTAAAACAGTTTATCATTGAATTGTCTGGATCTACAGCATGAAAACACAAGTGAATTGTCTTTGTATTTCCACATGAAAAGGTGCCTCTGTTTGTTCAGTGTGCTGACTCTGGACACCATGAGGGTGTTGAAAGCATTTCCACCAGAAGAATGTCAAGCCATATAGAAGGTGATCCTACCAATGACTTAATGTCATGATTAACGGTGTGGATATTTCTTTTCATACAGTAAGTTAAAGTATGACTAGCAAAGATTGATGATTGTAATATGGATACATGCAATATGTAAAACTTCTATGATCAGTTACAAGTTTATCAAGCTCTGTTGTACCAGCATTATTAACAAATGAATTGTGATTGTCGCTCTACACTGTAGTCATTAGGGCTTTGAGACACAATATTCTCCCGAGTTTGCAAAGCAAAAACACTAGATGGTTCCAAGATGTTGCTCATATTTGTTCTAATTCTCAGCACCAATCCTACTAGTGCAATCGAGTTGAAATGTTCAGCAGTTGTGTAAGCACTGCATAATGTGTGTAACCCAGAGAAAAAACTGGCCTAAACAAGGTAAACTCCAGAAGAAGATTCTTATTTTCCATCTATGGCTAGTCCATTCTTTAAAGCTGAATGAGGTAATGAGTACATACTAGTAGTCGCCATCATATGCTTCACCAAGTGGCCAAATCTATCCAATGATCAGTATTTATCGCAGATGTCTTTACCTGTTGTTTTGAAAGTGCACTGGATAGTCTGGCATGAAGAACTGAAAGAGATTTGCATAGATCAGACACTTAATTTTAACCTGAACATGACCTGAGAAAGTCGAAACGTTGTTTTCTGCTTTATTAGCAAAATTATTTGTCCTATACCAGCCGTCTTGAGGTAAAATATACACATAAGTACATGATAGCATATAGCAATGACATTTAAGTGGAGTATTCCAACATTGAAATTGACACTTCGAACAAAACTTCAGAATTAATGTAAATATGTCTATAATTACTGACTTTCAGTTATAACATCCATGATTTTTGTGGCTACATTATTTCAGATTGGATTTGCCAGAAGTTTTACATACACGTTTGTTTTGCTTGTTTAACAACAAATCCCACTGCAATACCACTACACAGAAGAAGACAATCTGTTTGATGATGTAAAGAACAGCCTGATCGTGACACTCGTGAGAAGTGTAAAGAAAACGTTGAACTGATGAGTTACCCTTGCCAAAGCTCAGGGACCAATATGCCATTTCCACTTTCAACGTGATTAAAAGATCAATGTATTTTGGTTGTTGTTTTGAATTATGCACAAAGCTACACGATGGGCTATCTGTGCTCTGCCCACCACGGGTATCGAAACCAGGTTTTTAGCGTTGTAAGTCTACAGTCTTTTGTATTGGGTACTTCCTTTCTGGGCTCGACATGGCCAGGTGGTTAAGGCACTCAATTCGTAATCCGAGGGTGGTGGATTTGAATCCCCGTCACACCAAACATGCTCACCTTTTCAACAGTGGGGGTGTTATAATGTGACGGTCAATCCCACTATTCGTTGGTAAAAGAGTAGACCAAGAGTTGACAGTGGATGGTGATGACTAGTTGCCTTCCCTCTAGTTGTATACTGTAAAATTAGGAATGGCAAGCGCAGATAGCTCTCGTGTAGCTTTGTGCGATATTTAAATCAAACCAAACTTCCTGTGTGATTTATATATATATAATATATATATTATTTCTACGCATATTCATAGTTTCGGTCATATTAAAGAAGAATGGTCAAGGGAGCCACTACGTTCCTCTCGAGCTAATTATTCCATGAGCTTGTTCCTTGAATGAATGTGTTACGAATGCTCTGTAATAGAAAAACGTGATGTAACATGATGAATCTTGTTTAGAAAGTGAACACGATGGGCTATCTGTGCTCCTCCCACCACGGGTATCGAAACTTTCAATTCGGATGACGATCCAGCAAAATAACTACAACTTGATTGAGATCTTTCACACAACATTACATCTCTCTCTCTCTAATAAAGATGCTACACTCATACTTGTATTTTACTTTAGCTGCTGTGCAAATTAAATAAAGATTGTTTTACTTTTTAAATCATATACAGACTTTTTCTTTATGTCAGACTAAGTTGAGGTCAGAGAAAGCAAAATTTTTTGGCGAGCCTCCAGTTATCCTGTATTTCCAAACAAGTAATTTAAGGGAAATCAGTGAATCTAAAAATACCCTTATGTAAATACTGGTCTTGAAAGTAACTTTAGCTTTATGGAGACACAAGTGTAGAGGACGACGTTTTGAAAGTCTTCCGCCTTTCGTCTTCAAGTCAGTGTGTGTACGAAATGAAACGACCAAGGCAGGGGTTTAGTTTACAGAGAGAGAAGTCTGGTGAATTCTCTCCCCAACAGGGGTGATCAAGAACGTTGTAGTTCCTCTTCGTCCCCGCTGATGGTAGATCATTTACTTTCACGTGGGAGCTTTCCTGTATTTTGAGTTGACTTGTTTAAGGTGGTGAAGTGAGGTGGGACAGTCTGAAAATGGTGGGTAGGAAAGGAGAGCGAGACAAAGGCGGCACAAGGGAAGTAGGCCAGGCCGATGTCCGTAGTCTGAATAGAAGAACTTTAGCTCTAAATGATATTTTTAAATGGATAGTCCAACCATTTGTGTCACAGGTTTTTATATTCAATTTATTTTGATTTGACATATAAACAAATACACACGAAATTACGACAGTCATGGTACTGTTAAAAGTGCTCATTATTTTCCGTTCACACTACGCTACCCAAACGTTTACAAGAGGCGTGCCTAAAACAAAAACAATATCATTAATATTACATTACTACAAAATACTGACCTGTAATATGATAGATATGCTGATAAGGGTAACCATCAGATAATAGAATTCATGGCGTGTTCCCATGTGGAGTATATACTTCAGTTGTGAAGCATTGGCTGTAAATAAAGCCACGTCAAGCATTCCCTGAGCAATAGTCTTCTTTGTTGCATACACATTTGGGTCTAATAGTTTCATTAATTTCCCATTTTCTGGCTGAAAATATATAATATTATAGTTAGCCTTTATTTTACCTTGGTAATCTTTACACCTCAAAGGTATGTTAATTATAATAGTGTGAGTTGATTTTCCTAAGGAAACTATGTTTTGGTGAAAACTTTAAGAGAAAATCCACTAAATCATATTTTTTATTGATATCTTGTTTCAAAAATGTTACAAAAATGGAAACTCCCAAAGGTTATTTAATTTGACAAAAAGTCTTCACAACGCAAGGTTATGTTTTCTAGTGGTCGTTAAATTTTAATCGTGATTTGCATGATTTTTCAACATACTTCTTACATCTAAAACACGTTGTGCAATTAGTACAAACCAAAAATTATTCAACTATATTTTATTATTTTCGTTAGTCGAGGTGTTGTTAAACTTATCTAAGTTTGCCATTTATTTAATAATCTAAGGGCCTGGCATGGTCTAGGCGTAAGGCGTGCGACTCGTAATCCGAGGGTTGCGGGTTCGCGCCCGCGTCGCGCCAAACATGCTCGCCCTCCCAGCCGTGGGGGCGTTATAATGTGATGGTCAATCCCACTTTTCGTTGGTAAAAAGTAGCCCAAGAGTTGGCGGTGGGTGGTGATGACTAGCTGCTTTCCCTCTAGTCTTACACTGCAAAATTAGGGACGGCTAGCACAGATAGCCCTCGAGTAGCATTGTGCGAAATTCTAAAAACAACAACAATAATCTAAGACAACGAAATGGCTGCAACAGGAAAACCTATGTATTGTTGTGAAATATGTTTTAATATTTTAAGTTGAGCGTTTTGTTTTCTTTGCTAGAGCGAGTTCTGGCAGGGTGTTATGATAACATGTGATATCTAGAAATTTCCTGAGCATCTAAATTTGACATGATATTTCGAATATTTTAGAGACTTGGGGGAAACAAATAATGTATAAAAACACCAAAGATGTAATTGTTAATTGTCATCCAATTAATCCATGACTGAGTTAGTTAGTTAATAATTTAGTGATATACATTTTGTTTAGTTTGTTGACACGAGCGATTTAATAAGTAAATGACTGCAAAAGAGACTGTAATAATGAAATAAAAGAATGCAAAATGACATTAACAATGTACACAATGTTATCAACAAAATATAAAGAACCATCAAAGAAGTACAAATAGCACCAATGAAGAGCAGACATATTGAAAATAATCATTAAAGTGGAAAAGAAAATCAAAAATAGAATGAAACACCTAAACAATGAACTGGGAAACTTAATGTCCACTATAACCACTACTGATGTGCATTTTATGACTACAGAACATTTATGGAACACTGCAGCTAGATTTGTAGCTCATCAAACTCTAGAATTTAGCAAACCAGAAAAGTATTATAAGAGATATATTAAGATCATTTCAGAATAACTTTCAAAATGAATGGATGAAATAATGAACAAAAAAGTTATTTGCATTGTTGCTCATTTTAAAGGACCAGTTTAATAATATAAAGCAAACTTCAAGTTGTAACTGCTATCATGAATTAGTGTCTGTCTTGAAATATGAGAAGGAATTTTTCAAAGGAACGTTTAGGAGCAGAATAAAGAGGAGAGATGGGGTTTTATGTGACATTGTAGAAAATCTAGAAAGTCTCTCTCATTCATCTTATCTGAATGATCTGTGCAAAATGATGGCCTTATTGGCATATAACAACTTCATAGATGTCCTAATGAATAAGAACGTATAAAGAAAAAAATTGTTGTGATGGAATTTGAGTCTATTAAAGTTACAGATAAACAAAAAACTAGAATCATTACCCAGGATTATAATGAAATGGAAGCATCAACTCTTTCAAATAAAGGTTTAGATAATCTCAAACTAGTTACTAGGTAATAGTTAAACCTTAATGTGAAACGTTAATCACATGACAAAAAGTTCCTTGATTACAACTTAAAACAGCATCTTACTCAAAAACTGCAGACAAAAGCAAAAGACTCTAATAAGAGAGCTGTTTACTCAGGAAGCAAAAAGTCAACCATGAGATATAAGCTATTTTAATTGTCATGTAATTTCAAAGAACATGTTGCTAGGAACTGCTTTCAACTGATAACAGGAAAAAAAAAATCTACAATAAATGTGTATAACAACTTTGTGAGTAATTACATTGAACGAAGAAAACTATATCTTGATGATGGAAATAGTCAATCTGCTCTGACAAGAAATTAGGGAAGTATTATCCTAAGAAAGCAGTCCCTAATTTACTAGTTGATTCATTGGTATTTAAAGGTAGGAAAGTGCTTCTAAAAATGAAAAAGTGGGTGAATGTGAACAACAAGTGGACATAAAATGCTAGCAAGTGAAGAGCTAAAATTCGTTCTTCCTATAGGAAAGTTTTATAGATGGTACGATGTATGAGTAATGTAATGAAGGGAGAGTACCTATTGGGAACTGATTTTATGTAGAATTTTGAATGTGAGGTTAGTTGACCTTTAAGTAATTTCACTTTCTAAAGCCAGGAAGTCATCAATTATACTAAGATAGTATGTAAAGTTACAACAAAGATGGACACATAGTATAATGAAGACAGCCAATTTAGTGTGTAATAGAACAAATTCCAAAAAAACTCATTCCAAACCAAGGATTATTCCTCATGATTGTCTTTGAAAGGATGGTGACAGAGAATAACAAGTTGCTTAACTTCACTGAAAGTTTCACCAGAAGTAAGCAGAATTGTTGGAGAGCTTAAAAGTCCTGTTCAAATAACTTCCAGAGTATATTCAAAAACAGAGCCAACTGTGGATTCACAGGGCCGTCTACATGGAAAGTGTTGCCTTGACAAGTGATAATAAAGGACAAGAAGCCATTCAATCTCTATGGCCTATGGTAAAGAGGAAAAACAACCTAAGATATTTGATTACAGGAAATTGAGCTATATAAATCAATAACAAAATAAACACTGTTTAGTCGGTAGAAATTAATATTGTAATTTATGTTCTGGATATTTTACTATGAATGGATAACTGTAATGTTAACTGTATGAATATTAACACTTTTAATTATAAAACTGATTTTACTGCTTATTACGGAATATGTAGTTACGTATATCGCTGCTTTATTTGAGATTTTGGTTTATTCAGAGGACTTCAAAAAACAGAGAGAGGTAGTGTTGCATATTGGAAACAACGTTTTTAATATTTTAATTTAGACATTTTGTATGGTTTCATAAAGGGGATTTCACATAATGTAGTGAAAACAGGTTATTCCTAAAAATTTCTAAATTGTCTAGACGTGACTTGATTTTTAAAATTTTCTAAATATTTAGAGTAAATAAATATTGCATAAAACACCAGAGTTCTAGCTAGTTAGTCAATCAGTAATTTTAATTTTTGACTTGACTTTGTTTTGTTAATATTGGAAAAATTGTAACAAATAAATGACTGTTAAGTTTTGTTTGTTTGTTAGTCTTATGAATAAATATAGCCTATAGAATGCTATAAAACAAATAACTTGTTAAAAAATAAATGAATTGGACACTTTATTTTAATCAAATAGTCAAAAAATTTCACTCAGTCACAGAAGTTATATAGAAAATATTTATTGTTCCATTCTTTCTGCTCAACAGTTGTTGCACTATTTTGATTAAATTCTAACACTTTTGGATGACTCCTCTTTCTTATTACTTTACATGCATAACTTAACTAAGTTAGATTCTCCGAATGCATATTGAAAACTGATCTGTTATGTGTAAATGATTGTTAAATTTTGTTTTTCAATTATTTTTATAAACAAACATATTCTATGTAATATTACAAACACAGAAATAACTTAGTTTGTAAAAGACAATGGATGCTCACCAAATATTAACATAAATGTAAGAAGAATTCAACATGTTTCTAGAAGCTTTATCCTTCAACCAACAGAATGGAACCTTCGTTAGTGACATCAACTAAGTGTTTGTGGATATTTAGTATCCAGTTGGTTTTTGAGAATACCCTAGCTCCGAGAAGTTGTTATACTACAAGCTTTAATGAGCCTATCTGAAATGATCCCACATCTTGTTATACTACAAGCTTTAATGAGCCTATCTGAAATGATCCCACATCTTGTTATACTACAAGCTTTAATGAGCCTATCTGAAATGATCCCACATCTTGTTATACTACAAGCTTTAATGAGCCTATCTGAAATGATCCCACATCTTGTTATACTACAAGCTTTAATGAGCCTATCTGAAATGATCCCACATCTTGTTATACTACAAGCTTTAATGAGCCTATCTGAAATGGTCCCACATCTTGTTATACTACAAGCTTTAATGAGCCTATCTGAAATGATCCCACATCTTGTTATACTACAAGCTTTAATGAGCCTATCTGAAATGATCCCACATCTGGTGGTGATTAAATATATCATTATGGAACTTCTCGTTACGGGCTCTGGATGTCCTACCTACTGTTTTACTGGAAGTAGTTTTGGTGTTAACAGCTGTGACTGATCCTCTCAGAGGCGGTTGCCTGTACCAGTTTCTACAAGGCCTGGAGATTTAAAACCAGCCCAACAACCAGCTTTGTAATATGTTATGTCATGTGCATTGGTCAGCAGTGCATCTGCTTCCATGGGTTCTACTAAGGTAAAATGCAGGTAAATTCCAGAACTCTCAATCCTGAATGTATTGGGTTTCATTAAAATTTCCATTCATACATTATCAAAATAATTTTAAGGAGGAAGAACAAAAAACACCATAACTAGTTTCAGAATAAGAAGCTAGAAGGGTGAACATTTCAATTTTGAATATGGAAACCCTGAATTCAAAATGTGAGGATAAATATATTTCAATTGGTTAGAAGGCTAAACAAGTTATAACCACATTTTTTCTTGAAAACTACTCTGTCATAAAGTGTATAAATTATTGCTTTGGTTAAGCAACATTTCTACAGGTTTCATGTATTGTTACACTCTATGTGGTCATAAAATATATGTTCCTAATATCTGTAAACATTTTGGTCCCCAGAATTCATTGGGTCTTTGTTAACCAATATCTATAGTCTTGCTATCATCTGTTGTTAATAGCCAGTTGTAATGGCCAGCATAGCTTATACTTTGGTCCAAACAGATTACTATCTTTATCATTTGGTTATTATTTAAACAGAGCCTAGGTTCAGAAAGGAAACAGTTGTGGAGAGGCTTTAAAACCGGTTCATTTGTACATGAGGCTTACTTTGGTTAGCATACATCAATCCCTATTTTTGTCCATTACAATTTACTAATGCTTATGCCATCTCTTCCTTGGAACTCCAAATACAACTTTGGTACCAGTTGATGTTAACAAAAATTCACTATACTAGTATACTTATAGTACTCATTTTGAAACATCTCTGTTTGCATCTCGCACTAAAAGGATCTCAAGAAAATACTTAGAAAACTTTTTACGAATTAATTTAATCTGCATGATTGAAAATATTCACATAATAACAAAATAAAACACTAGATGCATCAAGTTTACACATAATATGATATCCAACCTTTTATCTCTAAATTTCATTTAGTATAGATAATTTAACCTGTTAGTAACTATTCAGTTTCACAGTTTCAATCCTATCAAATTATTTTGCACTACTTTAACAAAAACAGCTAAAATTGTGTTTTTCTCATGTAGAGGGTTTCTTTGTTAATTTTATTCTCCTCTGAAAATTTACTACAGAACTTTTCATTGTTAAAAACTGGCATCAATCAAAATAAAAGCTGTGCAGTATTATAAAATAATACCTTAATTCTCAGCAATCACAGCTAACCTCACATGTCAAAGCCTTAACATCCAGATCAAATCCTTTATTTCCATACACAAATTAGTTAATTTTTATAGTAACTGATTTATTTAGAGTATTCAAAACTAATATATGACTTTATGTAATGTTCATGCATGCATGTAGAGCCACAGATATCTACCTATACACGAATATTGCCATATAATTTTATCACCGTTACATTCGTTCTAAGACACTAGTATCTTAAAACATACTGACTCTGGTTCTCATGCAATTATTTTGTTAACATTCTTTCTTGGTTAATTTTCAAAAGTTAACTCAATAGTTGTAGTTCCATCATGTACTCTCTTCTATGAATCATCTAAATTAATATATTGTCATAAAAGAAATAATCATCTACAGAATTAAGCTAAAATGAGACCTTTCAACTCACGTTCTCATAATCAAGAACTAATGAGAATTCTATAGCTACAATACATATCAACAGACATTCAGAAAAAACACAACTTCTTCATTTTATATGGAGAAGCTAAATGCTTTTTAAGAGTACAGGGAAACATTTGAAACAACCATGCTTCATAAACACCCACCATTTACTTAAAAAATATGAGTGATTCTCATGAAATAATCTAAGAAATCACTCTATAGCTCAGAAAACAAGGGCGCAATCTCCTTTCAACTTGTTTTTGAAACCCTAGATAAAATGTTCAGTTGTACAAACTTTTGGTACATTAGTCATCACATATACTGGCACCATCCACCCTAAATTGTGTTACTCAAGCAGCTATTATCACGTTTATTACGGATATACTACGACAATCTTTTTCAGTTGTTAGCATGCAAGTTTTTATTCATCAACTAAAATAGCTCTTAACTACTCCACACATTCTTATGGACATTCTAAAACATCTTAGAATTAACAAACGTAGTATGCATACATTTACTAATCTGTATTGCCTGCTCTATAAACCATTAAATTGGTGTGATAAGCTCAAGTGAATCTTCATCATACCCAATACTTTACACAACTCAAAAAACAGTTCTTGAAGTTAATTCTCTGTTCCATGTGGGCATCTACAGGTGCTCCAAATTGGTCTATCAAGCTTTCCATCAATGCTTCAATAATGGAAAAAGCTGACACATTGACTAATACATACGTCATTGCTAACTTTGTGAAGTAATCAATGACCATGAGTACATACAGATAACCTTATTCTACCTCCAGTAATGTATCCATAATACCTAGAACTATTCTCTAGAGGGGAAGAATCAACAGTGTTCTGGTTTGTACACATTCTTTGAAAGTAGTCTGCTAAAATCACTCAAACTAAACTTAGTCTTAAATCTTTTTCACACAGGCTACTTGATATGCTCAGATTACTTCTCCATTTGTAACGAAAGATATTTCCTTCAGATCGATTTAAGAAAAATTAGGTATCTTTCATCTCTACTTCAAAATAGAACTCTACTAAATAATGTCAGTCACATTACTTATACATCACATATACTTGTTATAACATACCTTGGAAAACTAAATATTATTTTTAAAACCAAAGCCAATTATCTACTCAGGCCTTTTTACCCCGAGATTAACACTTCATATCACTAACATGTTTAGAGCTAAAGACGTTTTACTTTTGCCTTTGCATTAAAAAATCGTGCAAGAATATCTCGCACAGTGCGGTTAATGCGTTGGGAAAAAAATTACCACATTGACTGAATCAGTACTGAAAGGGAAAAGTTGCAATAGGAAAAATAGTGATACTTGGGTATCATAAGGAATTTTTTCATTGTAGAAATAATTAAGTCTGATTAGTCAGAAAAAAATAATAAACACAAATAGTTATGAGGTAAAATAAAAATGAAAGTAATTGATAACCTTTTTATGAAAAATTAAAACAATGAAAATTTTATTTTGAGAAAAATGAAAACTAAAAATTTACTGATTAAAAAATAATCTGTCTAATCTGAGTTGCACCATTTTCTTTTTCTTTCTTTCTTCGTGGAGTTCTCGGTAACATCGAATGACATTTTCTAACGTTCGTCGGGCATTAATTAATGCTGAGCTCTTTGTCTGGATCATGATTCATAATTAAGTTAGAAGCAGTTTCCACTGCCCTAAACATTTTTTTTCAAGTTCCCGTAATGGAAATTCTTTTTTCCCCTCTCTTCTCTTCACCGTCGCTACACTGTGTACTTTATTCTTCTTCCTCACATGCCTGATATTGGTCTAAATTAAGGAGCATATCATTGTTCTCGAACATTAGCCACTTCCAAAGACTCGAATCCAAGATTGTGTCCAATTTTGACGACGTCTTCGGAAACATCCCTAATTTCGGACTCAAAGCCTCAGGAATATCTTGCGCAATGAGGCAAAACGTGCTTCCACATCGTTCTCATGTTACTCTTGTAACTTTGAGTCACGCTTCGCTGATGTTTTCGATAGCATTTTTGATGTTGTAATTTTTCCAGAATTCAGTCAAAGATAGTGCAGCTTTTTCAGTTGTAGCCTTTATTGCTTGAGGAAAAGTTCGCCTCAGTTAATAACCTTTAAACGTCGCAATGACACCTTGCTTCATTAGTTGCAGTAAAGATGTTGTATTGGGTGGAAGAAAATGAATTTTGACATTTTCATTAAATTCACAAAGCCCGTTGGATGGCCTGTTGCATTATGTAATAACAACAAAGCTTTAAAGTCCAATTTGTATTCTTTGCAGTAACGTTCAATTGGAGAACAAAAATAGCTTTTTAACCAGTTTTCAAACAAAGTTTTCGAGATCCATACTTTGTATTTGATCGCCAAAAAACTGGGAGAGTCTTCTTAACACAGCTGCTAAGTGCTCGAAGGGTTTTCGCACGATACGTAAGCATGGATTTTATTTTAAAATCGCCAAATCCATTTCCATCTAACAAAAGTGTCAAACGACCTTTCGACGACTTGTAACCTGACTGAGTTTTTTTTTCATTTTCTGAGAGAAAATTTCTAGAAAGCATTTTTCCTAAATAAACTCGTTCATCAACATTAAAAATTTGGTTATCTTTGTACCCACCTTTTTGAATCATTTCTATAAATTCATTAGAAAATGTTTCTGCAGCATCTTTGTCTGCACTTGAACTTTCGCCTACAATGCGAACATTATGAATCCTCGAGCGTTTTTTAAAATGAAAAACCAACCACAGCTTGCCGAAAATGCTTCAGTAGTTGCCCTTTCTTTATCCTTCTCTTTCATTACGTTTTCTTTAAGGACGTTTAAAATACTCATAGCTTTTGTTTGAATTTCCATTTGACTTAAATGAATTCGCGTATGATTGCAATCTTCTATCCCTATTGATAGAAGACATATTAACCATTACAGAGCTTCTATTCTTTACGATTATTTTCGAGGCAAAACAGTTGGTAACCATTCAATACTGTTTGTTCTGATTCTTTTCTTTTACAATTCTTCTTACAGATGATTCATTTATTTCGTTGTATCGTGCGAGTTTGGCAAACAAAACTCCTTCTTCATGGTATTTGATGATTTCAAGTTTCTGTTCTAATGTCAGCCATTTATGTGTCATTGACTCGGTATCATCACACTTTCTTTTTTCACTCATAATAAAGGGATCTATGTAAAAAAAAATCGCAAAAAGGATACACCCGTGCTTAAAAAGAAAAAGCTGAACATAGACTGCATCTGGAAGCAAGTGATTCTCAGATTTATAATGCACAGTATATAAATGCGCATGCGCATTGTACAGGCTTGTAGAAAGATCTAGAATAAGAGAGTGACGCAAATTCATGGAAATAATTCTAGAAAAGTTTAGAAAAATGTAAACCATAATATAAAGGACCAAAGGACTTTTACGTATATAAATATAACCGCATTACAGTGAATCATTCAGTATTAATTGAATCATCAGTCGCAAATTATAAACCTCATTTTAGTGAATCCCGTACTGATTGAAGCTGCACTGTGCGAGGTATTACTGTATATGAATATACACGTGGTAGCTGTAAAGCGATTTTCATAGGTAAGACTTCTCGTCATTTACAAATATGCACATTGGAACATATGGAAGTTTTTAACAGAACTTCATCACATCCTGCTTCCTTAGAGAGTTTTAAATTCTTGACTACGAATATAATTATTACGTACTGTCGATAAAAAAACCTAGATATTATGAATGAAACTCCAAGCCTCAATAGAAATTCCAAATCTCTTCTCTTACTTTATTCAAATGGCCCTTTTTTTAAATTGAATGTTTTATAATTTCTTAACACTATTCATTAAGATGAAATATATATGATTCCGAAATGTTCATTTCAACTGTTTACAACTGTTGCCGTGGTTATGTTACTCGTTATAAGACTTCATTTTCATTCAGTTTCTTTACATCCCAAAACCATGACCATATAACTAGTGTCTGTAATTAGATGTTATGATTCATCCTGTGATAACACTGTTTTGATTCCACTATAATTAGCATAAGTATCTAACGAGAAGTTATAGTCTTGTCATGGACATAGACTACTGAAGCTTTTACTAATGCCTGATCTCGTTCCTCACTCAATATGAAGTGCATCTCCTCTTCTATGATAGCCAACAATGTTGTGGAAATCTTGATAAAAAATTAATAAAACCTCAGCCTTTTTGCTTAGTCATACATTGAGGCCAATTTTGCACGTCTAATATTTTAGAAGGATCCATTGAGATTTCGTTACAAGTAAATATTATTCCATTATGCATGAAGAAACATTCTTCTGGTTTCAGTTTGAATATTTCATTTTTATCCTTTGCAATACCATTTTAAGTTTCTCACCCATAGACTCGAATGTGCTATCAAACATTAAAAGAACAAAAATACAGATAGGAACTTTTTCTTTTCCAACTTCTTCAATAAAAACTCAATATAAATGGTGGGTGCATTATACATTTCTAATGCCATGATGAAAAACTCATTCAATCTAACATTAATGCTAACAGAAGTTTAAGTCTAATCTTATCATGTATTTTGACTTGTTAGCATTTAGATGCTAGGTTTAAGGTAGTGAGCCATCAGTCTCATTCAAATGTTTGCGTGTGTTATCATGTCCAACCTTTTAATTAAAATTATTACAATCCAGAGCACACGTTCGTCCTCTCTGGCAAATGCTACTGGAGATGATAAAACATTCTATGAAGTTTAAATGCATTTCAGAACAGCTGGTATAGGTATCAATACTTTTACTAATAAAACAGAGAACAACGTTTCGACCTTTCTAGGTCATCTTCAGGGTACCAAAGAGAGATTAACCTGAATACGATCTAGGAAGGTCGAAACGTTGTTCTCTGCTTTCTTAGTAAAATTTTTAATATCCATACCAGCTATCTTGAGATATATTTTTACTTCAAGTGGGTTTTTCGTCATCAAGAATTTTACGTAATCTGTACGATCTGTCCTTCAATGTCTACTGTATCCTGACATTTACTACATGACAAGTGTTTCAAAGAAGTCTACACACATTGTTTAATGAGGCATGTCGTTTCGTTGTACAACAACACTGGGATTTCTTACCTTCTTAGATAGATAACTTCCTAAGGTAATGCCACTTGATTTCTAGACAAGAAGCAGTACATTTTAAGTGTGAGCCTAGTTACTGCATTATGTTTCACTAATAGACCATACTTTGTCCGTAGTAAACTATGAACAACCACTTGTTTACATAGAGTACTACGACATCCTCTCCCATATACACTTCACTATTCATAGATCTCATCTGCTGATACTGAATAACTGTCCTGTGGAAAAATAGTTAACCAGTGGCACAAGTGACGTTGATTGATTCGTAATCCGAGGGTCGCGGGTTCGAATCTCTGTCACACCAAACAAGCTCGCCCTTTCAGCCGTGGGGGCGTTATAATGTTACTTTCAATCCCACTATTCGTTGTTAAAAGAGTAGTACAAGGTTGGTAGTGGGTGGTGATGACTAGCTGCCTTCCCTCTAGTCTTACACTGCTAAATTAGGGAACGGCTAGTACAGATAACCCTCGAGTAGCTTTGCGCAAAATTCAAAACAAACCAAACAAGCAAATACCATCCGAAGTCAATTACTATCTTGTTTTTCAGCCCGATACTAAGATGTAAAGTGTAGTTCTTCGTCAAACATTTCTTTACATTGGTGATTAGGGATTTTTTTTAGATATGTACATGAATATATCTTTTAAACCTACTGATAACCAAAGTTTCCAACTGCTAATATTGTCACTGAGACAATATATTAACAACTTCTTGTTATTGTCGTCAAGTTTCATAATATAAATCTCTTCGTATTTTATGTGTAAATGTTTCACTACAACTCTAGCAGTTTTGCTGCAATCAGAAGTATTTGTAATATGAAAGTGACAACTTTTCTTCGGAGTCAATTTTACCTTTAAATAAATAGTTCGGATGAATAACTTACCCCATCTCGTTGAGGCTGTACTGTCGCCATACTTTGTTGAAATAACTTGGTTTTAACCCACGCTTTAAATAACGAGAGATAAAATTCTTATAATGGCAATCCAACCTACATTGTTTGTGAGCTTTACTATACAATACTAAACGAAATACTTTACAATTTGTAGAGGGACTCGTATCATTACGATGTTCCCTTATTGATGTTTCACTGTTCTAAGAACTACCGAAGGTTGTCCCAATGTTGCTATAGTAACAACACAGTGGCCTTGAATAGTGTGGTTGTCTGTTACCATGCTTCAGTTATTCTCTGAAATTTTCTTTGTTTGAGTTGTTATAATAAGTGTGTGTTTTCTTATAGCAAAGCCACATCAGGCTATCTGCTGAGTCCATCGAGGGGAACTGAACCCCTGATTTTAGCATTGTAAATTTCGTTGTTATAGCTATTACTGTTTCTGTAGATTAAGTAGTATAATAGGTTTCTTGTTTAAGCAAGTGTAATAAGTTTTAATAATAGCCCAGTTCAAACTTTTGTTACACAATTTTATGCTGTAGTGTTGGTTTAAATGTTTTACTTCTTATATTAGATTCTTCGCACACAATGTTTACACAGAATCCACGATTAATCTGATCAATTTTCGTCAGACGTCACGGTTGAGTTTTACTCGGCTGCGGGTCTCATATTGCCATTCAAAACAAACAAATCCTTTAACAAAGCGTATTGCGATGCGCACGTTACAAACCTTAATATTATGTGTAGCATTGTATATGCTGATCTGACGGCTGAGACAGCGCTGCTAGAAAACCAAAATAAGCGAATATATATCAGTTTGTTTGTTTTGAATTTCGATTAAAGCTACACGAGTGCTATCTGCGCTAGCCGTATCTTACTTAACGGTGTAAGACTAGAGGGAAGGCAGCGTCATTACCACCCACCGCCGACTCTTGAGATACTCTTTTATCAACGAATAATGGGATTGACCGTATCGTTATAACGCTCCCACGGCCAAAAAAGCAAGCATGTTTGGTTTGACGGGAATTCGAACTCGCGACCCTCAAATTATAAGTCGAGTGTCTTTATCCACCTTGCCATGCCAGGCATATAGATGAGGCCGTGGAACAAGGTTTCTTCAACAATCTTTTAAATGAAAATTACAGACGTTTCGTTCTTTTGAAGGTTATGGTATTTAACTACTGAGTATTAATACACTTTAGGCTCAAATAAATAAAAGTCAACGTGTTGATTTTTATTTGGCTTTATTTAAAATATATGTTGTTGCTTCACAGATAAAAAATAAGTTCCACTCTATCTAGTAATTTAAAATGTTATGGTGATTTCCACAGTTGCCTTATTGTTCCAATTACGATTTGAAGACGTTTTCGCGCTGCAGTCATACAAACGTGGGTTACAGGACATTTTACGTTTCTTAAACCTTCTTTACGTTTGATGAACATCCTCATGACTGGTTAATCTTGGTCGGCAACTGCTCCACACCTATACATAAATCACATATCTGAGCTAAACTGTGGCTGATAAATATTTACTATGCATTATCTACGAGTCAGAAGAGATCCTGTTTGAAAGCTGGAATATTTTGTATAATTATCGTAGCTGTCAGAACATCACACTGCTACAACTGATCCAGACTGAACAGAACTAGTTGTGATAAGTTGGGTCACACTGAATTGGTCTGCATGTTGTGCACCTCACAGTAATGAAAATATTATTTAAATATATATTATAAAAAGATTAGATACAAAATTTTCAGTATCACAACTAAGATATAAAACTTATAAAACTAATTTAAAATAAACTTTTCGTACAATCATTTAAGCATGGAAATATAATAATGAATGGAACATTGAAACTTATGTTACTACAATGGACGTAGCGTGTATGTCAGTATATATGTACGTAACCAAAACATCTGCACCAGCTATTGGATTGTTCTATAAAAAATCCATAAAACATTTCACACTTTGGGTATTCAAGATTCAGATAATTGGAAAAATAACTGTAATATATCCAACAACCATTTCTTTATAATATAACACAATTTTAAACAAAAGTACTCTCCTCACAACAAGAACACAACATTCACTACGACTGTACTTTAGGGTTTGATTATATCTTTAGTGATGTAATTTTTAAATGTAGCACTGATAAACTATTGTTAAAAATACTAATATTTTCTGAACAAACGGTACACATTACGGTTTATATCAGTAAAACTTGTGAAAATTTTAAGCTCTATATACTGAATCGTTTTGACATGGTGAGTTGTGTATGACTAAACAGTTACAATTCAAATACTTTTCCCGTGCCGTATATTTAAAAAAAAAAAAAAAATTTTCACTTGTTTAATTTATTTTTATTTTTAATTACGTGAGGACTTCTCGATAATTCTTCTGGTAGGTTTGTGGTAGTTTCATGGACTTAAAACATTAAAATTAGACCAGGTGGTTAGAGCGTTCGACTTTTAATCCCTGTCACATCAAAAAGGCTCGCCCTTGCTTCCTTGAGAGAGTTATTAGGTAACAATCAATCCCACTATTCGTTGGTAAAAGTTGGCGGTGGGTGGTGATGACTAGCTACCTTCACCCGATGTGTTACATCGTTAAATTAGAAATGGCTAGCGCAGATAGCCCTCGTGTAGCTTTGCTCGAAATTCAAAAGAAACAAACAATCTTTACGCTGAAAGAGCAAATTATGCAAGAAGCCTATCGGGTAAAAGTCAAGGCACATCATCTGATAATTTAACAAAATTCTACAAAACATACATTAGAGCCATTATAGAATACGCATGTCCAGCCTGGATAAACATAATACAAAAACAATTACACAAACTACAAAAAATACAAAATTCAATCTTAACCTTAGCTTGTAAAACACCACGCAGTATTTCATCCACATTTATGCACTAGTATGCAAATTTGGAGACAATATCTAATAGACTCTAAATGCACTAAATTATTTTAATAAAAACTGGCATAAAAATGATTTTTGTGTGATCGATAGATACTACGTACACGATGAACTTAGTCCTAAGTACCTCTCTCCAATGAATATATATTTAAGAAATATAAATCAAGCTGGTCACCATTCACTAGACGTTTAGAGTTAGTATAATATTCATAGGTTTTTTTTGTTAAATATATATATATATATATATATATATATATATTTAAAGAATTAATAATAATGAAAAAATAAAAGAAGAAAATCAGAAAATAAAATACATAAATTAAAAAAGGGCAATTCAAGAGAATATACGGACATTGCCCTGAGAAGGACCGGAGTACTGTGGGTTACTCTGGCCCTAAAGCACTACAACTACAACATAGTAGTAGTTGAAATATAAGTTAGGGATGGAGGAAGAGGTCTTTGCGTAAAATTAAAGAAGCTTTACTTATACAACAACTCAAGCCCAAAATAAACCAGTATCTTTATACCTATATTAATAAATATAATCAAGCATCTAAGCACGCCCTCCACATTCCTACACTCAATTACACAACTGCCTTCAAACATGTGGTCAGCTATCGGTCAGTTACCTCCTTCTTTCTTTGTGAACCTGACGATAACCGAAGAAGGTCGAAGCGTTGTTCGCTCCTTTAAATAGTGCTTTCTCTACTCATACCAACCGTTTTTACGTATATAAGTTAACTTCAATTACTTTAGAAGGCTATTTTTTTGCTAATCAGATAAGTATCTTACAATCTGACGAGGTAATCCTAAATGCAAATGATTAGTAATTTAATTAAGTTTGTAATTAATAACAGGACAACTGAATTTTCATTTTTGAAGTGCATGGCGTCTTATTTTAATAAAGAGTTTTGCCATCAATGAATAGAAAAGGCAGTTTGGTATTGACTAGGAGCGTAGCGTAAGATCAACTTTGATAAGGTTCTAAAATATTTTCGACCAACCCTCAGAAAGAAAGGTTTTTAGTACTTTAGGTCACTTGAAAGGATGTGAAATATTTCCCAAGAACTTTCCATGTACAAGTCACTACATTGAGTCTTTCTCCTCTTCTTTAAGTAATATGTTTAAAAGTTTAAAATGGTGGAAACAGAAGCTATCATCTTAGGATGTTGTCCTTGTAATTGTGTGGCATACATTACATAATTCTACAGGATGTAGAGAGTGTTTTGTCTAACGCTGCTTATTCTCCCTTACACAATACTTCCACCATTATCACATATTTCTCATTCCTTATGAGAATAAGAAGAAGCTAGTTTTCAGAATCTCACAAAATGAGTATACACTATTGTCTAGCTGCAGGATAAAATTGGATTATCCTTATTTAAAAATTGCATTATTGTTACTGGCTGAGCATACACGTTCTGGGTACCTTTGCAGTAGAATTATTTTATTCCTTAGGAATATAACTCACTGTGCTTCTAACACACTCCTTATGAAGTTTCTTTTTACTATTTGTACACTGACACGTACAGTATTCTGTTGCGGATGCATATATCTGATTCACTGTCGGAGCAGGTACTTCTACAATTCAGGAGAGTCAAAATCAACATATATTGTGGATTATGGTCAGCCTTGTCTCAGTGTTTAAACAATAATGTCAGTAGTTTCGGATTCTTAGTACTTTGGTACACTTACAATAACTCAGAACAGCCTATTGTGATTGGTTTTCTTCTACCAATTCGAAGGTTATCATCACAAGTAAAATATCCTAATATGTTCTTTGATGTATAACTAGAATTTGTAGACAAGTTGGACAATTTTGGTTTCTTTAGTCTCACAGCTTTAACTGTTAGTTACACAGGCCTGCGAAGTTAAACTTCACAAAAATTATGTTTTAATAACGAATTTCCCATAATTCAACTACGCATATTTCGAAAATAACATTCATTTTTGCTATCACGTAACGAATTTTTACAAATCGGGAAGAAAAAATAATTATTACTTAGATTAGACTTACAACAAATTCACTACACACGTAACAGAATATGTTTGGGTCATTTATACAACCTCTTGTTATCATAGCGTCGAACAGTAATATCAAAAAGAAGTAAAAATAATGCCAAAGTGTACACATAAGCAAATACTGCCCAGAAATGACATGATGTCATGAGGCCTGTTAACCGTTTATATATTAGCAGTGTGTTTTTCATGGGTTCTTGAATGACCAATGAGACTCTCACGTTGCGACTAGTCTAGAAATATCTATAGCCAGTGGCTGTCGACATTTTAACCATAACAAAATGTGAGCCATTCTAAACGAAAATTAATCAATTAAGTAAAAGTACATATGACATTTTGTGAAAAATCTCTACTTGATGGAAAAATGGGTATCGTCTTCAGACTCAGCTTACAGAACTCATTGTGGAACATATAAAAATTTCAAGACAGTAAATCATCGCAGGCCTGTCTTATATAATTAATTTGCGTATTAATGAAAATAAGAAGTTGGGTTAAAAAAAAAAAAGTACAACACTATTATATTTACTTCTGAATTCTTGTCTTATATAACTAATTTAACTGTCATATATAACTAATTTGCGTATTAATGAAAATAAGAAGTTGGGTTCAAAAGAAAAAAAGTACAACACTATTATATGTACTTCTGAATTCTTGAACACGCCAAACGTTTTTTAAAAATGTTGGAGGTACTGTTACATAACAGTATACGTAGCATAGGTATGAAACACTCAATGTATCTTGTTTAGATTCAAAATGGTGTAGTGATTTTCCATGTTATTTTTTGAATACTACTAAACAAACATGTGTATGTGAATGTATTAGCATTAAAAGCAGCAGTTTTACTACTATGGGAAAAATGCTAATTTTATTTGTTATTTGTATGTTTGTTTCGATTTTCATATATTTGAATATAGACTGACAGATAACTTTATTATACGTCTACGTTTTCTTGAAGATTCAATTTATTTGGAAATACTAAATATACTGATGTTATGATTTTGAGTTGAATGAATGTGGAGGTATAGTCTTATTTTATTTGGTTTAAAACTTTCTTGAATCAATTGTTTTTATGTTACTGCTTGCATAAGTCTATAACACTGCAAACAAAGTTTTTGCTTCTTGAACACTGTTGGGTGTTCCTTATAGATTTTTGGCTGCTGATCACGAAAATCACATCCAAATTTGTCCATCACGTACCGATTCATCAAAATCTTCAGTTTTAGTTTCACCAGGACATTGCTACAATGGAAAAACGATATCAGGGCAACTGGAATCCGTCAATGCTTGCTGACTACTATTGGACACTGCAACGTGATGCACTGACATTGAATACAAATGAAAATCAGGAGCAAAACAATTTTAATTATGTCGAACTTAATAGCGTATTAGAAACATAAACGCAATTAAATACGTTATTGCCGTTAAACAGTTAACTGTCTTTTTCTCAGAGTTCCTACGTGATGAAGCAAAACCACAACTATATTTGTGCATACCTGCCAGGTACCTGTCACAATCAGCAAAAACTTTTCAGGAAACAAAACTTTTAAAACAATTGTTGTGCAGTATAATTGAGCCTGTATTATTGTAGTAAATAATAATGTAAATGTAAATAATATAGTAAATGGTGTAAACTTAACTATTTATGCAACCTAAACTAAAGTTCTAGGTAAAAAGAAGAAATAGCACAAGAAATGTAATTTCAAGAATGAAGTGAACAAGAACCTCATGCGAGACAAGAAGTCTTAATTGAAGATCTCACAAAAGAAGTAGAGACAGCAGCATGGATAAAAGGATATGAAGTTATTGTTTAATATCATCTGTACACCATCGAGAAAGAAGGCCTGTAAAGGACAATCAGGAATGGACTATCATCAAAAAAGCAAATCCACCTGCACAATCACCAAACTAGCAGCTAAACCACTGAATTTAAACAACAACCTCCAGCAAAGTAACAGATGAGAAAGATATTCAAAATCCTGAGAAGTTATAAAGTAGCAAGACCAGACATCATTCTACCAGAATCACTGAAGACAGACATCCCAACCATGACAGAGATGTTACATCAATTTCTAGGAAAGTTTGTGATTAAAAAAAGATGCCAATAGAGTGTAAGGAGGAATACCTAATGGAACTGCCAAGGAGAGAGAATCCTACATTGTGTGGCAATTATCGTGGCATCATGTTGTTTTCATTGCCCAGCAAGGTACTTATCAGAGTGATCCTGGAAAGAATGGAGGCTACCCTAGATGAAAGACTCAGAGATAACATGCAAAATTCCGTGCGGAAAAAAATCATGCACAAATTATATATCTATACTCAGAATCATCACTGAGCAATACGACGATGGTAGGCACCACTATACGCCATCTTCGTGGATTTGGAAAAGGATTTCGACAGCCTGGCCACAAAAGTAATCTGCAACCTACTCTAACACTATGGTATCCCAGCAAAAATCGTGAACATCATCAGAAAATAATACGAGAAATCAACATGCAAGATCATACACAACGAAAACCTATGAGATCCCTTACGGTTCAGGCTGGTGTCAGACAGGGATATTTGCTTTTATCAATGATTTTCCTAACTGTGATTGATCGGATGATGAGGAAGACTACCAACAACATAAATACAGGCATCCAGTGGACATTCATGGAACACATGTAAAGTGAAATCTCGATTTTGCATATGATCTATGTCTTCTGTTACACAGGCAGCAGGACACACAATCCAAGATTCAATGACTTGTTGGGAAGCTGAAAAAATCGGGATACACATAAACGTTAACAAGGCATTGATGATGAGAGTCAACAACAGAAAATAAGACCTAGTGCAATGAAATGGAGAGAGTATGGAAGAAGTTGACAACTTTATGTGCATCGGAAGTGTCTTTTTAAGAGATGAAAGCAAAGATAAAGACGTTAGCTCAAGAATCAACAAAGTCAGATTTGCATACAAATCTTTATAATCTATATGGACATTACCATCTCTTTCCCACAAAAACCAAAGTCAAACTGCTCAACTACAAAGAGAAATCAGTCATCCTTTATGGTTCAGAGACGTGACGAGTCACCAGACGTCACAGCCAAGATTCAGATCTTCGTCAAGAATTACCTCTGCAACATCCTATCTACTGGATAACTTGATGTCATCTCTAAAGTTGACCTATAGAAGCAGATACAACAGCCTGTCTAGGAAGAAACTGTGGGGAGAAAATGCGGCGAGAATGGTCAGATGTTCAGGAACTCTCATAGTAATATGAGACAGGTACTGCAATGGAATCCACAGTAAAAACATGAAATGGGGGAACCAAAAATTACTAGAAGAGAGCCGGTCAAAGGGGAAATCATGGTTGAGGAGGACGACCCAAAGTTGGGTCCGATGGTGCAGAACAGTCGTATCCCTACGTTCCAGCCGGAACCAAAAGAAATAAGTAAAATAAATAAATCTACTGCAATCTTGATTATGTTTCCACCAGATATTCGTCTCGTAATAAAAACTTAACTATACAAGAATAAATACATTTTAATTTAAGCATTCAATAGATTAAGATTTATGTGCAGAGATTCTTCAAAAAATAACTGCTGTTGCTTTATCATTGCAAGGTTAAGTAGTTTACTCTGGCTATTACATGAAATTTTGTAAAAAAATGAGTAAATACAAAATGAAAGAGTAATCTAATAATCTTTATTATAAACTACTTTTGAAATAACACTTACAAGGAATTTTATTTGTTGCATGATAAGGTAATACAATATTTGAAAAATTACAACGATGTAGTAATCACAGTCCATTACTAAAGAAAATAAACTTTACACCTCGTATATACCTTGTTGTGTTAAAACGATATCTGTATCCAGGGCAATGAATGCATGGTCGATCATACATCAACGTACTTCTTTGCGGGCTATTTAATACCAAATAAAATATGCATCTAGTTTATCTTACATAGAACCTACAAGTGTATTACGTGACAAGTATAATTTTTCCACGAATAAATCTCAATTAGCTTATTTTAATATGTATATTAAAGCTACTTTTTGTGTGACAAATAACTTGTTTGTATATACGCATTAAAAATGTCTGTGTTAATGTCTTGCGTATATATATGTATTAAAACTTGTTTTTGTGTCCATAATAGATTTTTATAAGTGTGTGAAGCCTAGTTTTTATATGTAACAACTCATTTAGTTAAGTGTATTAAACTTGTCTTTGTTTGCCGAATAACTTGTTTGTAAACGAGTGCTTCTATTACAATTTGCGTTTTTTTTATGCAGGCTGTAGGAAAGTCGCTGTGCAGTTTTGTCTGTTAATAAATATATAAGTACACAGTGACTTTCCGAACACCCTGTATAACTTCCTTGTGTTATACCGTGTCTATCAAAACGTACCAATGAACGTGTATTTTAATTTGTTTGTAGATGAGCTTTAAAGTTTGTCAGCGCACGTGTACTTTAGCATAATTGATAAATTGTTTAATAAATTACATAATTATATTTGTTTATAGTTATATTAAGATTATGAGGATTTTATAAGATTTTGCCACTAAACCAATGCCATCACAGCAAAAATGTAAACTGTACTTCAGCATACCTGTTTAAGAATAAATAGATCATAAGAATAAAAATAAGTTATAAATCACAGAATAGATAAATAAATTGTATGTAAAAAATATACAAACAAGTTACTTTATTACTAAAATATCCTAAAGCTATAAGACAATAAATTAAAATAAAAAGTTAAAGTTCAAAATGTTATAAATTCTCCGATAAACGAGTTTAATTCTGTAGTCTGAATGTCTATTGCTTTAACAGACATATCGTAGTAAAATATTTCACACGAAACATTAAAATCCTTTTCCAGTTTCAAACAATAAAAGAACATGTTTTTGATTTATATACCACATCATGAACAAGCAACATGTGGACATCCTGTCTTTCTATTTCCGACATAAAAATAGAGTGCTGAAATTAGAAACAAAAAACAATAACAGAGAACTCAAGCTAAAAGACACGCGCAGTATTAGAATGCTATAGAGAAACATACTAAATTTTCTTACTCAATTGACATGTTAGTTTTTATACTGTGAGCCTATAATTGGAATTATATTATTTGTTTTCGAGTCCTTCGTTTTTCATTTAAATAAGCCCTTAGTTTTAAGCTAATAAATGAAATTCAGTTTTATTACACATCACCTTTCAAAAAAAGACGTCAATATTATTATATTAAGAAAACTAAACAGGAAATGATTTGTTAAATCTGTAATCACCTACTTGATCTACATAGACCTTACCAGTAAGTGTAACATAAAACATCACAAACGCATTGAGATATATGTACATTTCATGATCGTAGTACAAATTCTGCAGGAAATAAAGAAAAACATTACTCCCTTCATCTTAAGAGATAGGATTTTTAAATATACTTAACATGGTAAACCTGGTTAAGCATAGAAATAACCTATATAAAGTAAGTGCACGGATGTTGGATTTATATATATAAACAGTTCCAAAAATATAAGTTCAATCATTTTGTTCTTTAAAAGATTAAAATCATAGGCAATAACAAATAATAATAATACAAATATAAAACAAGCTAGGCCTAACAGCCTGGTAATTATAGAACCGTCAATCAAGAATATAATGGTAAAATGATTGCAGTCATGTATCTAAAACGGACAACTTTGCTTACTTTTTACAGACTAAAACACTGATAGTTTCCTCAGTAGGATGTTCTGTAGAAAGATATAAATAGATGCTTTTTGGAATGATGATCCATCGTTATTAAAAGTTAGGTTCGACAATACAGCGTGTATATATTAAGTTAGGTTAGTTAAGATATTGTTTGGCTAAAAGAGGTGACGAGAAAATCATGAATTAAAACTAATAATTTTAAAAATAACTTTTAACCTTCAGATCCACATTTGAAGTACTTTCTTTTTAATGTTTTATGCTGCTACAGGTGAGACTCAATACAACTCAGCTAATCGAATGGGTCAGGACAGCTACGTTCTTATTTGAAAAAAAAAACAAACTTTTAGCAGCTCTTTCTGACGTTAAGTAAAATAGAACTTTTATGTCATCCTAAACACTTGTTGTTTGAGTCAGTCATCCAGTGTTATGTTCGTCACACCACAAGTGTTACAAAAACTGCATTAAGGATGTGAAATAAATTAGTCGGCGGTAATTTTTCGCATAAATAAAGTTAACATCCGGGGTTCAGTTCCCGGTGGAAGGACAGAGCACAGTAGCCTTTCGTGTAGCTTTCCACTAAAAAACCGACAAAAGGCCATAAATTAAAAAACAACGTCTTGATCAAGAGGATTCAGTTCTAAAAACTTCAATGAAGTAACTGATATCTGTGGAAGTTAACTAAACTATGATGAACGATTAAATATGTGAAGATCTCGAAAAATGTAACCAGTAAAATAAGTTAAGTTCCATTATAATTCATAACCATTAAAATAAGTTAAGTTCCATTATAATTCAAATAAATAAGATGAAATTTCGTTTGATTTTTCCCAGTGTGACAATTTTTTACAGGTGATTAATTTTCATTATTCGTTGTTTAACACTTCATATTTTGAGTCTTACTGTAGACATTAAACCACAGTTTATCAGGATAACACTAATCATATGTGACCAATATATATTTATGTATACCTGGTATGCTATGGAATGAAGACCGTCGGATATTTCCAGAAATTCTCCTAATGGCTTTTCTGATTCATTTTCATTACCTGTTGTGGATGTTTCAGCTGGAGATTTTTCTTCGCCCATTTTCTTTGTTATCAAGTGTAGAGTTGTATACTTGATAGCTCTCACGACTGCGGTACTTGGAAAATAAAACACTACTGAAATAGTTTTCTGCTAATAAAGAGGGCGCTTCGTTGGCTAAAGAATCTTCTAATTCTGTTTCACTTGTTTTTGTAGCATAAAAGGGACCTTAGGTTCCTCGAACGTATAGTTGAAAACAGCAATTCGCGTAGAAGTAGATGTCTAGTGAAAAGGCAGTGGACCGGAAATATAGCTGAACAAATTAACGCCCCTGCGTTTGTGAGGTTTTATGCTATACATACACACGTATATATATATGGCAGTTCGAAATATACATATATGAATTATTCAAGGTTGAATATGTTCATTTTCGTACAAAATATCATTAATCTCATGTATTCTTAGTTCCAATAACTACTAATTTAAATATATTTTTCGAAAGATGGAACGAAACTTAACTAGTTTTGTTTAATTTTTTCCCAAAAAATGAATTTCTTTTTTATTGAAAAGTACAAATGAAACGTTCCGTATTGGTTAACGTTCACCTTGCACATTTGGGTCGATTGGTTTTGTTGTTGTTTAGAATTAAGCGCAAAGCTACACAATGGGCTATCTATGCTCTGCCCACCACGGGTATCGAAACGCGGTTTTTTGCGTTGTAATTCCGCAGACATACCGCTGAGCCACTGAAGGGCCATTTGGATCGATTCGATGAGATTATATTTCGATATAAGTGGTGTGAGTTATTTATAAGGAGATAGAAGAAAATTAACCCTAATGATTTTACCTACCTTTTTATAGATATCTAACAAGACATAAAACTTTATACTTGTGAATGAGTAGTACGGGGAAACAAAGCTAGGAAATATTTTATCCTGCAAAAGTGATTCGTATAACAGTTGTTGTTGTTGTTTTTCAAATAACATAAAAAAAATTAATAAACCAGTCATACAGGGTGTTCGGAAAGTTACTGTGCACTTATATATTTATTAACAGACATGTTTCAATATAGAATACAGAAGGTAAATATGAATGACAATTATAAACAATGTTGAAAGTGACCCCCGTTGGCATCAATACAGGCTTAGATCATTCTTATTTTTTTTAAACACCGCTATCAGTTACTGGCTTGAAATAGACTGAATGAATGTTGTTATCGCTGATTACAAAACTGCGCAATGACTTTCCGAACACCCTGTATATGTCCAACGATTCTGTCTGTCTTTTTTTTTTTTATTAAGTTATTTATTTTTCAGTACATACTTTCAAAATGAAAAACCTTCGTAAAATTAAACTCGGACATTTTATACAAGTGATGAAATTACCATGAAATGAATATTTTTATTCTAAAATTTGTATAAAGAAATGAAAAATAAATATATATTTTTGTACGGTTAAATCTGTCTCACTTTAGCATCTATTATTACGATAGTTTCAACCTTTTTAACATAAAAAATCAGTCTTTGATTGGATTTTTCTGATGTCTTTCTTTTAGTGTATAGCTACACAATGGTTTGTGTGTTCTGTCCGCCCTGATGACAGTGGCACTGGGTTTAGAGTTGTAATTCTGTAAACTTACTGTTGACAGCCAAGTGACAAATGGTTGGTTTGTTGCTAAGCAAAACATTGCATGATCAGTGTAGGTTGTGCCCGATACGGTTATCGAAATCTCTTTATAGCCTTATAAACCTCGAGACTTAATGCTGAGCCATTGAGGGTGGAGGGCAAAAACAAACGAAACTGTACCTGTTTCGTATGAAATACTAGAGTTTATAATAATAAAAGATTTATTCGAAACGCTATTTTGACGCTAGAATTGTTTAATTACGATGAATACGTCTGAAGTACCATTTCCTACGTTTTATTATAAATAATCAACACTGAATTTTTCTTCTTTTTTTCACATCTCCTTGCACATTATGTTAGCTGTTCAATATATTTTGAATAAATGTGTACATACTGTATCGCAGAAGTGAGTAGTGTTTTAAATTTTCATATTACTTAAGCCTTTAAGTATATCTGATTACTAAGATTTTATGTACAAGAAATATTATTTATAAAAATAAAACTTCGTAGTTTGAATATCAAACACGAGATGGCAAGGCAAATAATGTTGTATGTATAGTTACTATAGTTACCGAAGGACTGCACAGACAAAATTGAGGTAGGGTTTCAACCATTTATATACTCAAATTCCTTTTTAAAAAAATAAAATCTGACATATATCAGTAAAATATAAGATAAAAATAAACTGTACAGAAAATAATTAGTGCCGTTTTGCAGTTTTTTACGAGGCTAATTAATCATAATAACCTCTCAGTGAGGCTTAAGTTTTACGTCTTGGTGGTAGTTGTATTTAAAAGTAATGATAGAAGCGATACGAATCAGTGTGTTGAAATGCTTTAATTATATCGCTTTAAGACGTCTGGAGTTTGAAAACTTTTCATAAGCCCAAATTTGAAGAAAATCTTTTTGATTGTCTCAAATATTTTGTTATACAATTTTAGCAAAAACAAAAGTAAGATAATATATTTTATGAACTGTGAATTATTATTACTTTCACCAAAATGTGTAATTTTAGTGAATGAAATAAATAATTCATGATGACATAGCGAACGTTTACCAATTCTTGAAAATACAAGAGTAAAGTATTTTGAGTTTTGAAAAGAAAACGACAAAAAAACAACAACAAACAAACTTGTGAATAAACTGTTGAAAGATGTTGATAACAAGAATAAATAATACAAAAACAGCAATTGATACTACACTTTTAGTGTTATTATAAATTACACTTTCCGTATTTTATTTTAAAGCCAAAATCAAAGAGATAAAATTTAGTTTAAGTGAAAATATCGTACATAATACCTTCCTACATGTAACCGCAAATTATTGGTAATTAATTGTAATATATGTTTTAGTAATTTATTTATTTAAAATATTGTACTTCAGTCAGTGTTATCCTTTTGGAATCAGTTTCATTTTTAAATCTTCTAAAGGGTATTTCAAATTTTTTTCCAGTTTGTGTAACGCCCCCATGTATTTTTTGAGACGCGAGTTATTAAAAGTATTCCTGTTTCCTCTGTGTACATATTTCAAGAAATGTTGTATTTAAGTTGATAAACTTAATTTTTTAATTGAATCTCCAACTTTTATCGTTAATTAATAGTAGTCCTACAGTGGCGCAACCAGGATTAGGGAGTCGGAAACAGGAAGGTTTTGTTTTTTTTCAAATGTGAACTTCTTCTTTTACCCAAATACTTTGTACAATATACATGAAAATCAATTGTTTATTTGAGAAAAAAGAAGAAAACTTTATAGAATAGTGAGGTTGTCTGGTATTGAGGGAAGAGTTTCTAGGGTAGTGATAGACGTGAAATATTCGGCCCGACATGACCAGGTGGTTAGGGCGCTAGACTAGTAATCTGAAGGTCCCGCGTTCGAATTCCCGTCACACCAAACATGTTCGCCTTTTCAGCCGTGGGGGCGTTATAATGTGACGATCAATCTTACTATTCATTCGTAAATAATTAGCCCAAGAGTTGGCAGTGGGTGGTGATGTGATGATTAGCTGCCTTCTCTCTAGTTTTACACTGGTAAATTAGGGACGACTAGCGCAGATATCCCTCGTATAGTTTTGCGCGAAATAAAAATCAAACAAACCTGAAATGTTATTTTTATACCCCTGTAATGTTGAAGAATGTAATCCTCCAAGAAAAAAACCTGGCTTTATTACATATGTTTAGTCTTATTGGTTTCTAAAGATTCGACAAATTTTGGTGTTTAGACCATAATTACGTCTTCAATTATAGCATAGTAAATGTTCTTATCCCTAAGTGTTGATGTAAGAGATGTGTTCACTAAAAGCTATTTGAGTACTCTACCGCGTATACGTGTTATTTTAATTAATAGATTAGAATTTGAACTTCTCTAACTACTTTAATTACAAAGTGATTAATAGTTTTGTTTTCATTTTTGAATTAGACATTTGCTCGTATTGTTTACATGCAGTTTATGAATATTTCAACGTTTACTTTCTAAGAGAAGTGTTTTAAAGTTGGCTAAGGCTTCAAATAGGAAGTTTCGTGTTTACAGATTTATTTATTAGTATGGTATTTTTCTGACATTGTCTGAATTGTGTCAATTATTGCGAATGAAGACTTTTTATACATGGAGCTACTTAAATGTTGAGCATCAAAACAATTTCCAATAAATATTTAAACTATATGCTTTATTACTTGTGAAATAAAGCAAACAACACATCATTAATTTTTTGAACGGGCATGATTTAGATATAACATTTGAAATACTATATTTAGTCCAACATTTCGCCACTAGATGGTAGCGTAAGCTGCATTAAAGTGTGTGTGGGTTTGTTACAGAAAACTCACATCTGGCTATCTGCCATGTATATCGAGGAGAATCGAACCCCTGATTTTAGCGTTGTAGCTGCTTCAATAAAAGTTAAACCATTTTAATCAGATGAACAAATGTTTTCATTAAGTATTAACTGATTTTAAGTGTGTATTGCATTTAAAATCAATCAGTTGTTTATCTTTGAAGATTTTTAAAAAAATGTAATTCAACAGCATACAGAAAGAGAGTTCGACAACTCGAAAAAACCCTTTTGCTTGAAACGTTACAATAAAAGTATTTTGATATGGCATTTTTTCAGCTTCACGGTTTGAAACAATTCCTTTTCACCAAAGTGTAAAATCTACCTTTTCTGTAAATATATTTTTTCCTGTCAAGTGATTAGCTTAGAAACACAGCTGTAAATAACATATAGTAGGATACAACATATATACTAGAATACAGAATAGAATATTTAATTAACAAAAGAAAGCCATAAGAACTCTGTATAATGTATACTTATATTATTATTTGTAGTTCGTGGTGAAAAAACAATTTCATAAATGGAACAGGACTTTAGAGAACCTTTGGAGTTTAATGTAAAAGGACCTGTTCCAATCTTACTTGAGGAAGAGCGAACCGACCATCGGTCGGGATGTAGTGTCGTAGACATTACATTTTCCGAACCCGTAACAGTAAGTTTATCTAATAATCTATCATAACTGGTCTTAAGTGTTCTTTACAAAACAAGTGATAATTATAAATAGACATTCCTCACCTGATTTGAAAGTATATTTACTTATAACAATAAATAACAATGACAGATGTTTAAAGGAAAAAAAACAGCGTTTAATAATACAGAAACTAGAACACTTATTTTTACTTGACAATTTATTATATAACGATAAAATAGTATGAAACTAGGAATAGTATCATAATTTCTACATGTTACAATTTCTCACTGCGTTATTATCAGTAATAATTTATTCATCTATTTCTATATGAAGATTGGAGAGATTTTGTTCAAGAACTATTACACTGCTTACATAAATGTACAATGCAAACGAAGTCAAAATGAAGAAGACAGGATTGGTAAGTGTACTGTAATTAACTTTTACGAATCCTGCATAATAACATCTTAATATAAAAAATAATTGCCATTTTGTTTATTGTGTTTTTATGTTATAAGCTCTTGGCTGTGAGTGTGATGTTTAGAAGGATCATACAGAATTGTTTGTATGTTTGTTTTGAATAAAGCTACACGAAGACTAACTGCGCTATCCCTCCATAATTTAGCAGTGAAAGGTAAGACAGCTAGTCCACACCACCAATCGGCAAATTTCAGGCTACTCATTTACCAACAAATAATGGCATTGACCGTAACATTATAACGCCCCCATGACTGTATGTTTAATGGGATGGGGATTCAAACCTGTGACCTTCAGATTACGAATCGAGCACTCTAACTACCCGACCATGCCGGTCCATGGATCACACAAAACTGCCAAAGTATTTCTTTACAAAAAATACAACAACTATGACTTATGTTTTACTGAGTAATTGTTTGAAATTAAGCACAAAGCTACACAATCAGCTATCTGTGCTCTATTCACCACTAGTATCGAAACCCAGTTTCTAGTTAAGTGAATCCGCAAACATACGTAAGGGGAGCGGCTTAATTTTGAAAAGCCGATATTATTTTTGTGAAAAGCATTTACTTGGATTGGAGACTTACAAGATGTATCAGTGTTATAACAAGAGATGAAAATTAGTTAATAACCAAGTTTTTAACTTGCTGGTGTGTTATGAACCCTGCCCTAAGATTGAGGTCTGATATCATCTTAGTAAAATAAAACAAAAAAAGAAATTAATTGTACTCGTTGCATTGTCACTGTGTATGCAATAATGTATTCGTAAGGTACATCTATCGTACAATGTTTTTTTTCAGTACATATAAACCTCATATTATATTTTCCATTTAAATATCATGAGACTTCCTGAGCTTCGTTAACGAACGATAATTATATTTAATTATTTTCATCTTTATAGGAACATCTGTAAAGCTTATTTTTCACATTAAATCTGCTAGGAAAACTACAAAATGAAACCTAGAGGTTAGAGTGCAATAATGTATTCCAGGGTACACGGTTCGCGTCCTCTTTCCTGAAAGAAATGTGGAAAATCTTCGCATTTTGTAGCCATAAGTAACGGTCCAATCCCACTATTGATCCAAGAGATTGCAATGGTAGCTTTTGACCGCCTGTTTTTTTTCTAGTCTACCAATTCACCATTTGCTAATGCAAATAATCTTTGTAAAACGTTGTGCAAATATCCAAAACATATCAAATTAATTCTGCTAGTATTCCTGTGTTACAAGTAACTAATTGAAAAGTCGACTCTGTATATATATATATATTTATATTAAAAGCTATGTTACTATGATGCGTGTTTTGTAAACAAGTAAATCCAGGAGTAATCTACCTTTACATCTGATTTGAATCACTCAAATGTAAGGTAGGACTGCTACTATTCTTGTGGAGGTTATCTTCCAACCACACTACATCACAAACTATCCTTTGATCTTGTCATTTCTTATTCTCTTTTTATTTTTGTTGTAGTTTTGAACTAAGCACAAAGTTACAGAATAGACTATTTGTGCTCTGTCCACCACGGGTATCGAAATACGCTTTATAGTGCTGTACGTACGCAAACATACCGCTGTGCTACTGGGGAGCTATCTTCATTTTTTATCCACCAGTAAACCGATTAAACCTTTTCTATCGATACTCATGTAATATTATAAGTACAATTAAATAACCTCTTTTTGTTTGTTTCATACAATAAAAGTAATTGTTTTATTGAGAAAGAATAAAATGAGAGTGATGATTACGGCTAATTTTATTAAGTTTGAATGCTACGACTTGGTTAAGAATTGTTTTCCGATACTGAATCATGAAACAGAAATAAACGAATATAATTATGTGTACAGATAGTAAAGCTGGTAAAGATAGACAAACTGTGGCGTAACTGAAAGCGGTTGCAAAAAATTCAAGATCAATACAAAAAAAATCTTTATGAGATAAAAAATAACTTACCTATAAAATACATGAGTTGATAAAAGATAAAATTAGATATTCTTAACACCACAAGAACACAACTAATTAATTCTCACAAAGCTTTAAGATTTTGCACAATTCCCAAGGTTTCCAAAACTAATGATGTTTATAGACCAAAGTATGTAATTTACTAGTTTCATTTTATATAATTTTTATTCTAAAAATTAAAAAAAAGTAAATTTTTACCATCACGAATTACAGAAATTATGGTAAAAATTATCTAAAGCATTACGGACTAGATGAAAGATTAGCTAAGAATCTTAGTTATTATTTTATATATGTGTAAATTAGTTTGAAATTCAATCTTTACATATTTTAATTTTACAACATAACTTTGTATTAGATGTGTTGATAACACATTAATGATGTGGCCACTTGTGTCATATTGTTTTTGAATTTCACACAATGCTACAAGAGAGCTATCTGTACTAGTTGTCTCTAATTTAGCAGTGTAAAACTAGAGGGAAGAGAGCTAGACATTATCACCAGCCGCCAACTTCTGGGCTACTCTTTTACCAAGTGAGATTGACAGTTGTATTATAACGCTCCCGTATCTGAAAGGAAAAAGACGTTTGGTGGGACGAGGATTCGAAAAACTAGAGACTGGGAATCAAACGCTCTACCCCCCCCTGGTTTATTAATAGAGCAGTTAAAAATTATGAAATAGACTTTTGATAATACTAATTTGATGAAAGTAATTTAGTAAGTTTAACAAAAGATTATTTCATCTTACATTAATGTCTGTTTTGTAAAGTTTATAAAATTTCTCTTCAGAAATAACATTTTACTTAATATATTAATCGATAAATAAAACTGATCTATTGCTAATTAAAACTAGAGTGAATAGAATGAAAAAGTAAAATAAATTGAGAATGTATAAGCCAAACTAAAATGAGATAAAACATGGTGTTGAATGAACATAAACGAAACGTGAAAAAAAAGAAAATATTCTTTCATAGTTAGATGAATATTTTAGTATAACTCAACATATGGCCTAGTGGGATATAACTGCTATTTTTTCAACCTAAAGATGACAACGTCAAAAATATTTGTTAATCATGAAGGTTGTTAAATATAAGAAAAATAATAAGGTATTAAACAAATATGAGAGATTAATAAGACAGAATGTGAGTGGATAGTGTGATTTTCTGTAATCTATCTATCCGTATGTATATAAAACACAAAAATCTGTGTATATATCTGTCTGTCTGTCTGTTATTTAACTATACCTAGGTCGCTAGGCTTAAATCTCAACCATACTTTGTGGGATGGTAGTTTGGAACAAGGGTATGTTATTGGAGGTTAACAATCCTTCTACCCAATGATTGCTCTTATTGTGAATTTATTATCCTTAATGTAAGCTAACTACCTTTATAGATGGCACTATGCTCTTACACCGGAAAAAACTTACATTTTCTATAACAGAACATACAAGCAGTGTAAAGAGGATGACACAAAAACGTCTTATAAATATGAGAAAGTGCGCTGCATTCTTTACAAAGGAATGTTTTCTTTTAAATGATCGCCACTGTTACAACCCAGATAAACCCAGATGCAATTTCTACTACAACAGCCATTATAACATTGATATGAAGAGCAGTTTCCTGTTTCGCACCCATTACTTGATTTGAATCGTAACCTTACAACTCCGGTCCGTAAGACACGTCTGCAGCTAATGACTGTCAATTAATTAATAACGTCAGACAGTGTGAAAAAACAGTTAGAGCTAGGTGTTGAAAGTGGGTATTAGAAAACACCCTAACCGCTAGTACTTTTGTCTCTATCACCTCTACAATAAATACTGTAGTAATATGTTATATTGTAAATAAATTCTGTGAAAGAATTTTTTACACTATTTACCGTAGCATCTCCCCCTACACACATATACACTTTTTAAGTTCATAACACGGATAAAGGACGGATATCTCATGTTGTAAAAATATGAAATTAGGTAACGAATTATTTAATATAAAATTTGTTTGAAATCTTGTGGTTTGGTGTGGTTTGAATTTTGCGCAAAGCTACACGAAAGCTATCTGCGCTAGCCGTTCCTAATTTAGCAGTGTAAGACTAAAAAAAAGGCATCTAGTCATCACCACCCACCGCCAACTCTTGGACTACTTTTTACCAACGAATAGTAGGATTGACAGTGACATTATAATGCCCCCACGGCTGAAAGAGCGAGCATATTTGGTGTAACGGGAATTCGAACTCGTTACCTTTGGATTACGAGTCGAATGCTTTAACCACCTGGCCACGCCGGGCCGAAATCTTGTTAATTGCACTTCAGATAACGCGTTGAAACATAAAACATCGACTTGAGACTGTGAGTGAATCTCAATAAAATATTTTATTGTGTAAAAATATATATTTGTGAAAAATTAGGTGTTTCTTTTACCCTAAACTTTCTTTGCCATTATCATGTATATAAAAAAAGAGGTATGATTATGAACAACAGATTCGCTTTTTTTTCTTGAGATTACATTAAGATAATATAAAAAGTATTTAATTGTTAACTAGGTAACATTAAGCATTTAAAAGGCATATCAGCTCTTGTTTTGTGAACATTTCTTTTTCTAATCCTGGCTGTCTGGCTTGGAGCTCTTCTCACAGATATTTTAACGCTTACTGACTTAAGAAGCTTTTCTTTATTACTGGTTATGAATACATTGTTGGTGACATAAGTCATTGAACTATATGATGATTTTCACCGAACAGACTCACGCTTGTACAACGGTGAGTCTACGGATTTACAACGCTAAAATCAGAGTTTCGATTCCCCGCTGTGAGTTCAGCAGACAGCCCGATGTGGCTTTCCTATAAGAAAAACACACACACACCGACTATTCCGGAACATTAATACTGTACTAATTAATATATTAGGTTGATGTTTAATTTCTAACGTTTGGACGTACTAGTACTTCTTAGTTACATAGCTTATATAATTAACCCTTATAAGGCATTTTTTCACATTATTAAGTAAAGAGTAGGTATTTCCACTTTCTTATAATTAATTCAAGTGATATAGAAATACAGTTCAATTTTTATAAGTGAACAGAAAAAAATAACAGCAATGATACAGTATGATACCTCATTGTACATAAGTAACAGATGACTTATGTAATAATACTGTTAATAAACATAAACTAAAATAATCAAATCTTTTGAACTACCATTATTGCCCTAAAAAGTTTTAACCTCTATTATTTAGATGCTTAAAAATCAAATACATGTTTTGATATACATGTTTTGTAGATCACGAATCGTTACAGTGGGAGATCTGTGTCCATCGTGCTGTACTCATGTGTGATCCTCACTGTGAGAATGGAAGCCAGGAGTACGTGTCAATCACACAAAAACAGGTAGGTACAAAATTATCTCTAATTTATGACATTCCACTGTCCTTACCAAAAGCATTTTCGCGAATTCACACATTGGCTTAAAACTTTACACGTAACGTGAATTTTTTAAACGTTTAAAGAGCTATAAATATTTGTATATATGTATGTCTGTTAATAGGGTCGTCTTGCTTGGCTTGGAGTCGTAGCTTTAAGATTGGTTTTACGCCAACCCTCACCTCAGTGGAAAAAATTTGGGATAGAAAATTTGAAGATCTACAGAGAAGCTCCAGTAATTATATTTCTTTATGGCATTTCAGTAAAGTTTTAAGACACTGTTGATAAAGGCTGAATACCAAAGTTTAGTTTTTGAATTGAGATAGTTTTTTTTTTATTAATTTACACCCATTGGAAACGACTCATGAAGCGAATAATCTCCCCTTTAATTTCGGTGAATAAGAGATTGTTCTCAGTAGAATTACGTTTTATAGTCACGAGGACTGCCTTTACTTAAATAAATGTTTGGTTTGAGAATGCTAGGGAAATTTATGTGTGAACTTCTAAAGTAAGACATTTCAAGCTCATTTTTTATTCTTTCGTCAACAAAATGTAATAAATTTACTTACATCCAATCTCATCAAGCCTGTATTTTATGACATCTTAAAATAATAAAATATGTTTATATTTATTTTTGTTTTTTCTTGAGGGAAGTAATGCTCGAATGTCAATTCCAAGAACTCTAATTGGTGGTAGACCCGTACGGGAAGTTGAACATATGGATAAGGTATGATATTGCCTTAACATAGTTTCCTGCCATATCTGACAAAATAGGATATATGTAACAACCTTAGATTAGTTTTTACTTTCAATTAAACGTACAAACAGCAAAAAATTAATTGAAGGATAAAAATAGTAAGATATAAAAATTATATTTTTATATGCTATAATGAAACTAGAATTTAACTGCATTGGTCTTGCAATATTGCAACCATTATTATATTATTTGAGGTAATACGTAGTTGTACTTCCATTTCTAAGGTATATACAATTTATTTCTTAATTGAAAGTGTTATCTAGAATGGAAAACTATTTCCTTCACATTTAGATACGCTATCAAAATACAGCACCTTCACCAACTTTATAATTAAACTTTCGTACACCGAATAGTTCCCACGTAACTTACATCAGGTTGGTGAATTTGTCCCTAAACTTAAAAACAATAATATACAAAATGAGTGAGTTTGAAAGGTAGGAATAGTGGCTACAAATCTTTATAACAGTATGGAAAGTACTAAGTTTTATTGTTTAGTAAACAACTATCATGTGTTGAGTAATACAGATTTGAAGTGTAGTTCGGTACACATAGGGTTAAGATCTTGTAGTTAATCTGAGTACAATATACACGTGACTTACTAACTAGATCTAGCTCTTTTAGAATTTTTCGAGTTTTTGAAAACACATAAACATTTATTTTTATGTGTTTGTACTTTCATTACATGTATTCCACCGATCACACTGTATCACAGACAGTAAAAGGTAATTTTTTAAATAGAATTCTGTAGCTCGTTTGGAAGTATACTTTTTTAGTTCTTAACTTAGGTTTTAGTAACAGAGAAAATTATATTCACCTGTATATGTGTGTGTGTGTGTTTTTTTTCTTATAGCAAAGCCACTTTGGGCTATCTACTGAACCCACCGAGGGGACTCGATCCCTGATTTTAGTGTTATAAATCCGTATACTTATTGCTGTATTAGCGGGGGGCTATTTACCAATAGCGTGTCGGCTCTTACTTTACATTTTCTGAGGGAGCTTATCAGCGTAATCCTAGTGTCGTTTCAAAATACAAAAAGAAAAATGAAACATCCATCTAAGACATGTTATTGCACTTGTATTAAGATTTTATAAAACGTAGCTGTATTATTGTATATTACCAATACGTTTACTGGCCTATGGAACCAGAAGATCTTCCTTTATAACCTAGGCTCGACATGACCAGTTCGTTCGGGTGCTTAGCTTGCAATTTGACGGTCTCGAGGTCAAATCCGATTTTAACCAAACATGCTTGCCATTTTAGCTCTAATAGCTTTATAAAATAACAGTCAATCCTACTATTTGTTAGTAAAAGAGCAACTCAAGAGTTTGCGGTAGATGATGATGCCTTCCTTCTAATCTTTCACTGTTAAATTAGGAACGGTTAGCGTAAATAGCCCTTGTGTAACTTTATGCGAAATTCAATATAAACTTTTATAACCACAGGAGTCATTTTGCGAATGAGAGCATTGTTTCTGTTTGCCTTCAGCTGTGGTTTCGGAATCTATTACAGTCCTCAACTCTATGCTTTTCAACACTTATTTTCCCTTCCGCTTAGAATATAGTAGAGGTTTCTTCGAAATGATAACGAGGGATAACAGCAGTTCTAGAATATCTGGGTGTTGGCAGCAAAATTGTAGATATTTTACATGCTTTAGGGTGATATTATAAGGAATCGTTAGCATGATATTAATGATAATTTCATGATATTTATTTGTGTTGTTTGTTTGTTTGAAGTTAAGCACAAAGCTACACAATAAGCTATATGTGCTCTGCCCACCACGGATATTGAAACCAGGTTTCTAGCGTTGTAAGTCTACAGAAATACCGTTATTCCACTGTAGAAAGGGAAGATTCATGACAGTTAAAGATATATTTATAACACTGACGCATTTCCGACTTAAATTTAAAAACCCAATTTTTAAAAACATGGTGAAAACTTCAAGAATACTACAGCTTGCTGAACGTTGAAATCAGTAAACGACCGATGACATTTCTAAGGGTTCTTAAGAAAATAAATAAATCATTCGTTACTGCTGTGTTACAGATTGATTCCAGATTTTCTGCTGCAGCTACTCACTTGCAAAATTTGTGGGCTATTGGAGAGATGTCGAGAGCAAGCCAGACAGATCAACAGGTCGGCCGATTTGAAGTGAGTTTCGTTTTCGTTTCTATCGAATTATAATTATAGGTCGTTAACTGTAGCTTGTTGTCACTAGTAAGATATCTAGGAAGGAGCTTTAAAAAATTGCTCTTCCTGAAGGGTTTTATAATCAGTACAAATTACGTGGGGTTTCGTTTCAAACAGGTGGCGGTACCATTTGATCAGCACGCACTACGTGAAATCTTAAGCATGCTATTTTAGGATGACATAAACCCGAACATCAACAATGAAGCAGAAAATACGATACATAAAAAATATTGTAATGTATTGCAGAAGTATAACAAGCAAAATTAACAGAAAAAGCTGAATCTAATAGCTTTAAAGGTTCAGTTTAATAGCTCTGTATAATGGTTGTTTAGGAATATTTGAGGCTTCCAGTCTTGGACACATTACATTAATTAAAGAAAGCTCTCTTTTAAGATTGGAATTATTTTTAAAATAAATTAACTTTTTAATTCCTTTAATAACAATTTGTATTACCATCTACGTATTTGCATTAGAAACATGGTCTTAAGTTATTTGACCACAATGCACTTCCATCCACATAATTAAATAGCATATAAGGTTTAAGCATAGTTGTTGAATTATAAAAAAAAACAAAATATATTCCATCCAAATCAATTGTAATCAGAGCATTGACTGAAGTAGGCATAAGGCTAAAAAGTTGCAAAATAAATTCATGTGGTAAGAATGTGGAAAACATTTTTTAATTAATTAAAATGGTCATTTATATGTATCTAAAGTATTGTATATACTTTGAATATAAATATTTGAACCAAAAAGCCCCATATGATGACTGTTTAAAACTGAAATAGGCTAATAACTCCATATACAGTTTGATTAGAAATACTTGAGTTTAACTGTTCTGTGCACTAGCTGTTTAGAAAGCGTATAGGCTACTAATCTTATATACAATTGGATTAGGAATAGTTGAGTATAGCAGTTATGTACTGTTTATTCATAAAGTGTATAGAATCTATCAGTCACTTGATTTCTAGCAGTTATGTACTGTTTATTCATAAAGTGTATAGAATCTATCAGTCACTTGATTTCTAGCAGTTCAGTGTTGTTGTTTTTTTATTTTATTTTCGCAATCCTAGCAAAACAACAAATTTACTGAATTGTTTAAAACATAGTTAGAAACTGTTTTACATTTAGCTATCAAAAGAGAATAAATAGTGTAAACTGTTTCGCCTGTTTCAGTTAAGATTTTTAATTTAATTCATAGTCTGAGCTTTTTGAGCTTAACAACTTTTTATTTAGAGAATTAAATAACAATTAATGTAATTAAAACAACAAAGTATTTGTAAATTATATCGTTTAAATGACTGCCGGAGAGAATATAAAAAGTTTTGGACAAAAGCAATAAAGGAAGAAAATTTCACGCTAAGTAAGTTTTTAAAGATATACACACATTTTATTTTCCACAACCCTAACCCATGTAACTAGCTAAAAACAAGGCGCTCATTTTGTCTCGTAAGTTGATTATAAAACAACTCAAAATATTTATTTTATTGGGGTTACCTTATCAAAATTTAGGTATGATTGTTGTATAATAATAATAACAATGAACATTACTTTTAACAACGCTTCACCTAATAAATGGGACTGTTTGCTGAAACTCATCTTGTTTCTTGTTTGTCTTTGAAACTACATCAACAAGAAATTGAATCCTTATAACCTAATGTATTGACTGGTTATTTCTTAGCTCAAAAAGACCAATGTATGCGAAACGCATGCAGATAAATTATTCGAATTAGCATTTATATCTTCATTTATCAAGTGATCATCTAGTTGAAATAATTTGTTTGATATGCATGAATTAAATACGAGTATCTTTGTTTAAAAGCATAGGGAAATGTAATATCAAAATAAAAGTGAAAAACGGAAAGAAACAGAAATTCGATATGTAAGATATTTACGCATGAGAGTTAGACTTACTGACCCTCATAGACATAAATTAATCTTATAGTTGTACCTGACATCGAAGATATAACTTTCCTGTATGCATGCTATCTATACTTAGAAAACGTTACGAACTATAAATAATTGTAATCAAGTTAGGAATCAACTTGTTTATCATTCAATACCCGCATTGTTATATGAATGTCACATATTAAGATTTGCTTTGGAAAGTAAATCTAGGTTATTGTTATTTTCTAGTGTAAACGTTCCTAATTATTATTATTGAAAAAAGCACTTTTAAGAGCAATATTTCTCATTTATTTATTTCCTAGGATGAGACGCAAATGTCTCTTTTGTAGTAATAGCAAAAATAAATCATGTTATTGAATTAATAAAGGTAAAGGAAATGTTTTGTATTTTAGGGTTAAGTTAGTTAAAACTTTCGATGATTACTTTTTATTTATATTTGAATTTATAGAAACAAATCAAAGTCATGAAATCAAGTATTCATTATAATTATTTTATGTAATACTATGAGGATATAATATTAGTAAAAACAAAATATTTTAATTATAAGAGGTACACGGTAGAGCCTATCGTCAAGTAACAGAGGCTATTCTACTGGCAGCGAATCCGACCTCCTATCACCGAACGTGCGTTCCCTGTAAGTCATTCCATTAGAGAAACCTAATAACTGTTGGAGCAGTTGCCTTCCCTCTAGTTTACACACTGTTTCAAAATTAGAGACGGCTAGCACGGATAGGCCTTGAGTAGTTTTGTGCCAAATTCAACAAATAATGCAAACGAACACAAATTTTATCAAAAAACTAACCACGAATATATAATGTAAAAGTAACTGACAATGTTTAGGTCTGTGTAATGTTATCCTTTGAAAACTTTTACCAACATCAAAAATTAATAACTTTAGAAAGTTTTTTTTTTCAACTTAGTTTACCCTGAGAAACGAGTAATCGTTTATATATATGTATGTATGACTATGTGTGTGTGTGTGTGTGTGTGTAAGAGCTTGCTAATATCTTATTATTGCTACTTGATCTATATGTTCAAATTGATAATTTAACTTTATTCGGTAACAAGTCAAGGTACACCACAAAACTTCTCCATAGTTTACAATATTACACATTTTCTGTCTTTTAAGGTCGCAGAAGTTGATTTTTAGATCAGTTATTAGAATGTGCAAGTGAACCACCTTAAAATAAAGACTGTTAAAGTGAAAAGAGGCATGCTGAGGTTACTAGGCAATATATTTTTATATATCAGTAAAAAATCATATGAAATTACCTAATTTTGGATGTATTGAAATTTGTTTTAATTTAAATGTTTTAAATTAAGTCTACGTGTTAAGTTGTTTTGTCCTGACAACTTTAACTGCATACACCAGAAAAACTTACTACTGTTCCAGTGTTGCTTTGAAGAATTTAAACTAAACTATTGACGTTTTAATTTAATAGCTATCATGATCATACGTCATTTTAAGATATAAAGGCTGTGTTAAAACATAAAAATTACACGCGACGAAAATAAATTTTGGCGCAAATTGAAAAATGAAAACACTAATTTTAAGTTGTAAACTTTCAGTAAAGTTTGGCACCAGGTTCAGTACAAAACACTCCATGTATTAAAACCTACAGACGTGGACAGACCAAGCCTGCTGGTATGGGTCATTTACAGAAAACGTTTCGGTACACGAGACAGTTTGCAAATATAAGAGGGATCTTGTACCACAACATAGTCAAAAATGCAGTACCATAAAGCTATTCTTACTATATTTTCGGCCCGGCATGGCCAAGCGCGTAAGGCGTGCGACTCGTAATCCTAGGGTCGCGGCGTCGCGCTAAACATGCTCGCCCTCCCAGCTGTGGGGGCGTATAATGTGACGGTCAATCCCACTTTTCGTTGGTAAAAGAGTAGCCCAAGAGTTGGCAGTGGGTGGTGATGACTAGCTGCCTTCCCTATAGTCTTACATTGCTAAATTAGGGACGGCTAGCACAGATAGCCCTCGAGTAGCTTTGTGCGAAATTCCAAAAAAACAAACAAAACAAACTTACTATATTTTCAGGAGTTATTTCTTATCAACTTAGAATCTAAGTAAATAAGAACATATACAAGAAATGTTTTTATATATACTCGTTGAAAATTAATAACGACATGTTTTTTTTGTTAGTTTAAGTTTTATAAACATTGTTAATTGCTTCAAATACCTAGACACAAAACTACTTTCAACTCTCACCCTCATCAATAATAACAGTTAAAAGAGAGATGTGGAAATTAATTTAGCTTTAAAACATTAACGGTCCATTTACATTATGAAAGCACTCTTGCAGCATTAAATAAGAGTTCAAAATTAAACTGGAATTTTGGATTAGGAGTTTTTCAATGAGAACAAAAATTTATTCACTCGCACTTTTAACCATGGGAACGTTGAAATATGGTATTTAATCTCACTATTCGTTAGTAAGGAGTAGTTCTAGGGCTGGCAGTGAGTGGTATAAACTAGGTTATCACTTTAAATATAAGGATAGCTAGTACAAAAAACCCTTGAGTGGGCTAAACAGTCAGAGATTCCTAGAAGTTGAACCTTGAACAGTAAGTGCCTTTTCTCAAACGTACTAAGTTTAAAAGGTGATGTAAGTTTCTACAATACTGTGTATTATATTCAAATACGGAGTTCGTGTCGAGTAATAGACGTGGTTCAACATTTTTTCTTTGCTTTACTCGAAATTCTTGATTCTCCAAATGCGTACATTTTAAAAAAAAATCACAAAATACATATATTTGAATAATTACAATGAAAATTACATTTGATATTTATGCAATCTTTATTTTTTTTAGATACAAAAAATTAACTCAACTGTTGAGTGATATAAATTCCTTCTTCTATGGGAATCATTTACGCATAAATTACGGTTATTTATTACCAGTTAAGTTATTTATTCAATAACAGGTTCTTGGCTCAATTCCACATCCTCTAACTCTCTCTGTATTCTCTGCTCTCTTATTTCTTTTACTATATCATCCCCATCTCTCAGATAGTCCAGCATGGCCCACTCCTAGGTTGTTTCATTTGAATACTTTCTTTAGGACCTCTGAAAGTATAGAAAGAGGTTGGAACCATTTGTAATATTGATATCCTGAAGACTTGACAAAATACCGTGGACAAAGGAAAAAGAAATAAAGAGATTGTAAAAAAAAAGGTAACTCATTGACACCATAAAGCAAAGGAAGACAGTATATAGGGACATATAAAAACGTACGAAATAAAAACATATCAGACAATGTACCGTCTCTAAGATCTCATAATGTACAAGTGAAACAGTAGTGGCGGTTCATTGCAGTCGACCTCTGTAACACAGACGGTACTAAAATAAACCTCTTTCATGGAACTGTCTGCTCGAACAATGTGTCCCATCCGTATTTTTGGCTTTTCTGATTTTCCACAAACAAAGTTTTATTATTCCTCACTGTCTCAATCATCTTATTATCAATCAAGTTCTTATACACTTAGACCAGCTGATTTTTTTTTCATTTGTTACCAAATCCATCCCGTTAGCTCTGTATATAATAACTAGATCTCTTCTGACTTTAGGTACAGAGATGCTGGTGTGGCTGTGGCAATAAGTAACTGCTATTATAAAATATATTTGTTTTTAAAGGGCTTGATTAATATTGGCAGTTGTTTTTAATCTAGTAGTGAGAAATATTTATTAGAACATATATATGTTTAATATGAAGATTTATAATAATAAATGTGCAAAATGACTGTTCTCTTTATCATTTTCTTAAATTAACTTTGCCTTATAAAATTAAATTTCGGTATAAAGTAAATACTCATTCAAAAATTAAGTCACTTATTTCTCCAAATGAAACAACTTGTATTGCTTAAAGTTATATAATTTGGTATTCTCTGGTGCTCTAAGTGATAAGTAGGCTGTAAAGAATAATAAAAGGTTCTAAAAGGAAATGGAACAACTATGATTTTGAAAAAATGAAAGAGGCTGCAAAGAATGGGTATCAAAATGAAACAATATTTATTCACTTCACAAAAGCTATCAAAAAGTGTAGACGCGAAGAACAGTGCCTTTTACTGGAAAAAGGGCTCTCCAGTAACTTTAATGAAATCTGGATTTCTTCTAGAATCTCTCAGAATATGTTCAGTCTGTTGCAAACTGAGAAAACATGGTATTATATACATGAACAATAATGTTATCCTTTGCATCGTGTGTGTCCTACTCATGTGCCTGTTAATCATTTCTATTACATAGTGAGAGGAATTATATCCTCCAGGTTTCACCTGACCTTCAAATAGAAAATATCGCTGTATATTTCATATAGGATTTGGAACTTTTCAGAAACCTTTTCCTAGAGAAGGCACGAATAACACCTTACATAAATGACCCAGAACAATAGATAACTTGGGGATGAATGAATTAGTTGTTTATTTGAACGATGTTCTATTCTAAAATTATGAATATGGAAAAATTCTATACTAAACAAGGAGTAGTAAATATATGGTGTGCTTAAATACTACCGATATATTAAACGACACATTAAAATAATTACACTACGAAAGTAGCTGATATAGCTTTTACGCTGCTATTGTTTTAGAACACCATACTATACAGAAGGTCATGTATAAGCTATGTGCTTTGAGTCAAAATATATTTTGGCTTATAACATACAGCGTTTACAAAAGTTTATTTATTCAAATAATAAAACGTTATAAACACAAAATGGATGAAAGCAACGGCTCCGAAACTTTCAAAGTTTTAATTTATGGTACCAAATACCCAGTTGTGTCCACACATGTCCGCCATTGCGACCACCAAAGAGCAAATACCTAATTTTTACACTTGGTACAGAGATCACACACTTCACTTTCTCCTGCTTAGATGTTATGTTGTTATTTACGCGACCTAGTTGCTACCAAGTGACGAGGAACTTGATGTTATTAATTTCAACTATGCAGAGCTTAGAAGTCTTTGATTTTTTTACCTTTTATTGTAAGACATTTTATTTTTGAGTGAATAATTTTAGTACAAACTAAATAAACGTTGGAACTCTGAAGGTGTAAACTACCTCATTTTGTAACGTCATTAGTTATTCCACCTATTCTATTGCTGTAAGTTGTACGCTTTATCTAGAAAAAATTAATTCACGAGATAATTTTTAGCGATCATAAGAGTATGACAACTGACATTTGTATTTTTTTGTCAGAAAAACCTTACAAATAAGCAATAAGTGCAAATGAAAGCCTCAGTTTGACTTCTATTTCAAATAGGCTTCCTTTACCATAATATATATCATCTGTTTTTTATTTAAAGTTTTTTATATAATATCTTCAAATATATATATACATATATTACAGTTTCACTGTTTTCATTTTCATTCATGAGTTATTACTGTTATTATTTTTACGATCTTAAACGTATTAAAATCATGTTTATGAGTTTGTAACCTAACGCACTTTTCTCTGACGCAGACTTTCCTTTATGTGCTAGTTTTCTCGGAGGTAGAGTAGTCTTGCAGCTTTAATCTGCTCGACCTTGGGTCTAGTAAGAGTTTTCAAAATTGTAACTGTATATTGGTGGCATAGGGAAGTCATAAAATCAAAACCACACTTGTAAGACGAGTTGTGCATTTACATAATTCTTGTATTATGATGTATGAAAATAGACTTTACTTTTTTAAAAACTGCTACGAGATTTCTACACGTGGCGAAGTTTGCTGAACCGTCATAACCTTGATATGTTTATAACCTCCTTCTGAAGGAAGTTGGATGATGTGACGATCTCTCCACGTGGCAAAGTTTGCTGAATCGTCATAACCTCCTTTGAAAGAGATGTGATTTTCACCTCATTCTTGTAAGAACTGCACTGTATGTAAAGGAATCATATAATGTGTAATATTAACTTATTCTAATTATTTGTTTTAAATATCAGTGAATCATTCATGGATCTTTTGTTAGAATCAGCCCTTGTTTTTAGCTATGTTTTGTTTGTTTTAAATAAAGACACTGGGGAAATCACACCCTGGATTTTAGCGTTATAATCTTACCGCTGTTCCGCTGGATGACTTAATAAAGTTGAACCACTGATGTTAATATACGTAAAGCGCAGATGGATTTTAAAGTGATAGAATTTAAATAACTTCATCTTTGACGATAAAAATTGACATTAACTAGACATTCGTTCTAAGAAATTTTGTTACTAGAGTGTTTTTTTAAATGATCAAAATCAAATTTCTGGCTATGTTGGCATATGTTTTACAAATATGTTTGATTATTTGAGTCGTCCCCCGATGGTTCAGAAGTAAGTAGGAAGGGTTTTCAATATCCCTAGTTTGCACAATACAAATAGCCTATTGTTTTGCATTGTGTTTAATAACAAAAGAAACAAAATTTGAGAAATTAGATTTTTCCTTAACTTATTGTAAACCACGTAATTTTTATTTCCAAACATTATTTAGAATTATATGGTATAGAGTTTAACAAAAATTATTTTTGATGTTAAATAACAAAAATAATGATTTATATGTGGCCCATGTTTTAGCGCAAAGCTTCAATGAGTTATCTGAACCGTGTCCGAATCTCGAATTGTATCGCAACTAATTCTCAAACCTCTCTCTAAACCATCAAGAAACAACGTTTAACTAAATAAAATATTATTTGTCTTATATAAAATTTGAGAAAGCTACCTGCTTACAAAAATTTTATGAAATTTGAATACATGTTCCCTTTTGCTTTCACACATGAGTTCTTGGAATTACTAATGTTGTTTCCACTCTTTGACCCTGTAGGCTGCTTAATTCTCTCCAGGAATTCTGGTTCTTCAATTTTTGAATAACAGTAAAAATAAGTAAAAATTTATAAAAACATTATATTATTTGTAAATAAGTATTCGGTGTTAAAATTAAGATAAAACAAATAACGTTGCATTATTAATGTTTTTACCACAAAATCCGACTTTAAAAATGAATTAAATAAAAATAGTGATAATTATGACCCACTTGCTTCATCTAATTCCTACCATAATCGTCGTTGTTCGTGAAAATTTGATGATATTTTTATAGCGCCAAGGCTACTACTACAAGTAGATCGGCATGGCCAGATGGTTAAGGCGCTCGTAAATTGAGGGTCTAAGTTCGAATTCTTTTCACCCTAAACACGCTTGTCCTTTCAGCCGTGGCGTCATCATAATGGTATGATCAAATATTCGTTGGTAAAATGGTAGCCCAAGAGTTGGCGGTGGGTGATGATGCCTTCACTTTAGTTTTACACTGCTAAATTAAGAACGGTTAGCGCAGATAGCCCTCGTGTAGTTTTGCGCAAAATTAAAAAAAAACCAAAACAAACTACTACAAGTATGTCTGTCGTATCTCAGTCGCCCTGATGAGCCCTGGTATTAAGTGAAAGGCCTCATTGGATTAGGGGGTGGCAGATGAGAAGTAATTGACATAGCATACTCCCCTTTCTCCCAATCATGTTTCTTTTAAAGTAATGCAGTGTTTTCCAAACTGTTAGGCGGACCCCGAGGTGGGTGGCAACTTGTGGCTGGGGGGAATTTTACGGGAAAGCCCAAAAATGATTACAAAAGAAACAGAAGAGTTAAATGCGATAATAACCTAACAAAACTATCATTCGCTTTCAAAGCTGTTTTTTTTTTACTCTCGTATTTATTTTACCCTAAAAACATTATTTCATTTTTTTAAATAGTCAAAAACAGGTAAAGAAAATTCTGTTTCGGTTGTTATCACATGCGAAAACTATTGTAATATAAATTTTTGTTGAGTTAGGAAAGAACCATTATTTAAAGTTTGGAAAACATTGAAATAGTGTATTTACTATTATTCCAATATTGGTCACCAATTTCATTGCTTGACCTAAAACCAAAAACGTATTAATATCACAAAGTATAAACAATTTAATTTAATCTCAATATAGTATTTAATTTTTGTAGTGCACGTAAGAGTATAGAGACATTTTAATGTTTGTAACAAACAATCTTAGAATGTCAAATTTGTCCCCCGCTAGTACAGCGGTAAGTCTACGGATTTACAACGCTAAAATCAGGGGTTCAATTCCCCTCGATAGACTCAGCAGATGGCCCAATGTGGCTTTGTTATAAAAAACACACATAACAAATTTATTACTTTTTTTTTAATTGGGCACTCAATATTTCGCTCTTTAGTTTCTTCAGAAGTTTTCTGCTAAAAATTAATCACAGTTTGTTTTTTAATAGAAGATTAACGAAAATATGGTCCGGCATGGCCTCGTTAAGGCGCTCGACTCGTAATCTGAGGGTCATGGGTTCCAACACTTGTCCCACCAAACATGTCTGTCCTTTTAGCCGTAGGGGTGTTATTATGGTTCGGTTAATCCCACTATTCGTTGATAAAAGAGTAGCTCAACAGTTGATGGTGAATGGTGATGACTAGTTCTCTTCCCTTTTGTATTACACTGCTAAATTAGGGACGGCTAGCGCAGAAACAAACAAACGTTACTGAGAAAAGTCATAAAATGAATTACTGAGTGACCAATTAAAGAAGAAAAAATAAAGTATTAATTCTGATGTCTTGTGCTTAATTCTAGACAAACAGAATTAATTGAGTCAATTTCATGTTATTATCAAATTCACTTCGCATAATTTTCTTTATATAAATAAAAATGAAACCTGCATGTAAATGGATTCTAATTTTCACTTTAAATTAACATAGTTTGTAAGTTTAACATAATTGTATTTTGACTTAGGGATAGCCGATGGGACATTTTATATCTTTTTTCCTTAATTTTATAAATTTTAATTAATATTCTGAAAAAAGAAGGAAACATTATCAAAGCTTCAGAGATTTGTAAGTGTTGATAGTTAAATATCATTCAATATACATATTATTCAAATAGTGTTGTTTTAACTGACGTAGTGACTCCAAAGCTCTTGGTTTTTAAGAAGTTCTAATGATTCAAACTAAATCTGCTTTAAAACTTAGTTTTCAAAATAAATTTAAAGATAAATTCATTTCCCGAAACCATGGCGTTAAAAACTTTTGTAGAACAAAATACTAAACATGTTTTAAACGTTAATTTTTCTAGCTAGAATAGTATTATAGTTCATTTAAAGTTTTAAGTCTGTTGTTAGTTCGTTTTATTAAAGTAAGTTTAGAGAAAAATACAGTCTCGAAAACATCGCGTTTACTGAAAACTTTGCCTTAATCGTTAATTTTAGTTAAAATATTATTATAGCTAGTTTAAAGTTTCAATTTTAAATCCGTTGTAAGTGACATTTGTTTGTTTACGCTCTTTTTCTTTGATAAAATGTTTGTTTGTTTTTACATGTTTCGTTGAACCGAGGTCTGCCACTGCTAGAATTTCAATTCCCCTCTAATTCGGTAATTTAAAACATATAATTTTGTTTTTCATAATAACCTTGAACAAAGTAACATATTCTCACTTCTGAACGTCGGTTCTCTCAGAGAAATGACGTGAGTCAGATATATTTTTATAATTAAATTAGTTTATTTTATTATTTGAAACAAACTAATCGTCGAAAGTAATTCTTATTATTAGTTTATTTATATTATGGTACATTTAGGAGCGAGAAAAAAAGGAGTGTGTTCTGGTTTCCAGTAACTACAGGAATGCAATGTTGCAAAGGTAACCAGTTCACGCAAGTGGAGACTTTGTCTCCACGTGTAGTGAGTTTTTCTGTTAAGAATTACCTGATCATTCTCAAGGTATTGACACTAGTCATGTGACGCTGGGCTATGAATAGTTACAGTGCTTGAACTGTAACACACGTGGATGACAATTTTAAAAAAGAACATGCTAATCTTTATAACTTGACTGTTGGACGTCGTTATAAATGAAAGTTGTGTATCTACTTTAAATAATTTAGTTTAATACACCCTAAAAACCATTTAAATTTCTAATGACAATAATAGAAGGTTTCGTGAAACAAAAATGATAGAACCTAATTTTGTTATCCCTCGATGTGACAGCGGTAAGTGAACGGATTTCCAATATGAAATGTAGGGTTCGATTCCCTGCGGTGGACAAAGCATCCAACCCAATGTGACTTTGTTCTGAAACTAACAAATGTACGTGTGCAATACCATAATCGAAGTAACGGATAATGTCTAAATTATAAATATGATTATATTAAAATAACAGTGTTTGCATTAGCCATTTAACCTTTGGGTAACACGATCGTACGTTTTAAGCATCTGTCCGAGTGTAATAGGAATGAGATATACCTTATGTGCAAAATTACAAGGTGAGTAAGAGATAGTTTTATAAACTCATAGAGCTAAATTTGGAGTTCGATTCCCCGCGGTGGACAGATCACTAAGTAACCCATTGTATAGCTTTGTGCTGATAAAATAACAAAAATAACTTGAGTGAAAGATTTATATAATATCCGTAGAATTCTGCGTGTGAAATATTACCTTTATCTACCTGAAAATTAAAGTAAATAGGAAGATATTTGGACTGTAATGTTGGATTAAGATAATACTCAAGTTACTGTTCAAAATAATCATTAATGGATCAACAGAGAAGGGAAAATGTTTGGGGGGCTTTAATTATGAACATGAACAAGCAGAGTGATTTTAAAACAAGTTCCAGGATTAGAACAGCTGAGGAAAAAAGAAAACTTGCTAATAATAACTACAATTAAAAATATATATATAGTTAAGTCAATGTTATAAATTATAATACTCACGAAAGTTTCATCTATCTGACTTAAAATGTTAAAGTTGATGAGACATAAATACTTGTCACGTGAAGAAATGATAAAAGAGGTGAGTCCTACGACCATGACATTCGTAATCAATATTTAGATTCTGCATATTGAACGGTATGGTAACAATAAGAGACTAAAAAGATTGCTGTTATCGGTACAGAAAACGATTGAAGAAAGGTCTGAGGAATACAGTAAAATCAGTGAAGTTTTAGGTTCATGATATTAGGATCTCTGTGAAGCGGATGGTCTTTGAAGCCATCCTCCACCTTCGAAAACAGAACACATAAGAAGCATCTTAATAAAAATTATGTATGCGTGTCTACGTATGTTTCTTGATTAAAAATAACAACAAAAAGAAAACATATTAAAGGTGTTCGATAGATCCCTTAACACAGACCACACATTCGAGAAAAAAGTTGTTTTTTTTTTAATTTCGCGCAAAGCTACTCGAGGGCTATCTGCACTAGCTGTCTCTAATTTAGCAGTGTAAGACTAGAGGGAAGGCAATTAGTCATCACCACCCACTGTCAACTCTTGTGCTACTCTTTTACCAACGAATAGTGGGATTGATCGTCACACTGTAACACTTCCACGGCAGAAAGGGCGAGTATGTTTGGTGCGGTCAAAGAGGTAAAATCTAGAATGTAAATCCACAAAGGTACTGTATTAATAGATATAGACTTACATATCCGGCAACTCATCTTTAAGAAAAAAAATTCTTAGTCAGCTACCAACTCATGACAATTATAAACATGGTAATTATAGTACAAGAACCTTAGATTAAAAATACATTCTACCTGTGATTCTTGACGACGAGAAACCCACTTGAAGTAAAAATGTATCTCAGAACAGCTAATATGAGTATTAACACTTTTACTAATAAAGCAGAGAACAGCCGTTCTGAAATACATTCTACCTTTGTCATTTATTTTCGATTCCGATGCTTAATATCCGGGAGATTGCACCAATGAAACATAACTATATTAATATGTTAACGGCCAAAAATACCATTAACAGTAAAGTTACCCATCTAACTAAACAACGTATTGTAAAATTTCTAATTAAAAAATGTACATTTAATTATCTGTGCTCATTACCGAGTCGATTTTTTTTTAGTTTTGATCTAAGTAGATCAGATAGCTTGTTCTGATTGGAAATGTACAGTTTTTTATTCAATTTTCCAAATGACCATGTTAAGAGTTTGTCTAAATTTGCATTCGTTTATTATTTTAGGAAAAGTTAATATAAAAGATATGCAGTATGTCTTATCCTTGCTGTTACTTTCTATATACAGGAACCTGGCGGTTACGAGATAAACTACCTCGTTTACACCTAACCTGAAAGAGAAAAACAAAATGTTTGGCTTGAACTTTATTTAAATGTGGTCTTTATTTGTTTCCGTATATATTATTATTATTATTGCTTACTGTCTGTCAAGGTATCAACTTTGAGATGTGATCAGCAAATAATACGATAGTGCTAAAAACGAATTCATTGTATATACAGTGTTGTAAGCTCTTGATCTTTAAAGCTGAATAGTAGACATATCATATTATACCGAGTTCATAAATACTGTATACAAATTCCATTACAGGTAGATGAACAGCACTAAAATATAATAAAGTTTGTTTTTCGATAATGAAAAGCATATGTATTTCAAAGTAGAAAACCATGTTATACGTCATAGAAAAGTCCATGTTTTCAGTATCAAAGTAACGAACCTTTTATATCGGATGCGAGTTAAATACATGCCAACCAATTAATCACAGTTTGGTAGATCAGAAAATATATACAGAAAAATGATTAAAATTATCAATTGAATATGACCTAATATCACACCAGCCACTGATCAACATCGTTCAGTCATTTTGGAATAAGAACAATTCCAAGTGGTAATAATTACTGGGATTTTTTTTTCTTATGGCAACTTACGGTTCAGACATTTGCGTTATAAGTTCACGCCCGGAAGTATTTGCAGGCAATAAATGTTACTCTTTTCATTTTATTCACTAAGGAAGTATGTTGAATTACAGAAACGTTAATTAACCTTATTCAGTTAGTAATTATAAGGTTTTTTTCAACAAATGAATGGCAGGAATAAACGTTCAAGACACCTCAGCAGGAATCAATAAATAATACACTTCAGTAGGAATCCTTATAGTAAATTAACTGGTGGGATCCATGAACGATGAACATGTCTCCAATGGTTGTAATTAAGACAGAAATCAATAGACGATACACCTCAGCAGGAATCCTTGTAATAAATTAACTGATGGGATCCATGAACGATGGACATGTCTCCAATGGTTGTAATTAAGGCAGGAATCAATAGACGATACACCTCAGCAGGAATCTTTATAATAAATTAACTGGTGGGATCCATAAACGATGGACATGTCTCCAATGGTTGTAATTAAGGCAGGAATCAATAGACAATACACCTCAGCAGGAATCTTTATAATAAATTAACTGGTGGGATCCATAAACGATGGACATGTCTCCAATGGTTGTAATTAAGACAGGAATCAATAGACGATACACCTCAGCAGGAATCTTTATAATAAATTAATTGGTGTGATCCATAAACGATGGACATGTCTCCAATGGTTGTAATTAAGGCATAAATCAATAGACGATACACCTCAGCAGGAATCCTTGTAATAAATTAACTGATGGGATCCATGAACGATGGACATGTCTCCAATGGTTGTAATTAAGGCAGGAATCAATAGACAATACACTTCAACAGGAATCCTTATAATAAATTAACTGCTGGGATCCATGAACGATGAACATGTCTCCAATCGTTGTAATTAAGGCAGGAATCAATAGGCGATACACCTCAGCAGGAATCCTTGTAATAAATTAACTGATGGGATCCATGAACGATGGACATGTCTCCAATGGTTGTAATTAAGGCAGGAATCAATAGACAATACATCTCAGCAGGAATCCTTATAATAAATTAATTGGTGGTATCCATGAACAATGAATATTTTTCAAGTGATATGATCAACCGATAGAAAGTTATAATAAATTATTATTTCAATAAAGTTTACTCTCATCGCTATAGACTGCATATATGTTAGAAACATCTGTTTCGACGTGCCAGGTGGTTTGTTCTCCGCAGTTTGTCTTCGACGTTCTTTGATAACAAAACAAGAGAACTACTGATGCTTGCTATGAAATATTTTCTGTTCGACCTGTACAAAGCACTCACAAAATTTCGGAACTTCTAAATTTGACAAGCAAGAAAAGTCGATTCAAAGTTTCAATATTCTGTCATAAGTGCCATTTTAATTAGTTTCGTCTTCTTGTTAAAAAAACAAAAACAGTCCCTAGTCTAGCAATCATTGAACCTCAACATTTACTACTTTTCAGTATTTTGATGTGTCAGTCCTAACTTACGCTGCTTACAGAAAAACTAACTTTTATAAGTGTCAGTTGCTTTTATTAATTATAAATTTCTTGGACAACGTTTAATCACATTTTATGAAATCAATGAAAAGTTGGGGATAATTCTCAGAATATACTTTTATTATATGATAAGAAAACACACAGCATATACAACAACAAACACATTTGAGGGATTTAACTCAAAAATCTCTTTTCAAAGTGAAAAATCCTTTTTCATAATTTGTTTCTTTCACACTAGAAATAAACGACCTCATAAAAATAATTTGATGTTATAAAGTCGTTTATTTCTAGTATTAAAATGTCTTCTATACACTAATATGCATTACAGAAAATATAGAAGAATATCCTATTAATCGTAAGACAGTAACAAGTTGGCCAAATGTGATTTCATCATTGTCAAGATTCAAAAGATATATATAAAAGCTAGCTTAAAGATAACTTTGTGAAAACTAACTTGTTATAAAAGATTCGTTGTTTGTTCCTTTTTGTTTGTTTTTCATGTACTTCAATATTTGTTCCATAGAAAATAAAATAGAAGGTGGAAATATTAGAGATTCATTTTAATAATTCGTCCTGTTTAGAAATTATGTTCTTTAAACTTCTCAAGTTATAGCTGAGAAGTTAAAAAAAGGTATTGTTGCTAATTCTGGCCACACTTTTCAAAATTATTTTTTTACAGAAAAGAATACACAAGTAAGAGCTGAGTAAAGAATTACCTAAATATTATACATGTACCTCATTTTTTTTTTATTTGACATTTACACACAAGACACACAGTAAGCATGCTACGTGTATGAGCCACAGAATATTTCTAAGATGCATTTCTATATGTGGTCACAATGAAAACTCTTCTGCTAAAGGTTGTAATTTTAAAATGCATAAAAATACCTTAAATATTACGTACATACACAATACAAGAATATGTTTAAACTTGTATAAAAACATTTAAAAAATTACAACTTGTGCTCAAAACATATATATGAAAACAAATTTAGGAATATAATCCCTGAAAACTGAGCAAAGATGACCTTTCTTCTATGACAACGAATAGATTATTGGAACATTTTACAAATAGTGATAAATATTCCATAACATGCGTATATATTTTAAACGAGACTCTAGACAAAGTAAAATAAAATACGTAGCTTTATTGGAGTGTTACAAACACCTTTATATTCCAAAAACTGAATTGAATAATAAACCTTGATATTTTGTTTCGTCAGTCAATAAAATAGTTCCATTTGTCCCTCTGCAAAAATAGTTTCACTGACAACTGCACTAGGCACACTAAATTCAATGATGTTTGGAATGTATTAAATATTTAAAAATGCTTTTTTTCACCAAGTTATAAATATCACATCACTTATTTTAAGTTTCAAACTTTGACACACTTTTGGTTTTTTGTTGGCGGTTACGTTTAATAGAACCTTTGCATAGAATCGGTCGGTTACGTCTTTTGCGAACATCGACAGTCTTGCCATTGGAAATAACCTCACCTAGTACAGCGAGTTCTTTTGCTCTCTGTCGTTCTTGGATTTTTTGTCGAAGCGTTAGTAACGTTGAGGGACTAGCGCCGGTTCCGTATTTTACGTGTTTGCCCGTTAGGGCTCTAGTGGGCTGTTTTTTAACACTGCCGTTCACTTCATTCAGTGATGAACTGTCCTGCACGGGGAAGCTTGCAGTCAAGGGCTGAGGAGTGGAAGCAGGTGAAGATGGTGAAGAAAAGGAGCTCACAAATTCGGCTGGTATAGTGGTTATGGCTCCCACAGATAAACCAAGCTGTTTTTTTAAAGCTTCGTGGTTATTACACAGCTGCATAAGATGGGTATAATAGCCATACACATTCCAAGGGTAACCAGTCGGTGCTACTTGACGCAGCTGCTCCAAAAAGGTATTTTTTTTAGAAAGGGTTACACGCGATGCAATTTTTATAGACTTCAGAGAAGAACAAGCCTTAAAGGGGTTCAAAAATTCTTCTTCGTCATTTTTGAGATTTGCTGATTGATGACCCAATGCCGTTACAGAAGCTTGCAGACTTTCTAAGTGTTTGGGAATATTTAGTCTTTCTTGTTTCGAAACAAGGCGCTTGTTCTTCTTAGAAGGTGACGAGAAAATTCGATTTTTTAAAAAATTTCGGCTGGAATCGCCATCTTCAAGAATATTTTGTGCACACAAGAATGAATCTTCCTTAAAAGTGGGCGATGAGTCAGGTGTTTCGCTATCTGACTTCCTTCTTGGTCGGTCCTGTTCTTTCTCTGTAGTACTATTGGAAATATTACACAAACTTGCAGATCTTCTGCGTTTATTACAAATTCGCAATTGCTCCGAGCTCAGTGCTAATGTGGTAAATTCTTCTAAACGGTGAGGTAATTTATTAACTGAGAGATCTTCAGGTAACTCTTCTTCTTCCGAAAAATCTTCATCATTCATACTATTTTGAAGAAACGGTGGAAGTTCAGGGGATTGATAGTTCTGTCTAATGGAATGTTGGAGAGAGGAAAGCGGAACATCAGACTCAGAGCCATTAAACGAGGAATTTTTTGAAGAATGAAATTGTTGATTTACTTTAGAGTATCTTTTGTTAAAGTGAGAACTCTGATGAACATTTTGTCCTTTTCATAGCACTTAGAAATACATTCCTTTTGAGCTTTCATACAAATCAAATCACTTAAACAGATACACGACTCAGGTTCACTGTAGTAATTCTGACTTTTATTTGCGGTATTTTCGAGTAAAATTAACTTCTTAGAATTGTTATAGATGGAGTTTCTTAAGGGAAGAAGACACCGCTGCCCATCATGAAGATTCGTTATGGCATAACGTATTCCAAGAGCATCATATACAATTGGAAAGTTACCAAAAGCGGCAGTCGGCAAGACAAAAGTATCTTCAGGCACATTCAACTTAACGTTATCAATGTCTGAATTTACTTTAGTGATGTCTTGTGGCTGAATCGAATAAGGTAAAACTGAAGTGGACAATCTATCTCTGCACATTATCTTCGCCTCCTTTTCTATTAACCCTGAGTTATAACCATGTTTGGTCACCTTTTCTGTTTCTGTAAAGTTGTGTGTGTTTCTAAAAGGCTGAGTTTTGCATTTCTTTATATCAATTGCTCTGAGAGATTTAACACATAGATCTATTGGTCCATTTTCCTCTTGGTCATAAAAGTCCCCTTTTCGATCCATACTCTCCACTTCCCTTGATATGAATAAAACTAAACGTACTTTTTTCCAATACTAGAAAAATGAAATACGGACAAGATCTGAAGTATACTCGGTAGCAGTTTCTGCTCTTTCTCTCTATGCTTTATATACTTAATATTTAGATCGACAACCAATAAGAATTCACCATTCTTCTGAGTAATATTTCTGACCTTCGTAAAAGCTGGTTTCAGACTCGAAGATATGATAAGCATTAATAGAACTCTAACAGGTAATGTACTTACAAAGAATAGAATATATAACGACGAATAATTGGCTGCTGGCCCACTTTTTCTTGACCCTCTACTTTTGTGCAGCCAGCAAACTCCCCAAGGTCACCCTATTGGATGCTCAGCCGACAGAGAAAGTCGTGTTATGTATAGACGGATCAGGGTGGAGCGTGGTACACGTAGGTTAACTGTTGGATAATCGAGAAAGGTTCCACGAGTGGTTTCATCGAAACTTGAACTGATGCGGTGATTTGGACGGTTTGGAAATTCTTCTTAATAAGCAATTCCACACCAGGTGTCTTCAGCTGACTTCCTAAAGAACAGAATAAGGTAACGGTTTACGTTAATCAGTACAAATGCAATATAAGGTTGTCAAAATATGACAAACGCGACATAAAAACGACTATTATTTTTGAAGGAAAAACCATTGATTTCCAATCAATATTTTTTTCAACCTTCACCTCTCCAACAACAACATCCTAAAATAAACATTACAAGTTACAGTGGATTCGGTCAACTGATGTAAATTTGTTTTAATGAATTTGTAGTGCATGCCGGAGAGATTTAGACATTTTGGAAATAAAGTTAAAATAACCGACCTTTATTCTCCACATAAAAATAATAATAGAGCTTTATATTTCATTCAACACTTCACCATTACAGTTTCATCACGGCTAATAACACACGAGCTCTAGAAGCACAGTTTCACAAGTCCAGGGAGAAGTTCATTTGTTTTGTTGTTTTTAATTTCGCACAAAGCTACTCGAGGGCTATCTGTGCTAGCCGTCCCTAATTTAGCAGTGTAAGACTAGAGGAAAGGCAGCTAGTCATCAACACCCACCGCCAACTCTTGGGCTACTCTTTTACCAACGAATAGTGGGATTGAATGTAACATTATAACGCTCCCATGGCTGAAAGGGCGAGCATGTTTGGCGCGACGGGGATGCGAACCCGCGACCCTCAGATTACGAGTCGCACGCCTTAACACGCTTGGCCATGCCGGGTCCGCCAGGGAAAAGTTAGGAAGCTTTGCACATTGTCACTGCAAACTTGTTTTATGACATCTGCAGAGAGATAAAACTAGATATTTAGTGAGCTAATTATGTATTTAGAAAAGAGTTCAAACCTAACTTCGTCTGTTTTATTTTCCGTTGATTCTTCCTAAAGGATTTGACTTTTCATAGAATTTATTCCCACCTACACCCCTACCTCAATAGGTAAATTGGTCACTAGATACAAGTCACTCTTCAGAACAGTACAATGTTAGAGAATGCAATAAAATCAAGTTTATTGTCGGTATATTACAATACAGTAAACGTAAATATATCAACAATAGATCATGAAGTAGTAACAAATATGTCATCATCATTTCGGAATACAGTAGGAACAAATATATTGCCAGTGTATCAAAATATAGCACAAACAAATATGTCGCCTATATCTCATAACACAGTAGGAGAAACATGTCATCAATGTCTCTGAATAAAGTAGAGCAAATATATAAAAACAGTGAGGAGAAAACAGAATACAAATAAATATGTATTCGGTATGTCAGAATACAGTAGAAAGAAACATGTCATCTCTCTCATAATACATTAGGAGGTTTGTTTGAATTAAAAACAGCTACAGAATGGGATGTCCGTGCTCTTCTCATCATGGGTATCGAAACCCGGTTTTTAGTGGCGTGAGTTCCCAGACATACCGCTATGCCACTGGGGGACACGTTAGGAGGAAATATAACGTTTCTCTCTCTGAATATAGTAACAGTAAACGTGTATATAGTATGAAATGTGAAATATTGGCCTGGCATGGCCAAGCGCATAAGGCGTGCGACTCGTAATCCGAGGGTCGCGGGTTCGCGCCCGCGTCGCGCTAAACATGCTCGCTCTCCCAGCCGTGGGGGTGTATAATGTGACGGTCAATCCCACTATTCGTTGGTAAAAGAGTAGCCCAAGAGTTGGCGGTGGGTGGTGATGATTAGCTGCCTTCCCTCTAGTCTTACACTGCTAAATTAGGGACGGCTAGCACAGATAGCCCTCGAGTAGCTTTGTGCGAAATTCCAAAACAAACAAACAAGTATGAAATATTACAGTAGGAACATGTAAATCTTAAATAGAACTGTTAGAACAGTTGTATTTTCATTCACTAAAGGTATTAAAGACAAGTGTAAGAACAACAAAGGAAAGACAGTAAAAAATCAGTCTAAAAAGGCAAAGGTAGAAAAGCAAAAAAAAAACACTATATTTTAGAAACAATATAAAATGATATACTATGGGATGATCTGGTATAAAATGACATATTATGGGATGATCTGATATAAAATGACATACTATGGGATGATCTGATATAAAATGACTCCAAAAGCATTTTACCATTTTATTGCCACACATACTTGCGTAAACTTTGTTGTGAATTAATAGTTCGTAAATATGCTTAACTGTTATTGATATTTTACCTGTTTGTGTAACTTCCTTTATATTTTTTCTTATTGTTTTTCTTTATTGTTTCTTCTTTCCGTTGTTTATATTACCTAGTATCATTTTCATTATATCTTAGAAATATATAGAGGAACAAAATTTCCAGTATTTTACACCATAATTGAAAAAAATCAACACTTCAGTACTTATGCAATTGAATACGATAGCAGTAGTCATATCAACTGTTTATTGGTCTATTTGTTACTATCAATCACAAAAATTTTCTAATAACATTAAAAGTAAAATACAGTACACAAAAGATGTCATGTTCTATGTATCTCAGGACACGCTAAATTGTGGCTATTATGCACAGTGTTTCAACATTTTATTTAAATATTCATACATTTTTAAAGCTTTATATTTTTAGGTTAGCGACTGAATAAGGCGAATGTTTTGTAAGTGTCACATCCTGAAGACAGTTAGTTAACTTAACAATTAGTAAACTTTAGCTCTAACATATGGCAACACAGTTAATGCAGTCGAGAATTTGGTGGGTTAGTTTGAATTTCGCTCAAAGCTGCACGAGGGCTATCTGTACTAGCCGTCTTTAATTTAGCAGTGTAAGACCAGAGAGAAGGCAGCTAGTTATCACCACCCACTTTCAACTCTTAAGCTACTCTTTTACCAACAAATAGTGGGATTGACCGTGACATTATAATACCCCCCAGGGCTCAAAGGGCGAGCATGTTTGGTATGACGGGGATTCGAACCAACGACCTCAGATTACGAGTCGAGTGCCTTAACAACCTGGCCATGCCGGGCTCTCGAGAATTTGTTTCTTTTGAAGTATAATTTCGTGTAGAGCACTGTCAAGTACATGGAAAACAGTACATACCCTCGGTTATAACCTTGAAAAGTATATATTAATCACGTTTGAATTTGGAGCTTTGTGTCATCACGAAGAAATAAAGTTTCCTCTTCAAACCAGTACAATTTGAGATTTTAGGTAAGTAATGAAACATATCTCTGTATTTTACTGAAACTTAAGGAACATGTAACAGATGTAAGAAGTTGCTTAATAGTTCTAAGATATATATTTCAAAATATCATATATTTTTACAATATTAACTTGTAACACAACAAAATAACTTAATTGTACGTCAAACTCCAAGTTACAATAGTTTCGACTGTAAAGTTTAAAGATTATTTAACCAATCTGGATTTAAAACCTGTGTTTTCAAAGAACATTTCTAACTAATGCCACGAGTCAGTAGATACGTAATTTAACAAGCTGTATTAGTCATAAGTAAGTTTCGTATTACCCACGTGATGGTTATCAAATTTAAAATACAAAACTGGTTACAGGAGAAACTGAATGTGTATTATGTTTCATGAGTTTGGGGGATTAGGTAAAATCAAAACCTACAGAATAAATGTGATTTATAGAATCAACCATAATGCCATATTTTCACTCAACTGTTTAGGACATTAAAAACCATCATGTTTCAATGTTCTATGCAAGTCACTTCCATTTCCACATAATTGAAGATACAAAATTTTGCTTCCTTATAAAACGTACCAGTGTTTTCAGAACACTGCTGATTAGAAATCAAAACTTCCACTTTATTATTTGTGTATCATGTTAATAATAAATAAATGTCAATCACTATTTCTGAAGGAATACATGAGAAGTATAGTAAAAGTTACGATAATCTGGTTTCAGTTCTACTGTCGCTACCTCAATTAGAGGTAGATTAAACAAGCTGTGCTTTCTTTTCTAAAGACGGTTTGGTATTGCTCAGTTAAAGCACAGTTTGTTTAATCTACCTCTAATTGAGGTAGCGACAGTAGAACTGAAAGCATCATACGGCATGACAACGGTTTAGTGTTGTTTAATTAAATCATCAAATGTGCATATCAAAAATTCACTATTGTTTAGTTAAAGCATCATATATGCATATCAACGGTTCAGTATTGTTTGGTTAAAGCATCTACATGCAGATCAAATAGGATAATTTGCATACAATAGTTTACATAGGATCTGTTAAGCTTCTGTTTTTATTCTTGTTATTCTTGAAGATGTCTTCTTATTTGGCCTTTGGTTATATCTTTTAATCCGTTTTGACACATACCTTGGAAATCCAGAACTGAAACAATGGGAAAATAACAATCCTAGCATAATTACTAGTATCTGTACCAGCAATAAATTGCATTTATCACACTCGTACCGAGACTTCTTTAGCAATAGATTGTCATTCCGGATGATATGCAATCATAGCCGGACATGTATTAATCGCCTATTGAATCCATTCGATCGACATTTCTCGTTATTTCTATTCGGAGTGGCTAAGTTTATATATTAAACGTTTCGAGATTGTCCATAAAAATCAAAGCAAATGAAAAAAAAGAAAGCATTTTAAAATATCAAAGCTAAGTGTGTGATAATAAATGAAAACATTTAAGTTTATGATAACGTTGTGGTGAAATAAGGTAATTTCATAACAAATAGAAATACACTACTAGGGTAGATCGTGTAATTTCGGTTGAAGTCCTTATTTAAAAAGCAGCAGTCAAAGCTCTGGAGTAGAAATTATAAATCGATTTTTCTTACCAAATTAAGCATATGAAATTTATTAAATATATTTCTGCACAAAGTACATATATTTTGTTTCACGTCGTAAGGAAGCAACTGTTCACACAAAATCAGATGCTTCCATGGATAGAACAAAAGACGAGATTTGAGAAAGACGAACAACGGATCGCTTCATGGATCTATTACTTCTGCTGACTCTCACGTAAATAAAAGAATAGTAAAGATTTTCCCAAAATATCTTTTAACATAGGTCTCTCGCTGGTACAGCAGTAAGTCTACGGATTTACAAGGCTAAAATCAGGGATGCAATTCCCCTTGGTAGACTCAGCAGATAGCTCGATGTGGCTTTATTTAAAAAAAATAGATTTTAACACAGACATGCAATGCACGTACACAAACCACACATAACCAGAGTGTAAACTAGATTCGAAAACTCTGTAAAGTACTACTATATGGATCTGTACTTGGTTATTATACAACAACTTTTAAAGACCAAGAGCCAGGAGAAACAAAACCAAAACGACACTGGAACCGAAAAGGGGACGCAACTTTCAGAAATAACTGTAAGTTATAGAGCAATAATTCACTAATACTGCTCCTTCTAACTATATCAACACAACTGTTCAATAGTCGAATATTTAGTGGGTTTTTCCTCTGCTACATAATATTTGCATAAAAAATAAACAATGCAAGTTCACAGAAATTAAATAATTCAAAGAACCAATGAACAGCCGTACGTGACTCACAAGGCGCCACCTGTTGACGCTTAGTGCAGACAGACCTCGAGTAGCTTTACGTGAATTCCAACGAACAAACAATTGCAGTATCGGTGAAATTCGCAGTTTGTTTGTTTTTTAATTTCGCGCAAAACTACACGAAGACTATCTACGCTAGCCATCTCTAATTTAACAGTGTAAGACTGGAGAGAATGCGGGTAGTCATCACCACCCACCGCCAACTCTTGGGCTACTCTTTTACCAACGAATATAGGGATTAACCACAAAAATTATAACGCCTTAACGGGGGGACATGTTTGGTGCGACGGGAATTCGAACCCGCGACCCTCAGATTACAACTCGAGTACCTTAACCACCTGGCTATACCGGGCTTTTACAAGATGGCAGTAAATATGTTTGAACTGACTTAATACTTTTTTTATTTGCAGTTGTATAGAGAGTGTCGGGAAATACATATCTTTTTACGTGTGTCATAAAGACCCATCCTGTATAATTAATAATTGTTCACTACTGATACACAAATCCAGTTGTGTTAATTTAACTATTCAAAAAGGGTATTTATTTTGCGAGTCTAAATTTCCAATATACATCCGAGACAAACGAAATTCAAAATAAAAATATTTTTAACGTACGAAGTCATCAGTGCGATCGAATTCGTTTCGTTTAACACTCGCACTTTATGTTAGTTGTGTTTCGTTTTACTATGTGGATAATCGATTTTCACAAAGGAAAGAATGACGTCGTTAATATTTAATTGAATTTTTTTCAGTATTATCAATAGAGCAACAAATTTAATGTGTGAACGACACGTATACATTTGAAACGTGATGATACTGGTAAAAGTTACAATACTAGTTGAAATGATATACTGCGGATTCTTGCACTGAACAATACAGTGAAAACTATTGTTCCGTCGGAGTTTTTGTACCAAGATACGATATATGGTGCTTCACCTTATCGTGTCATTTAATTTCTAAATTTTCGTGTCATAAAACTCAGTACCGATTTCACTACTATTATTTTGCACTTTATATGTAACGTTACTGGTAAAGATAAGATTGTTTGTTTTTTTGTTTTTTAATTTCGCGCAAAGCTACTCGAGCTACAAGTTACAGCTTTTCTTAACTGAAAGGGAGACAGTAGGGCTTAATCTAAAATTATATTTGACGATACAAGGTATTAGCTTGGGGCAGGACGCCAGCTAGCGTTAGTCCTCGGTACATTATTTACGTTTGCGGATGTCAATAAGAGGGTAACTGAAACCTTGGGCACACAAGAAACATGTATAAAAAAGAAATACGAATACAGCCAGTTGTAGGTACAGCAAAGCCAGTATTGGACCAGCTATAATTCTCACTTCCGACAACCCATTTAATCAACGACAAACAATGGGAGAATGAAACAGAGAAATTACATCTATAAAATGAAAAGGTTAAAATCATTAGACTAAAATACCTATGACAATACACATACACACTGAATAAGCACAAATACGCTTAGAATACTCCTTAGTCACTTGCGTGTGTAATATTTGTGAGTAATAAAAAGATCCATGAAGAAGTACAGCCTCATTCTTCAGTGTCTGTCTATTTATCTTGGTTGAGTAAGACTGTAATCGTTGGAACTCTTCCATTGTACGTGGCACTTAATATTATAAGAAATTTTAGTTATATTTGACCTGTTACGATGAATGTGTGTATACTGAAAGCTTGGAAGTCACTTGTTGTAAGTTCTATTACACAAATAATCTTTTTAAATACAGTATGATTTCATTCATGCCTTGTCACAGCAACGCCTCCTATTTTGTTTCATACATCAGAACTGGTAAAAAAAATTATAATTATGATTCTTTACCTGAAATAATTATCAAAATCAGGAATTATTATTGCATTCAAAATAACAGAAGCAGCGACTCAGATTGAAGGATGTCTCTCCTATTTTTCTGAAACAGAGCTTGACACGTATCTTGGATCGTTTGTGAGTATCGTAATAAAAATTACGAGAAAATACAAAATAGAAAAACATCATATTAAGGAAATATATTCATCATCAATACCACGCCTGTAGCCTTGACTTTAATTATCGAATTTTTAACATGAAATATTCACCAAAATGGTACATCACAAACCACATACTGGAAGAAACTATCAGTATGAGTTTTTGCATGTAGATATGGTAATAATTTTGCAATAAAAATGTTTTTTTGAGAAAAAAATAGATATTCATTAATTCAATGTAATCTTTTCTTTATCCGTGTGTGTTTATATTTACAAAATTTACAGGCGTTTCTAGGCTCTATCTGTCGAACCACAGAAAGCACACCTATACAAAACTGTGGTTGTGACTTAGTAAAATACCTGGAACTCACGACAGGATATTACGAATATCACACGTTTGAATATTTTAAACATTTAACAACGTAGGCTTTACCTCTTAGTTTTATCCTAGATCTGAAGTTTAAAACGCTATACATTTTATTTTATCTTATTTATGTTGACGAGTCTGCAATGTTTTTAAATATTTAACACGACTTTCACATTAATTATTTACGGTTCAAGTTACAGATTAGGTATTTACACAGAATTTACTTTAGAATACAGCATCATTCCATCCTTAGTATATTAATGTTGAGTAATAACTCTGACGTAAATCACACTAATAATTTATTCCACGAAACTGCAGTGGCGCCTACTTAAGAAATATCAAACTATTTACGGGAAAGTCCTGCAAAACAATACATTAACACGACAAGAGCAGATTCAGGATTTTCTGGTGCTGACAAATCATCCGAACGAGAGAGACTTGCAACTTTTCAAAAACTGAATACTTTTTTGAAATCTGAAATATTTCTAGGAGTCCTCTTTCTGAGACCTTACACTGACTTTTGCCAGACACTACAATTTACAAGTTAGAAGCAATAAATCCAGTGGATCACTACTTTATGTTGCCATTAGGAAGAATATCCTTTTAGTGGTCCACTACTTTCTGTTGCCATTAGGAAGAATATCCTTTTAGTGGTCCACTACTTTCTGCTGCCATTAGGAAGAATATCCTTTTAGTGGTCCATTACTTTCTGCTGCCATTAGGAAGAATATCCTTTTAGTGGTTCACTACTTTCTGCTGCCATTAGGAAGAATATCCTTTTAGTGGTCCACTACTTTCTGCTGCCATTAGAAAGGATATCCTTTTCTTCATTTGACCACTACTGAGCTAGATCTAAAGAAAGATGGAAAATTTTAGACACACCAACGAAAGTACTTCCTTCAGAAATCTCTGATGAACGATCATAATATTTTAGAAGAAAAAATTCTTTAGACTATCTTCATTCTTATGAATGCTATAGACGGTTCAGATTCCCTCTCCATATAGGAAAACAAGCATAAGTTATAATAGAGAACGAATGAATAATATCACTTGCATCTCTACTTTTCTCTTTATTTCTATGGTGTTTTTTTTTCTTTTATTCATTTATTCTGTCTGTGTGTGTGTGTATTGAAGAAAAGTGGAATCATGGCCCTACTGTAAGAAGCAAGGAAACAGTTTCATTCGATTACCCAGTTTGATGTTCGAATATTTCTCTGCTGTTCAAAACAAACTTGACGAATAAATATTTTTAAACAAGGTAGGCAAGATTACCATTGTAATTTTTATCTCATACAAGAGTATAAAAGCTTTAAGTATTCTCAATTGAAATGAAACTTGGAATTGATAGCATGAAGTTGATAAATATTTTGTTAAAGGGAAAAAATGACGCAACCGCTATAATTACAATATGGAAGACCTTAGAATTTATTTCAGCAAAAAGTATGGAATTATATCTTATTTGGAGAAGCATGAATACTGAACATCACAGTAACATCTAAATACAGCCAAGCCAACTTCATAAATCTACACATAAGAATATATGAACTCTTAAATTAAATAAAGTATAATTATCAAACTGATCTTCTTTAGACATAATGCACAATCACATAATTACTATATGAGGTATTATGAAGTAAACTAGCCTATTAAGCTCGAAAACTGGTTGGAGTTGCACTTGAAATAAACTAGCACTTTATTTCTATATAAACGTCTAAATTGGTCTGCTGTTGTACACTATATTATAGAAGTTTGAACCTCTACTTTTCTTCATATGTAAATTCTTGCACACGCCTCGTTTATATATTCATAAGAATTTTCATCTGATTTTGTGCCACTAATTATAATGTGACATTGTTATGCTTTCAACTACATACCTAACTTTGGTATACTAAACCTTTAATATCACTTTGTTTATGACACATGGGATAAACAGCTAAAGTTCAGGGATATTCAACTCTAATTTTGATATACTGTCCAGAGTAAAATAAGCATCACTAGCATATGCCGCTTATATATGGTTATTTGCAACCGAATAACAGGATTGACTATGACTCTTATATACCACCTCGACAAGTTAAAGTACAGAATGTATTCATCCCTCAGCCCGAATCCTGGACCACTTTTCAATCCGTAATCCAATTCTACCAATGACATTTAAGGTCTGGTGGTTAGGAAGCTCGACTGGCAATCGGAGGGTTGAGGGTTCAAATCCCTGTCATCAACATATTAGCCCTTTCAGCCGTCTGGGCGTTATAATGTGATAGTCAATCCCACTATTCCTTAATAAAGGAGTAGCTCAAGAATTGGCAGTGGGTAATGCTGACTAGCTGCCTTCTCTCCAGTCTACCACAAGAAAACTAGCGCAAACGGCCGTCGTGTAGCTTTGTGCAAAATTCATACTAAACCAATGACACTAGTAACAGTAATGCCATATCTTTAGATTATTTCATTTGGATTATCTGGTACAATATAGTGCCAAGTTCAGTCCATGTAACAATAACAAATCGATTTATAGCTTCGATAACGTTTAACACATGCTAAGTTCGCCTTGGTGTAAGTTTCAAGCCTAACTTCACAAGCGTTTCACATAACCTCAGAAACACGCGTAGGCCTAATAAATTAATAAAGATTAGCAGAAATTTCCTCGATTGATAACAAGCTTGACTAGCTAACATATTAGATTCATCTTTTTCTAGTTAATAATCACTCAATTTGCAACACACTAACTTCTCATTCACTGATTCTTGTATTTATAAACAATGCACCAATTCACGTCGGAATATTCGTCGGATTTTCTCAATTATTACATTATAGTCACGATTAGCAGCTTCCTCTAGTAAACATGTATATTAAATCGTTAAAAATTTAGCTTACAACACTGTTCTATATATATACAAAAAATTGTCTACTATAAAACAATAAGGCATGTATTTTTATAGCAAAGCCACATCGGGCTATCTGCTGTGACTACCGAGCTGAATCGAACCTCTGGTTTTAGCGTTGTATGTTCGAAGACTTACCGCTGTTCCAGCGGGGGACAAAACATTAAGGAAAAATGTGGTATAATGTTTTACATCTGATGCACATTAATTGCACATTGTTTAGTAGTTTATTGTTCAAGTGATAAGTGTGGTGTTATAACTGATAGTACTGGGTTTATCGCAAGCACCAAATATCTTAAGAACAATAAAATACTTTGATAAATAATCATCAAGATTACGTAAGTAACGATCTGTGACCTCTCGAAATAAAATCCGCTATACAAATATTCAGAAAACTAGGAACGAAATGGCAAACTTTGCACGTAAAGAAGAAACTAGTTAGTTGTGTTTTAGTATCGCAAGAGTTAACGACACTTTAGTTTAAGTAGAAACGACAGACTTTAGAAATATTGTGTTCATTTTTAATCGATATTTGTTAACTATTCTTTTCAACCGTATGTTACAAGTTGTCCTCCAGGCGTATTGCTGGATTTTCTTAAAAGCTAAAATGTTTTATCTAATTAGAATGTTAAACCAATTCTAGAAATAAATTATTATTTAGACTACGATAAGACGACCGAAAATTTGAGTATTTTGACAAACCAAGAGACTCTGATGCGCAATTAAAGTAAAGCTTTCGAATAGTTACAGAGTTACCATATTAACGTTCATATACTTTTCAGGTTACTAATAGAACTTCAGAAGTTTACCTTGGCCAAGTTACGCGGATAAATTGAGACTCAAAGCAGAATTATCTGAAATCCTGATTTTTGTTTATAAACATATTAGCTGTTTAAATCCTGGAAGAAGAGGACTTTATCAAAGCCAGCTTTCATACTCTGAATAACTTTTTCTTTAGAACCTGGTGGCTAACAATGAATAGAAAAAAAGTTTCTTTTTTACGAATAAAGGCCATTGTTTATTCACAGTAAAAGCAAACAGCTGGCTGACAGTTCTGAAAAGGTTACTATAGGTGTTAATATTCTTGTTTCCAAAAGTGTCGCCAGCCTGAAAGTTACCTATGAGCATAACTGGTCACATAACATATACACGTTGCAAGAAAAATAGCGTGTTTTCAAAAACATGATATGGACTGTTGGTTAGAATATTTAACTCGCAATTTGCCAATTGAGGGTTTGAACCCATCATCGAACACACTCGTCCTTTTAGCGTTGAGAGCGTTAGCATTTAAAGTCAATCCTATTTTCGTTGGTAGAGAGAATCTCAAGAGTGGGTGGTGTTGAGTTGCTATCTGTCTTCTCTCTAGACTATTACTTCTAAATTAAGGACAGCTAACGTAGATAGCTCTTGAGTAGGTGCTTGCCAAATTCTAATTAACAAACATGTGTTCTAGAAACGATATGTATTGTGAACACGAACTAGTACACGCTATCATGAATAAATGAAACTAGTGAAAATTACACTAGTTAATATTATACCGTGAATTGTACATGGCACGTAAAGGGTGTGTTGATTAAAACTACAGACAAAATGTATCGTACTGCGAATAATGCAAGGACATAACAAGGGTCAATATTTAGCAATCACTAACAATGTAAACAAAATGATAATTCCTAAAAAGGAAGGAGAGGTGAACACTGAACCTGGTCCTCTCTGGTACAAATCATGAACCGAATCCTGATAAAAAACTAAGTGTAAAGTAAACGAACGGATCGGGATATTACCAAGATTGTCTCTAAAGACAAATGTTTAAAAGATGTTTTTTTAGCGACAGAATGATCTTGTTATATTGAAGTTTGCAAGAGCAAAAAAATGTAAGTTAATTTTTTACCAATATAGAAAATGTAATAAAAGTAATCCTATAAAACATTTCTATGAAAAACGAACATGTTAATAAGTCTTCATCAACACATAAATTCTGCATAAGTGAAAAATGCTTTCTATTCCTTATCTGTCTTGGTTACCCTTTGACTACTCGAGCAGGGCAAAACTGACTCGGCAAATGATATATACTATATAATTTAGTGTTTTACATCCTTCTTCGCCAGGATTTCCCCTTACAATTGGCAAGTGAAACCCACATCAAATAGGAAAATATAACATTATTCTGGCTTTTATTGTTAAATTTACCAGTTTCTGAAAGAAAGTGAGACTCCACTAGTTAGTGAAGTATAATATAGTATTAAAAATAAGGTAATAATAATAATATAACACCTTGATATACAAAATATCACTTACAAATATTTATTCCCCCATCTAAAAATAAATAAAAAAGTAGTAAGCTATCATTCGATTCACTTCATGTCGCTGAGCTATACTGGTTTCGGGTGACTGCACCCCTCATCAGTAGTCCTGGATAAAGATAAATCGAAAAACAAAACCTCACTTCTTAAAGTGATGAACTGTATAGTAAATTTATGGTGTTCTTACCTTTTTTTTAACTCACCATATTGAACCTGTGTTTATATGATATAGGATTTGAAATATATGTGTAATTCAACAATAAAAGATTGGACTTTGTATTTGTTTTAATATATTAAGCAATTAGCGTGTTTAATAAGATGAAGAAATAAATTAATAGCGTCACTGCTAAATAATATAGCATATATTATATTATATCAATATATCATTTAAATACAGGTTTACCAATGGTGACTAACACAGAACTATAAAAACCAAACGCATAGCATCATATCTTACTTTAATGGCAATTTTATAGCACAAAACTTTCACCCAACTAGCAATACTGGCTTAACACAAAGAACTTGCTTATTTATTTCAATGAAATAATTTCAAACTGACATAATTTACCTTAGACTCCATTAGAAATATCTTCTCCATTTATTTAACTTATTCAACGCTACGATGGTACACATACCAAGTCTACCCTCACGACAGTTGGCAAGCTATCAGTATACAGTCATGTGAAAATGTTATGACACCCTATGAAAGCCTATGTATTTTTGTAACATTTTTGGATATGTAGATATTTAATTCAACTTTAACAATACTGAGAGATAGGAACATAACTAAACAATTAAAACTGAAGAAAAGACTTTTCAAGGTCTTCTGTAAATGTAATTCTACAAAAGTGCATATTCTAACTGAGGAAAAAGTTAGAACACCTTACCCCCTAATAGCTAGTGTTACCCCCTTTGGCTGAAATAACTGCAGTGAGACGCTTCTTGTAGCCATCTACCAGTCTCTGACATCGGTCTAAAAAAAGGTTTGCCCCACTCCTCAATGCAGAATTCTTTCATCTGTGAGATGTTTGAGAGGTTCCTTGCATGTGCAGCCAGTTTCAAGTCACCCCACAGCATCTCAATGGGATTAAGATCTGGGCTTTGATTCGGCCATTCCAGGACTCTCCATTTCTTAGTTTTCAGCGAGTCCTTGGTGGATTTACTGGTATGTTTTAGATCATTGTCCTGTTGCAGGGTCCAGTTCCGCTTCAGCTTTAATTTTCGTACAGATGGTCTCACATTATCCTCAAGCACCCTCCGATACACAGTAGAATTCATAATGGATTCTATGATTGTGAGCTGTCCAGGTCCTGCTGCAGCAAAGCAGCCCCAAACCATGATACTTCCACCTTCATGCTTCACAGTTGGTATGGGGTTCTTTTCCTGGAATGCTGTATTTGGTTTACGCCAAACATGTCCTCTGTTCTGGTGTCCAAATAATTCAATTTTGGACTCATCTGTCCAAAGAACATTATTCCAGAAGTCCTTGTCTTTGTCTATATTCTCTCTGGCAAACTTCAGTCCGGCCTTGATGTTTCTTTTAGAGAGCAAAGGTTTCCTCCTTGCACACCTCCCATGCAAGTTAAACTTGTGCAGTCTCTTTCTGATTGTAGAGGCATGCACTTTCACACCAACAGTAACCAGAGCCTGCTGTAAGTCCCGTGATGACATGTTAGGGTGTTTGAAGACCTCTTGTAGCATCTTGCGGTCTGCTCTCAAGGTGAACTTGCTTGGATGACTAGACCTGGGCATATTGGCAGTTGTTTTGAAAGCCCTCCACAAGTTGACTATTTTCCGGACAGTGGAATGGCTGATTTCAAAATCTTTTGGGATATTTTTAAATCCCTTACCAGACTCATAAGCTGCTACAATTTTCTTTCGGAAGGCCTCAGACAGCTCTTTTGCTCTCACCATGGTGCTCACTCTCACTTCAACAGTCAAGAGCACATCAAACTAAATGTCTGAGGTTTAAATAGGGTAAGCCTCATTCAAAATGCTGAGTAACGATCTTCTAATCATGTGCACCTGGTGTGCTACACCTGTGTGTGAGTTAAGCCATTTTAAGTGGGAATAAATGTGGGGGTGTCCTAACTTTTTTCTCAGTTAGAATATGCATTTTTGTAGAATTACATTTACAGAAGATCTTGAAAAGTCTTTTCTTCAGGTTTAATTGTTTAGTTATATTTCTATAATCTTTCAGTATTGTTAAAATTAATATTAAATATCTATATATCCAAAAATGTTACAAAAATACACAAGCTTTCATAGGGTGTTCTAACTTTTTTCACATGACTGTACATTATAAACCTTCTTTACTAAAGGTACCCCGGTGGGACAGCAGTAAGTCTTCGAAGTTACAACACTAAAATCATGTGTTCGATTCCCCACGGTGGACACAGCAGATAGCCCGATGTAGCTTTGCTGTAACAAAATACACATCCTCTTTACTAAAGATTCGTCTGTGAATATACGAAATCAAAATGCGGCTCAGAATTTCCTAATATGATTAAAAGGCCTTTTTTTCATGTTCAATTTAAAAATACGTTTCTCAAATTTCATTTTCATATTCCTAAGACCTACTAAATTAATATCAAACCTCTCTTTTTTTCATAAAATTTTCTCTACCTTAATACCAAACGGACTCAGCTAATTGGTATTAAGTTTATATTATTCTGTTGATTTTGGGTATGTCTCAGTTCGTCTTATATATATGTATATATCTTTACTAGCACTCTAATAGCATTGTTTTTAATCGAATAGTAAAAGACAAATATTCATGATGATGAGAAACCCACCTAAAGTAAAAATCTATTCTCCAGATGGCTGGTATGGGTATTAACACTTTAATTAGAATAAAATACAGAACAGAGTTTCAACCTTCTTCAAGAAAGTCGAAACGTTGTTCTGTACTTTATTTTAACTAAAGTATTAATACCCATACCAGCCGTCTTGAGAATAAATAGAAATACTCAATTCCAATTATTCCAAACATTTTTATGAACACAACTTTTCTTTTTCCGAGCATTTTAACGTCTTCAAGTTCATTTACAATTTAAAAGTGCTTCGACAGTAATTTTCCAATACAATTTGTTATTTATTAAGTTATTATTATCCTGAATCTTCACAGAGGTAGTAATATGTTATCGTGTACCTCAGAATACTGACTTTAAAACAAATAAAGTACTAGTTTGGGATCTTAAGACAATACTGGTTTGAAAATCATAATACACACCTAATGGAACAATTAAAAGCAGTTAACAAATAATTCTGTTTGAACGTCTATGGGTGTTTCATATGGTTTGGCTCTTATTGAGAATCTCAAAGCAATAACGGTCTAGAACAAAACAAGCTACGTATTATAAAAATCGAGGATTGTGACCTGAATTTTGTAACACACCTAATATGCCATGAACAGTTCATGCCGAGCGCGATAAGGCATGCGCTCGTAATCTGAGGGTCGCGGGTTCGCATCCGAGTCGCGCTAAACATGCTCGCCCTCCCAGCCGTGGGGGCGTTATAATGTGACGGTCAATCCCACTATTCGTTGGTAAAAGAGTAGCCCAAGAGTTGGCGGTGGGTGGTGATGACTAGCTGCCTTCCCTCTAGTCTTACACTACTAAATTAGGGACGTCTAGCACAGATAGCCCTCGAGTAGCTTTGTGCGAAATTCAAAAACAAACAAACAAGAATACAATTATTTCATTATGTACTTCTGAAATAAAGCAAAAAATGATTTAATATATCATTCCACGGGTTTACAATACCATACACAATCTGCCGAACAAGCCAGTTTGTAATAGTAAAAAAGACTTATTAAATGTTTATTTCTTAAACATTCACTTCAAGTTTATTATATCTCGGGGCGTAGTGAGAGGTGAAGGAACCAAATGAACACTCAAATATTCTAGAAAAGTCTTAAAGGTCTACTGTTATTCTGCTTTAATTTTTACTATACACACTATTTCTGTGTAAGTAACTTAAGTTTTTTGCGGATAAGAAAAAGTTCAGTTTCTTCTCAGAAAAAGATCCTTCGAGCCCCAACTCTGTAGATCTGGCTACGCCCCTCTACATACAGATACACCTACATGAATGTGTATATTGACATCAATTTAGTTATTTTTATTAATTAGTATCATATATTTGCTGCAAAATATATTTTGTAACTAGCTTTCTTCAATCCGTTGTAAAACGACGGTTGGGATTCTGTAAACAATAAATAAAATGGAACCCTGCTTTTCCTTCAACCATACTTCCCTCTATACAATTAAGATAGTTGTTGACCCTCTAAGCTGATGTGACCTGATGTATATATAGTTTTGTTGCTAAGCGACAAAGACGAACGGAGCGTTACCGAAAGACAACTGGCTTTTATATGGGTTAGATAGTGTTAGTTTCCATGGAATGACCAACCTGCATTACCATATCAAACAAACATAACAGCTAATGTTTCATAGCAAGCATAGTTGTAACACAACCCATGTCTCTAACTGTTTATTTATATAACAGATAAACTCTGTTAGTCTCAATGGGATGCCCAACCAGCATTACCACATCAAACATAAGAACTAATGTTTCGTAGCAAGCACAGTTTTAACACAATCCATGTCCAGTTTTTTTTAATAATAATTCCGCGTGCCATGCATTAACCATTTACTAATACGCTGTTTGTACTCTTATATTCAAATATTCGAGCTACCAAAGTCACAAGAAATCAAATGCATCAATCAAAACAAAAATAAAATTAACTTGATCTTTGTGAAAAACACGAATAAATACGTAATCGTTTGAGTGTCTTAAAAAGAAAAGACCACGAAACAGCAATAGAATGACAAGAAAAATAACAATATTTTACAGGATTGTGATGTCACTAGCAATATTCTGCCTTTTCGAAGACTAGGAGAAAAAAGAAACGTTTCTGCACGAAATCCATGTTAATACCAAAATAGTTCAGATATGTCACAGATAAAACAAATTGTAAATGAGGATTTTGGAAGTAATAGTAATAACATAGTAACGTTTAACATTGTATATACACACTACTCTGCAGGAAATTCCTACTCTACCGCCATTAACGTTGAGGTATTTTTAGATATGACAACTACATAGGTCAAAGGCATTTCTTGTACCGCCTTGCGTGAAGATCAACACCATCTACTAATAGTTTAGTGATGAAGCTGTTATCATGTAGCATAAAAAACGACACCTAAAATAGCGCCTAACTCTTCAAGGATACAACTATGATTATATGTGACAATTTTAGCCTATGCGTTACTTTTGTAATTTTATTATTTTCAGCATCTTATGAGTAATTATGTAACTTCAAGAATTGAGGCTTTGCTCACGTGATCCCACTGTAAGTTCTATGACGTGTTAGTAACGCATGTGAAGTAAGCTAGGAACACCATGAAAATGGCAGAACAAAATGACGAATCCTTCAAGTAATTTCCTTACCGAACTTAACTAACCGAGACAAATATTAACACGTAAAACATCTTGACACATCTTAAAGTGAGACGCAACAAGTTACAACAGAACTTAACAGTCTCTAAAATATAATAGTTAAAATGAAATTGTCATTTGTTGGTAGGTTCTCATAGAAGAGTTTCGTGTGGATGTCAGATTTCAGATATAGCCCTTCGTTCATATAACTAGATCTACTACCCTATTATTCCAATACTCACCACAGCTTCCAAACAAGCAAGAACAAAGAAACCTGTTTTGAGCATGAGAAAGAAGGAGTAGCTTAAGGCATCAAAATTTCAAATCGTTTTTCATGAATAACTTGCGTAATTAACTATTAAAAATTTCAAGGACTTTAATCTGTAGAACTAATCGTTCGTGAACGTTAATGTGATTTAAAATGTAGGAATGAACACAAAGGGAAAATTATTGAGATAAAAATCGAAAAAACTGAAGAAAAAATAAGTTTACAGCTTCTAGTGTCGAGTATCATTTATGCATTTCTTTTTCTTTCTTTTTAATGTGCATTAATATTAAAGTATAGATTGTTCTGAGAGAAAATTGGTATGGTTATTTTTGACAAATGAAACTAAATTTTGACAGTTATTTTTTTAATGCATTTTGTTCGTCGTTAATAAGCTATACGTTTGAGCTGAAGTACATTTTCTTGATAACATACTGAACATACACAACTTGCAAAAATATACCACTGTCAATTAAATACTCGGAGTACGTACTTACATGGGAAATCCACACATCTTCCCGATACTTTTCATCTTCGGTTCTAAAACTAAAAAAAGGACGATGGCTTTGACAATTTGTATCTAAACTCTTTCGTCTGATGCTAAATACATACACTGTAGGACTAAAGCTGGTTGAATTTGGCCTCTTATTTTATACAATATATCAATAAACTTGACAATGTGATAGATGAGTTCTTTGTAGAATTACCTGCAGCTGTACACGTACCTCCATAATACTAATACACACATGTACACACTTGTGTTAGCAGTTTTGCTTTGTTACGTCACGATTGCGCGCTCACCGTAAAATCCTGACTGGGTATTAAATAAAAGCAGAACAACTTTCTTATGGCCCTGTAAGTGATTGTTGAAAGTGGCACAGAACCGGTTTTGGTGAAATAAGAACAAAATCTAGTTGTTGGAGAAAGTGAAAGACTTGACCTGTTTCGATGTAATCACACATAACTAGGCCTAACGTCCCGGCGAGAAACACTCTCACTACCCCACTTTCTTATGACCCACTAGAAATCTAAACTTCTTTCTATATTGCTGATAGCAACCACCGACTACGACTAGGCTAGGCCCCTTGCTTGTCGTGGGAAATGAGAGATACGCTACGACCACGTGACTTTTTCTCTCTAGCTGCCACGCGGCGCTGTGTTTTCTTTTTTAGGGCATCCAAAAGAGGTCCGTAACTTTTTACCACTTTTCTCTCTCTTTTCCAGAGTTGTTTTGACTATTTTAAACCGTTGATATATTTTTAAAAATTAACACGAGGTAACTGTATGTGTTTGTTAGTTATAAAAGTAAAAGAAATAAGATTATGAAAACACACCACGACATTGTGATCGAAATGAAATGTTATGCTTAAAGACTGTACGAAAACAAAAAAACTAAAATAACACAAAGTGACTTATCTGACCTAAATATAAAAACATTTGATTTCACGTACATATAGCAACCTAAACGCTATTTTATTTTTCTGAACAGCTTCTGTGGTAACTTGAGGACTAAATACCAGTACATTAGTCGTGTAAGTGAAGTAAGTATCAATTTACAGATAAGATAAACCGTAAAATTACCAATCTGTAATCATGTAAATTAGCATCCTTATAAGGATCGAAACGTAAAATAATTTGACTAAATTATTTTGTCTAACATTATGCATTTTACTGACTAAAGTAGTGTCAAAGTTCATATCACGAGCAAACCAAAGAAGTACCAAGTTTTTTTAATTTAATGGTTTTTTTCAGTTTATCTAAATAAACATATATGCTAAAACACATCACTTCCCAATTAATTTGTCTATCTATCTAATCATGTTTCTCTTCTCACTTAGTATTTACACAGTACATCACACGAGGGTTATCTACGCTAGGCATCCCTAATTTAGTTGTGAAAGACTATAAGGAAGGCAGCTAGTTATCACCACTTACTGCCAATTCATTGGCTACACTTTTATCAAGTGGGATTGACAGTTACAGTATAACGCCCCAACATCTGAAAAGACAAAGGTGTTTGGTGGGATGACGATTCGAACCCCTAGACTGCGAATCAAGTTCTCTACCCCACCTGGCCATGTCATACTACAAGATAAGAAAATAGTTTTAGATGTGTACAAGTAGTATATACTGTTTTTCAGTTTATACAGTTTGTAATCTACTAAGTTTATAGTTATGTTAGTTTACAATGACCGCAAACAACACACAGATTAGCTATGATCAATCGCAGCACTAAAAGTAAGATGGCATGTCGCCCGAATCTGGGTTGACTAACCATCAGGCCATGCCTAATTTGAATTTAAAGCAACCAACCACACAATAAATAACCTTAGTATTCTGAAAACTGTTTAATATCGAAGTCCAGCTCAATGAAAGATCCAGCTCAATCTGCATTTTGATCAACGTGTGTTATCGGGTTATCCTAGTTTCGTTGAATTCCACTTTTCATTAGTAACACTGAACACAAGTTAACCAAAAAGAGATAAGCTGGATTTATATCACGGTATCAAACATACTGTTAGTGTTAACGTGCTTTGTAGTCATTATGAGAAAAAACTTTACAATGGACAGGTGAAGTGAAGAAAAAGTGTCACTGGCCTCTATTCAGTTTTTTACATTAAATAGGCCTACATGCCAAATATATCTCAGTAATATATATGTTTTGTTTACAAATTTTGAAACGTATGTTTCAATAAACTGGCTTGGTAAAAAGAACATTGAAATATTATGCCACAAGTTGATTTTTTCTATTAATAGCTAAATGACTAGATAAAAAAACCTTAGAAAAGACAGTTTTAATTATTCCTGCTTTAAGTCGGTTGATAAGTATATTTGACAACGATTTACGATAGCTGCCTTATGTCATTTTATGGAGTTACATTTGTTCTGCTCATGGGAGGAAATGTTTTAGTACTGCACCACTAATGCCCTTATATTGAGGACCAGATGATAAGTCAAAGTTATATTGAATAAGAATGACCAATCAAGCAGGTAGTCGCTATGGGTAAATTTTACATTTTGTTAGCAAACGTTAGTTAGGTTTAAACTTTCGTAAACAAAATCTTAATCGAGTTAATTGACGTGAAGACATCTTGAGAAAAAAATCTGTAAATAAATGCAACCGTCTTGCGTCTAGAAATCAAGTTTTTAGCTTAAATGAAGATTTAGTACAATTTTGTATAATGCATCATGTCTACTATATTTATTTTGTGGCTCAAACTCAGTTTCAGCCAAATTCGTCATGACTTTGCGATTTATCCTACCGAACCTCCTGTTATAAAGTGAACCCACCTGATACGTTTCATCATTTTACCTTGACATATACATAAAACCAAGACAGGTTTTGTAAATTGTTTTTTCCCAACTTACTGTCACGATTTTCGTTGTGTAGTTTTAGGTATTTACTTGAGCCCGATGTGTTTTTATATTGATGAGCATGCTTTTTCTTTTATAGCAAAACCACATCAGGCTACCTGCTGTATCTATCGAGGGAAATCGAACCCCTGATTTTAGCATTGTAAATCCGTAGACGTGCCGCTGTCGAAACGCGGAAGATTAATATACATAATAAAAGTGTTTAGAACATAGTGATTTTAAGGTTTCTTTGATACACAGAAACCTGAAGAGTTTAACATACTTCGTTAACAAAGGGCCCGGCATGGCCAGATGTGTTAAGGTGTTCGACTTGTAATCTGAGGGTCGCGGGTTCGAATCCCGTCGCACAAAACATGCTCGATCTTTCAGCTGTGGGGGCGTTATAATGTAACGGTTGATCCCACTATTTGTTGGTAAAAGAGCCCAAGAGTTATCGGTGTGTGGCGATGACTAGCTGCCTTCCCTCTAGTCTTACACTGCTAAATTAGGGACGGTTAGCGCAGATAGCCCTTGTGTAGCTTTGCACGAAATTCAAAAACAAACGAAATTGGTTAACAAAAGTAAATTACAAAAACATCGAAACAGATTAAAGATGCAACTTGTAACCAAATACTTTAAATATTATCCGTGAAAAATTATGTTTTTACTGAGAAATATTCTAAACAAGTGACTTTTTAAATGGAACTCTTTGAGTGCGTGAAAATTGTCATTTTTAATTCATCTTATTCTGTTCTTGGGTCTCCTGTGGGTAAGCTGTAAGATTATGGATTTGCAACGCTAAAATCTGGGACGTGATTTCCTGTGATGGACAAAGCACATATAACTCATTATGCAGCTTTGCGCTAAAACAAAGAAACAACCTTTCATCCTAATAGCTGTATTTCCGTTAGCCTGCTTTATCTTAAAGATTCATGGACGTTAGTAAATAAAAGACAGTTTAAGCGTAGCATTTTGTCATGGTTTCAATAAAGCAGTCAGAAAATAAAACTAGCCAAATTCAAGTATAAACAGAATTTAAAAAAACCAAAACATATTGATCTGAATAGATAGGTAAACAATTTATAGCATAAAGAAAGTGTTGTTGATGGTCTATTTGTCTTGGTCTCTACTTGAAGACAGAGCAATGTTCTCTACAAACGCAGTGGATGTGTTTTCTTATAGCAAAGCCACATCGGGCTATCTGCTGAGTCCACCGAGGGAAATCGAGCTCCTGACTTTAGCGATGTAAATTCGAGAAACGTAGTATGTTATACCACTATTCACACTCTTCTTTATGCCTGTAAATCGTTGATTGCCAACTTGACTGCTTTACTTCGAAGACATACAAATCTTTACAAATACATAATCAGGACCAGCAGAACTGCAAATGAAAAATGTTAAGTCATATCGTTCATACAAAAGAAAATAGTATCCTTTTAAAGTGAACATGTATGCGGCCAAAGCAATCAAAAGCATTCGGATTATTCCGTCTATCAGATGTATTCAAAGTAAGAAATGTAAAACTCGAAGTCAAGCTACAGATTCAATATAAGTTAGGATCTGGGCACTAGAGCCCACAACGTCCCAGATTCCACTGTCACGAACCGTTTATAAGCAGTTGTGGGTATGATAGTTGCCCCTAAAAACATACCAATTGAATAATATAAACAATCCTCAATTTCTAACAAAAATTATCACCTAACTACTTCCTTCATAGAACAATATTTATTACATATATTAAGCATGAACGTTTTCCTCAACAGCAATACGAATATGTAGACAATAACACTATTAGTATTTTGTTATGTACTGTGAGTACCATTGGTATTTTGTTGTGTATTGTGAATACTATTGACATCTTGTTATGTACTGTAAGTACCATTAGTACTTTATTCGGTACTGTAAGTGCTATTGGTATTTTGTTATGTACTGTGAAGTACTATTGCTTTTTATTTATGTACTGTAAGTTCCTCTGGTAATTTTTATGTACTGTAAGTAGTATTGGTATTTTGTTCTGTATTGTGAATACTGCTGGTATGTTGTTAGGTGCTGTGAATGCTATTGGTATTTTGTTATGTCTGTGAATACTATTAGTACTTTTTCTGTACTGTAAATATTATTGGTATTTTCTTATGTACTGTAAATACTACTGGTATCTTGTTATGTAAAGTAAATAACTTTGGTATCTTGTTTGTACTGTAAATTTGTTGGTATTTAGTTCTGTATTTTAAATACTTTTGAACTGCTTCAGAATGCTATCAAACAAATATTTCTCTTTTAGCTCTGAAACAACATTGGTGCAGTTTTAAACTTTACTACTCACACTTCTGATACACCTAAATAGTTTAGATGTAAAATGGATTGCTTAAGATATCCTTCAGTTACAAAATATCGAATACCAAGAATATTCGAAACAGTTTCTGTCACTGTAAATACAAGAAGAAAAAAGGAACCAATATCAACATAACCCTAAATGAGACACAACTATAAAATTATTTTAAAATACACAAAACTGTAAAATTATTAGTTTTTAAAAACACTAATACTGTACATTAACTGTGATTTCAAAATGTATACACCATGCTCATTTTACATTTTGACAATTTAATACAATATGCAAGACTTAGAGTTACATTATGTACATCATTCAGCTGTCTGTACTTCATTTGCAACCACAACAACGAATAAGAAACACAATCTTTAACAAAGATGACCTGAACTGTTAAACATTTGTTTTATTCTTGTATAAAGTAAAATGCAACGTACCTTGTCCTGAGTAAATAAATGTAAGATAGATTAAATTAAGTAAGGTATACTAATTAGATTGTTAAGATATTAAAGCAACTCTAAGATCTTAATTATCTAATGTTTAATTGGATAATGAAGATCTGCTTTCAACACAACTAAAATATTTCGACAAAGCATTGCATGGCTAGTTCTGAGCACTAGTTCTGGTTTCATAGTTTAAAGCCGTTATTGGGTGTCTAGCTTTACAAATCATGTTGTAACTTTCATAAAAAGCACAACTCCATAAAACAAACTTACAGGATCATGACTCACTGTCTCAAATGCATAAATACAATTCTAGAACATAGACACCGTTGTAGCAGATGTAATTACGTCTGGAATAATCAGAAAACAAAATTAGCTCACAGAAGTGATACAAAAACATGTGCTCAGTTCAAACGAAAACATTATTTCTATGAGACAAAAACAGTCATTCCTAAAACATTGAACTGAACTTGATAATTCTGAGACCCCTTTAGTGATAAAAACAAAACAAATATTTTACCTGTTATTTTAATTTCACGTAATGCGGGTATGAAGTGTCTTCTTTTTTTTTATTGTAGATAAATAAATAACATGTGGGTGATCGAACGAGAAACATTAGGGGAAGTCCATAAATTCCAGTATGTACCAGTGGAATTTTAAGTGCGTAATTCATATAACAAAAATTTCTAGCTTTAACTAACATTTCGCGTTTCAGTTCTGTTGTACATTAAACTGACACTTGCATTTTTTTTAGTGTTGTAGAGGTCATAGGCCATATGAAGCTTATGTAATTTCTTACTGGCTTTCTCATGAAATGTAGGTGAACTTACCAACGTATTAGGAACGTCCCCATTTTACCCATACAAATTATTCGATTTCATATATAAGGCGTGTCTATTTTTTACGTTTAAGAATAGGACCGATAATCCACTCTAATTAAAGGTCATTTCTAAAGAACACGAGTTTGCCAGTGCACAGTTGAAATTATGTAATGATTTAGAAATATATATGCTGATCGTTATATGATCATACCTGGCACATATAAATACTATTTAACTATGTGTTTAATTTGAATGAAATTTGGGTATTATGAAATTAATACTTAAACAATACGTAAATTTTAGATATCTAAAGACTCTGACATTACTATTCTTTAGTTTAAATGTTTAAAACTATTTACTTTGTTTTATATTTGTGTTTTCTCAAATAGTGTCGCAAGTTTCAGTTGTTCCCCGCTAGTACAGCGGTAAGTCTACGGATTTACAGTGCTAAAATCATGGGGTTCGATTCCACTCGGTAGACACAGCAGATAGCACAATGTGTGTAGATAAGAAAAAACGTCTCAACTACTAACATGACGATTTTTCGCAATGTTACGGAAACCAACGCTTCTCTATTTGAGCTGGAGGACAGACTATACAAGTTCAACGGTAGATAAAAATAATTTGAGTTTCGAAGGGTCTTTTTAAAGTTCATTGTGGAGACAGTTACAATTCTAAGAACTTTCGCAAAAATTAACAGCATGAAAATATACTACCAAATAAATAAAATTGAATATGTGGTTAAATTGCATATGTAAAATTACTTTCCCTTTAACTAAAAGAAATAAGTAAACTGCATATAAATAGTGTGTGTATATATATATACACACATACAATTGCTATTTTTAATAATAGATCCTAAATGCAAGTCTGACGCATTTTAGTGATTAGTGTGTTCAGATTGTGAATTCCAGGATTCAAGATTTGCAACCCATTGCTGTAGTAATCCGCTCCATACTTGGGGGTTATGGGTGCGAAACATGAATGATGGTCAAATCCTACTATACGATCAGACAAGAAGTCCAACAGTTACCGGTGTGTGTTGTTGACTAGTTTCTTTTTCTCTAGTCTGTTAGTTTAAAATTGAGGACAAGTAACGCAAGTAACATTTTGTGTAGGTTTGCGCGAAAATTTCGAAACAAGGAAAATTAACTGCGCTGTAAAATAGCTTCATATTTAGTTTCTTATGTTTGGACACAGAAAAACACTCATATTAGATACCAGCATCGCCTAACGAAAGCAAAGAGAGCTGGTAAGTCCATAAATAATATTTTACTGTAATTAAAAAAGAGCGCAGTATATTAGTAATTTTGCAGATGGTACAAACAGTTTATTATTTTATCATCTTCAAAACTTTACATTATGTGTTTGTTTGTAGTTAAGCGCAAAAGTACACAATGAGTTGTGAGTGTTTTGCTCATCATGTATATCGAAACTTGGTTTCTAGCGTTATAACTCCTCAGATGTACCACTATGCCATTGGAGAATAACATGAATTGTCATTCATTTGAGAAAGTTCACTTTAGGTTTTATGTTTTGGGGAACACTTTTTAATTCACTAAGTTTTAAAAAACAAAGTTAGTTTTAGTTTTCGAAATACACAACAAGATTATGAAAATGAAATAAAATTTAGCTCTAATTAAAAATTAAAACGAATAAGTTTCCTTGTAAATCAAAGTTTTTAAAAAAATCTCAAACTTCTAGTTCTCACTTTCTGTAACAAAAATTCCTACTAAATTAGGCCGTTAATGAAACAGTCTAATTCTATCTAACACCTTGCCTCACCCTTATTCAGGCTAGTTTCGTGTAACCGCGGGCGTGAATTCAATTTGAAAGAAAAAATCGTAGGAATAAAACAAGCAAAAAACAGGTTTTAAAATAACTTAAAAGAAGGTCAAACAAAAGGAACTTTCTCTCACGTGACATAACTGAAAGTTTTTTTTTTAATGTGTTAGCGTTTAGTTCTATAACCAATAGTTCACTGTATCAAATAATAAAACGTGTATTCTGTAAAATGTGTCTCATTTGAAAGGCTACAGTACAAGTTCAAGTTTAAAGATAGCATTCATTATGAGATAATAAAATATAACACAATTGTGTTGAATTTTATTCAATCTACATAAACATAGACAAAATGGGACTTCACATGGCAAAATTTATTTAAAATAAGCACAGTTTTATCATTATAACTGCACATCATTTGTATTGATATAAAACACTCAAAACCTGTAGTATAGCTTATACAAGTCTGTCCTTGGGGTAAACAACTTGTGTTAATGCGTTTTTTCTCTCGCTGTTACATTAACAATCTCGTCTCCAGTTTAGTTTAATGGTAGGGGAGGTGTGTGAGATTTAGAATGGGTCAACATGTAAAATATGTCTAGATTTGGATTAACGGATAATATCAGCTTTTTTGTTTTTGAATTTCACGTAAAACTACTCGAGGGCTATCTGCGTTAGCCGTCCCTAATTTTGCGGTGTAAGACTAGAGGGAAGGCAGCTAGTCATCACCACTCACCGCCAACTCTTGGGCTACTCTTTTACCAACGAATAGTGGGATTGACCGTCACATTATAACGCCTCCACGACTGGAAAGGCGAACATGTTTGGTGCGACGGGGATGCGAACCCGCGACCCTCAGATTACGAGTCGCACGCCTTAACCCACTTGGCCATACAAGGCCATCATCAGCTCTTTCCTCATTCATTTACACAGACAAGATATAAGAAAGGTATATAACATAAACACCTAACAGAATGTAGCAGCCAGAGTTTTTATCACTTGCTTTGACTTGTGGGATGAAATTAATATTTAACGGCCATCAGACTAAACTCTGCTTGTACATGAAATAAAAAGGTTATTTTAGAAAAAATACAAAGAAAATTATATACATTATGATCTTTTAAAAATCTTAACTGCAAGTAGTAATTATACAAAACATTATTATTTTATCAAATGTCTTAGCGAAGTACACAACTGTATGTATGCATAAAAAATTTAGCAACCTAGTGCATTTGGGGAAAAGATAATCCCTTCCTTTTCATAGATATAATGTATCTGTCACGTAATAACCCCAGAACAAACAGGTGGTTCAGGGTACAACTTGCACTACATACAGCTGCCCCTTTTCAAAGAGTGATTAGGCTTAAGCTATACAGCTTGTGAGACTAGCAATAACTTCAGAAGAGCAGGTTCTATAACGTGGCACTTTGTATACTAAATGTTCCATATTGTGTAGAGGTATACGTGCTCGGAAGATATAACGTGACTGGCTGTTTGTGCTAAACACATGTCGAGAAACATAATGTCGTTTGAAAACAAATCGTTCGTACTGTCATTGTTTTAAGTTACTGGGCCTACAAAGTTTATCTAACAATTGCCGATTTTATTTTTCGCATAAAAAGCCACTAAAACATTCACATACCCTAAAAAAATTAAGAAACACGGGAGTTTGTTTTATTACTAAAAACAAACATTGTCTTTGTCTGTCCCACATAATTTAGCTTGTTTGTTTGTTTTGGAATTTCGCACAAAGCTACTCGAGGGCTATCTGTGCTAGCCGTCCCTAATTTAGCAGTGTAAGACTAGAGGGAAGGCAGCTAGTCATCACTACCCACCGCCAACTCTTGGGCTACTCTTTTACCAACGAAAAGTCGGATTGACCGTAACATTATAACGCCCCCACGGCTGGGAGGGCGAGCATGTTTGGCGCGACTCGGGCGCGAACCCGCGACCCTCAGATTACGAAGCGAACGCCTTAACGCGCTTGGCCATGCCGGGTCCGCCAGGGAAAAGTTAGGAAGCTTTGCACATTGTCACTGCAAACTTGTTTTATGACATCTGCAGAGAGATAAAACTAGATATTTAGTGAGCTAATTATGTATTTAGAAAAGAGTTCAAACCTAACTTCGTCTGTTTTATTTTCCGTTGATTCTTCCTAAAGGATTTGACTTTTCATAGAATTTATTCCCACCTACACCCCTACCTCAATAGGTAAATTGGTCACTAGATACAAGTCACTCTTCAGAACAGTACAATGTTAGAGAATGCAATAAAATCAAGTTTATTGTCGGTATATTACAATACAGTAAACGTAAATATATCAACAATAGATCATGAAGTAGTAACAAATATGTCATCATCATTTCGGGAATACAGTAGGAACAAATATATTGCCAGTGTATCAAAATATAGCACAAACAAATATGTCGCCTATATCTCATAACACAGTAGGAGAAACATGTCATCAATGTCTCTGAATAAAGTAGAGCAAATATATAAAAACAGTGAGGAGAAAACAGAATACAAATGCCATGCCAGGCCCCCATAATATAGCTCACACATGCGATTTGTTGTAAACATTTTTTTGGCGATGATACGCATGTATTGGATTTTCTCATTTACAGGAAATTGCGCGTACGTGAATAAGTGATGTATTATATTCTCATGATTTGTTACAGATTAACATTTCTAAATAAGTTCTTATCTAATTATTTCATTTGTCTCCAAATAACAATATATAAAATTAATGAGATAAAGTTAGTTAATGAAGAAAGCTCGTTTTGTTTCTAAAGTTAATCATTTAAATATACTCGTTTGCACATCTGTATATTTATATATAATTATTGCTGTTTGGAGTTCAGCATAAAGCTACACCATGGACTAAGTGTACTCTGCCCACCAACGGTATCGAAACCGGGTTTTTAGTGGTGCGAGTCCGTATACATGCAACTGGGAGGGAAAGGTATCTAGGTATAAAATAAAAGTAATAATGAAGCATTTAGCTTTTACGCATTTATGAGCAGTATTTTACGTTTCAAGTTTACCAAGAAAAATATAAATAACGTATATATGTGTATATATGTATTAACACTCCTGCTTTTAAAATAATCGCTTAGATGGTCTTTACACCATTATGTAAATTTAGGAAGTAGCGTGAATAAAATTACACTTGCACATTAGTTAGGTTATGATCTGATGAAAATCAAAATGCAATAAGCACAGTTAGGTTAACTAGCGTACAAGATAAACAAATTGTAAGTTTTCTTGATTATGGATACAGATTGTCCAAATATTAGTCTATATAGACTCTAAAATTCCGCATTTGTGGAGAAACAACAAGTCATTTGTCTACATATTTTACATTGACATTTTAGGTTCGTGATGTATATTATTAGATTTCCGAAGGACAGTCTCTTGAATTACCTCGATGATATCTGTCACAAACGTCGCTCTATAACCTACGTTTATAATTAATTATTTGCTAATAGACTCACCGTTTACAGTGCCTCACGTGTCAGACAGTTCAGTTCATTGAATCTGGTTACACACTCTAAATGCCCATGAATGTGAGCAAACCATATCCACATAAAAGAAAGCTATTCACCATTCACACCTTCATTATTTGTTTGTTTAGAGCAAAGCTACATTGGGCTATCATTTGTGTCTACCACTGAGAATCGAACCCCAGATTTTAGCGTTGTGAGACAGTAAACTTACTGCTGTTCTACAGATGGACCCATTGGCAACTAGTTCATATTTCGTATTCAGTAAAACTGGTAGAATGTAATACTTTCGAAACTAAATACGATGTTAAACTTTCATATGGCCCGGCATGGCCAAGCGCGTTAAGGCGTGTACTTCGTAATCCGAATGTCGCGGGTTCACGCCCGAGTCGCGCCAAACATGCTCGCCCTCCCAGCCGTGGGGGCGTTATAATGTGACGGTCAATCCCACTATTCGTTGGTAAAAGAGTAGCCCAAGAGTTGGCGGTGGGTGGTGATGACTAGCTGCCTTCCCTCTAGTCTTACACTGCTAAATTAGGGACGGCTAGCACAGATAGCCCTCGAGTAGCTTTGTGCGAAATTCAAAAAACAAACAAACTTTCATATACTCCAAAGTTTTCAACTAGCGCAAAAACACATCCACAACTAAAACTTTGGGAAATAGAATCACCTTCTTTCCGCAAGTGAAATGAAATATAATTAGTTGCTGCCCACAGGCTGTCCTTATCGTGCCTACTGCAGTAATCAGGAAACTCATGAAAACAGCATGAATTTTCTATCCCTTACAAGTAGCTATAAAATATTTATAGCTAAAAAAATGTTTGATAATATTCAACCTATAGTAAAGTTTATAACTGTATTAATTAAGGCTTTATTACTTTTAAATTGTATGAGTTGAATTTAGTGTATTAACTCACGATACGAAACACTTTACAATAGAAGAGGGCCCGGAATGGCCAAGTGGTTAGGGCATTTGAATCGCAGTCTGAGAGTCGCGGGTTCGAATCTCAGTCACACCAAACATGCTCGCACTTTCATCCGTGGGAGAGTTATAATGTGATGATCAATCCCCCTAAAAAGGCGGAGGATGGTGATGACGTCTAGTCTTTCACGGCTAAATTATGAATGGCTAACACAAATAGTCTTCGTGTAGCTTTGCGTGAAATTCAAAAATCAAATAAACGTACACTATAATATGAATCCACGAAATGTTTATTGTTTGGTTTGTTTGTGTACTATTTGCTTGCATGTCGAAATCTTCATTTTCATTCTATTTTTAAAGAAGCTAGCTGCTTCGTACGATATTATATTCCCTGTGCTTACTTACAGGTGCCCTCCAGTGGCACAGCGGTATGTCTGCGGATTTACAACGCTAGAATCTGGGTTTCGATAGACCTGGAGAGGAGAGCACAAATAACACTTTGTGTAGCGTTGTGTTTAATTACAAACAAACAACTACTCACAGGCATACAGTATTTCTCTGGACGTACATAACAGCGTTAAGATAGACCTTTCACTCTTATGTATGTATTATTACAACCTAATCTAATAATCTTCCAGAATTATGTCTAACATTTTCTTATCGTCAGTTTTATGTATATACACTAAATAACAAATTTATTAAAATCCATATCTAATAACAGGTTGGATCCTGTTTTACCTGAATCAACCATGACATAAAATGACACAAAACTTAAAAGGTGCTGAAAAATGTCCTGATTGATGTTTCACTATTTAATCAGGCAGAAAACTGTGACATTATTTAAGCTTATCCCACAGATGCATAGCTGGATCAAGATTCAAGAATAGAAGTGGTCACAGGAGATTCCTAAACGTTCTGTCACATTCATCAAACTATGTACACACAAGTTAGTCATTGGTAATGCGAGCATTGTCATCTTGGAAATAGTAGCGTCCCTATTAGGGTACATGTGAAGCACAACTGGATATTCCTGATGAGAAATGGCGCTAACGAAAGCTGTGGTATTCATTATGTCTTCTTAAGGGACCAAGAGTATCAGGATATGCTAGAAAAACATGCCCTAAACCACAACTTCACCACCACCACCATCAGATGAACAAATAGTACCACACAAAAAGGTTCAGATAGTTAGTATAGTTTCTTCAATTCTGTCATATCCTTTCCGTGTAAGACTTGTTGAGCGAAATCACTTTTCACCAATCCTCATTAACCTATTGTCTGTGTTTCTTACACAATTTTACGCGTCTTTTCTTGTTGGTAATTAATTTTAGCACTTTACGCAATGTTCTTCTCTGCCGGAGATGAATGTGGATTATGCTGCGTTAGTTCCTCTTTTTTAATTTTTTTTTTGATGATGGTTGTAATTTACCATCACCTCCAACCACTTTTTTTCTCTTTCTATCACTATATCTTTGTGACCATAATTCTTCTCGCAGCACATTTTTTTTTTATCTCTTGCCATTGCTGATAAACTTAAGTGACTGATGTCTAGGAACAAGTTGTCAATGAAATTGTGTTGGTAAATTTTATAAACTTAAGTGACTGATGTCTAGAAACAACTTGTCAATGAAATTGTGTTGGTAAATGTTACACTTTTTAAATGTTCACTCACTATCTTGTCTCATTCAAACGCTGCAGTATCTTTGTCTTTCCTCATATTTGTTAGATTGAAGACAATGTGTACTTTTCCTAGTCACTGATATTACTGACATATAATGCGTAGAAGCTAAAGTTTAAACGATGAATATGTATGTATGTATATATATACGTAGATACTGAACGTGTCACAAAGTAGGTATGAAATTATTCGGAATAAAGTTACACTATATAGCAGAAAGTACGTGGACACCCGACCATCACACCCATATGTGCTTGTTGAACATCTCATTCCAAAACCATGGAGTTGGTTCTCTCTTTGCTACTATGACATTCTGGGAAGGCCTTTCACTTGATTTTCGAACATGGCGGCGGGGATTCGCTCCTATTCAGCCACAAGAGCATTAGTGAGGTCAGACAGCGATGTCGGGCGAGAAGGCCTGGCTCGCAGTTGGTGTTCCAATTCATTCCAAAAGTGTTCGAAGGGGTTGAGGTCAGGGCTCTGTGCAGGCCAGTCAAATTCTACCACACCAACCTCGGCAAACCATGTCTTTATGGACCTCGCTTTGTGCACTGGGGAATTGTCATGCTGAAACAAAAAATGGCCTTCCCCAAACTGTTGTCACAAAGTTGGAAGCACACAATTCTCTAGAATGTCATTGTATGTTGTAGCATTAAGGTTTCCCTTCACTGGAACTAAATAGCCTAGCTCAAACAATGAAAAATAGCCCCAGACCATTATTCCTCCTCCACAAAATTTTACAATTGGCACTATGCATTCAGGCAGGTGGCGTTCTCCTGGCATCCGCCAAACCCAGATTCGTTCGTCAGAATGCCAGATAGTGAAGCGTGATTTATCACTCGAGAGATGGCGTTTCCACTGCTGCAGAGTCCAATGACAGTGTGCTTAACACCACTCCAGTCGACGCTTGGCATTACGCATGGTGATCTTAGGCTTATGTGCGGCTGCTCGGCCATGGAAACCCATTTCATGAAGCTCCCGACGAACAGTTCTTGTGCTGACATTGTTTCCAGAGACAGTTTGAAACTCGGTAATGCGTGTTGCAACTGTGGACAGACGATTTTTACGCGCTACGCGCTTCAGCACACCGCGGTCTCGTTCTGTGAACTTGTGTGTTCTACTGCTTCTTGGCTGAGCGGTTTTTGCTCCTAATAACAGCAGTTACAGTTGATCGGGACAGCTCTAGCAGGGCAGAAATTTGATGAACTGACTCGTTGGAAAGGTGGCAGCCTACGACAGTGCCACGCTAAAAGTCACTGAGCTCTTCAGTATGACCCATTCTACTGTCAATGTTTGTCTATGGAGATAGTATGGCTTTATGCTTGATTTTATGCACCTGTTAGCAATGGGTGTGGTTGAAATAGGCGAACCCACTAACTAGACTTTTGACTATGTAGTGTATCTTTTTCACCTTTCTTTCTTGACAGTTAAAACTTGTAACAAAACTTTATGGAAACCAAATGCTTTAAAGTTTTTTAATGTTCTAACAAGTGCCAAAGAACTTTCATAACAGGTGGAGGAGCAGATGTATATAAAATCAAAACACGTCCTCCATAACGCTTCCGTCTTTCTGTTGCAAATGTTTTTCATAACGTGCGTAATGGCAGCTTTAGCCTAGTGGTTATCGTCATCGGACTTTGAGTATGGTTCGCAACTTGTTATCGCATACTCAGAATCTGTACTTTAGGTTCGTAGGTAAAATTATAATAGTGACGGTAAAATAGCAATATTCTATCAGACTAGTATATTTCACGAGTTGGCTGTTAATTAGTTATCTTCTCCTTTGTGTATAAGTTTAAAGTTACGGACAGCTATGCGCAGAGAGTTATTGCGTATCTTTGCGTAAAAATTCTAAAAAGTAAACAAAAAATAGTGCGAAAACAAGTTTTCTAAAGACGTAAATAAGTATCTTTTTAAACATAGAAATTACAGCAAGTAAACAAGCGTTTAAAAACAGGTTTTCAAATAAATACATAGTGTCAAGCTGATGGAATTCCTTACGTTCCAAAGTCAACGGATATGTGTCAGGAATAAATATAAAATACTTAAGTTGACTGAATTAAATCAACAACTAGTTTTAAATCCCGTTTCAGAGGTCTCAAAGTATAAGTATTGTTTTGTAGGTATTACAGTTATTTAAACTAATTGAAAACTTTATTAAGATGCCTGGGTTTTGGAACTAAAAAGTGTGTACAGTTGTACATAATTACGTATATTATACGTTTTAAAAGGCTCAAAATGCTGGGCAAAGAACAATTAGTTCGAAAACGAGATGTTCATAGCTAAAAAGAAATGGCTTATAAGGTAGTTAAATAACCAACAAAAACAGGGAACGATCTTCATTGTTCTCTTTTATACAGTACCGTACATTGAGACAAAGTCAAAAACTAGATTTTAGACTACTTTTAAAAAACAGTGGACAGTAAATAACAGGTGAAACATCAAAATATTATTAATCTTCATATTTAGTACTATAGTAACTCAGTAAAAATGTTTGAGTTCAGCAAACAGTTAATGTTTTTGTTGCCTCCCTTTTGCTTTAATAACTGCAAAAAATAGTTTCAAGCATTGTTAGAACATATTTAATCATAGTTCTTTATGATTGTACTCCAAATGTCTCTAATACACTACCATAAAGTTTCTTTAGATGTGGGTTTTGATTTCTAATATTTTTGATCTATCAACTCCCAGTTGGGTTGAGGCCATGGCTATGTGGAGGACATTGCATCATTTGAATGACTCCAGCAACTTCTTTCTCAGCTAAGTATTTTTTTCATAGGTTGGATGAGAAATTGGGGTCAATATATTTTTGGTAGTAAAATCCTTTATCAATAATACGCAAACCACTGCATAAACGATAACGGATCTGTATCTGAAGGTACTTACACTTGTCCATTATTTTATATATTTTGGAAATATCTCCTGTCGCCTAGTAGCAAAACACCTCAAAATCATCATATTGCCTCCTCTATGACTCATGGTAGGTGCTATGGATCGAGGTATCTTTCACCTTTCTTTTGCTGGAAGTACACCCTACGCTTAGAACCAAATATTCCAAACTTCGAACCATCCTACCATAACACCACTTTGCAATCATCAACAGTTCAGTTTTTGTACTTTTCAGCAAAGTTCAGTCCCTTGACAATATTTGGAGATAAAATAAAGTTACTTTTTAATTGTTACACGACCAGATATTTCTTTTTCCTTGAGTCATCTTGATACTGTAGATCTGGACACTATAGTGTCATTTTGTACATCTCACGCTTGAGATAACTGACAGTCTTCTCTCTGTCTCAATAGCTGTATAAATGAAGATACTTGACATCAGTATCATTGAGACTAGATGTTTTGTACATGTCTTTCCTACTTTCAAATTTACCTGTCTCTGTCTCACGATCAAGGGTGTGTGTGACAGTGTTTAGGGAAAATTTCAAGTCTGCAGCAATTTGTCGGAGAGTCCAAACAGCATCATGTAAAGCTTTTATGTGAACTCTCTGCTCTACTGATAATCCTCTTCACGTTTTAGACCGTGACAAAACTTTGTTATATGGTGTCAAAAGAGTTTTTGTCAAGGTTTATTTGTGGAGTGCTATTCTAGCATATACCGGTACAATATGCTAGATTTTTGCTAATTTCTTTCTATATAGTTAAGACACCGTACGGTGTACCCTGACAATTATTTCAGAACCTAAATGGGATCATTATGTTCATTCAAGGAGAATCCGTATGACAAGTCCGTACAAGTACATGGGAATTCTAAGTTGTCAACAGGGATCAGTAAAACATTATCATGCCATGGAAGAATTCGCTTCATAAAATGGAAAGAATGATAAAATATTCTCTTGTTTTAACACTTTTACACAATACTGCATGTCTTATATTCATTCACCATATATAATATTTTTATGAAACTGTTTTTTCTCTTGCGCTACAAATTTAGATGTAATTATCAAAGTCATTCATTTCCATCTCATGCTGAAAAATACAAGCAAATTACACCCACCTTCTTGATTTCTGCATATGTAACTTTAGATAAAAAATACAACATATAAATAACAAGAACAATGAAGTCTGTTCCCTATTATTCTATTGTTATGCAAATATTGTTTACACACACACGTGTCTAATTAATTATGACATTAACTTCCTTGAGTTATATGAGCTTGAAGTGTAGTATAAGTTCCCATTGTTGATGTGGTTAATTATGACATTAACTTCATTGCGTTACGCAGGCTTGATGAATTGTAGTATAGACTTCCTTTTGTTCAAATACAGTATAAATCATTCATCAGATTACTATTTATTCTTAATTAGTGTCATTTGTCTATTTATATGTTTCATTTATATAGATCCCCAGTGGCCAGGCGGTATATTTGCGGACTTACGACGCTAGAAACCGGGCTTCGATACCTGTAGTGGATAGTTCTTTGTGTAGCTTTGTGTTGAACAACAAACAAAACAAACACATGATTTATATAACTTGAATTATAGAATTTAATAACTTTTCATACAGACCAAAAACGCATGATGTTTTCGATGAATAAGCCATTCTCAAACACAAACAAACATTTTCAATGTGACATTACAAGCTGTGTAAATCTTTTGTAATAGTAATTACCACCAAGTCAATGCCATATCAATATTTAGTAATGACAGTCATTGTCTACAGTGCTTAACACTTTAGCTTATAAATGTAATTCTAAAATACAGGTTTTTAAGTTCCTGTCCAGTAGAATGTAAGGAACATGGGTTTTATATCCTTCAATTCAAATGTAGCGAACCATTCTCCAGATTTAGTTTTAAGTTTTTCTAAAAATATCAGTATAATTCATGTGTAACTCTTCATAAAACACTCTCACATAAATTACAATTTCAGTAAATTTACGTTAAGCATGGTCCATGAAATGTTGCATTAACTTCCTCGTCTTAACACGAACTCGATGAAGTGTAGCATTAACTTAATTATATGGTCTTATGTAACTCGGTACCAATTACCAAGCGTTATACAAGCCAAGTGAAAGACAGTATCAATTTTTTTCTTCTCTGTTTTTTTTTCTTTTGCAGGGGAGGGCTGCAGATGTTTGATTATTCATAGGATTAACATATTTGCATTGCAATAGCTTGATGAAGTGTAATATATACTTTCCTGTGTTCACATGTTTGATTAATTTTAACACAAACCTTTTCCCGTTACATGAGCTTGATGAAATATAGTATAAACCTTCTTTTGTCCAAGCATTTGATCAATTATGGCATTAACCTCATAAGGTTATATTAACTTGATAAAGTCTAGTGGGAATTTTTATTTCATCTTACACATCTTTTTGCTTAAGTAGTTACAGGCCTCTTCACATTACACGAACGTGATGAACTTAGAATGAACTTTCTTATGTCAAAAAGGTTTTAATAAAATAATACTCACCTCTTTGGATTAAATGCGATTTTTTATGATGTGTGAAAACATTTTACTTGTGTTACTTGTGTTTATTTAAATATAAATCACTTTGTACAGTAATATTTTACACTTGAATGTCATTTGTCTATGTGCTCATGTTTTCAAACTCTATTTGGTAAATTTAAACAACATTTTGTTAAGTTATTTAGTATCAGCGAAAAATATTAATCTATATAGTTTTAGAATTTTTGTAATTAAGCATAAAGCTACACAGTGGTCTATCTATGCTCTTCCTACCATTCGTATCAAAACGCGATTTCTAGTGCTGTAAGTCCACAGACATACCGCTATGCCACTGAGTGGGGTATACAGGTTTCAAGTAAAGTTTCAGCAAAGATTGTTCGTTTGTTTTAAAATTTCCTTGCAAAGCTATACAAAGGGCTATCTGCATACAGCCTTCTCGAATTTGAAACCGATATACTAAAGGGGAAGGTAGATAGTTAACAGCACCAGCTCTTGGACTACACTTGTCTGCTAAATAATGGAATCTGACTATCATTCTTACAGTAAGTATTTTTGCTTTAAAGGGTTGCAAACAATAAATCCTTAAATTAAAAGTCTAAAAATGTTAACAACAAAACCACGCCCTGTTCTTTATCAAACGTCAGTAACAGTCTTATGTGATGATAGGGCTAAGCTGCGGGAACAGATGTTTTCAAAACTATAACCAATTTACACGTATTTCATTATTTGATTAATATTACAGAGGTAAAAAATAACAATTACATAAACTAGAAGCAAAGAAACAATTGTTAATACAAAAAATACAAGTGTTTTAGAAAAAATAAGTTAATGAAAGCTATTGTGAAATAAAAGCAATAATTAAAGTAATTGGTCGTGAAAGAAAAATTAAACATTTGAAAGGGTAGCCTAAGATTGCCAGATTTTTTACGTATGTGCGGACAGGAATACCTTACAGTAGGTGTCTGTGACATAATGGCGATAAATTCAAACAATAAACGGACTGTACACAATCCATTTGGTTTAAAATAATATATTCAAAACAAGTGAAAGATATGTACAGAAACTCTTTACACTTTAGGCAATCAAAGTTGTATCCACACAGGCGGGTTCATTAACTTGATAAGACGAATTATTCTTATTTATCTCTGTTGTTGCAATGCCACTGTGAGACTAGCTTTAAATATCCGTGAGAATAACCCTAACGATTACGCAATCTACCTTCAATTTCACCAGCTTATCTAGCTCCATCCACCCGTATTTATAACGCGACAAAAATACCTATGACTATCTAGCCATCTAGTAGCAACAATATTACACGAAACAAGAAAAACTTAGAAGCTTTGACTGAGATAATGTCAACAATGTAACAAAAGCCTAGTAAAATAATTAAACTGCACACATAACGTACGACTTCTGCAGAATTACGTAACAAAATTTGTTACAACGATCGATTTTAATATAATCAACTTTTAACACATTTGTTATAAAAATAAATAATCATTAAATATTAAATCACTAAATAAACGAAATAATAATTTTTATAGTTACAACTCATGCGAAAACTTGTCAACAGTACTTTGTTGGATAACTGATAAATATTGCTTCGAAATACAAACAAATAAAGTTGTGATGAAACATTATTCATATTTACATAAACATTAAAATTGAATAGCATTCCTTTATCAAATGATGTTTGTAGGTCAAAATGGACAAGATCTGAGGATTTGGATGTTTCATAACTAAATCTAGTGAGAGTAGCCACAAATGCGAAGTGTGCAAATGAAGGTGACACATTTAAACCAAATATATTTGATTCATAGAGAACTCCCTAAACATTCGATATGTTGTTGCGTCATGCTAAACAAGCAGACATCGATGGAGAATTATGTCTTACTGAAGAAGGATATTCATATAGCAAGATTGTTAAACGATAAGAACCAAACAGCATGTATTTCGAATAATGAAGCCTTCAGTGAAATGGAAAACCTCCCATAGCATTAACAGAGCAAAGAGCTACAGAACCACATTCGAAGATTTGATTTGCTTTCATCCTCAATGTGATTGATTGATTGATTGATTTAGTGTTTTATGGCACAACGCAGCTAGGCTATCTGCGCCAAACGTTCGGTAAAAAGGTAAAAATAAAGTAAATGTAGTAAAATACATAAAAGGAAATGAAGGTAAAACAAAACATCATTGAAAAACAGAAAAAGTATAAAACCAATGTTGACACATAGTCTACAATGTTAGAGAGAAAGCAGAGTAAAAGAAGTTGTAAAGTACTTACTCCAGCAAAATGGTAATGATCATAACCCACCAGGAAGACTAACAGGTAAGTTCAAGAACCACCATCAGTCACCTGAAGTTGGCCTTTCCAGTCCTGGTTCCGGGTTATGTGTCATAGCAGCCATTATCAAAATGTAAAATAATAGAAGGTGTAAAAGACATATAGCAAAATCGTAATAATGAATAGCCAAATGTCCAGTAAAAAGGTAAAAGTAAATTAAATGGAGTAAAATTTGTAAAAGTAAATGAAGGTAAAAAAAACAGCAATTAAAACAGAAAATGGCGTAAAACCAATGTTGACATCCAGTCTACAAAGTTGTAAAGGACTTCCTGTGGCAGAATGGTAATGATCATAACCCGCCAGGAAGACTAACAGGTAAGTATAAAAATCACCGTCAGTCACCTGAAGTTGGTCTTTCCAGTCCTGGTTCTGGGTTATGTGTCATTATGGCCAGTACTAAAAGGTAAAGTAGTAAAAGTGTTAAATGACATGCAGCAAAAGTGTAATAACAACTCGCCAGGAACACTAACGAGTAGTTCAAACGGATTGTTCAAATAGCAGCGTCAGTCACCTGAAGTTGGCCTTTACAGTCCTGGCGTCGAGTTATTTAATGTTCTGGCCATTTTACAATGTCAAATTGAACTAGAGAGAATGAAACTGTGAAAATGGAACCACAATTAAAAAGGTGTAATGAATAAATATGCAACACTTAAATGAGATTAAAAAGATTAATGGCCATTAAAAAACTAAAAACTTTATCAAGGTGGACAGTGTCACCATCACCAATAACACTGTCCAATGTTACAGATAAACCTTGGGAAAAAATATGTTTAAAATATTGCCGTTGTTGAGAATTGTAACGATGGCAAGAAAGTAAAATGTGGCTGATAGTGATTTGAGTGTTACACAAACTGCACATTGGTGCATCAGTTCCAGATAAAAGAAAACGATGAGTTAAAAAACTGTGACCAATGCGTAGTCTAGTTAGAACAACTTCCTCCTTCCGAACTTTACGAAAGCTAGATGGCCAAAGCCCAATATAGGGTTTTATCTGAAAAAGCTTGTTGTCGCGTTGCTCACTCCAAGTCGACTGCCAGCTTGCACGGAGCCGAGCCTTGAATACAAGACCATAGTCCATGTATGGAATAGGCATAGTGGTGATAGTGCCGGAGCAGATAGATTTAGCTGCAATGTCTGCAATCTCGTTCCCGCGAATACCAACATGGCCTGGTATCCAGAAAAACTGGATAGAAGTAGCAGTTAATGAGAAATGGGCCAGTCAGTTTTGAATATCAGCGAGAACAGGGTATGAGTCAACGTGTAGCAATTCCAGGGCCAGTATAGAACTAAGCGAGTCAGTATAAATAGTGCAGTTGGAGTACTGTTCAGCTGCAATATGATCCAGGGCAAGAGATATGGCATACAGTTCAGCAGTGAACACAAAAGCTGTAGAGGGGATTCTACGCGCAACTACTGAACCGCAGCAAACCATAGCAAAGCTCACTGAATTACCTGTTTTGGAACCATCTGCATAAATGGGAACGAAATGATTGTTTGAAAGTTGTTCATTAAATAAAAGACGGTACTTCCAATCTGGAGTATCTGCCTTTTTTCAGATGACTGAAAGAAAGGTCACATTTGGGGGCTGTAATAAGTCATGGTGGGACGGGCTGACCTGTGGAATCTGCAATGTTATCCAAGAACAGACCCAATTCATCCAATTGCGCCAGGATGCGAAGGCCAAACGGAGCAATGGCAGATTGTCTGTTCTGAAAAAGTACGGCTCACCGAAAAAAGGAAAACACATCCCCAGGTGGGATGCTTTGTTAAGGAACGAAGATTCGAAGAATATTGTAAAGATAGTTGCAAACGGCGAAGGTGCAGAGAAGGTTCATGAGATTCAACGTATAAGCTTTGAACTGGAGAGGTACGGAAAGCCCCAGTGCAGAGTCGAAGTCCGTGGTGATGAATGGGGTCCAGCATCTTTAAGGCCGAGGGTCTGGCAGAGCCATAGACCATTGATCCATAGTCGAGTTTTGATCGAATAAGAAAGAGCACGATATACCTTTAACATTGAACATCGATCTGCTCCCCAACTGGTAGAAGAGAGGACACGGAGGATGTTCAGTGCTCTTGTGCATTTGATCCTAAGCTGCTTTAAGTGTGGTATAAAGGTCAGCTTACGGTCAACGATAAGCCCCAAGAACTTGGTCTCAGGGACCACTGGCAGCGAAACTTCACTGATATGAAGTTCAGGATCAGGGTGAATACCCCGTTGGCGGCAAAAGTGCATGCAAACGGTTTTAGAGAGAGAGAAATTAAAGCCGTTCGCCATAGTCCACTTCAGTACACGATTGAGGGCAGTTTGTAGTTGCCGCTCAATATATCTCATGTTCGACGACTGACATGAGATGTGAAAGTCGTCGACACACAGCCCATTCGCAATAGTGAGAGGGAGTTCTTCAGTGATGGCATTTATCTTTATACTGAAAAGTGTGACACTCAAAACAGAGCCTTGAGGGACTCCAAATTCCTGTACAAAAAAACAGGAAAGTGTCGAACCCACACGAACTTGGAATCTCCTGTCCATTAAAATATTTTAAATAAACATGGGTAAATGGCCACGTAACCCATAGGTATGGAGGTCTCGCAAAACGCCATACCTCCATGTTGTGTCGTAAGACCTCCATACCTATGGGTTACGTGGCCATTTACCCATGTTTATTTAAAATATTTTAATGGACAGGAGATTCCAAGTTCGTGTGGGTTCGACACTTTCCTGTTGTCAAAGGTTGGCGTTTGAGAAAGGCTTCTCTGATTGATGTTTCAAGACGAATTAGGTGGTCTGTGGTGGAGTGCTGTCGTCGGAACCCACACTGGGTGGGCGAGAGGAGGATGTTTGATTCGAAGAACCAAACAAGATGAGCATTAACCCGGAGGTTAATGTCTTACAGAGACAGCTCGTGAAAGCAATTGGACGGTAGTTTGAAGGAATCTTGGGATCTTTCCCTGGTTTAGAGAAAGGTAAAATAATAGCCTAGCGCCAGGCATCAGGAAAAACATTCTCCTGCCAGATCCGGTTAAAGACAATCAGAAGGACATCAAGAGAAGCAGGAGATAGATGGTGCAGCATGTCATAATGAACATCATCAGGTCCAACAGATGTACTGGCAGAACGATGAAGGGCCATTTTCAGTTCCACCAGTGTAAAGGGACAATTATAGTCAAAGAAACAGTCATTTCGAAAGGAAAGAGGTGAACGCTCTGCCCGACTCTTGATGGCCAAGAAGGTGGAGAAACAAACAAAAGTGCTAGATACCCGGCAAAAGCTTTCACCTAGAGTATCAGCGATGCTCCGGATATCAGCCACCTCCTGACCATCAGAGAGTAAGATCGAGAGGGGGACAGAATTGTAGTGCCCATTAACCTTTCGAATCCTGTCCCATATGATCTCGGAACTGGTGGTAGAAGATATGCTAGTTGTGAACTTAATCCAAGATTCCTTCTGGCTTTGACGTGTTACCCACCTAGCATGTGCATGGGCCCGTTGGAAAGCGACGCAGTTTGAAAGTGTGGGATATCTACGAAAAGTATCCCAGGTCCGTTTTTGAGCCTTCCGTGCTGAGTGGCAAGCAGGATTCCACCACGGACGAGGATATCGTGGAAAACGTGTCGAGGATTTAGGAATACACTGAGCAGCTGCTTGTATAATACAGCCAGTTACCGCTGCCACACAGTCGTCTATTGATGGCTGATTTACGATGGCAGGATCAAGTTCTGCGAGAGCAGTGAAAGTGGATCAGTCTGCCTGATCCAGCTTCCACCAGGGCACGCGGATAGGGTGGCATCGACCACGGCCAGTCTCTCTCAAAAGGATAGGAAAATGATTACTGCCTAGTGGATTACTGACAACCCTCCATGAAAAGTTGGAGAATAATGAAGAGGAGCAAACCGAGAGATCAATAGCGGAAAAGGACTGTCTAGGTGCATGAAAATAAGTGGAAGAACCAGTATTGAAAAGAGAAAGATTGTGATCAGAGAGCATATGCTCTACAGAGCGACCCCTCCCATCAATAACAGCACTTCCCCAGAGGGGATGATGTCCATTAAAGTACCCCAGGATTAGATATGGAGATGGTAACTGTTTAACGACAGCATCAAGGTCTGATTAATCATATGTTTCTCCAGGGGACAGGTAGAAAGAACAAACAGTGATAGTATGACTAAAGGAAACACGGATGGCTACGGCCTCCAAGGGTGTATTGAGTGACAAAGACAGGGCGGGCACATGCTGATCAACCAATAGCGCCACCCCTCCATGTACTCATCCATCACATAGCCTGTCATTTCTGTACAGAGAAAACTGCCGAATAGTGACTGTATCAACAGGTTTGAGAAATGTTCCTTGTAAGGAAAGACAAACAGGATGGTAGGAAGCAATCAGTGTTTTGATATCATCGAGATTAGAACGTAAACCTCGACAGTTCCATTGTATCAAGGTGGCCATTTTTAATGATGGGTAGGCAAAGTGGCTGGAGAACCCTTCTGTTTACGACCACGTCTTTTTTCCTTACTGTCCTTAGTCAGAGGAGGTCTATCAACCTCCATGGATCCTGTCCTGGGTCGAGTGGGCAGATCTTTGTTATTGGAAGGGGATTCCAGTGACTGAGGACGCGAACGAATTATTGTTTTGCCTCTTGAGGTGGAAGAAAAAGATGTATCAGAAGAAATGCCTCTATTTGAAACTGAAGGATGTGGATCTTGAGGTTTGTTGGAACGTATGGGAGGAACAGAGATGGGTGTGGAAGTCGATCATCAACCTTTTTTAACCATGGAGGTCAAAAGGCTTTTCATTTGTTTTGAAAACGATTCTCTTGGAGGCACAGAGAGATCTCTCTGCACTCCCACTGTAGTTGTGGAATGAAGTGCAGCAGCATATGTCCGAGATAGAATGGTGGACAGCAATTTTTGAGCCTCAGGATAACTAATGTTATGTATCGTTTTCAAACGCTGCACCTCTTTTTCCTCCAACCATTTTGGGCAATAACGAAAGTAGGAAGGCTGGGAACCATTGCAGTTGTCACAATGTGGGTCCTTGTCACATTCATAGGCATCGTGGTTCTTGCCCCCACAACGAGCACATGTCAGGGAACCACGACATGATGTCTTTGAGTGGCCGAATCTCTGACATTGCAAACATCGGAGAGGGTTTGGAATGTATGGCCGTATCCTGCAAATTAGATAACATGCCTTGATGGTGGCAGGTGCACGTGATGAAGTAAATGTCAAAACGAGGGGATTTGTTGGCAGTGTAACTCCATCTTTGCGAGTGGAGATGCGCCTCACTGCAGAAACTTCTTGAGTGGAGAGAACAGCGAGAATCTCTGACTCGGGGACGTTCTTCAAATCCCTCCTCAACAATAACTCCTCGTGATGAATTCAAAGTAGCATGAGGTGTAACCTCAATAGGTATATCCCCAATTGCCTTTGAATTCAAGAGGAGTTCACTGTGTTGGGATGTTTCAACCAATATGTCTCCAGATCGAAGCTTCTTTACTGACTTTGGAGAGCCAGCATGTCCCTCTAGTCCCTTCTGAATAAAAAAGGAGGACAATTGCCCTAAAGGTTTTTCCGAAAGAGAATGTAATATAAGAAAATGAGGTACGTGTATCACAGATGTTGAAGATTGCTGTTCAGAGTCTTCAAGACGTAGTCGCTTACCCATTGACTGTTTTTTCACTATTTTATTTAAATTTTTTGAAGGAGGATCCATGGAAAAAAAGAAAAATTTCGGTACCCACTGACCCCACCCACCATGGAGCCCTACAAGGGGACGCACTACAAAGTCATGCAAGGACAATGCAGCAACGCCAGGGTTTCGTGAGCACTATACCCAAACACCAGCATCAGGCACAATGTCCACAACACCCGTTGAGAACTTCCAACACTGGTACTTGGTTGACTCTAGCCCAAGTGGACCAGCCGATTGACCCAAAGGGGGCCACCCAAAGGCCACCTGTCTACAGGAATTCAAGGCCAAAGTGGTGTGTTAGGGTTGGACCCTCAACCACCAGGATCATCTCCTTCCCTTCATGAGTCGCCACGCACGGCAAACACGTGGGTGGATGTTTATATCCCAGAGAAGGTAACCAGACATAACAGAACCTTCCCTGGGAGGTCCCCTCACCACGTACAGGAATCCACACCGAGGGGTCTTCAATGTGAGGTTATGATAAAAAGAGAATTATCACACTCAAAATGCCAATGTGGTAAATATAACAAAAAGTACTTGACATTGTTGAAGATTCATAAGCTGAAAGCCCACCAACTTCCAGTTACATCTAGAAAACCTTTTCTTTTTTCTTTTAAGAGATCGATGTATAAAGAACCTGAAGTGCGGATATTACATTTGACTCTCATGCCTGTTAAATCATCCTTGACCCGAAAGTCAAAATATGTGTGGTCTAAGAATCATCAAGTAATAATTCGATAAATTCGTGTCATCATAAGTTTCTCTCATTACCTATTCAAACCGTTTTCAAACTTTACAAAGGATGAAGTTTCAAAGAAAAAATAAGACCTGGAAAGTCCTTCTTATGAACTGTGATTAACCCTCAGTACAAAAAGGAAATAGTAATTTTACTATTAAAACACACAATCAGCAGATATTTTATTCACAGACAGCAGACTGCAATGAACTAATTGTGAACGAACGGGAATTTCTCTTGCTACCTACTAAATGGCATATGTCAAATACAAAATGTATGGTGGGATATGTATTTTTAAAAGACTGGAAGAATAAAACAAATCAAAACTTGATAAACGTCAGCAACTAAAACACCAAAAGTAAAAAAAAAAAAAAAAACATTTAGGTTTACACCTTCTTACACTTAAGCGAAATGTAACCAAACTGAAAGTAAAGCTAAATTAAATATTAGAATATGATTCGGTCAGTTTATTCTAGCAATGTAATCTTATATAGACACCTAAGCGTTCGCCCCGAAAAATATCTTTTCAAGGATCTTCTTTTTTCTAGGAAAGATGGTTATTGACTTGTTACCGATAACTAAGAAGATAAACTTAAATTGAATTTGAACATGAACCAGTAAGTACTTCTATCTCAGGAGTCACAAGAAATGGATCTTTTACTTCAGGCCCGGCATGGCTGGGTGATTAAGACGCTTGACTCGTAATCTGAGAGTCGCGGGTTTGAGTTCCCGACGAACCAAACATGCTTGCCCTTTAATCCGTGAGAGCGTTATAATGTAACGACCAATCCCATTATTTGTTTGTAAAAGAGTAGCCCAAGAGTTGGCGGTGGGTGGTGATGACTAGCTGCCTTTCCTCAATTCAGACTGTTCTTGTGAAAACAACCTATAATATCAAATTGTGGCTGAAAGCTTCAATAATTTGGTTTATTAGATTTTGTCAGCTTCAAATCTTTGAAAAGTCAGTAAAAATTATGTAGAATGATTAAAGCAGTTGCAAAAATCAGCAAAATAATTTAAAGCGGAAAAAAGTATATTTAAAAATGGAAAATTGTGAAGCATCACACCAAGCAATCGTCATTTTTACGCAATAAAAAGTATTTGAGGATGTAGTTTTCAGACTCTTTAAACGTCATTCATGAACACTATCCAAACGTCCGACTTAACATTGCTATTTATTTCGAAAATATTGGATACATCACTAGTTAACAAAATCCACACGAGGACTATATGCGCTAGTTGCCCCTAATTCAGTAGTGATACTAGAGGGAAGGCGACTAGTCATCACTGCTCACCGCCAACTCTTGAACCACAATTTATCAACTATTTTTGTCACATTATAACTTGCACACGGCTGAAAGGGCGAGCATGTTCGGTGACGAGGATTCAGCCAGAGAACCTAAGCTTCCAAGTATAACTCCTTAATCTACCAGGGCATACCAGGCCACAGATGTGGGTCGGAAAAAAAAAAAACCAACAGAGAAAGGTTGATAATTTCAATATACATGCATCTTGTGCTACACAAGGGTTAAATGACCAGGTTAGAAACCTAAGGTTCAGTCATCTCTATTCAGAAATGCTAACCAGAGGGCGGACATCAGCCAATAGCACTTACTTTCTATTGTATGGTTACTGTTAATCGAACAGTATAATCAGATATTGAGTTCTTCGGTACACAGCCCGCTAAGGTAACCACGTGGTTAAGCCCTGCCGAATTGAAATAAATACTCCGTTAGTAGACAGTTATGAAGATGTACTGATATGTCTTATCAACGCTATCTCTTTATCGTTCTACTGTGATAATAGATGATGTTATACAATATAATAATTTATGAAAGTGTCAGTTGGTGAAACCCGGCCGAACTGTAATAAATTTCTTCAGCAACTATGTGGTTGCTGTCGGTTTGTTGCTTTCCTATCATCGGTGTGCTGAGAATTAGAAATGGCGCCACCCTACCTAAACTGCACATTGACCACGTACTGCGATAGGATTCCATTTCTGGAAGAGGGGGAGCCAGGGTGAATCTCCTTCTCTAGGGTGTAAATCACGCATTCAATCTAATCTTAATATAGTTTAAATATATACCAAAGTTGTCAATTAAACACGTGTCATGATATCAACCTACACTACACTAATAACATGAAAAACGCGTCATTCATAAAATATCTTCATCGACATTCAGTGAAAATAACACTGATGGAAAGTATTGTGTAGTGTAGTTAGGGAAAAATCAAATGATGGAAAAAATAGAACAGCGTATAGCCAGAAGGCCACTGGTGACGTCATTTAAGTCAAATTTGTGTCCTATAAGACACACAATCTGTCTGTAACACACCTGGGATTTCACCTAGTTATCATCTCAAGTTATTTATTTAGGTATGCGAGATACCTTTTTCATCAATTGACAAGGAACTGCGTTTAATTTTCAGTTCATTATTTTTACACTTTCGTTTTGAATATAGTGGTCTGAGCGTGGGTGAGTAGATGATGTTCCGGATTTTGGATCTGCGATGCATCATTTGTGTTCAATTAATGTAGAAACAAACAATAAACCTTCCCCCCACTTGAAGGGCGTTGGTGTGTCATAAGGGTGACACTCAAATCCCCCTAGTCTGTTAGACAAAAGTAACACAAGGTTTGGCGGATGGTGCCGTTGACTGTCTTCCCTCTAGTGTACCATTTCACAATTAGGAATGACTAGCACAAATAGTACTCGTGTAGCTGTCTGTAGACGAATATACAACACCAAATAAAGAAGTTACATACTTTAGAAAACGCAAATTAGAAAACTAAAATTATATTATATCCTTGCCAAATCGCTAGGCTATACTAATTTACCTGAAGAAAATTGACCAGTTTAGTCACGTAACAAATAATTATAAATGGAAAACTATTAATAGAACAGGCGCTTTTATATCTAGTGATGATACGAAATATATCGATTTTGTTATTATTCAAATAATTTTTTTTATCTAATTTAGATTTCATTTAAATAAATGGATATGAAAGCAAGTGTGGTAGGAAAGCACAAGCTAATATGTTTATGGAAATGTCCAGTGCTAAACATCTTTCATGTTCTGAAAATGTTATATTTAATAATCGGTTTTCTTTATCAGAACTTGATTCGCAATGTGAGGGTGGCGAGCTCGAATATCCGTCCCACCGAACTTTACAGCCGTAGAGACGTTATAAAGTTACGATCAATCCCACTATTCGTTGGTAAAAGAGTAGCCCAAGAGTAGGCGGTGGGAGATGATAGTTAGCTGTCTTCCCTAGTCTTATGCTACTAACTTAGGAACGGCTAGCTCTCGTGTAGCTTAGCGCGAAATTTAAACTAATCATTTACCACAGCATACATATATTTCATTACATTCAATAGCAATATTAGAATTTTTTTCTTCTTTGTAGCTGTTACTAAGCTTCAGGTTATTTGGATGAAGGTTTGTGAATTTACAGTTGAAGCCAAAGTTTGATGCCAAATGAATATTACAATGACAACGGAACTCGATTTAATCATAATTTGTTTCAGAGTAAGATGTTAGAAATTAAACCACGCTACAAACGAAACACTTTTCACCATGAATTTAACAAAAAAATAAAATAAACTTTCGAAACAAAATGTTATTATTAGAAGTAGAAAGACTCGAAAACTAGTTTGACATTTTCACGTCTCTTCTTCAATCCTGGTTTCCTACTTTCTGTACTACTTTTGATTTTTGTTCTGTGTGTGTTTGTGTTTTTCTTATAGCAAGGCCACATGGGGCTATCTGCTCAGCCCACCGAGGGGAATAGAACCCCTGATTTTAGCGTTGTAAATCCGGAGACATACCGCTGGACTAGCGGGGGGCAATTTTTGTTGTAAAAATGTTTTGTCGTTTTAGTTTGGTTTGAATTTCGCGAAAAGCTACTCGAGGTCTCTCTGCGCTATTCGTTTCTAATTTAGCAGTGTAAGACTAGAGGGAAGACAGCTAGTCATCACCACCACTGCCAATTCTTAGGCTACTCTTTTATCAACGAATAGTGGGATTGACCGTAACATTATAACGCCCCAACAGTTGAAATGACGAGCATGTTTGATGCGACGGGGATTCGAACCTGCAATCCTCGGATTACGAGTCGAGTGCCCTAACCACCTGGCCATGCCGGGCCTTTTTGTTTTAGCTAACAGAAAGGAAATTATGTACTTTTACATTTTTGCCTCATCCTGTAAGTAAAAATTATTATATTTGAATTAATCAAATGAAACATCAAGGGTAATAGATACTTATGTTATGGGTAGAAAAGAGTAGCATTTACGTTATTTATATTGTGTCCTTTCCCAAGATACATTTCGTGGGAGATTTAGGATCAGGTTTCAGTTTATATGGGTATGACATAAAGAGATGGTTAGAAATTATATTAATGTGGTTTGAGTCATTTCTAATTTGGCAAAAAAGAAAAGAAATTCGTAATATAGATATATAATTATTTAGCAGCCGGTCCCTGTATAATACGGAATACTGAATTAGGCGTGATGCCGTTACATTATTCACATACCTAAATTAATTCAGATTACTCTATTATGAATATAACAAAATAGCTTTAAACCTTATAAATATTATATACGCATCACAATTATAAGAGGATCAAATGTATTTCTTTGAGTTGCTGACCCAAGCTGTGCTGATGAACTTTGAATAGGCGAAACTGCAGAGAACATAGCCACTCAAGGAAAGTATTAGGCCTTTAGAGTGTATAAACTAGTATAGATGATGCCAACAGCAGCACTGTCTGAATTTGAAAGATTTTAGCAGAATAGATCGAAAATATATATTAAATACATAAATAAATATAATCTACAAACAATAATATTATCACCTCTTCTGTGCTCAACACTTTAGAGCATTAGTTTAGGAGTCAGGAAGAAAACGTATAAAAGATGCATTGCGAATTCCACGAAAGAGATCTATGACGTGAAACTCGCTTCTCTTGAAATAGAATGATATTAGATTAGTATATATTCTAGGTGATTAAGTGGCTTTGTCTGTGGAAAAGCTAAACCCTCACTGACATTTGCAGTTAGTGATATGAATATTAAATCCGGTTTGAAAACGTCACGTAGCGAACTATTCTGATTGGATATTCCTGTAACTTGTAGTTGTGAAACCTCTGCATGTTCAAGTTGGAGAAACTTTATTTCGTAATAGAAAAAGAAAACTCGAGTTATAAAGTTTTGACAGTTCTGAAACCTTGCAACACTAACAATTGTTTTTTCCTGAACAAAACAATAATAATTTCAGGCACGTGCTTGGTGCTGCCACCTGGTGAATGTATTATTACGCTTTGAAACAAGATACATATACGAAATAAGACAGAAATAAACTACTTGCATAAATGAAGTATATCTAATATTTTATGTAATTATATTAAACACAAAACGAAAATTTTAGCAAGAAGTATGTGTTACTTTTGAACAATTTATTCGCTTTGTTTAGGTCACAATAGTAGTTGCGTGACGGAAACATTTATTACATAATTATTAATATCTCGCAATGACTTTAACCATAAGTTTACAGTTATCAAAGTTTATCTTGTTGCAGTTTTTTTGTTTGTTTAATAGATGTTCGTTCTTTGAAATAAGGAAATGTTTGGGATCATGCATTAATACACATATACACATATGATTACATCATTACACACGTTTATATATATCTAAATTATAGTATTAAAATATTTTACGAAAGAAGTAGAAGCTTAAACCACGTGTTATGGAAGTTCATGTATCTATAAAGTTAGGTATTTCTATAGCTTGTGAATTTGAGTTGAATATTCGTTTTAGTTTTTGTGACCGCCAGAATGTTTTTATCCTGGCATTATGTTAATTATTGGTTGGTTTGGTTTGAATTTTACGCACAAAGCTACTCAAGGGCTACCTGCGCTAGCCGTCCCTAATTTAGCAGTGTAAGACTAGAGGGAAGGCATCTAGTCATCACCACCCACCACAAACTCTTGTACTACTCATTTACCAACGAATAGTGGGATTGATCGTCACATTATAACGCCCCCACAGCTGAAATGGCGAGCATGTTTGATGCGACGGGGATTCGAACCTGTAACCCTCAGATTACAAGTCGAGTGCCTTAACTACCTGGCCATGCCGGGCCATGTTCATTATTGAAAGCTGGAGTTACGCGCTATGGTGAAGTTACTTTAAAATGTGAAAAATTACTTATTCTTTTAATTATTTGTTAATTGTTAAAAATAAATCAGATATAACAAAATTACCACAAAGCTAGGGTGAAGCGTTGTACTTTGTTGTTGACATTTTTGTGAAAGATAAAACTTTTCACGTCCTCAACCCTAACTGTTGTTCTTGTTTTACGGATTTCTAAAACCTTGAATGACACATGTGTTAAGCAGTTTGTGTGTAATTAAACTATTCAAACTTGTAATTTGTTTTAACGTCATAAAGCATTTAAAAGTTAAATTGCATGCAAAAGATCATTGTATATACAGCTGAACTTGATGATAAAATATTTTCACAGTGTTTCTAGCACTAATTCGCCTTGCTTTTTTTTTTTAGGTGTTACAATTTCAACTGTGTGATACAGTATATTAGTCCAACCCTTTTACTACGGCGTTGACATGGAATACACGAGTTAATCTACAAAGTTGCATACGTTAGGTATTTGCTTGTTTGTTTGTTTTGAATTTCGCACAAAGCTACTCGAGGGCTATCTGTGCTAGTTGTCCCTAATTTAGCAGTGTAAGACCAGAGGGAAGGCAGTTAGTCATCACCACCTCTTTTACCAACGAATAGTGGGATTTACCGTCGCTTATAACGCCCCCATAGGCTGAAAGGGCGAGCATGTTTGGCGCGACGGGGATACGAACCCGCGACTCTTAGAATTCGAGGCGCACGCCTTAACACGCTTGGCCATGCCAGGCACTTAGAGAGTTGTACAATAACCTTTAATACAATTTGTGTAATTTTACAAAATTTGGTAGATTTTAGCAAAGATTACAAGTAATTTAGAAACAAAAACTCTGATTTTAGTTAAATATTTTTTACTACAGATTTGTTTGTGAAAATGGAGTCTGTTTCGTTACTAATCTATGTGAAAAGCGAATTCATGTTATGATTTTAAAAACTATCCTTCGTCCCAAAAATCTCAAATATTATTTACGTAATCTCTATAACCTACTAAATACATTTCAAACGTTTGTTTTCAGTAATACTTTATATTTTATGTTATTTTATATATTTTGCCTATGTGGGGTCTGTCACTTGTCAAACCTCGTAAACAACATAAATAATTGGAAATAAATACAAACTATAACTGTGTATTATTTTTTCTTGATAGAATAACTACATACTATAACATAAAAATACAAATGTTTAGATTAAGTAGCTTAAGTCTCAAAACGCTATATATTGACATATATATGTTTATTACATTTTATTACATTGACCTTTCACTCATGCCTAGCTAACATTACACAACTTGCATTGATGAAGTGCACGTACATTCGATAGGTGTTCAATAAAATAAAACTGACACTTAAGACTTCCCTGTATTGGCTGCGTTTTAGTTGACTAGTATTTTGTAAATACAGTCGCATTTCGATTATTAAACATTATATATACGTGTATAGATTATTATTATTTTGAAATAAATTATTAAACTTTTTATTTAAGCATAGAACAATGAATCAACAACCAAAGTAAACAATTATCTGTTCTAGCTACAATCTTTGTACTGTGGTTGCTGCTGGACACAGGTTGCGAAGCCTTTTAATATTTCACACGTGGAGGATAATTCGCATAACACCATAACATAAATTTAAGTTCAACTACCATGGCTTAGTTAACCTATGGAACAAGTTGTTGATGTATCTTTTCCTAATATTAATTGGTTTTGTTTCCAGCTATAATTAAATTTCTGAAGGAATGTTGGAATCAAAAGTGAAAAATGAAATGTAAAATTCTAGTAATTATTAATAACTTAAGTGAATAGAAATATGTTTTCATAAGACATTATGATGTTCTTACTGTTTATTCCCCATTATGCTCGCATCAAATGGTTTTAAATAGATCATCATTCTTGCTAACAAATACCGTAACACATTCAGGCTGTCGATGTAATACGAAAACAAATTCTTTGAAGACCAAATTCCTCTTAACCACCGGTAAGACTATTAGACTTGAAAAGCTGCCCAGCTGTATAAATTATATTAAATTGAGCTTCAAGATTTCACGTGAGAGCGTTTCTATGATTTTTTTTTCAATTGTGCTATCTACGTCGAGATTAATGAATCCTCAAAATCATCCACACGCAAAAAGAAGTTTTGCACATACTTGTAATTACATGTGCTTTTCTCTTAATAACAACATCATTTAGTACTTACATTAGCTGCACAGAACATACATAACATGGTGTTTTAATTTCCCCACAGCCTGCTTGGGTATGGATAGTATGACATCACCTTGAACCAGAAAGATTCAATTCCGTCAAAAGGGGAATTCCCGCTATGCTCAGTGAATCAATGAATAAGTGCCATTATTTCCAGGAACGTGGAAGATTTAAGTTTAATGATAATATACTGGTACGCGTGAAAGAAACTGTTAAAGATATAAAAGAACCATGCTTGATTCAACAACGCTCATAAAAAGAGAATTGAATGTTTTTTAAAATGACTAACACCGAATCATGACCTATATTTACTTTGTTGACGAAGATTTTAGTTTGTTTATTTATTTACAAAAAAGCAAATTTATATGTTAAAATTAATTTAAGTAATATCTGGTGATGAGCAGAGAAATGAGATACTATATCATGTACATCAGTTGTCTCTAAGTTTTGAAGTTATAAATTAAAGGGAAGGAAGATAGTTAACAACTATAACTATGGTATCCTAATCGCCCAGCATGGCCAAATGGGTTAAGGCGTTCGACTCCCAATCTGAGAGTCGCGGGTTCGAATATTCGTCGCACCAAACATGCTCGCCCTTTCAGCCACGGGGGCTATATAATGTTACGGTCAATCCCGCTATTCGTTGGTAAAAGAGTAGCCCCATAGTTGGCGGTAGGTGGTGATGACTAGATGCCTTCCCTCCAGTTTTCCACTGATAAATTAAGAACGTGAAGGTTTGCGCAAAATTCAAAAAACAAACAAGAACCCTAATCAAATCTCGTAATGAAGCGATATGAATATCTGTTCGAAAATATTTATCGAAATGCAACGTATTGCTTGATTAACATTTCATGTGGAATAATCAAACAGAACATGTTTGCTATAGTTTAGGGTAAGATGTATGCTTAATGTAGAAATTTTCAATGTTAACTTGGTAAGCTTTTTATCAATCAATCTGTAAATCTATAACTATATATGGAATTATAAATAAGCACATAATTCTTATTTTAAGAAAATAGATTTGGCTTGGTTGTTGTTAAGCATAAAGCTAGACAAGAGGCTATCTGTGCTGTGCCCATTATAGGTATCGTAACCCGGTTTTGAGCATTATAACCTTACAGACTTCGTACTGAGCTACAAACATGAAATATGTTACAGAATATTTACGGGCTGATTTAAAAAAAAAAAAACTGACAACATGTTATAATAATTATGGATACCCAGATGGACAGTTACTGGATAATACATATCTTTAAATCCTTTACGCTAGATATTATAAACATAGAAAAAATATTCCAAATAAAAATTAAAGTGAGAGAATAGTTATTAACTCAGAAAATAAATAGTACGAAATAAATTGAAGGAATTATTCAATACGGTTTTTATTGTACTTATATAAAAGCTAAATTATGAAAGGTGATACACTTCATTGTTCGCACGCTACCTATATTTATTCACATTATTATTGTACTTTACTTTTTATTTAAATTTTCGTGTGCAATTAACTTCTAGGAAACATAGTCTTTAAGAGAAAATATCTAAAGGATTAACTAAACAAACAAACAAAAACAAGATTATGCTTTAATTTGTTTAAAACACAAATCAAAATCGAAAATAAGTTTAAATATGTTTTTATTTTAGTTAACTCTCGTTTTAGTGAAACTTTTAAGTTTCATTGTATTGGTTCTTTCTGTTTTCAGTATTTATACTTTTAACAACGTTCCTTGTTATATCTATTATGTTGGTGTATAACAATGACGTGGATATTTAATTTCATAACAGTTTTCGAAACAATAAGACATATCAATAAATAATACTTTTTCCACATCAACTTTTAGAATTCAAAAGAAATGAACTTCGTTCACAGGAAAATGCTATCACTGTTTTGATTACCTGTGAAAAGAAAATTAAATGTTAATTTTTTGTCATTGTTGACAATATATATAGGAACTAATGAATATGCAAATAAAATATACATGATAAAAAATTGTAATAGTCCTGCTTGATTGAACTTGACCCTTACATAACCAATTCGTTTTTTTGTGGTGTAAGAATATGTCAAAGGCTCTTTTCTTTCTGTAATAGTAATATTTTACTCAGAAACAGCCCGCCTCTGTGATTTGTTCTTCTCTCTCTTATATCAGAGTTCGACCTCTTAACCCGTCGGAAGGGTCAAAGTTTTTCAGCTAGTCCTTTGAGTGTAAGCTGTCGAGATAGTGACTAATCACATGGCGACGATACCGAAATAAAGAAACTAACATTTGTTTTTAGATAACAAGCAGGTGTCAAAACTTAAATCTTGAAAAGGGAATTACTCTTGAGTTTGTGATCGTGAGAAAAGACTACAAATGTTCTTGTTATTAGATAATACATATTTCTTTCTTGTTTCTAGACTTACACTCAGGTGATATTAATAGAGCGTTTTATTGCAACATTCTTATCTTTTCGCGTTGTTTTCAGCATAGCAGACTTACCCAGCGGGTCTTTATAGTATAATCGGTTTCATCTGAGAATGTCATATTTTCATACCGTTCAATAAGAGTGGGGTCTAAGTACTAGTTTTATGTCTGTTACAATATTCAGTATAAATAACTGGCCAAACAAGTTGAATAAAATCATTACTTTTGCGTGTGAATTACATTAGGGGCTTATATATTATTAAAGGTCAATAGAAATATGGACTCACAAGCTATTTAATGTCTAAACAATCTTCAAAGATGTATTTTTAAAGTCTAATATAATCATTCTGGAGCTAAAATGAATAAAAGGGTTTATTAGTTTGACAAATTGAAAGTAATTTATAAAACTACCAGTATATACAGTAGATTACAACGTATGATCACAAAGGTCATTGATTAGTGAACTCAAACATAAAAAAATTAAAGTTTTTAACACACTTTTTTTAAAGAACAAAGGTACACAATACAAAACTAAATCCAAGAATTTATATATTACATATTTTGAGCAAGTAAAACCCATAAATAAATTTTAGGCTAGGTTTAATATGTCAAAAGTATGAATAAAACTTAGCCTAGCTTAGGTTTATTATGTCAGACTTATAAAAATATATAAAATTTTGCATGCTTTCCAAAGTTATTGTTTTTTGTTCATTTGTACAAAAATATTTATTAAATACGTTAGTTTAATACGTCACAAGTATTTAAGCAATGAAGGTTCTAGTTTGTTTGTTTGTTTGTTTTTACAGATCTGACTTGCACTACGTATTATGGATACGAAAATAAAACTTGTAAGATAGAATTGCATAATGGGTTAAACGCTGAGATCAGAGGACTCCTCCCCAAATGTCACAGCGGCATGTCTGCTGATTTGCAACACTAAAAACTTGGTTTTGGTACCGTCTTGGGCAATGCACAAATAGCTCAGTGTACAAGTTTGTGCTTAACTACAAACAAACGACATACTTATCGGAGGAAATGTAGCCAGCATCAAACTCATCCATTACCACAACAACTTTGAACTGAATCATGGGATTGACTGTCAGTTTTATATGGTGTTCAACAACATCGTGAACTCTGAATTCATCCATTCGAATCTCGATAAACCAATCACTATACTAAGTGAGATCGGTATTAAACAGAGTTCCAAAAAATTAATACTTCAACACTATCATTTGAAAATTGCTAACGTGTGTATGAGCATAGAGTTTGGGGTTCCATATGAATCGCCTCATAAGAAGTGAATTTGTTTGGTTAGTTTTGAACTCCGCGCAAAGCTACACAAGGGCTATCTGCGCTAGCTGTCCCTAATTTAGTAGTGTAAGACTAGAAGGAAGGCAGCTAGTCATCACCACCTACCGCCAACCCTTGCGCTACTCTTTCACCAACGAATGGTAGGATTGACCGTCACATTATAACGCCCCAAGGCTGAAAGGGCGAGCAAGTTTGGTGCAACGGGGATTCAAACCTGCGACCCTCTGATTACGAGTCGAGTGCCTTAGCCACGTGGCCATGCCAGGCCCATAAGAAGCTGAACAAACTTTAATTGGGTGCACCTTGTTCGTTGTGTTAGCCGTGATCATTAAGTCCAATCTCTATTGACATCTTAAAAGAACACTTCGTTATCCGGTCAAAATTTGGGAAATATACGCCCAATATCCCTCTTCCCCGGCTCCGCTGCGTATAAACTTTACACGAATCGTAGGTTGCATCGGATAAGCTGTAGTTCTGAGGCGTTAATATTCTGAACTGTTTTGTTTTGTAATTACTTCAATTACATTTACTTCAAGTGGCTTCCTTCTTGCCTTCCGCTGGGAATAAGTCTATGGATTTACAACGTTAAAATCAGTGGTTCGATTCCCCTCGATGGACACAGCAGATAGCCCAGTGTAACTTTGCTATAAAAAACACACACTTACTTCTTCGAGAGTTAAGGTTTGAACAACTAAATAAAAAAAACAACAACATGATTGTCTACACTTATTGTATTTCGTTTTCTTAGTAAGAGGAAAATGAACTTAATCTTCGCTTGTATATACTTGTATGTAGAAACCTGTTCGTTTTGTCTAAACGTTTACTCTTATAGTTATTGGAGGGACTTCAACGCTGGATCAGTTATCAATCAATATTTGTTACACAATAGACAATCTACGCTGAATTCACTGCAGGTATTAGACTTCGATATTTAGTTATATAACACCTCAAGCCTTATTACAGAACTACTTAAACTTATGCCAACAATACTCCATTGTCCATGATACCAGCTTCATTTCCGCAAAGTATCTATTTGTAAAGCAACAGATATTTCAGTCCAACTACGAAATGCACACCAGTTTGAAAGTAGGAAGGAAAATTAAACGTCACAAGTAGAACATAATTTTGATGTCAACACAAATAAATAAATCGTTTAATATTCGTTGATAGATTGTTTAAACAGAGCATTCATGATGCAACTTTGTAGATCACTTTGTGGAGGCACAAGTGCAGCTGCCGTCCATTCTACAAAGTTTTAACTCGTTTAGTGTTTGTACTTTCTGTGTATGTATAATAAGCACTGTTTGTATTTTTTGATTGCGGTACGTAATATATACTCCATGCGCTCGCTGCATTTTTGTACTCTATTCTCATCACCATTAAAAGATAGATCCAGAAACTCGAACATTTTCGAATAGTTGAATATTTTTGTTCATGCGTCTTTGACACATCTTTTTTCCATAGGGATTGGTCAGCTTTCTTGGCCCCTCGACAAACATGTAACTTGTTCTTCCTGGTCCAGCGAAAAGTCTGAAGGCTTACAACGGTAAAAATTGAATTTCGATATAACAAGATAGCCGAAATTGTAGTTTATGTGCTAATAAACAAAAATGTTTTTACTCTTTTCACACCCGTAGAAGCATAATCAGATAATTAAAAGGTCTCAGATTTCTGGATTTTTTGAAATAAACCTTTCTTATTTTCTTCATCCTTTATGTTAATCCTTTTATTACGGCAGATTAAAATATATTTTCCACATTGAGTTGCTTTGGCTTTAGCCATGTGTTTAGCGTGCCAGAAATGTAAATCCAAGACCGTAAAAACACATTCAGCACTTTGGGTCTGAGAATGATCTACAAAAGATCTGTTAAATTCACATATTCATTTAAACAAACAGTAGCTCAGAAGATGGCGATGCATTAGGTGCCTTTCTTCTTGTCTGTCAGTTGAAAACTGGGGACGATTATGCGCAAATATCCCTTTTGTAGTTTTGCATCATAATAATATATACAGTACAACTACTCTTGAGTTTGTTACCGAAATCGATGAGCGTGCGTAAATATTGTTTGTTTGTTTGTTTTGAATTTCGCGCAAAGCTACACGAGGTTTATCTGCGCTAGCCGTCCCTAATTTAGCAGTGTAAAATAAGAGGGAAGGCAGCTAATCATCACCACTCATTACCAACGAATAGTAGGATTGACCGTTACATTATAACGTTCCTAGGGCTGAAAGGACGAGCATTTTTGGAGTGACAAAGATTCAACCCCACGACTCTCAAATTATAAGTCGAGCACCTTAACCACTTGGCCATACCGGACCTTGTGACCTCGTTGTCGATAAATAAATAGGATTCTAAAGTACAAAGTTTAAAACAACCAATTATGTACAAAAATACATCAGTTTGCCTTCTTGAACTTTGGTTTTATTTAATTTAGAAACACATTATTTTTGCTTAATTATGAATGATTGAACAATGTGGTATTTACCGTCGTGTCAGAATAGAGGCACATCCTAGTCGGGGAACACTAAACAGGAACTAAGTTTGCAATGAGGTGGAAATGTTTTTCATAAATAACTCATTTGACAAGTGAATAAGGGAAAACGAGTTTTCAGGTTAGATTTCCAGTTTTTCCTCTTGAATACATATACATATATATATATATATGCAAAAACTACACCTCCGTAACTTGATGAAAATAAATAGGTGTGATGTTATACCTATTCCGTTAATGTTATAACGAGATGGTTTACAAACATTATGTTTTGAAATTGATCACAGTTTAACTGCTGGAAGCCAGCAATATCTAAGTGAAGAAATAAGAGTGTTGTAGAACAATATGTATCTATCTCTATAATATGTATATATTCTGCTTATTTGTCCAAAATAGACTACTTACTTTTATAGGTCATTAACTTTCCCAGAAATTCATCATAGGGACCGAACAAATAAAGCAAAGAGTAATCTAATAGTCAAAAGACATAAGATTCGAGTATATAATATATTCTTTAAGGTTTGGACGCATTAAAAGGCGACAGTCAATTCCATTATTTGATTAAGAGAAGCTATGTAGTTCGTATGTGTAAACGATTGATTGTACTAATTCTAATCATTAGTTCTAAATCAGAAATCTCAGAATCTTTGATTTGACTTAATTAATTATTCATCATTTAGTTTGAAATACCCACTGTCGAAACATCCATATTTTCACTGAGTTGTTACTGCCGATATGCATTTGGTATTACTGTCAGGAAAGTTTGTTTCTTTATTTTTTGTAATTAAGCACGAAGCTACACAATGGACTATCAGTGCTCTGTCCACCGCGGATATCGAAAACCGATTTCTATATATGTCAGTCCGCAGACTGAGAGGAGTGTCAGGAAGTATACATACATATATGTGTATGTTACACAATATTTTCTAAGCTAGGTATAGTCAGTAAAGGGCAAGATTAGTCCGTACGTAAATCATGAACAGCGAATGTAACATTTAAGAATTTTTTACTTTATCAAAATAGTCTTATGAGTATTTGATTTTTTTATATACACATTTAGCAAAAATAAGTGTGGCAGTAAAATTAAAATTATAAATTACATTTATTTAACTTTAATTATTAGATTTATACTGTTGTTTAAATATGTTGCTATCAAAAACTTTAACAACAGCTAAAGCTTGGAATAGGTACATTTAATCAACAAGAACCTAGCTGACGTACAGAAAGCTCCAGTTAATCATAAATTGTATTTCTAGGCTGCTGTTATTATTATTGTAAAGTTTGAAGACAAACATATTTGCTTATGTACGGATGCATTCTCTTCTGTCTACTCCCTATATAAATCTACCAGAAAAAAAAAAGAAGTTGAGCGAGCGTTTTTGTTTCGCTAATTATCATAATTTGCTTGATAGGATTGGCGTTATCGAAAGCAGATCTTCTGAAATTTTGTTATTCCTCCTTGAAAAGCAACTTTTCTCTTTTTTTTTTCTACTTCGACCTCATTTCAATCGAATTAGTGTTGGCTGATAATTAAGCAATACAAGAACTTTAACATCTGTATGGCTAGGTAAGTCATCAGCTGTGTAAGATGAGTGTATTAAAAAGTGAGGATTCTAACTCCCAATCCTGAGATTACGATCCAAGCGTCATGTAGCTGGCCCCACTATATGTCTGATTACTCCCATAGCCAGTTGAGATAAACTGAAGTCGGGACTGATTTGGGCTTGAGACTGACGTATTTAATCAAATAATTACTAATAAATATAATGTAATGTTTCATTATTAATTATTTTAATTTATTGCAGTTATGGTGTTATTTTCAAAACGACATGTTGGTGGGCACCAAAGGAAAAGTCCTGTTGTGGGTGCTATTCACTAGCATCATTCTTTTTATTCCATGAACTCAAAATGACTGCTATGTACAAATATCCCTTGTGCAGCTTTTCAAAAATTCTAAAATTATCAAAACAGATACAACTGTAAATAAGCTGCGACCAACACACATTTGTAGGGAGAAGAAGCACCTACTAAACATGTTTTCTTCTAGAATACTTCTATCATGTTCAGCGAACAGTATGTAGTTCTGCATGTTTGTATTATATATATATAAACACTTACACACACACGTATATATATGTAATTTGTATAGACTTGTTTGCTTGCAATATCTTTAACATCAGGGGGACGACGTGGTCACAAAGAAACAAGTTAATTTTACTATGCAGTTTACAAACACACTAAACCGGAAGTTCTAATGAAACGTTTCTTCTTCCGCTCTCATATCATATACTGAAGTTCATATCTAGTTTCTGAAATAGAAGCAACACACCATGATTTCCTACGTCCTTTCGCACTCCAGGATGTTTGTGTGATACAGCAAAACTTTGGTTTCTTTGAGATATTCACACAAAACTATAGAAGTGCTGTATGTGCTGGCCGCCTCCTGTACTTCAAGGGAAAGATTATAGTGCAGACAGCTAGCTGGCGAATAGAATCCACTAGCGACTCTAATCGAAATAACAGGATTTGAAGCAAAATGGGATGCGAATCATGAACCCTCGTGATTGTTGTACGGACAACCTAGCTAACAGGCCATGGCTGAATCTAAATGATGGAATCTAATATGACACAATGAATATTGCTCTTTTCTTTTTAAGCTACTCATATAAATACTATTTTATTTATGATTAAGTTTTTCTAATGTCGTCTACTGCAATAAAGACGATATTCGTGGTTGGCAGTACTGAAAGCAGATTTGATGAGCAAGCTTTCAGCCTCGTAATTTGTTGTTGCAATGAAGCCGTGCCTTTAAAAATCTACTTGAAATTCACCAT